>NC_143227.1:5458313-6081376 GCF_030267445.1 Bombyx mandarina | reverse complement strand
CGGCAGATGTATCACGAACACAGGCCGCGCGAACAATGGCCGGGCTAACAAAAGCCGGGCGAACAAAGACCGGGCGATCGAGTGGACGATGAGCACGTCCGCACGTGACGGGTGCCTCTATCGGAATGGGCTAGGTGTTGTTAGAGGACACCTTTTATCTCAAGTAGTGAAAATAAAAATGAAAGTCTAACCAGCGGCTCATATTAATTTGGAGTGAACACAAATGTAAACTTTAAAAGATAGTATTTGTTTTATGTGTTTTAGGCGGGTCGCAGTGTGGTCAGCGTAAGTTAAATGTTACATATAGATTAAAGTCAGATAAGATGACGAAAAACTATGAATTACATAATATAAGTCACGTTAACATTACATTACATCTATTTTGATATATTATATCTGGACTGTGTATACATGGGTCGCTGTAGTGCCATCTCCCATGGGATGTTACGACAGTAATTCATTGTGATGTAAATATAACTACCAACATAGGTCTAAGTCTTATTAACAATTTATATGAGTCATGGTTACTTGCAATAAAAACATTATTATTATTATTATTTTAACTATAGCCGATGAAATGGGATCTGTTTAAAATACATAAACGTATGTATATAAATTTAGAAAACAAAAAAACTCTAGGACTTAGTATACCATTCGCAATACGCTTCTTTCTACGAGAAATTTATATTTAAGGTAAGTAAAAATTAGTTGTACGAATAACAGTAGAATTACAAATGTAACAAAAAAAATCTCTTCTTTTCTTTATCCCAATAGGTGGGGTCGGCCCAGCTAATGTTTCTCTTTCATTCTCTTCTACCAGCTCAACACTCACTCGTCTTTCTCTCATGTCCTCATTCACACACTCCATCCATGTCTTCTTTTGCTTAGTTGGGTGGACGAGCTCACAGCCCACCTGATATTAAGTGGTTACTGGAGCCCATGGACATCTACGACGTAAATGCGCCACCCACCTTGAGATATAAGTTCTAAGATCTCAGTATAGTTACAACGGCTGCCCCACCCTTCAAACCGAAACGCATTACTGCTTCACGGCAGAAATAGGCAGGACGGTGGTACCTACCCGCGCGGACTCACAAGAGGTCCTACCACCAGTAAGTAATTTAAAGTTGAGATACCTGAAAAAAATTATATTTTAACGAATCTAACTGTAGGATTGAAATGATTTTAATAGACCTAGACATTTTTTTTTTTGCGCATCGAATATGGTTATTGCCTATCATTGATGTATAAAGCAGTTATTGTCGCTTAGTCACGTTTGCCCCTCAAGCGTTGAATTATGTATTTGTAATCACAGTACAATTAACATAGAGGCCGACAGGTGGCGCGCTAATATTTTGTAATAAGTTTAAGTATTTTTTGCACTACCTTTTCCATACATCTCCTAGTCACATGCATCTTTTCTTTACGCATCACATGTACATATCACGCTAATCGTCCGCTCTTTAATTTGTTGATTACCGAGGCTACTTTCACACTTCCGCTGATGTAAAAAAAAAAAAATTTAATTATAAACACTTTTGGGTTGGACGTCTATATTCAATATTATAGTAAGTAAAATATCAATCTTACCTGAAAAATAATATAAAAAAAGAACGAAAATACTCGACGAAAAAATGTTTGTAAGTACATAGTTTTGAAGTATTTTGTCGAACAACCTGCGTAGAAACGGAATGTTAATAAGAACACAAAAAAGACAATCTACGTTTTACTGGCGTACATTTTTACGATCAGAGTACGTTTTTTTATGAAATTCGAGACGGTATAATTAGGGCAAATGGATGTGAATTGTTAATAGTCGTAAAGCTGGTTTCATTAGGCCTGCCTATAAAGTTGCTATAAAACAAGTTGATTACTTAATTTGTGCTGGTACTTTGTTCTTGTATATTCCGAAATTATTTTCTGTTCATAATTTTTGTAGTTAAAATGTATATATATCGGAAGTTTCTTTTTTTTTAAATAAATAACAACCATCCTTTTATTTTCATTTTCTGCTAGAATACTTTAATATGATATTAATTTTGAAGTCATCGTGGCCTAAAGGATAAGACGCTTGCTGCATTCGAGATATGTGACTGTGCCAATGTTCGAATCCCGCAGGCAGGTATAAATTTTTCTAATAAAATAATATATGGTAATCTAATGAGAATATTATAATAGATTCTAATCGGAAAGAAAACTTAACTCATACGTTCATATGTGTGTTTAAAAATGTTTAATTTTCAACACACGCTGCTGTTAGTATTGTGCCCTTGCCGACCACTTTGACAATGACTAATCGGTTGGACGTCTATTCATTCGTCAACCCGCTCCGTATCCCGAATGAATGACAGGTGACTCACATTGTGGCTGATCCTCCATTACAATAGTTAGAGGAATTCGTAATATGACAACTATCAATTGAGCCACAAACAAATATATCTTTTTTTTATTGCTTTTATGGGTGGACGAGCGCACAATCCACCTAGTGTTAAGTGGTTACTGGAGCCCATAGACATCTACGACGTAAATGCGCCACGCACCTTGAGATATAAGTTCTAAGGTCTCAATTATAGGTACAAAACTTTAATGTGGACCGTGACAGAATTGATTGAGATTTAAAGTAAAAAATAATGTTATTTGATTAAAATTATTCACATTAATAAATAGCCATTTTTTATTACACGTTAAGTAAGAAATTTTCCTAAATAATTTCTAGTTAGTTCGATTTTAGTTCAGCGTTCAAAATATCGATCACGATTGGAGCCCTTAATATAGGTCACTTGCAAAGGGCTTGTTAAAAAGGCTGCCGGATTCGAAATGCCGTTCACATAGCTGGAGATCAAGTGGGGCGATCGGACAGGCTGGTCTCCTGATCCGAGATGGCGAGAACAGATAGGTCACGTCGGTCTATTCTCCGTTACTGCCTATTAACTTGGAACGTTGCCATGATCCAGTGAACTCTCACTTATCTATTGGCGGTGTTCCCATTAAGTTTGGCTGCGGCCTTTATGGTATCTTAGTAAATAACGTTCGAATTGTCTCTTTTATATACTTAGATTGCTTTGCTCATATTTTCTTTTCGTTTTATCATCTTGATTTGGGAATAAATATAATAAAGCGTTCTTGTAAAATTAATATTTGTTTGCCTACAATAAAACAAATAGATCAACCGGGGACAAACATCAGTCATCTAGTCATCTAGCTAAAAATAAAGGGTCCCTCTGTGTGCTATGGGAACCTGAGATAATATACGTATTTACTTTGATAATTACATCGGTAATAATAAAGGTAAAAATAGCATTTTATAATAAAAAACAAACCCGAAAAATTGTCATTTGAAGAATTACTTATGGTGGGGCGTACCCCACCATCAGTAATTCAAACAATACGTTGTGAGCCCGCAAGGATAGGTACCACCATCTTGCCTGTTTCTTTCGGTAAAGCAATAATATGTTTCGGTTTGAAGGATGGGACAACCTTCGGGCTGTAAAACTGAGACTCCTGTCTCAAGATGGATGGCGGCATTTACGTTGTCAATGTCCATGGGCTCGGGTAACCACTTAACACCAGGTAGGCTATAAGCTTGTTCACCCGTGTAAGAAATAAACAAAAATTCGTACAAGCATTTGGATACTAATAAGTCTACGTCGACCACGTACCGGAAGACGTAGCGTGGGTAGTTCTCCCACAAGACGGACCGTCGACCTATTGAGGTTCGCGAGGATCCGCTGGGTAGGTACAAGCAGCGCAGGACCGATCGTTGTGGCAAGTCTTGTGAGAGGCCTATGGCAGTGGACGTCTGACTCTGTGGGCTGATAGAAAAAAAAGCCTAAATAATTTAGCTTATGACTCATTCCCATACTTATCGTGCGAACGTATAATTTTGTCGAAGACTGAATGATGTCGCTGTTCTATAGTTACAAACTAGAATACATAGATTTGTGGTAAACATAGGCAGAATACTATTTCAGTAAGGGTCTCCAAAATGCCCCACTACTAATGATGAAGCAAAATATTATCAGAATAATTTAATAGGCTATAAACAATAACGCTAATGAACCAAAAAACTCTTTATTAACTAATTTCAACTAATCATCAGTGAAAGAATTGAAAAAGTAATTTTATCTTTGGTTTCTGTTTGAATTTTTTGTTTTAAAACTTCAGCAATTTTACCTTTACAATTTTATAAGTTCCGTTTAATTATATTAATCGACAAATGGACCGTAGCCGGGAAAACGCTCGCTTAAATTTACATAGGTAAAAGCCTTTTGTAATGTTAATAGTCGGTAAAATCCTTAATTGTGAAGCTATTCTGATAAAAACGTTCTTTGTTGAGCGCAAAGCCAATATTGACTTTCAGGCTCGATTTTAATTAGCTATATAGCTGTTTATTTATCCGTTAAGTTTAGCAACCTTTTGTTCAATGGTTATCGGAATAATAGACATCACAATTTGAATACCGCTAATTACTACAAGGTCTAACCCTCGAGTGCAATGCACAAAAATGGAATTCAATGGAATGGAATGGAACCCATGATTGTTTTACGGCAGAAATAGACAGGGTGGCGGTAATTAGACGCTACACACGAGATTTGAATACCGGCATAGTGATATCTTTTAACAAGAGTTCGAGCATTTTAATCTTTAGACCACGATGACTTCGAAATACTTATTGTTCTTTCCTTTTGCTATACCATACTTAGGCGATTCACACACTGCTCCGCGCTCCGTCGCCTGGCGCGCAGTGGCAGATTTTAGTATTGCATGCAAGCACATCGCATCATCATATCATTATCCTGCTCTTCTCCCAGTCACCTGGGGTCGGCGCAACATATTTTCTCCTTCCACACTCTTCTATCATATACCATTTCTTCGCTCACTCCCCTCTTACCCATATCGTCTTTCACACAATCCATCCATTTCTTCTTAGGTCTACCTCTACCTCTATATCCTTCCACATACATAGTTAACATTCTCTTACCAACCTCATTTTCATACCATCCCAAAAACGCACGTCTCCGCTTCTCTGTCACAGGTGCCACTTTCGGACTTCCTCTAACATATTCATTCCGTATTCTATCCATTCTCGTTACTCCACACATCCATCGCAACATTTGCATCTCTGCTGCATGCAATCGCCTTTCACCAAGCAAGTACATCTATTAGTATAGAAAACACGCCAGGTCTAACACACCGAAAACGCTCACGGCGCGGGAGTACGTCCCGATAGCAGATTTTGCCATCAGGCACGGAGGCGCGGGGCAGACCGCAGCAGGAAACACACTGCGGTCTGCAATATCGCGACTGTTTTCGTGCTTTAAGGACTTGTTTACGATACATCTGGACACGGATAGATTTATATACGAAATTGAACAACGCCCACCAATTTGGGATATGAAATGCAAAAATTGCAGTGTTCGTGTACAAAAAGTGAAGAGCTGGGAAGAGATAATAAATATATTTACGGATGAGGACGCAAATATTGAGGAGAAAAGAAAACAGTATTTCGTAAAAATGATGTATCCAATATCTTCTATTAGGTCTACTTATTGGCTTATACAAAAACCATACTGCTAAAACAATTGCAGCGTCTTGAATGAGTCCGGTATTGCCCATTGTAACGTAACTAACACCACGACCAAATGGAAAGTAACCTTTAGGTTGGTGTGGACCGAGTTTAAAGCCGTCAGGTGCGGAGGCGCGGTAAAATCTGCTCGAAGAGGCAGATCTGCTCCTCCGTCGCCGCGCGTGGGTTCTGCTGCCCCGCGCTTTCGCGCCTGTGCGCGTCCCCAATCTGTGAATCTCCGTGTCAATTTACAAAAATATTTGAAATTTCTCGACTTACCGCAATATCTTACCAGAGTTTTTCTCCTTAGTCCTACACTGACGGAGTGTTCGTGGTTATGTATCGTCTTCTTGGATGGTTGAGGCTTTTGCGAGGCTTCTCCATCTCTCTTTGTTTGTGACGGTGTGTGTACATTCCACAAGGGAACACTTTGTAGATGATTTTAATAAAGTATGTCCATTTTGTGGGTGATCTTCACTTCTTTGAACCATTAATCGTCCCAACCCGCTTTCGTTATGCATATGTCCAAACATCTTAAGGATATTCCAGAATACCTTAAGTAATAATGATGGGAGCACTCCGGGTAAATATTCTGGTAATTTCCTTTATCATCGCACCACCGGCTTACTGGAACATTCATTTATTCCCTGGAACCGCTGCTGCATTCATTTATACAGTGCAATACCAGAGACTTTTCTTATAACGTTCTAGAACGAACATCTCACAGTGTTTCACAATTAATACAAAAATAAAGAAATAAAAAAGAAATTAATGTAGCTCTCGATTGAATCTGTGACTTCCAAATGAACACAATCTGAAAAAATAGCGAAGGCAAAACTTTCAGAGTATTCCACGATCACAGTAATGAAATGGGGGAAGCGGATTTCGCGGCTCGTACATCTTGTTCAAAGATACGTATTAGCATAAATTGACTTTATGTAATACGTCCGCCCAAGAAAAGTATCGCATTTGGGTAAATATGTATGCAATAAGTACCGGGAGAGTTAGCTGAAAAAACCAACACCGGATGATCTTCTGCAAAATAGCGCATAATCGAGTATGGAGTTCTTTTAGAATTGGTTTTGTTTCGTTGTATGTCCAATATTTTTTCCAAAGTTAGAGCCACGACACAGGGTTTTGTTTATTGCATATATGTCCGGTTTTCGTTTAGTATTTTTTTCCACCATGTTTTCTGAATATTTTCTTCCTCATTTCGTATTAATCTTTATGTTCGAGTTCTGGGTTGGGTCTCCTTAGGTACGTTAAGATACGATAAGTTAATCTTATCTTAATTTACCGTCTATTCAGAGTGGCGATGATGCTAGTGCTTATGGAAATTTAATAATTGAGATGTTCCTTTCTTATATCCACAGACATCTCCCTTATTACTGCTGTAGATAATATACCTAAAATGAAGTAGCTGGCAACAACACCATACCTATTCGGAGGTAATAAACAAAGGGAAGTTTTTCCACCAGGCGGTGCAAATATTATCTTTCAGAACTTGTATACATACTAACAAACATAGCTCAAAAATGCAAAATATTCTTTATGTCAGGCATTTGTGAAATATCTTTTATTTAAGTGATTGTACTTTGATAAATAAAATACAATTTTATTGAAATGGTCACTGTCAACATTTACTTTGCGATATTAATATGTTATATGCTTGAGCAGTGCTCAATAATAGTATTTTAATATTCAATGAAACAGATAATAGCTCAATTGTCTACTAGTATAGAACGAAGTCAAAGGACTAAATATATTATTAAAAATATATTACTAATAAGAATCTGATTAATAAATCCATAAACTTAAGACAAAATTACCTTAAGACATTGTACAATACATACTTAATGCAAATACTAAAAAGCAATCTAATTATGGTAACCATTTTTTATTTCAAATGGCCGCGTCTATAATGGGATATGTTTAAAATTTCCCATATTTATTCAGATATTAAAGACTATGTTATTTACAAAAATAACAATAATATACGAAAAAAAGTTACACATGGTCATTTGTACTGTTGGATGTGGCTGTATTTGTGTTGCAGTTTGATTGCCAGTACTATTGGAACCTGTATTAGTTTGGATACATTTATACAAACACAAATAATAAACACCCAGATACAGAGCAAACAAAACCTGTTCGACACACAAATGTTTCCCCGGTGTAGGAACCTCGGCTCAGCAAGTCAGAGATATTAACTGCATCACCCAGATATCCAAGCTAGAACAGTTTAGATTCTCCTAAAACAAAGTTATTCTACTATAAAATACGAAAGAGACGTTTAAGATAACATTAAATTGTCAAATAATAAATATCTTCAAAATCTGTAGCACCCAAAAATCTAAACTAAAATTCGTATTACCATATAACATTCAGAGACATGTTTAGTTATGTTAAATACTTAACGTTCCCCAAATGATATACGACCTTACGAGCACCTTCGCCGTCGTTTGAGAAGGCTCGTACACCTACGCGTTGTGTTTCTGGAAAACAAAAGGCGGGACGAGAAAATCTATTAACGCTAATGCCACTCTTTATGCCGTATTTAGGGATAATATTTCACGTGGCTCATATTGTGAGCTGGACTTACTTTTCCTATCAGCATACCGATTTGATTTTAATTCATGATTGTTCATGGTTTTATTCGATTTTTAATAAATAAAAAGTATAAGTTGTTTTCTTTTGCATATGTCCTTAAATACTTAAGGTAGACGAGCGTCATATAGTGGTCCATCCAAAGGAGGAACTTCTTGGCAAATATTGGTACTGCAGCTCATTTCGACTAAATATGAAATTGTGTAGAATATCGTCTATGATATGGGTTGTTAGTTAAGCTTATCGATCTGCTAATGTTAAATAAACACTGGACTCCGTTAATACTTTTACGCCGGTAAGAGTAACGCCATCTATAGCCGAATAGTCGAACGAATAAAAAAGGATCTAGTAGTATCTAGAACGCTCGAGAAGTACAAGGCCATCTATTGTCAGATAGCGGAAACACTAGAATTTGGTGGAATATTCTCGACGAGTCTAGGGATTTCGTTTCGACTATAAAAGCGTTGCAGAGATGACAAGCAGTCAGTTAGTAACGGAACTACTCGAAGCGAAACAGTGAACGGATCACCTGAAGCGAAGCGAAAGATGCGAATTGAGAATTTTCAAGTGCTTGTTGAGTGTTTTAAGTGTTCTCAGTGTTGAATACAGTTTTTGGTTGTACTTTGGTGGAATTTTATTTATCCCAAACCACAGCGCGTAACTATAACGTGAAATTTATAAAGGTCCATGACTCGTATTAATCTTTTGAACGAATCTTGCCCTGAAAGTCCGGTTGATAATTAAAAGAAAAACTAAAGTACTCAGCCTGTGGTTTTTAAGCTACATTAAATTAGTAATAAGCTACGTTCACAATTTCGATTTCACTTTCACAGGAAAATACGGGTCCGGAAAGCAAAGCTCCTAGTGCAAATTAGGAGGCATTAAATAAATTACTTTCCAACTTTCAAAGCAAAAAAACTTTCACACGAAATCTGAGTGCAAGAAGTGTAGACCATCAGTCATAAGCGGCTGTGTCCGGGACGCATCATTTATCAAGACCCAGGGATCAGGGTGACTGGACTGGGATCGCGCTTTATTTTACAGGGCAATAAAACGGCCTTGTTTCACAGCCATTTGCTTATTCGGAAATACATTTTTGTTTTTGATTACACCTCTTTGAACATAGTTTTTCATTTGAAATTATTACGTGTTCCAAACTTAATTTTACGTCAACCATGGAATTTAATAATATTGTCTTAGTTTTAATTGGTTTACATCGTTCCGGCTCTATAAATTGGAATTCGTAAAGTAGTAAGTTACGTTAATAATACAAATAATATTTATAATTATTAAAAGGTAATATTACCAAACTTAATAAATAAAGTGTTTAAATTATTATATAAGAATTCTAATTATAAATTCTCGAGCACTTATACAAAGTAATTTATTTTATTACTTAGATGGGTGGACGAGCTCACAGTCCACCTGGTATTAAGTGGTTATCGGAGCCCATAGACATCTACAACATATTGAGATAAGAGTAGTAAGGTCGCAGTAAAGTTACAACGGCTGCCTCACCCTTCAGACCGAAACGCATTATTGCTTCACGGCAGAAATAGGCAGGGTGATGGTACCTACCCGTGCGGACGCACAAGGGGTCCTACCACCAGTAAAAGTATATTGTCATTTAAAGTAACAGAAAAGACAACAGAACGCACATTACGAGTTTTAATAGTGTTTGCTAATATAAAAAAAATACTAATATTATAATTTGTATGTGTGGCTGTTTGTTGCTCAATCACGCAAAAGTGTCACGTCATTTCGGATCCTCCCGATCCACTAACGGTGCTTTTAGGTACCTCAAGCACCGGTCATCGTTCTCGTCGAATCCGTCGCTTGCGACGAAGGGCTCGACGAGTAAATTAACCCACAGACACAGCCCACTGAGTTTCTAGCCGGATCTTCTCAGTGGGTCACGCTTCCGATTCGGTGGTAGATTCTGCGAAGCACGGCTCTTGCTAGGGTTCGTGTTAGCATTCCGATAGAGGCACCCGTCACGTGCGGACGTGCTCATCGTCCACTCGATCGCCCGGTCTTTGTTCGCCCGGCTTTTGTTAGCCCGGCCATTGTTCGCGCGGCCTGTGTTTGTGATACATCTGCCGACCAAGTGTGTTTCCTGGAAGCTTTTATTTGTTTTGTTTTAGTTATTTTTGTGTTCGTGGAACATTTGCCGACAAAGTGTTTTCCTGCAAGTATTTATTTGTTTTGCTTCTTTTTGTAATTTCTGTTTTGTTGTGCTTTTTCTTTGTCCTGTAGTAATCGCGCCGCATTGCCACCTGTGTTCAATAGAACCGCTCAGGTCCGAGAAGTTGGGGCCTCGCCGCAAGGCGAGTGTTTTCAAGACCCGGGGCCGCCCCACCTGGGTACTCAGCGATCATGGACGCTGTATTCGTGGAATTCCTCCGACTTCGTCACCCACAGCTCGCCTCAGAGTTTCTGGCTTTCAAGGCCAATCACACTGCGAGCTCTCTCGAAGACTCCGCCGTGCTCGCTGCTCCTGCGTCGCCTGTACCTGCGTGCAAAGCGTCTACATCGAGCACCGCAGCCTCCGTCGTGCCTGCCGTTCCCGCGTCGCCTATACTGGCGAGTAAAACTACTGCGTCGTCCGCCGTGGCCACCGTTCCAGCAGCGCGATCATCCGCGGCCTCCGTCGCGCCCTCCAAAACTCCTGCTTGTAGGTCACCTGCGCCCGCCTCCTCGTCTTCCGACTCTGACTCGGAGATGGAGGTCGACCTCGCCCCCGCCTCATCGACGGATGGATTCACCCTGGTACAAAAGGGTAAGAAGCGTGCCGCGGAGTCTCGAGCTCTCGCGGCCGCTAAAATTAGCAAAGCCGCGAACGCGTCGCGCCCCCGCCCTCAGACTCCCGTTGCGCCTCCAGCCCGTGCCACTCCGTCGCCGCGACCGGTGGCGCAATCTAAAACTCAGACCCCTCCCCCGGTTATCCTTCAAGAGAAGGCAGCTTGGGACCGAGTTTCCCTGGCCCTTAAGGCCAAAAATATTAATTTTGCCAGCGCCCGTAATCTCGCCAACGGGATTCAAATAAAAGTAACGACACCCGACGACCATAGGGCCCTCTCAAGTTACCTCCGAAAGGAGCGTATAAGTTTCCACACTTATACGCTCCAGGAGGAGCGCGAACTCCGCGTTGTCATACGTGGAATCCCGAAGGAGCTAGATGCCGATCTCGTCAAGGCAGATCTGATAGAACAAGGCCTACCAGTAAATTCCGTGCACCGCATGCACACCGGCCGCGGTAGGGAGCCATACAATATGGTTTTAGTCGCCCTCCAGCCTACCCCCGAGGGTAAGCAAATTTTTAACATTCGAACCGTCTGTAGGCTCTCCGGTATTGCCGTCGAAGTCCCCCATAAAAAAGGCACTCCTAGTCAGTGCCATAACTGCCAACTGTACGGGCACTCTTCCCGTAACTGTCACGCGCGCCCCCGATGTGTTAAGTGTTTGGGCGATCACGCCACGGCCCTCTGCGCTCGCGACCAAAAAACCGCGACGGAACCGCCTAGCTGTGTCCTGTGCCGAACACAAGGTCACCCCGCGAACTACCGTGGATGCCCCCGAGCTCCAAAAATAAATCGCCGCGTCGCCCGTCAAAACCGCCTCCGAGCTTCCGGCCCAGACATCAAAGCCACGGTACCCTCTGTGCCGAAGGCTAAGCCTGCTTTCGTGCCGGCGTCGGTGCCCAGCGTCTCGGCTTGGGCTAAACCGTTGCCGTACACGAACACGGCTACAACTCTCTCCCCCGCGACTCGTCCCACCCCCGCGATACGTCCCTCCCCCGCGACCTGCCCTCCGACCGCGTCCGAAAATCTCGCTCTAGCGATCGACTTTTTTCAGTCGATCAACTTTGAGCGTGTTAACGCTTTGGGTGACGCCATTCGCGCCGCCTCCACTGCACAACATTTTATCGCCGTTGTGCAAGAATACGCTGACGTATACGCGTCGTTAAATACGTACGTCCTCCCCTCACTCCGCCGGTAATCAATGGCGTACATTAGTAGAATAAAACCCTTATCCGTAACAATAGGATTTTTTAACGCTTACGGTCTCGCAAATCAACGTGATCAGGTTTGTGATTTTTTGCGTGACCATCAAATTGACATTTTCTTAGTGCAGGAGACCCTACTTAAGCCCGCGCGCCGTGACCCTAAAATCGCGAACTATAACATGGTCAGGAACGACAGGCTCTCTGCCCGTGGTGGTGGTACCGTTATTTACTATAGAAGAGCCCTGCATTGCGTCCCGCTCGATCCTCCCGCGCTCGCTAATATCGAAGCATCAGTGTGCCGAATCTCACTGACGGGACACGCGCCGATCGTTATCGCGTCCGTTTATCTTCCACCGGATAAGATCGTTCTAAGCAGTGATATTGAGGCGCTGCTCGGTATGGGGAGCTCTGTCATTCTGGCGGGCGACCTAAATTGTAAACACATCAGGTGGAACTCACACACCACAACCCCGAATGGCAGGCGGCTTGACGCGTTAGTCGATGATCTCGCCTTCGATATCGTCGCTCCGTTAACCCCGACTCACTACCCGCTAAATATCGCGCATCGCCCGGATATACTCGACATAGCGTTATTAAAAAACGTAACTCTGCGCTTACACTCGATCGAAGTAGTTTCAGAGTTAGATTCAGACCACCGTCCCGTCGTCATGAAGCTCGGTCGCGCTCCCGATTCCGTTCCCGTCACGAGGACTGTGGTGGATTGGCACACGCTGGGCATCAGCCTGGCTGAATCTGATCCACCATCGCTCCCGTTTAACCCGGACTCTACCCCGTCTCCTCAGGATACCGCTGAAGCCATAGACATCTTAACATCACACATCACCTCGACATTAGATAGGTCATCGAAACAAGTTGTAGCGGAGGACTTCCTTCACCGCTTCAAATTGTCCGACGATATTAGGGAACTCCTTAGAGCTAAGAACGCCTCGATACGCGCCTACGACAGGTATCCTACCGCGGAAAATCGTATTCGAATGCGTGCCCTACAACGCGACGTAAAGTCTCGCATCGCCGAAGTCCGAGATGCCAGATGGTCTGATTTCTTAGAAGGACTCGCGCCCTCCCAAAGGTCTTACTACCGCTTAGCTCGTACTCTCAAATCGGATACGGTAGTAACTATGCCCCCCTCGTAGGCCCCTCAGGCCAACTCGCGGCCTTTGATGATGACGAAAAAGCAGAGCTGCTGGCCGATACATTGCAAACCCAGTGCACGCCCAGCACTCAATCCGTGGACCCTGTTCATGTAGAATTAGTAGACAGTGAGGTAGAACGCAGAGCCTCCTTGCCACCCTCGGATGCGTTACCACCCGTCACCCCGATGGAAGTTAAAGACTTGATCAAAGACCTACGTCCTCGCAAGGCTCCCGCTTCCGACGGTATATCTAACCGCGTTATTAAACTTCTACCCGTCCAACTCATCGTGATGTTGGCATCTATTTTCAATGCCGCTATGGCGAACTGTATCTTTCCCGCGGTGTGGAAAGAAGCGGACGTTATCGGCATACATAAACCCGGTAAACCAAAAAATCATCCGACGAGCTACCGCCCGATTAGCCTCCTCATGTCTCTAGGCAAACTGTATGAGCGTCTGCTCTACAAGCGCCTCAGAGATTTCGTCTCATCCAAGGGCATTCTCATCGATGAACAATTCGGATTCCGTACAAATCACTCATGCGTTCAACAGGTGCACCGCCTCACGGAGCACATTCTTGTGGGGCTTAATCGACCAAAACCGTTATACACGGGAGCTCTCTTCTTCGACGTCGCAAAAGCGTTCGACAAAGTCTGGCACAATGGTTTGATTTTCAAACTATTCAACATGGGCGTGCCGGATAGTCTCGTGCTCATCATACGGGACTTCTTGTCGAACCGCTCTTTTCGATATCGAGTCGAGGGAACCCGCTCCTCCCCACGACCTCTCACAGCTGGAGTCCCGCAAGGCTCTGTCCTCTCACCCCTCCTATTTAGCTTATTCGTCAACGATATTCCCCGGTCGCCGCCGACCCATTTAGCTTTATTCGCCGACGACACGACTGTTTACTATTCTAGTAGAAATAAGTCCCTAATCGCGAAGAAGCTTCAGAGCGCAGCCCTAGCCCTAGGACAGTGGTTCCGAAAATGGCGCATAGACATCAACCCAGCGAAAAGTACTGCGGTGCTATTTCAGAGGGGAAGCTCCACACGGATTTCCTCCCGGATTAGGAGGAGGAATCTCACACCCCCGATTCTCTCTCTCTCGATCTCTTTAGACAACCCATACCCTGGGCCAGGAAGGTCAAGTACCTGGGCGTTACCCTGGATGCATCGATGACATTCCGCCCGCATATAAAATCAGTCCGTGACCGTGCCGCGTTTATTCTCGGTAGACTCTACCCCATGATCTGTAAGCGGAGTAAAATGTCCCTTCGGAACAAGGTGACACTTTACAAAACTTGCATAAGGCCCGTCATGACTTACGCGAGTGTGGTGTTCGCTCACGCGGCCCGCACACACATAGACACCCTCCAATCCCTACAATCCCGCTTTTGCAGGTTAGCTGTCGGCGCTCCGTGGTTCGTGAGGAACGTTGACCTACACGACGACCTGGGCCTCGAATCAATTCGGAAATACATGAAGTCAGCGTCGGAACGATACTTCGATAAGGCTATGCGTCATGATAATCGCCTTATCGTTGCCGCCGCTGACTACTCTCCGAATCCTGATCATGCAGGAGCCAGTCACCGTCGACGCCCTAGACACGTCCTTACGGATCCATCAGATCCAATAACCTTTGCATTAGATGCCTTCAGCTCTAATACTAGGGGCAGGCTTAGGGACCCCGGTAACCGTACTCGTCGAACTCGACAAAGAGGTCGACGTGCAACCTAACCCATGCATCAGCCCGCTGAGTTTCTCGCCGGATCTTCTCAGCGGGTCGCGATTCCGATCCGGTAGTAGATTCATTCGCGAAACAATTGCTCTTGAGTTGTTAGGTCTCCTTCGGAGGCGCTCGGGCAGTTGTTAGCAAATCCCACCCCTCTTGGCTGAGCCTTTGCTCGCCCACCTGTCCTGGTGAAACTGGAAAGGCCTTCGGGCCACCAGTAAACTTTCAATCATAAAAAAAAAAAAAAAAAAAAAAAAAGGTTCGTGTTAGCAACGACGTCAGGTTTGAGCCCCGTGAGCTCATCTACTAGTTAAGGTTACGCTGAAATAGCCTCCCAAGGCTATCAGCTTAGGTACGAAAAAAATAATAAAAAAAAGCATGAACATATACGATACTTTTATCACGGTAAATTACATGACCCGGACAACGCTATTTATATATCCGCTATAATAAATACGACAGTGTGCTCGCTCGTCATTTTAAGTACCAACGGAACTATAAATTGAATAGTACTTTATGGACTAGACGAGCGTAAACAACTCTTTATATCGGGAAAATGAAACCCGTTTCGTTCTTTCTGAATTACAAATTTATTGCGGATGATACCGGAGGTCCCTCCTAGTATGATTTTGTTTAAAACTAAAATCAAATGTTGTGAATACATTTTTATGTTTTTTACTGGTGGCAGGACCTCTTGTGAGTCCGCGCGGGTAGGTACCACCACCCTGCCTATTTCTGCCGTGAAGCAGTAATGCGTTTCGGTTTGAAGGGTGGGGCAGCCGTTGTAACTATACTGAGATCTTAGAACTTATATCTCAAGGTGGGTGGCGCATTTACGTTGTAGATGTCCATGGGCTCCAGTAACCACTTAACGCCACGTGGGCTGTGAGCTCGTCCACCCATATAAGCAATAAAAAAAATATATGTAAAAACGTTGGTAATTTCTTTAAATTGAAAGCCGAGTGAACTGACAACACACAAAAAGGAACAACCATTGACCTTGAGACATGAGTTTTTCGTCTCAATTATAATGTAGCAGCGATTGTTATAACTACCCTATTTAATTCAAAAGGTTCAGATATAAAACCGCTTACAAAAACACTGCTTCATAAATTTCATTTCAAGTTGATGATTTCGCTTAGTAAAATTTACAATATTATTACATTTACATATATTTTATAAATATATCTTCATTGTCTTTTAGATCAACCGAATTTCGAAATACCCTTATCTAAGTATTTCATTCGAGTGGGTCCAGTGTGACAAATGAAAGCAAGAATTAATTAACACAACACCACAGTTTATCAGGGGAGGATGTTTGTACAAGCCTATAATAATATATTGTTTAGTCAACCCACATAATCCGGGGGGGCCCGCTCTCAATGTATCGGTAATTACTGTAATTTGTAACGTCTGGCCAATGTAGTGCTGTGGATGTTCCGAGAACTCACCCGTTAAGAGATAAACCGTAGTCTTAAAGTCAATTAATGATAATACCTTCAGAACCTACCTTTCCGAATTACGTGCAAATTCTTTTTTTCTTTCCTAAATACAGTTTTTTTTTTCTTATATGGGTGTACGAGCTCACAGTCCACCTAGTGTTAAGTGATTACTGGAGCCCATGGACATCTACACCGTAAATGCGCCACCCACCTTGAGATAAAAGTTCTAAGATCTCAGTATAGTTACAACGGCTGCCCCACCCTTCAAACCGAAACGCATTACTGCTTCACGGCAGAAATAGGCAGGGCGGTGGTACCTACCCGCGCGGACTCACAAGAGGTCCTACCACCAGTAAACATACAATAGTTTCATTATACAATAGCTTATGATGAATATTATACAATAGATCCATACAATAGTTTGATTTTTTTGCATTGACAGATCAACAGGGTGACTTGTCTTGCTTAGTGACAAGTCTTTGATTGTAAATAGGATAGCAGAAGGTCAGCGCATATATTTGTTGTTGCTTTAGACGAATAAATGCGATTAGTTATGTCATTTCTGATAGCTGTTTAGCGCAAATGGACAAAATGGAATAAACCTAAAGCTAAATGCCTTAATTTTTGTTTATTTGGGAAACGGGGGTCGCGTTCAATATATACAAACGTATTTATATTTTCTTCCTAAAAAATGACTTTTGAGCAAATTAGTCTATATGATAAGATTTACCTCGACCACGCCCGTTGCTTAGATTTTTATCATGAACTAATTATCATAAGAATTAGGATCTTCTGGAATTCGAAATGCCAAAATTGCACGCACGATGTCACTGATTCTAGAGGGCATTTTAATCTATTATCTCTGTAAACGAATATTGTTCGTTATAAAAGCATCTCAGTATTTCCATTACAATTTCGCTTAATATTGACATACAAAAGAAATCGCACAAGCTTTTTTTTGTTACAAATAAAACTGATAAACCTTATTGACAGGCTTTCGAAGCTACGTAAGTCAGTCCGTAGACTCGGTAGCTACTCACATTACTTGAAAATCATTTTCTTTTTACGTAACGTCGTCGGCATTACAATATTATATTTAAAAAAAAGAATACCTAGTAGGGATTGAACGAAGAAAGAGTAAGACATTATATCGATAAAATCAGGTACTTTTTTTTTCTAATATACTTAGAAAACAATGAATGATCCCTTACTGTAAGTGTCCGAGACATCGGAAAATAATACACTGTGTCGAACACTAAAATCTATTAGGAACAAATTTACAATGGAGAGGGCCATAATATAAGACTAAGGGTCTTCTGGAATTCGAAATGTCAAAATTGCACGCACGATGGCACTGATTCTAGAGGACCTTTTAATCCATTATCTCTAAAAACTAATATTCTTCGATATAAAAGCAATTAAATACTTAAAAAACAATGCATGATCCCTTACTGTGAGTGCGGAGAAGAATACACTGTGTCGAACACTGTATATTTGGAACAAATTTACAATGGAGGCGGCCTGTGGTTACTGAAAAGCTTTGATATTTTCCCCAGTAATAACGATCAACTAATTACAAGATACACCTATTTTATTAATGTAAAATTATATGCCCATAGAACATCTAGTTCATAATAAATGTCTCGAAACCCAGTTTCATTTTATAGCTATTTTAATGTAAATTATCTACTAGGTTACGCTCGAAAATTTCTTCGTTAATTATTGTGTTAACTAATTTATTTTAATAATATTTTAATGAGTATAACATATTAAAATTTTGTTACTTATATTCATAATTAATTTTTCACAATGAAATTTTAAAATTAAATTTTCATCAACAGTGATTTAATAATGTGAACTTTGAGAAGATGTATATTTGGTTTGGTGACTATTGCAAATGAAATTCATCGCCGTCGAGCGGGGGCCAGGGAGGCGAATCCCGCCCAAGCCCTGGCCCTCTAAGTGTTTCGGGTCCCCCTCACATGTCGGTCTGGAGACCGGCGAGGGGGGCCTAAGAAGACGACGTGCAAGCTGCTCTGCACGCGTTTTACGCAAGAGCATCCGGGTGATGGAAGGCCGGCTATCCTCGACCCACGCTGGTTGTGACCCAGCGGGGTATTCCGTAACCCACTCTAACCGGCGCCATCTAGGCGGGCTTCGGACAGTCTGCCGACCGAGAGGGCTGATGGTCGTGGCGCCGAAGACCGTTAGTCCGGCGTCCCGAGGGGGAGGGTGATGGGAGAGATGTGCTCCGCGCTAAACGCTTCACTTTCCCCCCTTTGCCTTTTCATAAGTTCTGTCTCATGCGAGTTTTGGACGTTGGTTGTTGAGCGACAGGAGGTTTTAGTCAATTCGACTCTAACATACCCCACCCGCCATCCCCAGAGAAGGGCGGAAGTCCGGCGATTTCCTCCTGACAAAAAAAAAGACTATAGAATCATAATAGTCTACAAACTTATAATTTCAATTAATTATTTTCGAATTTCGACTACCGGGGGAACACTAGTTTTTGTTATTAGGTATTGTCGCAGCTGGATTAGTAATTTCATATTTTACGAGTTTCAACTGTCTATTGACAGCACAACGCTTCATCGACCTTAAAACCTGAAGCTAAAGTTTCAATCAAGTCACTACTGCTGTGATCCCTTATACACCAATAGATATATTAAAAATGTAACTTCAAAGTTTTGAATTAAAACATCCCTATTTTAAAATCAAACAGGTTAACGCAATGCAACTTAATAACAATTCCGAGAGAGCCACCGACATTTTTAATTCAATGCAAATGCAGGCAAAAAGGATTTACTCCGGGAAAACGTTGCTTCCGCAGCAGCCATTTCGGATTTCCCGGATCCTTATTTCCTACGTGACGCGGGATGCCTGCGATGAAGTCCTTGTTTAGAAATGGGTTAAAATGGAACGAAAATGTTGTTGCTTTCATTTCCTTTGAAAATTTGCTTTCGTGTTATATTTGTTGGTCAGTAAATAGTGATTACTAAGGACAATACAGAAAAGTGATTAGTAAATTAAATTAATACTATAACGCCAGTAAGAGTAACTCCATCTATCGCCGAATAGCCGAACGAATACCGAAGGATCTAGTGGCATCTAGAACGCTCGAGAAGTATAACACCGTCTATTGTCAAATAGCGGAAACACACAATACTCGAATTATGTGGAATATTCTCGATAATTCTAGGGATGTGGTATCGACTATAAAAGTGTTGCAGATGTTTGGACGCAGTCTCGTCGCCCAAAATACGTCATCTCGGATCCTCCCGATCTACTAACGGTGCTTCTAGGTACTTCAAGCACCGGTCACCGTTCTCGTCGAACCCGTCGCTTGCGACGAAGGGCTCGACGAGTAAATTAACTCTCAGACACAGCCCACTGAATTTCTCGCCGGATCTTCTCAGTGGGTCGCGTTTCCGATCCGGTGGTAGATTCTGCGAAGCATGGCTCTTGCTAGGGTTCGTGTTAGCATCGTCGTCAGGTTTGAGCCCCGTGAGCTCACCTACTAGCCACGCTGAAATAGCCTCTCAATGCTATCAACATAGGTAGGAAAAAAAAAAAAGTACGCAGTCAGTTAGTAATCGGAATTACTCGAAGCGAGACAGCGAACGGATCACCCGAAGCGAATCGGAAGAAGCGAATTGAAAATTTTAAAGTGTTTGTGAGTGTTTTAAGTATTATAAGTGCTAATACAGTGTTTACTTGTAATACGATGTAATTTTTATTTATCCCCGAAGTAACAATACGCAATACTATTCGTATGTAGAAATAGACTGTCAGCACTTTGTCCGAACTTTCACAAATCACATTTAGGAAAAAAGTAGACCCTGATTGACGTCCGGATTCTTTTGGTGTAAAAGTAATATATTTAAAACCACGTGTCAAGGTTTGTTTGAATAAAAACATTCTAGTTTTGAATCTTATCAGTTTTAAAATTGATTAATTTTCAGTTTTATTTTGCCCTAACGTTTCCTCTTGAAATCGGTCGAACATTTTAAAGTATATAATGATTTTGCTAGAACAATATTTTTAATTCATAAATAATCCAAATCACAACATGGATTCTGCCTTGCCACATGATTTCAAAATATTACATTAGAAGCAATTTGTGTAACAGTTGTTCCACATTTCACACCAGAACTGATCACTGTCTTACTGTGTATGTACTGTGTATTGTGGGCTCAAAATACTAGTAATAATTACGGAAATTTATCATTCATTACAACACTTTTTTTAACGAGAACGTCACGCGCTACTTAGAAATTGAGTACGTATGTCCTTATAAATCTGTCTACGAAATTTGAGCGATGACATAAAAAAACAATGTATAATATACACACTCGTATTAAGTAATAAATAGACCAAGGTATTAATAGGCAGGCTGCGCAGGTTGTGAAGAGGCTTGGAGTAGGCCTAAACCCTACAGTGGACGTCTTGGGCTAAATTTTTTTAATATAAAAACTACATGCATCCTCTCTCCAAATACTTACAAATCTCATGCCCGAGCTGTTCCGAAATAAAAGTGAAGCAAGCAGCGGAAACGACAATAAGTACCTTATATAGTTAGATAAGAAAATAACTTTAGACCCTGGTAACAGTACTCGTCGAACTTGGCAAACAGTTCGAAGTGCAACCTAACCCATACATCGGCCCGCTGAGCTTATCGCTGGTTCTTCCAAGTGGGTCGCGATTCCGACTCGGTAGTAGATTCAATCGCGAAGCAGCTGCCCTTGAGTTGTTAAGTCCATTTCGGAGGCATTCGGGTAGCTGTTATCAAGTCCCACCCCTCCTGGCTGAGCTTGTGCTCGCCCACTTGTCCTGGTGTAGCTGGAAAGGCCTCCGGGCCACAAATAAAATTACCTTCTTAAAAAAATACTTTAGTATTTTCTACGGATTTCGCGAGTAATAGACATAAAACAAACTACTTTTACAATTTTATCTCGTGTTTTTTTTAATATTATTGTTATCGACGTATCGAATTCTTTACAATTTTCATGATCAAGGTCGTCCGTGTAAAGTTTTCAAAAGGTCGGAAATAAAATAATGACATTAAAGAACCCAAGGCGTTTTACGTAAACATAATTTTAGCTAATTATAAAACAATTAAATACCTTTAGTCTGTACTAAGCTTTAGTGCTCCTTACGCTAGTTTTGCTTACAAAATAAAACATGCACTTTTTGCAATAGATACTGCAGCTACTTTATCTTAAAGTTCTACACTTTGTAAGCTTGTAAATAAAAAAGTAAAGATCGTATCACCGTTTGAAGTTTAATCTTTTATCTGCAGCACGAGTTAGTGTTGCTCGCAGATTGTGTTAAGTTGTTTCGTTGAGCTTTAAAGGCTTTAGAAGGTGCTTATTTGAAATTGACTTTGTGTTTGGAGACTTTTGTTATACGCTTTTTTATTTATTTATTGCGTATTCGTGTGAACGAGCTCACAGCCTACGGCGTAAATTTATTACCGGAGCGCATAGACTTCACAATGTAAGTCCTGCCGCCCCCCTTGAGACATTAATTCGAAGTCTCAATTCTGACACTATAACGGCTGTTTCACCTATCAAACCGAAACGTATTACTGCTTCACGGCAGAAATAGGCAGGGTGGTCAACCTCACCCGTGCCGGCTCGAAAGATGCTGAAGCATTCCGGCTCGAAAAATTCCCTACCAGTAATTTTTTTTTTTTTTTTTTTTTTTTTTTTTTTTTTTTTTTTTTTTTTTTTTTTTTTTTTTTTTTTTTTTTCTTTATCTTGCAATCAGTCAGCTAGACTATGAGCAGATGTGTTGAGAGCTGTTAGACGGTCAGAGCAAAATCTCCATCGAGACTGCTCCACTCTGTCAACCGTGTCTATCAAGACTTAGGATTTGTCGCCTTTTAAGCCTATTTATTAGGTCCGGTGTGGTTAGTTGCGTGGCAAGCTTATTAGGATGCATTTCTAGCCTTTTTCTGTATTTCATACTCCAGGTCTTGATTTCCTGTTTAACAGTCCTGATTTTGAGGTGTTCATGAATCTCCGATGTTTTTATAAACCACGGACAGTTCGATATTTGTTTCAGGATGTAATTTTGAACCCTCTGTATGATATTTATGTTAGAGTCACACGCCGAACCCCATAGTTGAATCCCGTATGTCCAAATTGGTTTCAAGAGCA
The DNA here is from genome assembly GCF_030267445.1 of Bombyx mandarina. NCBI lineage: Eukaryota > Metazoa > Arthropoda > Insecta > Lepidoptera > Bombycidae > Bombyx > Bombyx mandarina. The sequence continues at coordinate 6,058,710 of NC_143227.1, read as the reverse complement.
TTTCGTAGATGAGTAGCTTATTATCTACTGACAGCTTGGAATTTCTGCCAAGCAGCCAGTAGAGTCCTCTGTATTTCAGGTTGATTTCTTCTCTCTTCTTCTGTATGTGTTGTTTCCATACGAGTCTCCTATCAAGGTGTATTCCCAAGTATTTTACGCAGTGTTCTTGCGGAAGTTGTTGATTGCACAGAGTTACTGGCGGACAGTCTCCTCTACGGAGGGTGAAGGTTACATGAACGGATTTTGTCACACTAGTTTTTATTCTCCACTTTGAAAGCCAAGTTTCAATTTCTTGCAATCCAGTCTGTAGGAAGTCTGAAGCTTCGTTTGGGCAATTGCTACATGCCAGTACAGCGGTATCGTCTGCGAATGTTGCTAATGTAACATGTTCGCTTTGTGGTAAATCACATGTGTAAATGGTATACAAGACAGGACCCAGGACAGACCCCTGCGGTACACCAGCTTTGATTGAGTGAAATGGCGATGTACACTCTTCTTCTCTTATTTGAAATATTCTTTCTGTTAGATAAGATTTTATGATGGGGAAGAATGTACAGGGTAGAAGAGTTTTTACTTTATACAAGAGACCTTTGTGCCATACTCTATCAAACGCTTGCTGCACGTCTAGGAAGGCAGAGGAGCAGTACTCCTTTCTCTCTAGTGCCTTCCTTATCACAGAGCAGATTCTATGGACTTGTTCCACAGTGCCATGCTGCTGGCGAAAGCCAAACTGGTGGTCCGGGATTATGGCTCTTTGATGAATCTCCTCCAATAATCTGTGCAGCAGGACTGACTCAAAAAGTTTTGACGTTACGGTTAGTAGACTAATCGGCCTGTATGAGCTAAGTTCGTTCACTGGCTTCCCTACTTTAGGTATCATAATTACTTGTGAAACTCTCCACAGTGATGGAAAGTGTCCAGTTCTTAGTATGCCATTAAATAAGATGGTTAGAAAAACTATGGCTTTTTTGGGAAGTTCCTTCAAGACTTTTTTGTCTATTAAATCAAACCCGGGGGCTTTTTTGTCCTCCAATTTTGAGATTGTTGCCACGACTTCTTTCGGAGTTGTAGGCCTAATCGGCAAATCGAGCTGGAAGTCTTGACTTAGGGCCGAATCTATGAAGGAATCATCAGTGTTTGGGTCAGCATCATTAGCCGTGAATACTTTTGCTAAGTGAACAGCAAAGGCGTCAGCTTTTTCTTGTCTTGTTCTTGCCCAAGTGTTATTCTGCAACCGTAACGGCGGTTTGGGATCCATAGGCCTATTATAGTTCCTACAAGCCCGCCATAGAGAGTAGTTAGTAGCACTTGTTGCAGTTAAGGAATCTAGATAACATTCCATAGTTTTGTCCCTTGCATTTTTTATGGCAAGTTTAAGATCCTTGACTGCTTTGTTAAGAGCTCTTTTATCTACTGAGAGCCTGCTAGTATGCCATACTCTTCGCAGTTTTCTTTTATTCAGAATCAGTTCTTTTATTTCAAACGATATCTTATTTTGCCGTGGCCTGGGATTCAAGTGCTCCGGAGAGGTTTTCCAGCAGGCAGCTTGAACTGTTGTGGTGAAATGCTTTGTGGCTTCTTCGATATCCTCTTCTGTTTTAAGTGCTATTTTTAGGCTTAGCTCCGTATCAACTATTTCCCGGAAGCTATCCCAGTCTGTGTATTTGTTGTACAATGTTTGCCGAACTTCTTTCTTAAGAATAGTGGTGCTCACTGTCAATATTACAGGAATATGGTTAGATGAGCTATCGAGGCATGACTCAACATTGAAGAACAGTCGAGACAGTCCTGTTGTGATGAAAAAGTCTAGAACGTCTGGCAGTCTGTTCTGGTCTGTGGGCCAGTGTGTTGGTTCTGGAGTTGACACAGTAGTCAAGAACTGTTTATCTACACTTTTCTTCAGCTCCCTTCCACGTGTAGTTATTAATCTAGAGCCCCAGTGCGAATGCTTCGCATTCCAGTCACCCCCAGCAATAAATCTGTATCCTAAGCTTAAAAAGTAGTCAGAAAACTGTGCTTCACTTATTTTATGTTTCGGGGGACAATAAATTGATGATATATTAAAGTCTCCATTTCTGTCACTGACTGCTACTGTGGTAGCCTGGATATGTTCGGTACAGTAGTTTGGTAGCACATGGTGTCTAACAGTGGCTTTGATTATCACTGCTGTCCCGCCGTGGGCTGTACCGTCTGGGTGATTTGTGGAATAGATCTTATATCCTTTAATTCTTATCGAGCTGCTGGTCGTCATATGTGTCTCTGAAATTAGGAGAATGTCTAGACTATGTAGACAGATCAGAATTTCCACTTCATCGATGTTGGGTGCCAAGCCATTGATGTTCCATGTAGCTATTTTTAGTGCAGTCATTTTGTTAACTTAGAGACTAGTACTGTAATGAGTTCAAGTAATGTACTCATTTGCTGTAATACAGTATCAATCTTTTGGGATTGTTTTATAAACATTTGTTCTATGACTTTATAAGAGTCTGGTTGATGGATTGTATTGTTTTGATGTACCTGAGATCTGACCGTATCGGCATACGATTTGTGCTCATGTGCTTTCCTCTGCTCCTGCAGCGGTTCAATTTCCTCTTTATTCTGATTTGCAGATGTTTTATAATCAGTTTCTTCCTTATTTTTTTGAGGTTTATACTCAAATTGCTTATGTTTACGTGGTAAGTGTTGCGAGGTTTTCCTTGATAGGATTTCCTTGTATACCTCACAGCCTTTATAATTTGCTGGGTGGGGTCCTAAACACAATGCACATAAAGCAGGTGTATTGCGATCCACTTTTGTGCATTCCGAAGTTTTATGCGGTCCAGCACACTTGACACAGCGATATGGTTTCATACAATAGTTTTTGGTATGACCATATTGCTGACATCTTTGACATTGCACTACACTGGATCTTTTTCTGGGTTCTTCAATAGTAACAGCTTGATGATATATAAATCTAATATCCCTAGAAGCTCTATTATTAGGACCCTGAAGCAAATTTACAAAAAAGGTAGAAGTGGGTTTTTTGTCGGGACCAAATTTGGCATTAATAATCTCACCTACTACTGTGTTGCCACTCTCTTCAATAGCCTCTTTGATAGCAGTAGTAGGAGTAGTGTGGTGGAGATTTCTTATAACGATCCTGTAGGATTTTTGGTCTTTTCTGTTAAAGGTGTGTCCTATTAGTCCATGTTCTCGTATAACAGTTATTACCTTCTTGTATATCTCCAGGTCCACTGATAAAACTTTAAGTTGGTTTCTGCTAATAATCTTAAAAGAGAAATTAGATCTATCTGTTGCGGTTTCTAGGAGTTCAGTGAGCTTATGAACATCCTCAATTCCGTACAAGATTATAGGTGGAGGTTTATTAGTTTTCTTGTCTTTTGCATCTCTCGCCCTATATTCCGGCTGATCTATCGGAAGTCCGCTAAAGCTGTTTGTTGTTTTTATTAATTCGGGAGAAGGTGTGGAGGATAATTTTCTTTTTTTTGGATGGCGTAGCATGGGAACTCTTTGCCAGTCTGGTGGTTTTGATATTTGGGAGCACTGGGTGACTGTTTCTAAATCTGATTGCTGCATTTCAGCATCCAGCTGAGAGGAGCTTTCTTTGGTTTGGGTGTTTGGTATGTTGCTCATAGACATACTCTTGGCCCTGGTAAATAAACCTGGGTGAAGGGCCTGCTGCACTAGTTTCTTCTTGTTTCCAGTAGCATTAACGAACACTGAAGCCTGGTCACCTACTTCAGTGAGGTCTTCGGTAGCAAATTTCTCACTCTCCGGCCCGGGTACCGGGGAGCGCCGGGGGTCAGCCGGATGGCACGACATAACACATTCCATATTTTTCGACATTTCATTTAAAAAGGGGGTTGGGATAATTTTTTTTATAGTACTTTCCCAAGGCACCATAACCACTTTTTCAGAAAGTCACTTACTGCACACTTCTCGGCTTGTGGTAGCCGTTGACAGGTTACTTAACCGCCGCCTGTGGTTCGGCGTTGTTGCTCTTTAGCACCACCCGGGGGGCACGTGTAGGGTGGACCTTAGGAGAAGGTGGTAAATCCTACGGACGCGAGCAACGTCGCCCCCCAACCCTACCAGTAATTACGCATTTTTTTTTTCCGGTTTCATTTTTATTAGACGATGTTATTCCTTAATCGCGGAAGTCACTCGTGAGCACGTATTCAGTATGTCGTACTTCGCATTTAGTATGTAATTAGAAATTGGTACCGCCTTCAGAATTCGATATTCTTAGAAATTTGATATTCTTAGAACTTGTTTATTCTATCTGTCAATATTTCTCAGGACTCGTGTTATGATGAGCATAGTTTATGAGAAAATATAAGCGATGAAACCTTCTTGGAAATAAGACGGCTACGATTCCACGTTCTTTTTGACATAAAGTAGCTGGCTTAATCATAACTGATATATCGAATCAGACATTAAAATGATTTAACTTTAATTGTTCTGAACAACTTCACAGTTATATAAGATTCTCTGGTAATATCAAAAAATTATTTTAGATTACGGTTAAAATTTGTCATTGAAAGCTATTAAATGTTAATTTTAATAAAAACTAGTCATTAACTAAAAACATAAACCGAAAAAGAACAATAGAAAAAGCTCGTTAAATATTTTTTTACTCTGCTGGCCTGAATAATTTCTAAAACCGTATATCATTTGCAAAAAGGAGAAAGTTGCAAGCTAATGAACGACTTGTGGAAAAATATTTTGATACCTCATACTTACTTCACCACTTTCGAAATGTTATCTAAATAAAAATCACGTTAAGAGAAAGAAAATGTCTGTATTTTTTATTTATTTTGGTGTACAATAAAGAATAATCGTATGCTGGTTCTGGTGTGGTTTTTTAGTGGTTTTTTTTTCAACAGTTACCTTTTTTATAATATTTCTACACAATTTTATACAAAATGTGGATATGTCATATTGATAGACTGACTTGTAGGCTTCTTTTTCGAGGTTTTGCTATTATAAAGCATTCCGATAGAGGCACCCGTCACGTGCGGACGTGCTCATCGTCCACTCGATCGCCCGGTCTTTGTTCGCCCGGCTTTTGTTAGCCCGGCCATTGTTCGCGCGGCCTGTGTTCGTGATACATCTGCCGACCAAGTGTGTTTCCTGGAAGCTTTTATTTGTTTTGTTTTAGTTATTTTTGTGTTCGTGGAACATTTGCCGACAAAGTGTTTTCCTGCAAGTATTTATTTGTTTTGTTTCTTTTTGTAATTTCTGTTTTGTTGTGCTTTTTCTTTGTCCTGTAGTAATCGCGCCGCATTGCCACCTGTGTTCAATAGAACCGCTCAGGTCCGAGAAGTTGGGGCCTCGCCGCAAGGCGAGTGTTTCAAGACCCGGGGCCGCCCCACCTGGGTACTCAGCGATCATGGACGCTGTATTCGCGGAATTCCTCCGACTTCGCCACCCACAGCTCGCCTCAGAGTTTCTGGCCTTCAAGGCCAATTACACTGCGAGCCCTCTCGAGGACTCCGCCGCGCTCGCTGCTCCTGCGTCGCCTGTACCTGCGTGCAGAGCTTCTGCATTGAGCACCGCAGCCTCTGTCGTGCCTGCCGCTCCCGTGTCGCCTATACTGGCGAGAAAAGCTGCTGCGTCGTCCGCCGTGACCATCGTTTCAGCTGAGCGATCATCCGCGGCCTCCGTCGCGCCCTCTAAAACACCTACACTTGCTCGTAGGTCGCCTGCACCCGCCTCCTCGTGCTCCGACTCTGACTCGGACATGGAGGTCGACCTCGCCCCCGCCTCATCGACGGATGGATTCACCCTGGTACAGAAGGGTAAGAAGCGTGCCGCGGAGTCTCGAGCTCCCGCGGCCGCTAAAATTAGCAAAGCCGTGAACGCGTCGCGCCCCCGCCCTCAGACTCCCGTTGCGCCCCCAGCCCGTGCCACTCCGTCGCCGCGTCCGGTGGCACAAAATAAAACCCAGACCCCTCCCCCGGTTATCCTTCAGGAGAAGGCAGCTTGGGATCGAGTTTGCCTGGCCCTTAAGGCTTTGGCCTAATATAAATTTCACGAATGCCCGTAACCTCGCGAACGGCATTCAAATTAAGGTTCAAACACCTGACGACCATAGGGCCCTCTCTTCTTACCTCCGTAAGGAACGTATAAGTTTCCATACTTATACGCTCCAGGAGGAGCGCGAACTCCGCGTTGTAATACGCGGAATCCCTAAAGAGTTAGATGTAGAGCTCGTCAAGGCCGATCTGTTAGAACAGGGCTTTCCGGTGAATTCTGTGCACCGTATGCACACCGGTCGCGGTAGGGAGCCATATAATATGGTTCTAGTCACCCTCCAGCCTACCCCCGAGGGTAAGAAAATCTTCAACACACAGACCGTCTGTAGGCTCTCCGGTATCGCCATCGAAGCCCCCCATAAAAAAGGCACTCCTAGCCAGTGCCGTAACTGTCAATTGTACGGGCACTCTTCCCGTAACTGTCACGCGCGCCCCCGATGTGTTAAGTGTTTGGGCGATCACGCCACGGCCCTCTGCGCTCGCCACCAAAAACCGCGACGGAACCGCCTAGCTGCGTCCTGTGTCGAACACAGGGTCACCCCGCGAATTACCGTGGTTGCCCCCGAGCCCCTAAAATAAATCGCCGCGTCGCCCGCCAAAACCGCCTCCGAGCTTCCGGCCCAGACATCAAAGCCTCGGCACCCTCTGCGTCGCAGGCTAAGCCAGCGTTCGTTCCGGCGGCGGTGCCCAGTGTCTCGGCCTGGGCTAAACCGCTGCCGTACACGAACACGGCTACAACTCCCTCCTCCGCGATTCGTCCCGCCCCCGCGACTCGTCCCTCTCCCGCGACTTGCCCTCCGACCGCGTCCGAAAATCTCGCTTTAGCGATCGACTTCTTTCAGTCGATCAACTTTGAGCGCGTTAACGCTTTGGGCGACGCCATTCGCGCTGCCTCCACTGCACAACACTTTATCGCCGTTGTGCAAGAATACGCCGACGTATACGCGTCATTAAATACGTACGTCCTCCCCTCACTCCGCCGGTAATCAATGGCGTATATAAGTAGAATAAAGCCCCTATCCGTAACGATAGGATTTTTTAACGCTTACGGTCTCGCAAATCAACGTGATCAGGTTTCTGACTTTTTGCGTGACCATCAAATTGATATCTTTTTAGTGCAGGAGACCCTACTTAAGCCCGCGCGCCGTGACCCTAAAATCGCGAACTATAACATGGTCAGGAACGACAGGCTCTCTGCCCGTGGTGGTGGTACCGTCATTTACTATAGAAGAGCCCTGCATTGCGTCCCGCTCGATCCTCCCGCGCTCGCTAATATCGAAGCATCAGTGTGCCGAATCTCACTGACGGGACACGCGCCGATCGTTATCGCGTCCGTTTATCTTCCACCGGATAAGATCGTTCTAAGCAGTGATATCGAGGCGCTGCTCGGTATGGGGAGCTCTGTCATTCTGGCGGGCGACCTAAATTGTAAACACATCAGGTGGAACTCACACACCACAACCCCGAATGGCAGGCGGCTTGACGCGTTAGTCGATGATCTCGCCTTCGATATCGTCGCTCCGCTAACCCCGACTCACTACCCGCTAAACATCGCGCATCGCCCGGATATACTCGACATAGCGTTATTAAAAAACGTAACTCTGCGCTTACACTCGATCGAAGTAGTTTCAGAGTTAGATTCAGACCACCGTCCCGTCGTTATGAAGCTCGGTCGCGCTCCCGATTCCGTTCCCGTCACGAGGACTGTGGTGGATTGGCACACGCTGGGCATCAGCCTGGCTGAATCTGATCCACCATCGCTCCCGTTTAACCCGGACTCTATCCCGTCTCCTCAGGATACCGCTGAAGCCATAGACATCTTAACGTCACACATCACCTCGACATTAGATAGGTCATCGAAACAAGTTGTAGCGGAGGACTTCCTTCACCGCTTCAAATTGTCCGACGATATTAGGGAACTCCTTAGAGCTAAGAACGCCTCGATACGCGCCTACGACAGGTATCCTACCGCGGAAAATCGTATTCGAATGCGTGCCCTACAACGCGACGTAAAGTCTCGCATCGCCGAAGTCCGAGATGCCAGATGGTCTGATTTCTTAGAAGGACTCCCGCCCTCCCAAAGGTCTTACTACCGCTTAGCTCGTACTCTCAAATCGGATACGGTAGTAACTATGCCCCCCTCGTAGGCCCCTCAGGCCGACTCGCGGCGTTCGATGATGACGAAAAAGCAGAGCTGCTGGCCGATACATTGCAAACACAGTGCACGCCCAGCACTCAATCCGTGGACCCTGTTCATGTAGAATTAGTAGACAGTGAGGTAGAACGCAGAGCCTCCTTGCCACCATCGGATGCGTTACCACCCGTCACCCCGATAGAAGTTAAAGACTTGATCAAAGACCTACGTCCTCGCAAGGCTCCCGGTTCCGACGGTATATCTAACCGCGTTATTAAACTTCTACCCGTCCAACTCATCGTGATGTTGGCATCTATTTTCAATGCCGCTATGGCGAACTGTATCTTTCCCGCGGTGTGGAAAGAAGCGGACGTTATCGGCATACATAAACCCGGTAAACCAAAAAATCATCCGACGAGCTACCGCCCGATTAGCCTCCTCATGTCTCTAGGCAAGCTGTATGAGCGTCTGCTCTACAAGCGCCTCAGAGATTTCGTCTCATCCAAGGGCATTCTCATCGATGAACAATTCGGATTCCGTACAAATCACTCATGCGTTCAACAGGTGCACCGCCTCACGGAGCACATTCTTGTGGGGCTTAATCGACCAAAACCGTTATACACGGGAGCTCTCTTCTTCGACGTCGCAAAAGCGTTCGACAAAGTCTGGCACAATGGTTTGATTTTCAAACTATTCAACATGGGCGTGCCGGATAGTCTCGTGCTCATCATACGGGACTTCTTGTCGAACCGCTCTTTTCGATATCGAGTCGAGGGTACCCGCTCCTCCCCACGACCTCTCACAGCTGGAGTCCCGCAAGGCTCTGTCCTCTCACCCCTCCTATTTAGCTTATTCGTCAACGATATTCCCCGGTCGCCGCCGACCCATTTAGCTTTATTCGCCGACGACACGACTGTTTACTATTCTAGTAGAAATAAGTCCCTAATCGCGAAGAAGCTTCAGAGCGCAGCCCTAGCCCTAGGACAGTGGTTCCGAAAATGGCGCATAGACATCAACCCAGCGAAAATTACTGCGGTGCTATTTCAGAGGGGAAGCTCCACACGGATTTCCTCCCGGATTAGGAGGAGGAATCTCACACCCCCGATTACTCTCTTTAGACAACCCATACCCTGGGCCAGGAAGGTCAAGTACCTGGGCGTTACCCTGGATGCATCGATGACATTCCGCCCGCATATAAAATCAGTCCGTGACCGTGCCGCGTTTATTCTCGGTAGACTCTACCCCATGATCTGTAAGCGGAGTAAAATGTCCCTTCGGAACAAGGTGACACTTTACAAAACTTGCATAAGGCCCGTCATGACTTACGCGAGTGTGGTGTTCGCTCACGCGGCCCGCACACACATAGACACCCTCCAATCCCTACAATCCCGCTTTTGCAGGTTAGCTGTCGGGGCTCCGTGGTTCGTGAGGAACGTTGACCTACACGACGACCTGGGCCTCGAATCAATTCGGAAATACATGAAGTCAGCGTCGGAACGATACTTCGATAAGGCTATGCGTCATGATAATCACCTTATCGTTGCCGCCGCTGACTACTCCCCGAATCCTGATCATGCAGGAGCCAGTCACCGTCGACGCCCTAGACACGTCCTTACGGATCCATCAGATCCAATAACCTTTGCATTAGATGCCTTCAGCTCTAATACTAGGGGCAGGCTTAGGGACCCCGGTAACCGTACTCGTCGAACTCGACAAAGAGGTCGACGTGCAACCTAACCCATGCATCAGCCCGCTGAGTTTCTCGCCGGATCTTCTCAGCGGGTCGCGATTCCGATCCGGTAGTAGATTCATTCGCGAAACAATTGCTCTTGAGTTGTTAGGTCTCCTTCGGAGGCGCTCGGGCAGTTGTTAGCAAATCCCACCCCTCTTGGCTGAGCATTTGCTCGCCCACCTGTCCTGGTGAAACTGGAAAGGCCTTCGGGCCACCAGTAAAGTTTCAATCATAAAAAAAAAAAAAAAAAATATTATAAAGCGCAAACAGAGATAATTTTGTGGTTAACTAAAATTCCAAATTAATTTTATTTGCAAAAATATGCCGATCCTGGGATTCGTTATTTTAAAATTTGTACACGTGTAGACGTTTAAATTGATTAAAAATATTTGAAAGGTCAAAATTTCTAAAAGAATGTCAGTGGAGATCACGATTTGTCAAAACCTGGCAAAATAAGATGTTAAATTTTATGTTAAACAAGCTGACCCGGCAGATTTCATATTGCCTCAATCGATAAATAAAATACCTAAACTTTTGTATAAAACAAACTTAAAACAAACAAAAAGAATCCGTCCGACGGGGACACACCAAAGGAAAAACAAAATTGTTATTTTTATTTAATTCCGAGCATTTTCATATTTATTTACCTTTCAAACCTTCTCTGGACTTCCACAAATCATTCAAGACCTAAATTAGCAAATCGGTCCAGCCGTTCTCGAGTTTTAGCGAGACTAACGAACAGCAATTCATTTTTATATATATATAGATAGATAGATAGATAAACGTCATTACAGTGAAGCCTAAAAACTATCAAATACGACCACTGAAAGTCTTTTAGATCATACGACGCGACGCCTAAGAGCCTCCTTGATTAAAGGCGTTCTCACCGCCTCAAATTATACGTTTACTAATTAAATTACCGAAAGGCTTCGAGGTCGGATAATTAGCGTGCGCAAACTCCTACAGGATAACCTATTAAATGTTCGTGTAAATTAATTCTAAGAATCTAAGACAATAGACGTCTATAAATCCGCGCACAGAGTCGTGTACGTGTAATGAAAATTTCCAAAATGGTATGACGCTTTTGTTTGGTTTGATGTTTTAATGATAGCTCCCAATTTTAGATAATGTGTTTATTAAGAATATGATTACAAATTCCAATTTCTTCTTATAGAAAGGAATAGCTTTAGATAATTAGCTCGAACTAGTGGCTCGTCTGGTGTTAAGTCGTCAACGTTGCTCATAAGCGTGAGTGATAGCACAAGAAATAATTATTAATTGTATTGTATAAAAAATATTTAAACCGAAACGCATTAAGACTGTTTCGCAGTAGAAATAGGAAGCAACGGTTTTTTTGGAACGAAGTTCCTTATGGGACGATGCGGAGGGGTACCCTAACCGGGAAAAAACGTCCGTAACGTAAGATTTGTATTAGTAATGCACACAGTGTACGACTTAAATTTGTATTAACGTACAAAAAATAACTTATTTTTTTATCATTCATTGACCACGATCTCAGAGCGTTCGTTTGCGCAATACACTAACTCTTATGCAAACAACCGTGAATGAAGTGTACCACAATAAGTTTGCAAGTTACCGAATGACCGTGGGTTGTTGCAAAACCTCCAGTTTTATTTTCTTTATACCTCGAATAGAACTTAAAATTAATTTAATTAAAATAAAATAAAATTTTTATAATAAGGAATTTCGTTCCTATCCGGTGTCCCACAACCACACATCTTTTTTTTCTTTTTTATTGCCGTATAGGCAGACGAGCATACGGCCCACCTGATGGTGAGTTGTTATCGTCGCTCATGGACTTCAGCAATGCCAGGGATAGATCCAAGCCGCTGTACGCTTACAGCTGTGTAATCTGTACGACCTAAAATTTTTGGTGTTAAATTTTTTTTTTTCATTTTATGTTTATTTGTCACTATTGCCAACTACCAAGGGATTTATCCTGCTATAGTCGAATCAATACGAAACCAAAACTTCACGTTTAATTTCTGTAATATAATAGCCTTGTGGTATATTCGTTTCCTAGTAAGTAACAAGTATTCGCAAAATGTAACCGAACATAAATGATGCAAATGATATATGTGGGCGAACAAAGACCCAATATTCTGGGTGATTCCTTGGAGCACGTCCGACAGCAATTCATATTTCATTTGGAGAGCTCAGACGAAAGGGAAAGGAAGCAAGGGAAAGGAAACTAGGGACGGCCCTCTTGTACGAAAGGACTTGTCACGGTGACTCCAGATGTGTTCGGATCTGGACCTTAAGAGATATCAATATTTTAATTAAGCCATTAATAAGATCAAGAATTATTTTCGCTCATAAATACTTACAGTGATTATTAGATATTTTGTAGCGTTCCGTTTACTTTTCGTTGTCTGATTAAAAAGAATTGATTTAGAAATTGATGAAATTTTCCGAAATTAGACAATTAATTTTATTTACCCAAACTGACTCTATAATAGTGAAGAATTTGGTAAATTTGCTTCTGTTGAATGAAGTCGTGCTTCGACTCATCTGACTATTATCGTTGTCAGACAAAGGAACAATGTGGCTTAGGTCTAATAAAGTATACAATAATTGCACTGGTAAAACATTGTGAAGGTGGGTTCATTGCAAACTTTAGCACGATGAAATCTTGAAATATGGAACAATGTAGAACTATGAATACTGTGATAGAGTACAATAAAAGAATAGAATGAACAAAATACTGACTTTATTATTTTGCTATAAAATGAGTAGATGAAGCCAAAGCAAATGGTTTCTTTGGCCTTTGAAATCCAAATTTTGTATAGGTCATTATGCATTTGATAGTCAAATGCTAGTATTCTGAGTAACAAAAAGGTAAGACAGGTTATGTTATCAGCTACTAGATTTAATAGTAAATAGAAAGTGAATACTAACATCACATTTGTACGTAAGATGGATGGGAACGTTTCGAACAACTTCAAAAGACTTCTTCGTCGAAGGAATACGCTGAGTTATGTATGATGTACATATATTGAACTAGAAATCATATTATAGTTCGAATATTCTCAATTCACAGTAACCTATATCTTTCAATGCCCTCTTCAAACAATGGTATTCAAATCTGCCATTTCATATTACTCGTACTATTGTACAATATTGACAATCGCATACAAGTATCATAATAATAATACATATAAACTGCCACAATTCGAAGCGATACTATTGACGGTATACCATGATTGATTTCTTTTTTTTGCATGGGTACAAACATCTACATTATTTAGCCAATTTTATGGAAATTGAAAAGTTTTAAGTGCCCAACTTGTTCCGTCATTTTTCTTCGTTTCGCATTACCTAAAAATTATCTAAAAAGTCCATTTGTCGCAAGCGACGGGTTTGACGAGAACGATGACCGGTTAATTACAAATAAAAATGTCGCGTATTAAGCGAAATGTCGCTTTAACTAAATAACCTTTCTCCCCTCGATAATATATATGAGTCGACTATTATCAAAGCCGGCAATCTGACTTTTGGACAATTATTGGTAAATCAGAAAAACGAATTATTGACTTTGTATTCCATTGGCAGTCACAAAACTCTTCGGAACGACATCTTAGATAAATAAGAGGTTAACTATTAACCTTTATTTAATGCAGGTTTTGAACCGTATTCTTTGAAGGAGACGATTATATTCAAATCAATCTGTATTGACATATCAATAACATTTTTTTTTCCAAATGCACAGATTGCCACCTTTGATAATATACGACTCATATACCGGTTTGAATAGTGGACAAATTACAACCACAGATCTCAAGGATTTCTTTTAAAAAAATGTCCTAACCATCCATGAATTTCACGATAAGCCCTGTTTAATTACAATTACAAATGAAACCAACATATTAATGGTCCAATAACGGACAAACGAATTAATATAAGACGAATACTAAATCACTCGGTGGCATTTGAGCACGAACGCTAGATGTATGTAATACGTTGCGAACATTTATCCAAGCGTTTCCAATATTGTAAGGGAAGACAAACGTCTACAGAAACATTCTAGTCCCATAACATCGGTTGAGGATAATTAATTTATGTTCTACATGTTAGTAATGAAAGGCTTTTTGTGAATGTTTTTTATTGGAATTCTTGCAAATTATATAATATTTCACGTAGCACGTTCAAACGAAATTCACGGAATAGTAATGAAGTCCTAAAATATGAAATTGTTTTTTTACGAAGCAGCTCCGAGAATTTATAAAAAAATTTAGGAAATTTTATTTACCGCTGTTTTATCTATACATATAAATAAGGTTGGAGTGTCTATTTGTAATATTGAAATAGCCTCTTTTTACTACATGCATATGAATACGGTGGTACATACACCAAAATAACATTGTTTACAATTTTTGTCTGTCTGTCTGTTTGCTCCGGCTAATCTCTGGAACGGCTGGATAGATTTTGACGGGACTTTCACTGACAGGTATCTAATGATATAAGGAGTAACTTAGGCTACTTTTCTACACTAGCTTCGCCCTGCGGCGTCACCCGCAGTATGACAATAACCGCGGGTAACATCGCGGAACTCAACTATCAATAATAAAATTTAATGTTTCCGAAGCGAAGCGAGGGCGGGTCGCTAGTTAGAATTAAGAGATGAAAAGCATAGTATTGCTTATGATCCGAACACCAAATCCGGTCTGATTTGATTTTAATAAAAACATTTATTATATAGAGTCAATGTGTCCATGACTAATTGCTAATTTTATTTACATTGTATAGGTATTGTGATACATGTACTTGCATGTGAAATACATAGTAACGACAACTTCCTTCGACAATACTTAAACTAAAATTGGAACGATACAGTGAAGATTAGCATGCGCAAGGATGCTCAAAATCGTCAATCGTCAACATTATTTTTTCCACCTCCGCCCGGTCTTGGTCTCCAGGTTGCCGGTCAAAACTACCACTCAAGCGGCTGCGGCCTGGTATCACCTCATCCCATGAACCTTGCCGGAGAGGTTACAGGTCCAGCAGAACTTGTCTCTTCACATGATAGTCGGAACGTCGCTTCTGACGTAACTCCTGAGATCTGGGAGTGGAGTCGCTGAGCTAGCTGTTGGTGGAGCCCACGAGCACCTACGAAACATATTTAGATCCCTTGCACTCGAAGGGCACATGATGACTCCGGTAGTTTTTAGTCTTTGAAGGTCGATGAGCATCAGGTTCCGGGACCACAAATTCATCTTCCGCTTAAAAAATAACCAAAATACTGTAAGTATATATTCTTCTATATTGTCTTTCGTAAATACCATAGAGACTAAGGCAATAACTTGGCCACATCATCCTATGGTCACATTAATGTTTAAACTAAAAATCATTAAAGTTAGTTCAGTCTCCATTTTTAAAGTTCATTTAAATTACTGGGTTACGATCAGTGATTATTTAATAGTAATTTAAGGTCCTATGTACTATTCCTCGGTTACATTCCTGATGTTTGAATCATTAATCTGACATATATACTTAGTCTGGCCATAAATACTGTTACAATTAAAATTAAAAAAATATATATTGCAAATAACATTTATTACTTTTATAGTGTGTTACTTTAATAAATAAATATAAAACAATTTAAAGTATAAAAAGCTTATTCGAAGTGGTCTCCATTGGCTGCAATACAGTCCTTTAAACGTTGAGGCCAGTTATCAATAGAAGCACGCACTCTTTCCAGGGGAAAATTTTTCACTGCCAATCGTACGGATTGTTTTAGGGACTCCAAATTATCATGGCGTTTAGAGCAAGCCGTACTCTCTAAAACTGACCATAAATCATAATCCAGCGGATTAAGATCGAGACTAGACGACGGCCAGTCTTCAGCTCTTATGAAGTCCGAAACGTTCGTTTCCAACCAAGACTGCGTAGACCGAGCTTTATGACCTGGCGCCGAGTCTTGCTGGAAGGACCATTCTTGATTATTGAATATGGTGTTGTTAAGGGGCTTCACTACCTTCCCAAGAATGGTATCTTGAAACACTTGTGCCGATGTCTTGATACCTTTTTCACAAAAGTATGGCTCAATCACTCCTTCATAGCTAATACCCCCCCAAACCATCACTGAAGTCGGATAGTGCCCACGTTGCACTCTGTCGACTAATTGGGAAGCTTCCTTAGAGCTTTGAGCATAAATACGGTCATTTTGTTTGTTAAAATGTTGCTCAATTGTAAAAAAATTCTCATCCGTAAACAAAATTTTTCTATGACCTTCCTTTGCGTACCGCTTCAGTAGCTATCCTCTTTTAAATTATCAGTTAAGAAATGACCAGTACGTCTTTTATAGGCTGCAAGTCCTAAGTCATCTTTTAAAATACGCGACATGGTTCTAGGTGCTATCTTCATCTCACGAGATAAAATCTTTTGCTTTCGGACAGGATTTCTTCGAATTCTTTCCCTTACTGCTTTAACCACCTTTTGTACGAACACTACGTGGACGGCCAGGTTTTTTTCGGTCACAAGCAGAGGAGGCCTCATTGCATTTATTAATACGCCTTATTAATAGCCCGGTACACAAACATTTTACTAATACCAAGCGTATGGAGAGTTTTAAAAATTGGATTTGGCTCCATACCTACTTTGTGTAATGCAATCACAGCGATTCGGTTTTCTTTATCACCCCACTTCATTTTAATATCGCAAAATATTGTACAATGTATTGGCGGTATCATATAAAAATGACTGATTCCAAATTCAAATGTAATATTTTGTTTATTTTTAATTGTAACAGTATTTATGGCCAAACTAAGTATATATATTTTTTTATTTATACCAAAATAAAATTACATTCCCATTTTAATTAGAACCAGTTCATTTTATGTACCGGTGTTGTTTACATTTAATAGTAGGAATTCGCATCGTTCATTTCAACGAACAATCGTAATATTTCACAAAAAAATATTTGTAAGCAACTATTTGATCGAGTTTCGGAATCATACATAGTTTCGTATCTGAATAAATAGTGAAACTAGGCCGCTTGAAATTTTCAGCTAAATTTTCAATTTCAATCTATCTCTATATATAAAAATGAATTGCTGTTCGTTACTCTAGCTAAAACTCGAGAACGGCTGGACCGATTTGGCTAATTTTTGTCTTGAATTATTCGTGAAAGTCCAGGGAAGGTTTAAAAGGTGAGAAAATATAAAAAAGCTCGGAATTATATAAAAACAAACAATTTTGTTTTTCCTTTGACAAACATTCTCGCTCACGACTCGGTCGTGCGCGGACGTGCTTTCCGATCCGTGGCCCGCTTGCGAGCTGCGTCTCTGAACTCACAGTTGTGCTCGACAGTGTAGTGACCGTGAATACATCGTGCGTACAATTCAGTAGTGCGGACGTGCCGATCCGTTGGTCGCTTGCGATCTGCGTATCGAGGTCCATTTTTGTGCGCTAAAGTTTTGTAACCGCGAACCCACCCTTACCAACTGCCTTTTTCAAGGCAAAACCAATCGCTACGTTCAGCTTCCTGTGGCACTCACAGGCTAGCGATTTCCTAACCCTTCCCAAAAACAACAGTCTTTTTCAAGACTAGACCCCCGCTCGCGATTCTGCCTGCTGTAGCACTATACAGCCCGAGCGGGTTCCTTTCCTTTTCCCCGCCGATTGCCGTTTTCACGGCATAGGCATTCCCCCCCCCTGCTCCTTGCTGTCCTGCAGCACAGGGGGGTTACAAATCCTATCCGGGGCCTCGCCTTTCGGCGAGTTCAACAAAAGTCCCGGGGCCGCCCCACCCGGGCAAGAAGCAAGAAGAAACATGGAAGAAAGTGCAAGTGTTTGTGACAGTGATCTTGTCGGGTTCCTCCGGGATAGGTACCCGACAATTAGGGCCGAATATTTAGCATTTAGGGCCTCTCGTGGCAATCCCTCCCCCCCGCGTCCGTCGCCGCGTATTTCAACCGTGCCTCGGAGGCACGCCGCGCGCCCCCCGCCGCCGCGTTAAGTTCGAGCGCACGTTCCGACGATGCGACTCACGAAGCGCCTAGCGCTACCCCCACCCCCGCGCCCGCGTCGATTACGTCATCGCTCGTATCGTCCGTCGCGACCTCCGTAGTCTCAAGTTCAGGCTCCGATACGGAATCGGAGATGGACTTTGAATCCGCGTCCAGCCCTCAGCCCGGAACCTCGGATGGTTTCCAAACAGTGACACGTGGAAAGAAGCGTACTCGCGCCGTGGAGTCCCGGAACTCCACGACAAAACAGACGAAATCCGCGTCCGCCTCTCGACCGAAAGTAGTAGTTACACCGGAGTCGGACTCCGCGCGCCGCGTAACCCCACCGCCGCGTCCCAAGCCCGCGCCCGCTCCCAAAGTAGCTGCCCCGCCCCCGCTGATACTTCAAGAGAAGACAGCGTGGAATCGCGTGTCCCAGGCCCTTCAGGCAAATAAAATTAACTACACCCATGCGCGTAACGTCGCGCATGGGATTCAGATCAAGGTCGCAACGCCGGGCGACCATAGGGCCCTCTCAGCATACCTCCGAAAGGAGAACATAGGTTTCCACACCTATGCTCTTCAGGAGGACCGCGAGCTCCGCGTAGTAATACGCGGAGTCCCTAAGGAGCTAGAAATAGACTACATTAAGGAGGATCTGACCGCTCAGGCCCTCCCGATAGTTAGTGTGCACCGGATGCACAGCGGGCGGGGCAAACAGCCCTATAATATGATACTCGTGGCGTTAGAACCCACCCCGGAGGCCAAAAAGAAGATCGCATGTCTCACGACAATTTGCGGCCTATCCGGGATCTCGATCGAAGCCCCCCACAAGCGTGGCACTCCCGGGCAGTGCTACAGGTGCCAACTCTATGGCCACTCGGCGCGTAATTGCCACGCGCGCCCCCGCTGCGTGAAATGCCTCGGCGATCACGCTACGTTAGATTGCGTTAGAGATAGGGAAACCGCGACCGAACCTCCCAGCTGTGTCCTATGCCTTAAGCAAGGGCACCCCGCGAACTACCGTGGATGTCCTAGGGCTCCGCGAAAACGTCCGACCCACCCAGCCCCCCGAACCGTCGGCCCAAAGACTTCGGCGCCTTCAGTGCCGAAACCCGCCTTCGTGCCGGCTGCAGTTCCCACGGTGTCGGCGTGGAAAAAACCGCTGCCGTATACGAAGGCGGGAACGGAAACCGCACCCCCGCCCCGCTCGTGACACGCCCCGCGCCCCAGCCCCTGCTCGCACCTCGCCCCGCGCCCGCGTTCCGTCCCCCGCAACCCTCTGCCGCCAACGACTTCGCGCTCGTGCGTGACTTCGTCACCGCGGTCAACTTCGACCGTCTGCGATCGTTCGCTGACGCTATCCGTAGGTCGGTAACCCCCGAACAGCGGCTCGCGGCCGCTTTCGATCACATGGACGTTTACGAGTCCGTGTCGCGTACGTTATAAAATCTTTACCGGTAACCAATGGCGCAAAAAGGTAGAGAAAAACCGTATTCCCTTACGTTAGCATTCTACAATGCTAACGGACTCGCGCGGCAACGCGATCAAATTTTCGAATTCCTCCGCGATAATCTTGTAGATATTCTATTAGTGCAGGAAACCTGTCTGAAGCCCTCGCGTCGCGACCCGAAAGTCGCGAATTACGTCATGGTTAGGAATGACAGACTCACCGCCTCCAAAGGCGGGACTGCCATTTACTATAGGCGGGCCCTGCACGTTGTCCCTCTCGATACTCCCTCGCTCTCACATATCGAGGCGTCAGTGTGCCGTATCTCGCTGACGGGACACCAGCCGATCGTCATCGCATCCGTTTATCTCCCCCCGGACAAGCCCCTTCTGAGCAGTGACATCGAGTCACTGTTCGGCATGGGAGACTCCGTCATCCTGGCAGGCGATTTAAATTGCCACCACACTAGGTGGAACTGCCATCGTACTAACGTTAACGGTAGGCGTCTCGACGCGTTTATAGACGACCTCACCTTTGAAATAGTCGGTCCCCCAACTCCAACATGTTATCCGTATAACATCGCGCTCCGTCCGAGCACTATAGACCTGGCATTGCTTAGGAACGTAACTCTGCGCTTGCGTTCCATCGAAGCAATGTCAGAGCTCGACTCAGACCACCGACCTGTCGTTATGCAGCTCGGTCGCCCCCACAACCCAGTCACTGTTACGAGGACCATGGTGGATTGGAATAAGCTGGGCACGTGCCTAGCCGACACCGCTCCGCCAATCCTCCCTTACGGCCCGGATTCGAATCTATCCCCCGAGGACACCGTCGAATCCATAAACATCATTACCGATCACATATCTTCCGCGATCATTAGATCTTCTAAAGAAGTCGATGTGGAGGACAGCTTCCACCGCATCAGACTGTCCCCCGATCTTAGGAATCTCTTAAGAGTTAGGAACGCGGCAATCCGGGCCTACGATCGTCTTCCCACGCATTCAAACCGGATTCGGATGCGTCGTCTACAACGCGAAGTCCACTCCCGCTTAAGCGACGCGCGTAACGATAATTGGCATAGTTATCTAGAACAACTCGCGCCCTCCCACCAAGCATACTGGCGACTAGCTAGGACTCTCAAATCCGAAACTACCGCTACTATGCCTCCCCTCATACGCCCTTCAGGCCAACCACCGGCATTCGATGACGATGACAAGGCTGAGCTGCTGGCCGATGCACTGCAAGAGCAGTGCACCACCAGCACTCAACACGCGGACCCCGAACACACCGAGTTAGTCGACAGGGAGGTCGAGCGCAGAGCTTCCCTGCCGCCCTCGGACGCGTTACCCCCCATTACCACTGACGAAGTTAGAGACGCGATCCACAACCTCCAACCTAGGAAGGCACCCGGCTCCGACGGCATCCACAACCGCGCGCTAAAATTTTTGCCAGTCCAACTGATAGCAATGTTGGCTACAATTTTAAATGCCGCTATGACGCACTGCATCTTTCCCGCGGTGTGGAAAGAAGCGGACGTTATCGGTATACATAAGCCGGGCAAACCGACAAACGAAACTTCTAGTTACCGTCCGATTAGTCTCCTCTCGACGATAGGAAAAATTTACGAACGGCTCCTTAGGAAACGCCTCTGGGATTTTGTTACCGCGAACAAAATTCTCATTGACGAACAGTTCGGATTCCGCTCTAAACACTCGTGCGTACAACAAGTGCACCGCCTCACGGAGCACATTCTGATAGGACTAAATAGGCGTAAACAAATCCCGACCGGCGCCCTCTTCTTCGACATCGCGAAGGCGTTCGACAAAGTCTGGCACAACGGTTTAATTTATAAACTGTACAACATGGGAGTGCCAGACAGACTCGTGCTCATCATACGAGACTTCTTGTCGAACCGTTCGTTTCGATATCGAGTAGAGGGAACTCGTTCTCGTCCCCGTCAACTGACCGCCGGAGTCCCGCAAGGCTCCGCGCTCTCCCCGTTATTATTTAGTTTGTATATCAATGATATACCCTGGTCTCCGGAGACCCATCTAGCGCTCTTCGCCGACGACACGGCTATCTACTACTCGTGTAGGAAGATGTCGCTGCTTCATCGGCGACTCCAGATCGCAGTAGCCACCCTGGGACAGTGGTTCCGGAAGTGGCGAATAGACATCAACCCCACGAAAAGCGCAGCGGTGCTCTTCAAAAGGGGTCGCCCTCCGAACATCACTTCGAGCATCCCACTCCGTAGTAGGCGCGCAAACACCTCCGCCGTTAGTCCCATCACTCTCTTTGGCCAGCCCATTCCGTGGGTCTCGAAGGTCAAATATCTAGGCGTCACCCTCGACAGAGGGATGACATTCCGTCCCCATATAAAAACGATACGCGACCGCGCCGCGTTTATTCTAGGACGACTCTATCCAATGCTTTGTAGTCGAAGCAAACTGTCCCTTCGAAATAAGGTAACTCTCTACAAAACTTGTATACGCCCCGTCATGACGTATGCAAGCGTAGTGTTCGCTCACGCAGCCCGCACCAACTTGAAATCCCTTCAGGTTATTCAATCACGATTCTGCAGGATAGCCGTCGGAGCGCCTTGGTTCCTTAGGAATGTGGATCTCCACGACGACCTGGAGCTCGACTCCCTTAGTAAGTATCTACAGTCGGCATCGCTGCGCCATTTTGAGAAGGCGGCACGACATGAGAACCCTCTCATCGTAGCCGCTGGAAATTACATACCCGACCCAGTAGACCGAATGGTAAACCGTCGACGTCGCCCAAAGCACGTCATTACGGATCCTCCTGATCCATTAACGGTGCTTTTAGGCACCACAAGCACCGGTCACCGTCCTCGTCGAACCCGTCGCTTGCGACGAAGGGTTCGACGAGCGAACTAACCCATAGACACAGCCCACTGAGTTTCTCGCCGGATCTTCTCAGTGGGTCGCGTTTCCGATCCGGTGGTAGATTCTGCGAAGCACTGCTCTTGCTAGGGTCAGTGTTAGCAACTCTCCGGTTGAGCCCCGCGAGCTCACCTACTAACGTTAGGGCGAAGCTGAAATAGCCTCTCAAGGCTATCAGCATAGGTAGGAAAAAAAAAAATTTCCTTTGATGTGTCTTTTATTAATCGATTGAGGCATGACGAAGTCTGCCGGGTCAGCTAGTACTAATAAATAAATCTACAGTAGTTTTTACGGATGTTCCGTTATAACTACTGGACCATGCATCCGATTGACTTGAAACTTGGTTCATATATTTAATGGCTAGGATAATATTTATATGAGTGTTGGACTCCCTACACCAGTTGCGGGGGCGTTAATGATGAGAGTCTTTGTGGGGGTGTGAAATAATAATGTTAATTTTAAATGCGCAGCGAAGCGGACGGGTACAGCTATTTCACTATAACTCTAATATATTTTTATTTAATATTCTTCTTTGTATTTTTTATTTTATACTAGTGAGTTTTGGTCTCATTTTTCATTAGATATATAACTTGTATAGGAGAGCATTCGAGAGTCGGATTATGGAAATCAGAAGTTAAGGCAATGTGAACGAAGGCAATCGTATCAGGTAGTGAGCGTAAATCGGTTCGATAACGAGTCGTACGCTGACGTTCCTTTACGTCAGCGTACGACTCGCTGGACGAAAAAACCTTCAATAATAGTTCAAAAGTTTTTTTTTATGATTGAGAGCTTACTGGTGGCCCGGAGGCCTTTCCAGTTTCACAAGGACAGGTGGGCGAGCCAAGGGCTCAGCCAAAAGGGGCGGGATTTGCTAACAGCTACCCGTGCGCCTCCAAGGGAGACCTAACAACTCAAGAGTAGCTGCTTCGCGAATGAATCTACTACCGGATCGGAATCGCGACTCGCTGAGAAGATCCGGCGAGAAACTCAATGGGCTTATGCTTAGGTTAGGTTGCACGTCGAACTCTTTGCCGAGTTCGACGAGTACGATTACCAGGGTCTCTACTCCTAGTGTTAAAGCGGAAGGCGTCTAATGCAAGCCCCAAGGTAAAAATAGCTCAAACATAGTGAGCTTTTGGTACCAGACGGGCAGAGAGTACGTTCCTGTATTCAGTGAAATAAAATAAAACTTGATCAAAAGTTTGCACATGATTTAATTAAAATCGACTGCTAATAAACTACTGACTAGTTAGAGTTATTTTATTGCTTCAATGGGAGGACAGTTAACGACCCACCTGGTGTTAAGTGGTTACCAGAGCTCATAGACATTAACAATGTAAATGCAGCCAACCACCTTGAGCCATGACTTCTAAGTCACAGTTTTATGGATAAATATATGTATATTTATATTTATTTATTATTAACATAGAAGTAGAAACACAAGCATAATTTGCATCTGTGCTTGAACTAGGTGATAAAACCTGTATCTCAAGCAGCAGTGCTCGTCGTACAAAGAATACAACAGATTTACTTCACAGAAAGAGAAAGTTAATAGGCAAGAAATATACTGAAATTCATGGTTTACATAAAAGTGACAAAATGTAAGCTTAAAAATATAAAAATTAACAAAAAAATAATATTGAAATGAATGTATTAATGTACCCTCTGTGTGTAATGAGTCTGCGCATGAGTGAGTGCCCTGCAAACAGCTGCCCTGTTCTTCAAAGCGAAACGCATCACTGCATCAACGGAGAAATAGATATAATGGTGGTACCTACCCGCGCGGGCTGACAAGCCGCCAAAACCACCACTAATTACCACCACCCGATTTTTGCGGACTTCTTTTTCATTATATGATGCTATTACTTCATCATGGAAATCATTCATGGACACGTGCTAAGTATGTATGTATTAAATTATGTAAATTTTGTATCTACCTGCGGGATTCGAAGATCAGCACAGCCGCAGATGCATTCGCGTCGAATAATGCGTCTTATCTTTTAGGCTAGGGTGACTTCACGAGGAAATAACTTACCGAAGTTCATTTACAATTGCCTATACATATTTGGCTCGTGGGCGTCTCTTCAAACATCTCGCTAAACAAACATTAGACTCCCAACTCCGGAAATTATGATATTAAATATTTGTATACATACAAACAAAACTGTGTTGTGGAGTTAATACGTAAATAGCTGTTAGGAAATCCCCTATTGGCCGTTGTGTACATATATCAAAAGATGATTAGTAGAATTGCATTACAGTACACTAAGGTCTGAAGTGAAATTAAATTACGAACAACATACACGTGGATTCTCAGTTAAGTTGAATGTAACGAAGTTTTTGTGTGATTAGCCGTATTTAGCCGTTGTAGCTACACTGAGACCTTAGAACTTATATCTCAAAGTAGGTGGCGGTATTTATGTTGTAGATGTCTATGGGCTCCGGTAACCACTTAACACCAGGTGGGCCGTGAACTCGTCCACCCAACTAAGCATACAAAAAAAGATTACTTTTTCTTTGCATAGATGAATAAGACACGGCCTCCTAAGCTCACGATAAGCTGATACTGAATCGATTCCCGATCGAGGTCAGTTTCTGTTCGGTATTCAAACTCTAAATCTATTTATCTCGTCAAATTTCTAGCGCTCATGTATCGGTATTGGGTAGGTTGAATTCGGGACGTTAAAGGCTTCGTCAAACAGAACGCGTACTTAGTGCTGCGTTTTAACGTCGCGCTCTTTTCATGTCACACAAATTGACCCAATGCTCCTTGTCGCAGCGTGAAGCCAAATCATAGTGTATTTCAATAGCAGTGTGAAAATTTAAAAGTATTAAGATGTTGAGTGATTCAGATGTGGCATTGTATAAGCATGGGTATTTTCTAACTATTTCTATCAAATTTTCGGGCATTATCTAGTATTTTAATACACATTCACTCGGACGCTAAAATAAAATTTGTAAAAAATTACAACGCCTGACGTCAAAGCGTCCTAACGCCGTGACAGAGCGTTGCGTACTTATAGCGCTTGGTCTCTGTTTGACAGTATATTACCATAACAGTACAACACATCTCGGCGTCATAGCACGCCGTCAGCTTAGCGCTCTGACGCGCGCTAATTACGCGTTCTATTTGACGAAGCCTTAAGATCTTTGTAATTTAAATATTAGGGCGCAGTAAATATTCGATTAGAATAACGGTTTTTTCGTCTCATACGTTGCAACGCGTGATTATTTTGCGTTAGAAAAATGTACTTTTGAGGATATACTTCCGATCAACTCATGAGAGTTCCGCATACGGTCTACCATCACTTCGAGAATTAAACATTCGGGTTTCAAAATAGGTGATTGATTATACAAGAATAAAATCAAAATTATTTACCTCCTCATAAAGTTAGGACACAATAGACATAGACTTATGCTTATATTTCAAGCAGAACTTCATCCATAAAACGAGTTTAAGTTTTCATAATTTAAAATGGTTATTCCGTAGTTTAATGCTCACGATACAAAGCTAACTTTTCTAATTTTAAATGTCCGTGAAATTTTTATTTGAACGTGCCACACGTGCCTTGACACGGGATGCGGAGGAAAAATTCATACAACAAAACTTGGGGTCTAACTTGTTGAATTATTTAGTTTATTATACTTCAAGCTTTAACGTTACTGTTGAAAGCTCGCGTGCCAGTTAAAACTTGACGCTTTGAGGTGAAATTTCACTGAATTCGCTTTTAAATGGTACTAGTAAATTGTGTTTGTTTTTATTTTTTTAATGCCTTGTGTTTAGTGCTTACTGGAGCATCACCGTCCACTGACTATACTGAGACCTTAGAACTTATATCTCAAGGTGGGTGGTGAATTTACGTTGTAGATGTCTATGGGCTCCAGTAACCACTTAACACCAGTTGGGCTGTGAGCTCGTCCAGCCATTTAAGCAATAAAAAAATAAAAAAAGATGGGTGGTGTCGTGGGACACCGGATAGGAACGAAGTTCCTTATTATAAAAATATTAATTTAGAGTTCTACTCGAGGTATAAAGAAAATGAAATTGGAGGTTTCGCCACAACCCCCGGTCATTCGGTAACGTGCGAACTTATTGTGGTACACTTCATTCACGGTTGTTTGCATAAGAGTTAGTGTATTGCGCAAACGAACGCTCTGAGATCGTGATGAATGAATGATAAAAAAATAATGTCGTACACTGTGTGCATTTTACTAATAAAAATCTTACGTTACGGACGTTTTTTCCAGGTTAGGCTACCCATCCGCATCGTCCCATAAGGAACTTCGTTCCAATAAATAAAAACATACATTAGGCAGCAGCTTGGCTCTGCCCCTGGCATTGCTGACGTCCTTGAGCGACGGTAACCAATGACCATCAGGAGGGCCGTATGCTCGTCTGTCTACAATAAAAAAACATACAAAAGATTTTGTCAATCAATCTAGAAAATAAATGAAACTTTGACACGCATAGCTTGAAAGTTCGTCTGCATGTAGATCCAACAGGCTACTAGGACCGTGTTAATTAATGTCATAAACAAACCGTGGCCATTCAATTTAGTTTCGGTCTCGGATCCTTTCATCCCGACAATCAGTTCCACGACGTTCGTTATTTGATATGATCTCAGATTTTATTAGCGGCGTAGCTAATACAGATTGAGTCAGTTTATGTTTTGAAATTCTATGACGTAACAACTAAAGTATGAAATTTATTTTTATTGGACGATGTCATTCGTTAACGGTGGAAGACGTTCGAATTATGTTTGTGATTATTCTGAAAAATTAGGATCTGTAATAGGATTCTGGATTCTTCTTCTTTACTGAGAGCTACACTCTTTTCAGAGCGGTCGTGGTTACGCTGACGATGTACTCGTAAATGCAGAAGTATTTGTTAGGTCGCCCGTGTTTCCGGTGGAGTAATAAAATTACTAGTTCCGATTTCACAGACACATTTTAAACACAAAAAAAAGGTTATAAATTCGACTTGTTTTTTTTATAGTTTTTAGGTGAACTCTTTTCTAGGTGAACCGATTTTGATATATTTTTTTACCTTCTCACGTGGTCCCTTTTCGATATTATTACGATATCACTGTTAGTTTTTGAGATATCCTTAATAATGTTTATTTCATTAATAAAAATAACTGAACTAAAATTTAATAAAAAGTTGAAGTTTCTTTCTCATGTAGTGGCTCATTTTCCTAATCAAATCTAGCTTCTTTTCCCAATAACCTATTTAATAACTGTTTAATCTACTAAAAAAAAACAATGGTTCCGATTGTCATTTACGTATTTTTGCACAACTACGTTGGAAGAGAAGACATTTCTGAATACTATCAATAAAAGAAGTCTTTGTATTAAAACTTTATAAAAGTTAATCGATATATCGACAAAATCGATGATCAAATTTTTTTTTCTGTAAACACTATCTGCAGCTTACGTACTCAACGGTTCATTACACTGAGTGCTGTGTATAAAACTTTGTGGTTCGATTTGATTTTAATCTTTTTGTGCACAATAGAGTAGGTACGTACTATCGATAAAATTGATCACGTACAGTCAGTCTGCAATACAATTCGGAATTGTTTCTGTTACGTTTTGTCGTTTGTCGACAATCAGACTTCACTATTGCGCTAAATATTATATAAGCATTGTCCTTCCTAAGTACTTGGATGGACTGAGTGATAGAGGATATGGTAGAAGTTAGTGTGAGAGCAGAGTAGAAGCCTAATAGAAAATAGGTCATACTGCGCCAACCACAAAGAGGCTAAAGGCAAGAAAAAGAAGGTTGTTAGTGTTATTCGTACTTTATGCTAAAAATGCTGTTTTTTTTTAACGTGGACATTTTAAACAGACGTGATGTCCTCCTCCTCGTCCTTGGTCGAAGTCTCATTTGTATTGAGTAGTGACTGACTAATCAGCTCCACAATACCTACGAGGAATTTAGCAAATTATTATTTTTATCAACACGAAGATATTCCTTCATAGAAAAAATCGTGTTTTTTTTATAAATTTACGAGATATAATGTGTAATATCATAAATTCTCATAAAAGTTCAAAACGTTTTTAACGATTTGCAGATGGCAATGTTAGTTTTGTTGTTGAAGAGCTAATTTTCAACTGATAAAATAAAAAACATAAAAACTAGAATATTGTGCCTCCTGTGCTATAATATCCTACATAATCCTAACTACCCGCAATATTTACGTGATCACTTTACCTATGCCCGTCCTTCCCTTGCTCCTTGTAGAACACACATTAAAACTGATCCCCTCATCTCCTTTTTATCATCGCACCTCCCGCCATCGGAGCAGAGTTCATCCATATTATCTGGAACCGCTGCGTTCATCGACAGTGCGTTTCCAAAGATCTTTTTTGCCACGTACCATCCGGCTTTGGAATGAACTCTCCTCCACGGTGTTTTCCGAGCGCTATGACATGTCCTTCTTCAAACGAGGCTTGCGGAGAGTACTTTATGGTAGGCAACGCCTTCGCTCTGCCTCTGGCATTGCACGTCCATGAGCGACGGTCACCACTTACCATCAGGTGGGCCGTATGCTCGTCTGCCTACAAAGGCAATAAAAAAAAACTCTCCTCAAATGCTGTGTTCATAAAACACATGCTTACGCAAATGAAGTTTTATTGAAGCTAGTCAATAACCCAACACAAAATACAGTCAGTCAACTGACCAAAACATAAGGTATTTGAAACTTCTGAGAAACACTGACAATAATATAAACAATAAAATGACGATTAAAAGCACAAGATTAAACGCAAAAGCTATTTTAATTGTATTTCCGTCCATTTTTTTTTTACCTTCTTAAAACACGATTTAAAATTTCGATCGACGGAGAAAATTTAAAATAATCTGACCTTTACTGAGCCCTAAGTAATTCCAAGTAAGATTAAAAAATATTCGACATTTTAAAACATCTACTTAGCGAAAGTTGGTTTATTTATAGAAAAAAATAATCTTAAGAGAATTTTTAAACAGAATTTAAGTGAGTTTTTAAAGAGTTTTTTTTTACATATACAGAACAGAGATAGGAAGTTATTGAGTATCTATAATAATAAAACATTTCTTTATTTATGAAACGAGACATTTTGAATCTTAAACTATTTAGCTAAAGAAAACAGATATCATAAAATGAAAACGAAAAATGTATGTGTATACGTATAATAATATATTTGCGTTTACTTTCCGAACCTAATTTCGCAAAACAGTTCAGCTCGATTTATACGACCGTCGTAAAATTTACAAAACACAACATTCATTTTCGTGCAGCGCAAAATAAAGTGTACGTGCTAAATAATGCTTTCACACAAAAACGCTTATTAACGCTTTATTACACCCGTTCTATATTCGATACATGAAGTTAACCACAATTTTATAAACAAAGCTCAAATTAGGGTTTTAGTCTTTCATTCTTTGTTTAGTCTTTGTCAATAACAATAAAAACGTTTACTTTACAGAGTTAAAGACAGTTAAAGTCATCTTTAACCCCCAGACACAGCCCACTGAGTTTCTCGCCGGATCTTCTCAGTGAGTGGCGTTTCCGATCCGGTGGTAGATTCTGCGAAGCACTGCTCTTGCTAGGGCCAGTGGTAGCAACACTTCGGTCTGAGCCCCGTGAGCTCACCTACATGTTAGGGCGAAGCTCAAATAGCCTCTCAAGGCTATCAGCATAGGTAGGAAAGAAAAAAGTCAGCAAATACACCTGTATCTATGAAAAAATCGAACCAAATGTATGAAATAAGAATGGTAACAGAAGCGAAATCAAAACGTAGATTTCTACAAGTCTCACAACGATAATAAAGTTACATAAATTGAGATACCATGAAAATTGTATTTGTAGTAAACTGCATTAGTTCTGATAATATAACAATGGTGTATATGATGTATAATGTGATGTAATATGATAAATTGATAAGTCATTAGGCCGGATGCTTGCAAAAATAATTGAATACGGATTAGATTTTGTGCCTTTTAAGCTATTGCATAGCTTTCATCGCGGGATTTGAGCGCGGAGACCCAATCAACAAATTCCGTAACGAAAATAAAACCTATCATCCCCCACTCCGCCTACCATGTAGCTCGCGTTCAACACATTCACACGTTGGGCTTGTGTAGTGTTTGTGAATAAGCGAGCGGCGTGACATCGCACTACATGCGCATCATGAAAAGTCTACCCATCTCTCTCTCGCACGGTCTACATTATGGGTGTGAAGGAGACAGTTAATGTTTTGCTTTTGTTAATGTTTATAAATATAGCGTGGTCTTATTTCATTATTGTTTTAATATTAAATTATTATTTTCTAATTATAATTGCATAAGTTGATAAAAAATGCTATGCAATAGCTTTACAGCGGGAGTCCCCGAGTGCGACACGTGTTTTCTTTCTTATAGTCTCGCTCTCTTACTATTAGATTACTTAAGATATGTTATCCCACTTATAGTAAAGACTTTTTTATGGCCCTTGTAAACAGACGAGCATACGGCCACCTGAGGTTACCGTCCCTCACGGAAGTCAGCAATGCCAGAAGCAGAGCCAAGCCGCTGCGTACCGCTATACCACTCAGTACTCTCTGCAAGCCTCCTTTGAAGAACAGCATATCATAGCGCTCGGTAAGCACCGTGGAGGGTAGCTTATTCTAAAGCTTAAATGGAACGTGACAGAAAAGATATTTGGAAGCGCACTGTGGCTCAACGATAAAGGCAGTGGTTTTAAGTACTATGGATGAACTCCGCTTCGGTAACAGGAGGTGTAGCAAAAACAACGAGATGGAGATATCATCTCAAACAATTCCTCTGAGCATTCCTCATTAAACACATGGTAAAAAAAACTAAACAACAACAAATTTGGAGAATTACCCCAGAGTTCTCCACTTCAGACGCATGTTTTGTTCGTTTTTTCTGCACTACGATCAGCGAGAGCCTGGTGGCTGATATATCCCCCATTCCCTGTGCTATCATTTGCATAGCATCGCACATCATCAATAAGCTATTGATATACAGGGTGGAAAGCATGGGGGAGAGCACCGAGTCTTTTGAAATACCAGCGCTAATGGTCCGTTAAAATATCGGAGCAGCAGCCGTCTACGACGATCGTGATGGTCCGGTTACCCAAAAAGCTTGCTATCCACTTACAGAGTCCTTCGGAAATTCCGTAAATTAGTAGCATCGACACAAATATCCTATGCCAGACCCTGTCGAAGGATTTCGCGATATCAAGAGCTACATCAAGAGCCTCGCCCTCACTCTACAATGCTTCAGCCCAACTGTGATTTAGTTATATCGAACAAAGCGACCGTGACGGAAGCCGTACTGTCGGTCACGAATAAGCTGGCAATCCTCAAAATAATTCAGAAGTTGCGTATTTATTATTATACCTTGGCAAGCAAGGTAAGTTAACTAACCTTACTTTGCTAAACTTTAGTTTAGTAAGTAAAATTATCGCGATACTCATTTTTTTCAGGCTGGGGCTGATCTTTTACAATAAAATCATTTTTTCTTACACTACTTTTAATTCAAATTTATTAAAATTTATTTTCTATTTTTAAGTAGGATTTTCTATAAAAGCGTATTTTTTTAGTTTTTTTAAACTATTATTTATTTAATATAAGTACTATTAATTGTTACGTCAATGTATTTTTAAGGTAAAATGTATGTGGTAGCGGCTGGTATGGTGGAAAGCCGCAACATGTGTTGGGTCGGCGTTACCGCAAACAATTATCAACGTTTTGTGCAAATGTTTTATATTAAATGGCCTTAATTAGGGCTTCCAGAAACTTTTTTTCGTAGAATTTTATTAGAGAATTACTGTGTTCAGATATGTTTTAGTCAAATTGCATTTATTGTATTTTACGCTACTGTTTATTTTAGACTTTGAATCTAAAGTCAGAATGCTTTTTATTAATGTTTTTTTTTTTGTATTTTTATGCTAAGCTACATAATTTCATAATAATAAAAAGGATGAAGTAGGATAGTGGTCGGGTCGTCATGTTATAGCACAGCTAAATTACCAAAATTTATTCATTCAAAGTTCACATTACGGTACCCATATCGCATAAGGTATAAAAAACATGAATCAACTAAATTCTACACTACCCGACCAGCGGGTTGGACCTATTTCGACAACTGTGCAGATAAGAAATCTGATCAGTCCTAGGCAGATTCTTTTCGGCAAATTAGTTGAAGAAATGTCATCCGGAAAAATACCGTTCCAATGTTCCCACTAAAATGAAGCTGAGTTTTCTTGTCACAAACTGCAATTCGACTAAACAAACACTAACTTAAACAAATATATATGCAGGAAGATGAACGCATCTGCCTTTATATTGTCTATTTGTAATTATACTTGAGACCTTGTATCTTATATCTCACTTATATCTCAAGGTGGGTGGCGCATTTACGTTGTAGATGTCTATGGGCTCCAGTAACCACTTAACACCAGGTGGGCTATGAGCTCGTCCGCCCATTTTTGCAATAAAAAAATAAAAAAATAAATTCAAAATTCGAACACACGTTATGCAATGACCACCATGTTTAGGCTAACGAATGAAAAGAAACACAAAACATAACGCTTAAGAAAAATCCTTTTCCACCAGACACTAAATACCCCGGTCTCATTTCCCGAAAACTCTCCAAGAACAACCGGAGTTGTTCCAAAGTTTTAATGGCAACAAGTTCAAAAGAGGATAATAAATAAAAAGGCACAGGTATCAGATTTCTGCTTGACTCCCCACTGTCAAACTTTCCTGGATATATCAAACTAGAGAACAAATGGACGAGCCAAAACAAAAACCATTATTAGCGGTAAAACTGAGTACCTTTAGCCACTTAATGAGTTTCATGGCGTGTTTCCAGATACTGCTCTTAATAATTAATTTCGTACTGAACGGAACAGGAGAGAGATATTAAGAGTTTTGTTTGAACACACTTGTTTGTCGGATAATATTGAATACAAACTATAACGTTAAGTTAATTTAACGCAACATTTTGCATCGCGCTTTGAGCTGTATAGTCGCGAAGCTTGAAAACCTGTTCCTAATTTACTGGGCGTCTTATTCTTTAAGTCATGAAATCTTCAATTACGTATTACAATTTAAAAAGTACTTAGTCTGGTCATAAATACTGTTACAAAGGTAAAAACAAAAAAATCTATGGCAAATAACATTTATTACTTTTACAGTGTGTTAGTTTAATACATAAATATAAAACAATTTAAAGTATAAAAAGCTTATTCGAAGTGGTCTCCATTAGCTGCAATACAGTTCTTTAGACGTTGAGGCCAGTTATCAATAGAAGCACGCACTCTTTAAATGGGAAAATTTTTCACTGCCAATCGTACGGATTGTTTTAGGGACTCCAAATTATCATGGCGTTTAGAGCAAGCCGTACTCTCTAAAACTGACCATAAATCATAATCCAGCGGATTAAGATCGAAACTAGACGACGGCCAGTCTTCAGCTCTTATGAAGTCCGAAACGTTCGTTTCCAACCAAGACTGCGTAGACCGAGCTTTATGACCTGGCGCCGAGTCTTGCTGGAAGGACCATTCTTGATTATTGAATATGGTGTTGTTAAGGGGCTTCACTACCTTCCCAAGAATGGTATCTTGATACACTTGTGCCGATGTTTTGATACCTTTTTCACAAAAGTATGGCCCAGTCACTCCTTCATAGCTAATACCCTACCAAACCATCACCAAAGTCGGATAGTGCCCACGTTGCACTCTGTCGACTAATTGGGAAGCTTCCTGAGAGCTTTGAGCATAAATGCGGTCATTTTGTTTGTTAAAATGTTGCTCAATTGTAAAAATTTCTCATCCGTAAACAAATTTTTTCTATGACCTCCCTTTGCGTACCGTTTCAGTAGTTGTTTCAATTCTACCACCCTATTCTCTTTTAAATTATCAGTTAAGAAATGACCAGTACGTCTCTTATAGGCTGCAAGTCCTAAGTCATATTTTAAAATACGCGACATGGTTCTAGGTGCTATCTTCATCTCCCGAGATAAAATCTTTTGCTTTCAGACAGGATTTCTTCGAATTCTTTCCCTTACTGCTTTGACCACATTTTTCGTACAAACACTACGTGGACGGCCAGATCTTTTCTGTCACAAACAGAGGTCTCATTGCACCTATTAATAGCCCGGTACACAAACATTTTAATAATACCAAGCGTATGGAGAGTTTTTAAAATTGCATTTGGCTCTATACCTACTTTGTGTAATGCAATCACAGCGATTCGGTTCTCTTTATCAGCCCACTCCATTTTAATATCGCAAAATATTGTACAATGTATTGGCACTAAAATGAGAAAACTCAATTGGCGGTATCATATAAAAATGACAAATTCCAAATTCAAATGTAATATTTTGTTTATTTTTCATAGTAACAGTATTTATGGCTAGACTAAGTATATTCGAACGAACAATTTACTCCTACTTTGATTTGTAAATTCGTCACCTTCTTTATTTTAATTATTTTCATTTTCCTTCATCAAGCTGCCAAAGTAAATTCGAGCGATGAAATTTAAGGTCTTTAACATGTACACATTCAAAATATTTTTCCTTATCTCTAACTTGGCTCAAAAAAAATCGTGTAAAATGATTCGGAAATAATAATACGACGCTCTTTAACTTGTAGCTTTATTTTAAGTATAGATAATATTTGTGCCCATTAAGTAAAAAGAATAATGATTTGACTGTCAGCATTGACACTAAGCATTACGACTCACCCGTACAAGATAATTTGCTGTAAAAGACGATGTTAAAGACTGCTATAACGTTGGCTGCGTTTTTAAAATTTCTCTTCATCATAGATCTATATATGTATTTTAAAAGAATCTACAGCAATGGTTGAAAATAACTGATTTTATTCAAGTTAGTAGATAGTATTTATTTAACATATTTTTGATTGTCTAGCAGAGATTTATTTTTATCGAGTTTTTTGTTACATTGTTTACTTGTCTCATCATAAGCATACTGAAGTGAAAAATAAAAAAGAAATACGCAGTCTTTTCATGTTAAAAAAAGGCTTTAACATTTATATAATGACGTGGTATTTCGAGGAATTTAATACAGAAATGAACGTACTCAATCGTCATACAAACATTTTTTTTTGTCAAGAAACACATCTCGCAATTTAGAAGTCAACAAAACATATATGTTTACTTTTCTTTTTCCACACACAAAAATAAGTTCATAACGTGCCCGCGCTTATTTGATATTCAATTTTTCCTCGTCACATCAAACATATCAATAAAAAAACACACAGTAAAGAAACCGTTCTTGTTAAAGACATCTCTTCCACGGAGCCGGTGTCACTTACAAACTTCCAAGTAACGTCATTATAACAAAGAAGCGTAATGTACGCGTAATGGCCTTCGCGTTCTCTTCAAAAAGGCCAATTTAGACGGCAAAAAAACATTTATAATGGATATTTTTGAGAGTTATTACTGGCTGTTTACGGTTTTATTGAACGAAGGTAGGCAAAAATACTCGAGCATTCCCAGAGTGCTTCATTTGTTCCTTAAATCTCCATTGTGAGTTACATAACGCATTTACAGACGCTGTTAGGATAAATAGGCGGACAGTTAATATTCTCGCTATACTTAAACATTCGTTACGAGTTACACTTCCGTTTATCTATGTCTAATATGATAATGTTTATATTAATACTAGTAGACCCGGCAACACGTTGCTGTGGCTAAGGTTTTTGTTTCTAAATAAAACGTGGCCGGCAATGCTAATACCAAAAATTAACAAAGTAAGAACTGTTTTTATTTTTTTATTGCTTAGATGTATGGACGAGCTCACAGCCCACCTGGTGTTAAGTGGTTACTGGAGCCCATAGACATCTACAACGTAAATGCGCCACACATCTTGAGATATAGTTCTAAGGTCTCAGTATAGTCACAACGGCTGTCCCACCCTTCAAACCGAAACGCATTACTGCTTCACGGCAGAAATAGGCGGGGCGGTGGTACCTACCCGTGCGGGCTCACAAGAGGTCCTACCACCAGTAAATTGGATGAACAATTGGATTTCACTGTATTGCGTTTACTACGAAATAAATTTCACTTATACTTTAGCCTCAGCAACACGTGGTGTTTATGTCATTAAATTGTAGCTTATGTGAAACGTTGGTATTTTTAACACAGCGCCATCTATGAGATATTAATGTCAGTCAGTATTACAATTATCTTTAAAAACTGATTTAAGGCGCCATCTGTTTTAAACTTATGAAACTTACAATTAATAACAAAAAAATTATAATCAACATAAGAAATCATTTTATTGTTAATTAATAAATATTGCGACCATTAATCGAAATCAAAACTATCCTATGGCCTAAGTTGGAACAAAACACATATTTAAAAGAAAAAAGTAAAAATCGGTTCAGTATTTTAGGTGTCCATCGCGGACAAACAACGCGACACGTAATTTATATAGATTAAAATAATAATTCGAGGGGTGAAAGGCTATTTTGTCGATATTTGGCTTAATACACAACACTTATCTTTGTAAAGGTCCGTTTTATTTGGTATCAATATTAACAATTCGATGTTTTTAATTAAAATCCAATTAAGTTTAGCCCATTCAAATAACTGAAGAAGTTCATTGTTATGATATTTTTTAAACTTTTAAATTTTAATCATTAAATTGCTCTCCTGTAAACTTGCAAAAATGTCGCTAAATCAAAGAGACTTTTACCCGTCGATATGACGGTTTTATGCTGTCAATATCAAGAGCATACGGCTTTCCTAACAGCGGACAATCAAAGTCACTCGTGGACGTCAGAAGTAAAGAGACCATATTAACATCGATGAGCCAATTGCGCAACCACAGTCTTATGGTTTCGATTGCGGTCTGAAGGATATGTTAGTACCTGTCATCGGCAAACAGGGCCAGCCGAAATAACGGAAACTAGATGTTCTTGTCAATGTATTTTATGTATTTGATTAGGAACGAGAACGGAACTTTAGTTCGACCCGATACGAAATAAGGTCGTTTAGATACTTGGTCAGATTCTTAAAGGCTTACATAGTATCGACCTTTCTTAATTTCATTCTAAATTATTTTTTGCTTTATACACATTATAATTCTTCAAAAAATATTCGTATCCTATGAGTATCGTAGGATAAGATGCCCGGTGCATTCGTATCTAGCGATGCAACGGTGTTCTAATTCCGCAGGCGGGTACTAATGAAATACGTACTTAACAGATGTTCACGATTGACTTCCACGGTGAAGGAATAGCATCGTGTAATAAAAATCAAACCAGCAAAATTATAATTTGCGTAATTACTGGTGGTAGGACCTCTTGTGAGACCGCGCGGGTAGGTACCACCACCCTGCCTATTTCTTCGGTTAGAAGGATGGGGCAGCCGTTGGAACTATACTGAGACCTAACAACTTACATCTCAAGGTGGGTGGCGCATTTACATTGTAGATGTCTATGGGCTCCAGTAACCACTTAACACCAGGTGGGCTGTGAGCTCGTCCACCCATCTAAGCAATAAAAAAAAATTGATAAATTCAAATCGGTCCATCCAATTTGTTATTGAAAAATGTCTTCAGTTTTCCCTTCGTCTTAGAAATATTCTAAACTACTTTTACAATCTCACGTATCTTATTGAAATTATAGTTTTTTCCAAACTTCGAATACTTACAGTTTTCGTGGTCAGAGTCAACCTATACTATGTCAATAAAAAAAATTCGACATAAAACTGCGATAAAAGTCTTAATTGTGTTATAAACAATGAATAGATTGCTCCAAATATATTTACCTGAACAGCTTATGGATCATATTACAATTCTGGGGGAAACATTAACAATGATTTTCCTCTAGGGCTTTGAGTGCGCAGATAACTGAATACTTACATTTTCGAAATTTCGTCAAACAGCGTAGAGATGCGTAAAAATCAAATAACAAGAAAATCAAACATCAGTATTGGGATTTTTATTGATGTAATAGGCTTACACGTCCAATATTAAGATGGACATCATCACGGATGGAAAGCATCTGCCAGCCCAAGGGAATTTTTCGATATGTGGTCGACCTTGTGAAAGATTGGATCTCCGACCCGCTGCTGACGGTACATCTCTTGAGAAATCGTTTAGTAGAAATATTTTCTTATTTGTTACTCCCAAATCATACAAACATATTGTGCATTAGTATTGTAATCACACGAACAATCTTTCGGGAGAAATAAGTGGAGAAAAAAAACCGTGTACCAACAAAAGTAGAGTAATTCTTATGTTGTATCATTTTTAATGTCGTTATAATGGTTTTGATCTTAAGAAGCCTCTGAGTCGTGAACAGTAATGGCTCCCTCCGCCTAATGTATCGTATTATTGTTATTGCAAATAAAGGCTTTCGTAGAACAAGTAGATTTTAAATGAACTCGGTAGCTAGATTTGTGTGAATGGATTATGTTCTACTTTGCTTAAGATTTACATGCTGCGATAAATGATTGATAAACATGCATAATAATAATATTCCATTTGTGTTTTATATTGTTATACAACTTCAATTTGTAGTTAGCCTTAACATAGATTAGATTTATAAATTCTACTCCAAATTAATATGTGTTAAAACTACGTAAAACTCACTTAGTACTTCCGGAGATATGTGAGCTTAAATAAACAAAGACAATCACAAAATAATTCTATAAGTCGATGGTTTATGGATTTTCGTCGTTGTATGGTACCTATTTTCTACAGCTTTTACAATTCATTTAATTAAAAACAATTTTACAATTTAATCTCTTTTTTTTGAAGTGAAAACTTCTTTAGAATCGTTGTGATTTCAAACCGGATGCAACGGAAAAAACGACAGGTAAGAGACACAAATACAAAAGAATGAGACAGAAATATACATACTATTTAATACAGCGCCATCTGTGAGATATTTTAATACTAACGTGTGTATGAAAGCTCTTGTAGTGAATTTTAATTTAGGATTATACGTGAAATTAAAATATCAATTCACAGAGGGCGCTACCTTACAATTATTTACTAATGACAAAATTTTAGATATACTTAAGACGTTTAGGATAAGTGTATTTTAATTTTTTAAGGTTTCACTTTTACCACGTGTGAATTGCACACATGTTTTTTTTTTTTTATTATATTTCAATACTGTGAGCTGCATTTTGTGGGAGCCCGTTAGTGACATTATTCAGATGTCGAAGAATAACACTTAATTGTCCGAGATCCCGAAAACTATAAAGTATTCTAAAAGTCTAGAACAAACGGAAAATTAAACCATAAAAGTAATTTTAATTATCACCAAAGAGTTACGTCCTATCTATTTTCACTGCTATTCTTCAATGTTTAATAAATGTATACATCAAATTATGAATTTATAAAATTAATCCGGATTTTATTTTTGTTGTTAAATGTATCTTTGCTATTGATGAAACGATTATACGATATTTTACACCCCCGATTACTCTCTTTAGACAACCCATACCCTGGGCCAGGAAGGTCAAGTACCTGGGCGTTACCCTGGATGCATCGATGACATTCCGCCCGCATATAAAATCAGTCCGTGACCGTGCCGCGTTTATTCTCGATAGACTCTACCCCATGATCTGTAAGCGAAGTAAAATGTCCCTTCGGAACAAGGTGACACTTTACAAAACTTGCATAAGGCCTGTCATGACTTACGCGAGTGTGGTGTTCGCTCACGCGACCCGCACACACATAGACACCCTCCAACCTCTACAATCCCGCTTTTGCAGGTTAGCCGTCGGAGCTCCGTGGTTCGTGAGGAACGTTGACCTACACGACGACCTGGGCCTCGAATCTATCCAGAAATACATGAAGTCAGCGTCGGAACGGTACTTCGATAAGCTATGCGTCATGATAATCGCCTTATCGTTGCCGCCGCTGACTACTCCCCGAATCCTGATCACGCAGGAGGCAGTCACTGTCAACGCCCTAGACACATCCTTACGGATCCATCAGATCCAATAACCTTTGCACTAGACGCCTTCAGCTCTAACACTAGGAGCAGGCTTAGGACCCCGGTAACCGTACTCGTCGAACTCGACAAAGAGTTCGCCGTGCAACCTAACCCATGAATCAGCTCGCTGAGTTTCTCGCCGGATCTTCTCAGCGGGTCGCGATTCCGATCCGGTAGTAGATTCATTCGCGAAGCAGCTGCTCTTGAGCTGTTAGGTCTCCTTCGGAGGCGCTCGGGTAGCTGTTAGCAAATCCCACCCCTCCTGACTGAGCCTTTGCTCGCCCACCTGCCCTGGTGAAACTGAAAAGGCCTCCGGGCCACCAGTAATCCTTCAATCATAAAAAAAAAACTATATTTTAATGCAGTCCTAGCCGCATCGCTTGACACAAGTGCATTAGACGCCTTATCTTTCAGGCCGAAGCAAGTTTAAATGCTAAATTCATGATCACTAATGAGAACTAATACTAATCGATAAAATTCTTTTTCGCCGTTCAATAATGCGTATTTAATATAAATCATTTAACCTTCAATTTCATTAGACACTTTTCGAATTTAGTTTAGCGTGAATATTTAAAATTTAAATCCTTCATGAAAGCGACGATTTCCTTATTCACGAGCAACCATTAATCACGGACATCTTTCCGTAACGGGATCAACTAGAAACAAATTACGCTTATTTATCATCAGGTCATCTTAGCGCCGTAAAGAATCAAGAGGGAAGATAAAAAGAGGTTCATTTAAAAAAAAAAAAAAAAAAAAACAAGCGTCTGTCGCTTCACATAAATGAGGCAAAGCGTTTGCAATTACGTAGACAAATGAACTGAGATGAACAAAATTCACTTATAAAATACAAGGTGAAAATACACGTGGAACTTTCTCGTGCACTTTTCCAGTCATCTTGTGTACGCCTTAGTGCTTAGATCATTTTTTTTAAAGAACTCTTCGTGTTTATTCACAAAGAACTATGTAAAATGAGTAATCTGTAAAACTTTGTGTGTAAAAGCACTTTTACGGTTTGATATCGTGTTTAAATATTTTACATGTAATCCTTCAATTACTTTACGATTATTTTTTATCGAACTCAATCTTCAGATCAACTCACGACCCATCTTCTCTTAAGTGATTAGAGATGCCCATAGATATTTGAAATAAATTGAAACATACCTCTATGGTGTCAAAGTCTCATTTGGATTGTCTTGCGACTGTCTCATCCCTTAAGGTAGAACGCGTGAATATTTCGCGTCAGAATTAAGCAAAATTGCTATACATATCGAAGCTTACAATGCAACTAATGATTACGCATTATTATATTTAGCTGGTTTTATTTGTATAATTTCGCGGCCGTGAAGCAGTAAGGCGTTTCGGTTTGACGGGTGGGGCAGCCGTTGTAACTATACTGAGACCTTAGAACTTATATCTCAAGATGGGTGGCGCATTTACGTTGTAGATGTCTATGGGCACCAGTAACCACTTAACACCAGGTGAGCTGTGAGCTCGTCCACCCATCTAAGCAATTAAAAAAACTGGCAATGGCTTATAACTTAGATCTTTCTAACTTTTTTATGTAAAGATCAATCAATCAAGAGAAAAAAATCAATGTCTGCTTCTAATCATTTGGAAAACAGGAAAAATGTGAGAAGGTCATCTGAATCAAGTTCGCATACCCGAAAAGTCTCATAGAATAAAGAACCTTCTACGATGATATTCTGTTGGATCACAAGACAGGGATTAACCACCCCAGTCCTCTGAAACTACTTCCAGTTGCCCTATCATATGTCCACCTATTCTTTTCTTGTGCTACTCTTGTGAGGCCGAACGGGCATGTTTCCTCAGAACTCGCCTATTTCTGCCGCAAAGCTACCTGATAGCTAGTATTCGGATTTTTATTTTTTTATACACTGTGGAGGCGTGGACTTTGCGGCAAAATAAAGTCGATGCTCTGGAGATGTGGTGCTGGAGACGAATACTTGGTATTTCATGGACCGAACTTCGCACCAATATCTCCATTCTTCAAGAACTCGGCATTAAGCAGCGTCTTTCGGCGCTCGTGCATAGGCTATACTCCAAAAATGATACATACTATCATTTTTGGACATATCTCCCGGCGAGGAAATGACTCCATAGAGCGCCTTATCGTTCAGGACAAAGTAGAAGGCACCAGACCGTGTGGAAGGTTGCCCATGCGATGTACTGACCAAGTCAAGTCGGCAGTTGGCGGTTGTTTGCATGAGTGTACCAGGCTCACCACAAACCGGGAGAAGTCGTGATTGCTTGTGAAGCGCATAACATCTGCCCATAGCAATGACACCGAATGACGACCATGACCGCTCTGACAAGAGTGATACGACAAAGGAGAATGAGTGGAGTTCAGGTCATGGGTTCCAGCATCCGCTCAACATCAAAATCTAATAAACAAATAAAACTTTGAAACTAAAACGAAACACATTTTTGTATTTTAAC
The DNA here is from genome assembly GCF_030267445.1 of Bombyx mandarina. NCBI lineage: Eukaryota > Metazoa > Arthropoda > Insecta > Lepidoptera > Bombycidae > Bombyx > Bombyx mandarina. The sequence continues at coordinate 6,016,051 of NC_143227.1, read as the reverse complement.
AAATCGACACTGTTGACGATCTGTTTTCTGGAACCAATTAAATTGTTAACAAACCTGACTTTTCGAGCCGTGTTGCCGGTTTTATTTGAGTAATAGCCAATCAAGCTAATAAAGTGTCGGGGTACACAGATCGGGTTTCTGTATTTAATCGATAATGAACACTGTAATCTACTGAATAATTTGATGGCGTCAGAGAAAAAAATGGACATCCGAGTCACGTCCTCAATTTTTATATATTAATTATCGTGTCAGTCCTTCTGCGTTAAGTAAAATGATTTTTTTTTTTATTGCCCTTGTAGGCAGACGAGCATACGGCCCATCTGATGGTGAGTGGTTACCGTCGCCCATGGACTTGAGCAATGCCAGGGCCAAGCCGCTGCCTACCGCTTAATACTCTCCACAAGCCTCGTTTGAAGAAGGACATGTCATAGCGCTCGGGAAACACCGTGGAGGGGAGCTCATTCCATAGCCGGATGGTACGTGGCAAAAAAGATCTCTGGAAACGCACTGTGGATGACCGCAGTGGCTCCAGGTAGTATGGATGAACTATACTCCGGTGGCGGGCGGTGCGATGGAATGGTGGATCTTCTGCGGAATTAAAGATTTGCTACGTTAGAGCGTACCTAGAGATTCGAGATGAGCACTTAGGGTTTATTTTTCGGTTCCACATCGCTCGGCTCTAGCGACTTCACCGCTAATGGCACCATACATAAAAACTTTTTGTGGAATAATACAATTATTATAATATAAATACTGTAAAAATAATAAAAACTTACATAACAATGAGTAAAATAATTCATGGTGGGTGTATGATGGCAGCTTAGAATCCTTTCCCGTGGCTGTCGTAAAACTAATTCCCAAAATAATGGGCAACAGCAAGCTCTGAGCTATAATAGCATATTGTGATCTCCAACCGGGACTTACTGGTGGTCGATGGTATTGTAAGCTCACATTTGTGGGTACCTATTACTGCCGCAAAGCAATCAATCTGATTTCAAGGATGGGGGACAGCTGATGCGCAAATCAACAGGAAACTTAACCCCAGTTTTCTTCGAATTGGAACTATAGACTATAGACAATGTCAAGTGGACCCTAAGAGTCCAACAACTACAAGTCCAGGTGAACTCATCTGCTCATCAACTTGTATGAAAAAAGAATATTTACTATACGCATCCGAATGGTTTATATTAGTGTAGCTGTCATTGCAAACTAGACATTTACCAAAGGTCGAGTACATATTGAGTTGTAAGTATGCTATTAATGTCACAAAAGCCTTGCGTAAATAAAGCTTTGTTTATTCGATATCAATTAAGATGAAAATAACAAGCGCTTATAACGATTTTGAACGACTAGATTATAATAGAAATAGAAAGTACTAAGCTCGACAGGCATAACAAAATTTAATCCTGTACTTCATAAAAGAATTGTATTTTTGTTTTTGTATGTAATAAATTTATGTGGTGTACTGTCTGCAGATAAATCTTAAATAAAATAAAATGCTTTTTTTGATTCATTGCCTTGATGACTGAACTTCTGACTTATCTGGTGTAGGATAATTATCGGAGCCCATAGACATTACAAAATGAAGGCTGCCATCGACCTTGAGACGCGAGGTCGAGATCTTGTTGTATTGTCTCTTTTTTTTGCCTACCTATTGCTGGTCACCTCGTGGGGCTATGCTGACTTCACCGGACGTGTAGGCGAGCTCACGCTGCAGACTTTGCTAAGACTAGCTTTAGTAAGAGCAGTCCTTGTAAAAAAAACTGATTGTAGTTACATACTGTTAGTAACTTATGTCAGAGCACTATAATAAAATTTTATTGTAAAATAGGAATATTCTTTTATAGTAGGAAATGATTAATTATTCACACTCATTGTTCATTTATCTGATTGAACGAGAACTGAATGCATCACTATCTATATATTATTACGTGAAGCAAAAACTTTGTATCCCTTTTTACGAAAATTGCGCGGACGGAGGAATATGAAATTTTCCACACTTATAGAGAATATAGAGAAGAAGTGCACAATGCTAATATTTTTTTTAAATAATGCATAAAAGATACATTAAATCAATAAAGAAAACATTACACACACTACCATGTATTTGACACACACACGCAAGTATACTATTTATTTATTGTCAAACTTTTGCTCTTGACGTCTGAGGTCAAATTGAGAATAGATTAAATATTGTTTGTCTTTATTAGTATTTTTCTATAGTGTAGTAGTCTTGGCGTTGAAAATACAATCATAGTGTACTAACTTAGAATTCCAATTAAATATAGTCGAATTTCGACTACCGCGGAACCTCTAGGGGAAAATTACTTTACAAAGTGACATTAGCTACTGTCAGTTGGCTTCGTCTAATTAAAAATACGACTATAAGTGTCATAATTTTGCTTTCAGATCATACTTTACTTTCAATTCCATCTCTGTGTTTGCGTTTCTTTTGTACATTGACAATCAGCTGTAAGTATTTTTAATCAGCGCGTGCGGTTTCAGACCGCCTTTGACGGCGACTGTATATTGCCGACTCACGGAGGTTCATAAATGTGTCTAGAATTAATCAAAATAATACGCAAATACAGTGATACTTAAACAAAAGTTTAACTAGATTTGTCCCGGACTTGTACCAATTTTGAGCTAATAAAACTACCGCGATTTTTGGAAGTGAGCCAAGCCCCCAGGCGCTGGCGTCGGTCTAATTCACTTTGAATGACACTAACACGACCCGAACCCGACATGTTTGACTTACAATGAGTTTATTAAAATGAATACATCTAATTTTGTACTTGTACGGCACAATTTCATATTTAATAGGAATTCACCAATACTTGCTTAATGTGAAACATAATGCAATTCATACTGTAAATGTATGTAATTTAGTTCTAGGCACATTATGTACATAAATTTGTATTTAAGACTTAATTTTTTTTTTATAGCTTATATGGATGGACGAGCTCACAGGCCACCTGGTGTTAAGTGGTTACTGGAGCCCATAGACATCTACAACGTAAATGCGCCACCCACCTCGAGATATAAGTTCTAAGATCTCAGTATAGTTACAACGGCTACCCCACCCTTCGAACCGAAACGCATTACTGCTTCACGGCGGAAATAGGCGGGGTGGTGGTACCTACCCGTGCGGACTCCCAAGAGGTCCTACCACCAGTTTAGAAGTTAATACTTTAAATTTGTGATTATAGTGTTTGGATGCATTGCTACTTCGAAAAAGTGGCGCGACACGATAACCCTCTTATCGTTACCGCCGTAAAGTACATACCTAATTCAGACGATCGAAAGACAAACAGTTGCTGTCACCCTAAACACGTCATTTCAGACCCTTGCGATCGACTCTCGGTGCCTTTACGTATTCCAAGCACCGGTCACCGTTCTCATCGAATCCTTCGTATGCGACTTAACCCACATTACACGGCCCACTGAGTTTCTCGTCGGATCTTCTCAGTGGGTCAGACCGGTGGTAAATTCAGTAAAGCTCTTTTCCTACTATAGCATTTGTTAGCAACGTCTCTCAGGCGGAGCCCTGTGAGCTCACCCATACGTTCGGTGAAGCCATTATAAAGCCTCGTGTTTGGGTTACGATAGGTAGGACAAAAAAACTTTAATTTTAACTTACATTTTAAGGAACGCCTTGCGTTGCTCAATATCATAGAAATAAAGGGATTCTGAACCGCACCGTCTCTGGTGACCAAACAATGGTGTACGTGTGATAATCTTACGCGCTCACAATATTGGCTGATGCCAGGTTCACTACCTAAGGCTATGCTATAATAAAAACTACTGACTGTTTTAATTTTAATTGCTTAGATGGGGGGACGAGCACACGGACTACCTGGTGTTAAGTGGATACTGGAGCCCATAGACACTACAACGTAAATGCGCCACCCACCTTGAGATATAAGTTCTAAGGACTGAAGTATAGTTACAACGGCTGCCCCACCCTTCAAACCGAAACGCATTGCTGCTTCACGGCAGAAATAGGCAGAGTGGTGGTACCTACCCGCGCAGACTCACAAGAGGTCCTAGCATCGATAAGAATGTGTTTGTGTTCTATTTCTATATCCTGATAGATGCTAACTAAACGACATCAGAGCAAAACAGAGCGATGGAGAAGCTCGCAAGTCTCCAATCAACTTTGGTCTGTCACTTGTTTTCTGCATTTTTGCGTAAAACACGCGAACCCAACCTGGACAGCAGACGTTCTTCAAGCTACAATAATAAAATTAGAAACGGAAGCTCTCTGTCATTCAGCAGATCTTGCGACACTCAACAGACATTGCGCCATAGACTTTTACTTTAAAATATTTTATTAAAGCCAAAGGATATTCGTTTGCAAGAACAGCCATATTTTGCTGTTACATATAAATTATATAAATATAAATAAACTAGAGCTGAATGCACTAAACAAATATTCACGTAATACGTTCAAACGAAGGAAACAAAATACGAATCTATATAAAAAAAGTACCTAAATCTATTTGCAATCGTGATGAAAGGTATGGGATTCACTGATCAATCTCACAGAGAGCGACAGGAAATGAAAAAGAGTATTCGAAAATATAACAAATATAAACGAGAAAGCAATTGAAAAATTAATGACAATCGAATGATCTTTGATGGGACTCGGGGCAGAATAAACACTCGAATCTCGGTATTGTCCAATAAAGCTAATGTATCGAATAATTGAAATCGAGACCCCTCAACATGGCCATTGAATATCGATTCTGACGATCTCTTCAGGAGTGTGCATGTATTGTTAAAATATCGATATTTTCGGTGGTTCATTTCAGTAATTAGCTATTTGCATTTAAACGCAGAGTACAATTTAAATTAATTTAAACGAAATATGTTAACAGCCGTCTGGTGTAGTGGTAAGTGACATGGTCACTACACAAGGGGGTCGCGGGTTCGAGTCCCGCCAAGGGAAGGTATTTGTATGATAAATATAAATGTCTTTTCCAGGGTTATGGATGTATCTTAAATATATGTATGTGTATAATAAAAATCTTACATTTATTTCCGTTATCTGGTACCTGTAACACAAGTTCTTTACGAACTTATCACGGGACTAGTTAACGTGGTGTGATTGGTTAGTAAATATTTATTTATTTATTTATGTACGATTACACAGTTCGCGGTTTACGGAAATAAAGCTGCTTGCGTTAAGTTGTAGTCAATCAAACTTTTAATTTTTTCGAGTTTGTATACCTATGTATGCAAAATATAATCTTCTTTTTTGTTGAACTAGGCTTCTAGAAACAACAATTGATAATTGTGTTAAGGAAAATTTAAGAAATACGCCACGGCTTGGCTGTGGCCCTGGTATAACTGATGCTCAAGAACGATGGTGACTACTTACCTTCAGGTAGACTGTACTTTTTTTTTCTTACCTAAGCTGAGAGTCTTGAGAGGCTATTTCAGCGTAACCTTAACTAGTAGGTGAGCTCACGGGGCTCAAACCTGACGACTTTGTTTACATGAACCCTAGCAAAAGCCGTGCTTCGCAGAATCTACCGCCGGATCGGAAACGCGACAAGATCCGGCAAGAAACTCAGCCGACTGTAGATACTTAGTGATGGACTCTAAGTCCAGGTTGTCATGGAGGTCGACGCTCTTGACGAACCACGGGGCTCCCACGGTTATCCTGCAAAAACGGTATTGAATAATTTGGAGTGATTTTAAGTTAGTGCGGGCCGCGTGAGCGAACACTACACTTGCATAGGTCATGACGGGGCGTATGCAAGTTTTGTAGAGTGTCACCTTATTTCTAAGGGACAATTTACTTCGCCTGCAAATCATCGGGTAGAGGCGTCCTAGTATGTAGGCGGCACGGTCGCGTACAGTCTTTAAGAGGGGGCGGAATGTCATCCCGCTGTCGAGGGTGATGCCTAAGTATTTGACCTTCGGGGCCCACGGTATGGATTGGTCGTACATCATGATTGGACGAATGGCGGAGGCGGAGGTGCTAACGCGCCTAGTCGGGAGTGGTAGACTGTACAGTGACCTATCTTCGATTACTTAAAAAAACAGGCATTCACAACATCAGTTGATATTTATCAATTTATTAATTCGATATCAATTTTTGTCAGCCACCATTCAATCTTAAGGAGTCGTTAATATGAACAGTATTTTTAAAAGAATTATTTTAAATATTTTACTCTTCATAGTAAGTACTGCATTTTTATTTATTTATTTATGAAATCACTTCAGATTGCGTAAACTGAAAGCGGCGTATACACAAATAAAAATACTTCGACTTAATATGTATAATATAATAAATACTATATGTATGCTTCTTAGTATACGATTTTTTTTACATTTTGTTTTGTGGGTCCTCTTTATCTCCTCCTTTCACTATTTAATTTACCTCTTCTAGAAAATATTCAACGTTCTGTGGTATAACGAAACTTGAAAACCTTTATTTATCTATTTCCAGCTCAATGTGCAATGATTCTTTTGGACACTGGAAGAACCATTGCGAATTGTGATAGTTTTGGCTGTGCCATATTCAAATCATGCAGTATTCAATCAATGACCACCTTAAAATGAACCTTAAATTGTTTTTTAGTTTAATATGAGTTTTATTCCTTAGGAATAATAAAATCAATTTGAAAGTTGTTAAAACAATCATCCTCAAGCCCTGCCCGACTAAGGCAATTACTATTAAAGTTAGACGCCCAAGTCGGCATACTTATTCTATTCGTACTAGTCTGGAAAATTATCTTTTATCTAAATAAACTTTTTTACGAGCTAACGCTGTTAATTAAGAATTACAACTTTAAAGACACGGAAATAAGAATCAACCGTGTCTTAAAGGTTATTTGAAGTTTCTGAAGCTAGTTTAGTTTTGGAACCACGATCTTATTACTGGTGGTAGGACCTCTTGTGAGTCCGCGCGGGTAGGTACCACCAGCCTGCCTATTTCTGCCGTGAAGCAGTAAGCGTTTCGGTTCGAAGGGCGTAGCAGCCGTTGTAAGTATACTGAGACCTTAGAACTTATATCCCAAGGTGGGTGGCGCATTTACGTTGTAGATGTCTATGGGCTTCAGTAACCACTTAACACCAGGTGGGCTGTGAGCTCGTCCACCCATCTAAGCAATAAATAAATAAAAACTTATAGCTGCTGTGAAGCAGTCACGTGTACCGGTTTGAATTGTGGAACAGCCGTAATGCAATACAACAACTACTTCCATCTCATGTTTCAAGGTAGGTAATCTATATTCACGTTGTATATATGACATCTAGTAGCCATTTAACACCAGTTGGACCAAAAGTTCGTACTTCTAACTCAACAATAAAAAAATAAAAAAATAGTAGTTTAAAAAAACTAAAAAAATCGCTTTTATAGAAAATCCAACTAAAAAATAGAAAATTAATTGCTTAGGGTGCTTTTCAAGATATTATCAAAATAACCCTGTTATTATCTGTTCATATAATATTTATAACTACTGATACCATGCACCCCACGCTTTTTTTGCAATAAAATATTTTTGTCTTACACTATTTTTAATTCAAATTTATTAAAATTTATTTTCTATATTTTAATTGGATTTTCTATAAAAGCGTATTTTTTTAGTTTTTTTTAAACTATTATTTATTTTTTAGTTGAATTTAAATATTTTTCAATTTGTTTTAATGTTGAATTGTCATCGTTCCTTAATAAGTATACCAAATTTCGAGTTAATCCGACGTTTTGAAAGGGGTCAAAATCATGTTCAAAGATTCCGTTACATACTAACATACATAGGTCTGAAGCTAATAAAAGCGTATTAAAAAGATTAAAGTCTATTTCGTTTAAATTTTCTATATAAAAAGAATCCCTTGAATATACGCGATGGCAAACGAATGGGATTACATTGTTATAAATCAGCTCCATCGTGAGTTTACGCTTCTTCATAACGTACCAGTTCATTTCATAACGGAATGAAAACGACATGAGATTAATCAGAAGCGTATAATCATAAGGCAGTAATACCGTACATGTGTCGCCCGTCGCTCAGGACTCGGATATAATCCGTGAAAGATGGAGAGTTAAGCCTAAAGGAAAATCTCCTTTACGGTCCCAAGGAACTAAGTGAAAGAGTAGTGAGTTACGCTCGTGCCGACGGGCTTATTGTTTAAATAAGTATGAGTCGTTAATTAAATTTTCCAAGCTGATTCATACGAAAAGTATCTCGGTAAAAGGCAAATGAATAATAACTAAAGTGTGCGTGATACATAATTTCGTATCCTGCGATCGTAACACAAAGGCACGTTCAATTAGATCTAGTTTTAGCGAGCTTTGCTGAAACTAAATTCTCTTTTATTCACAGTAACCTTATATACACACATTTGTATTTATGTACTTGGTATTTATAGTATCAAAATGTCATGAATTTTATGATATTAAAAGGAATAAATATAATATATGTTGTTTATTTATTTGTCAATCGATTTAAAATATACCTAGTCAGGTCATAAGTATTGTCACACAGTAAAAACTTTTCTTTTAGAATGCTGGCCACAAAAAAGTTTATTGAATTCGAATTTCGAATTGTTCATGAAAATAAAAATGTATACTTTTAGAATTTTTACTCATTTTTAAATATGGAGTGGACGCTTAAAGAAGACCGTGTTGCAGTTATTGCGTTGCATCGTTGCGGTTACGCGACAATCCAAATTTTTTACATACTGAAAATTTTGAATATAACCAAAAGATTCGTTTATCGTACCATCAAACGATACAATGAAGACTCTAGTGTAGATGACAGGTCAAGAAGTGGTCGCCCTCGGTCTGTTAGGACTCCAGCAGTGATAAAAGCTGTGAAGGCGCGAATTCAAAGAAATCCCAAACGTAAGCAGAAACTGTTGGCCCTTCAGATGGGGTTAAGCAGAACCACGGTGAAAAGGGTGTTAAATGAAAACTTAGGGCTTCGGGCATATCGAAGAAAAACAGGACGTCGTTTGAATGCTCGTCTAATGGACCTGAGACTGAAGAGATGCCGCGCTTTGTTGAAGCGGTACGCGGGAAAAAAATGAAAAAAAATTTACCGTAGAAGAGAGCTACAACAAACAAAATGATAAGGTGTACGCACACAGTAGTGAAGAAGCGAGCAACCGTATTCCGCGTATCCAACGAGGTCATTTTCCATCCTCGCTCATGGTATGGTTGGGAGTTTCTTATTGGGGCTTAACAGAGGTACATTTTTGTGAGAAAGGTGTAAAAACGAATGCAGTTGTGTATCAAAATACAGTCCTAACGAACCTTGTGGAACCTGTTTCTCATACCATGTTCAATAACAGGCACTGGGTATTCCAATAAGATTCGATGCCAGATCATAGAGCGAAGAGCACACAAGACTGGCCGGCGGCGCGTGAAATCGACTTCATCCGGCACGAAGACTGGCCCTCCTCCAGTCCAGATTTGAATCCGTTAGATTACAAGATATGGCAACACTTGGAGGAAAAGGCGTGCTCAAAGCCTCATCCCAATTTGGAGTCACTCAAGACATCTTTGATTAAGGCAGCCGCCGATATTGACATGGACCTCGTTCGTGCTGCGATAGACGACTGGCCGCGCAGATTGAAGGCCTGTATTCAAAATCACGGAGGTCATTTTGAATAAACTTTAGTGTCATAAGAATCTATGTTTTGTTAAGTTCATTTTGGTATATGAATGGTTACATAATGAATAAACTTGTTTCAATTATTTTACATTAAACATGTGACAGAATTTATGACCTGACTAGGTATATGTACATATATTTTTTGCTTAGTAACTATTGATCTATATTTTTTAGAAAAACTTTCTATTTCTTTCAAAATCTCAATAACAAAACAAGAGAACAAAATAAAACGGATCTAAATCTTGAGTTGTTAAAAATTGTGATTGGGCGAACAATAACTATTAAAATTTAAATAACTGTATAAAAGTATTCAAACGTCACCGATCTATTTATAATAATACGCTTTATTAATAATAAAATTTTATTAATATAATTCATAATTCTTATTTATATTAAGGGTCTCTATGTAATATCAATAACAATGTTACTTGTTTCGTCATCTTTTTTCCTCATATACCGTTATCTGGAACGAATCAGTCAAGCGATAAAACCCTACACAAATACTCTTATATAATTATTAGTGAGTCGGCTTTCGTCTCATCTATAATTGCTATATAGAGCGAAGGTATAATGTTCATAAAAACAAAGTTTTTGATTTTAGTATCGCTCATAGAAGATTCCAGACTGCTCATATTTATATATCAATACGATCGGCTTTCGTTTCATCTATAATTGCTATATAGAGCGAAGGTATAATGTTCATAAAAACAAAGTTTTTGATTTTAGTATCGCTCATAGAAGATTCCAGACTGCTCATATTTATATATCAATACGTGAAGCAAAAACTTTGTACCCCTTTTTATGAATATTGAGCGGACGGCGGAGTATGAAATTTCCCAAACTTATAGAGAATATAGAGTAGGAGTACAGAATGTTAATATTTTATTAAATTATGCATAAAAAATACATAAAATCCATTAAAAAAGCATTATGCACACTGCCATGTATTTGACACACACGCACATATACTCTTTGTTTATTGACAAACTTTTCTTATTGCTTATAGTCTGTGGTCAAATTGAGAATACATTAAATGTTGTTTGTCTTTATTTATATTTGCCCAAAGTGTTGTCTTGGCGAAATCTGTGGTAATAGAATTTGACAATAGAATCATAATAGTGTACAAACTTATAATTTCAATTAATTATAGTCGAATTTCGACTACCAAGGACCACTAGTAAATGTAGTTACATATTATATGTAATACTGCCCAGCAGTACTGCTGGTGTGTAAATCGTAATTTTATTCGAATATAAAAACACAATCAATTTAACCATACGATATTTACCTGGTTATTTTTGAGTGATTGTGTTGATTCCCTAGTCGACCTAGTTCATAGACATCGGGCCTTGTCCAAAGAACCTCTAGATTGATTTTTTTATTTGAAATAAACATTGTTCGAAACCAATCTGTGGGTTTTGAGTTTTTAATACGGCAACACTGGTTGCAATTTATGCCTTCGCGACTTGACATCTGTCACTTCTTCTGCTTCTCAAACGGAACATATACCTAGTCAGGTCATAAATTCTGTCACATGTTTAATGTAAAATAATTGAAACAAGTTTATTCATTATGTAACCATTCATATACCAAAATGAACTTAACAAAACATAGATTCTTATGACACTAAAGTTTATTCAAAATGACCTCCGTGATTTTGAATACAGGCTTCAATCTGCGCGGCCAGTCGTCTATTGCAGCACGAACGAGGTCCATGTCAATATCGGCGGCTGCCTTAATCAAGGATGTATTGAGTGACTCCAAATTGGGATGAGGCTTTGAGCACGACTTTTTTTTTTTTTTTTTAAGTGATTTTATGACCTGGTAACTAAGACCTTTAAGTCATGTCTTATTTTAGTTTATATTCTTATTTTTATGAAAAATGATAATATGGAGTGAAATGAAATGAAAATGATTAATTTGAGACGTTAATCAACTGGGATGAAATTAAATGAAATGAGATGATATGGAATGAAATATAATCTTAGTAAAATGGTGGTCATTTACTAAGATTTTTCAGTGGACTTTTTGGAGGATCCCGAGAAGTTGCGTCCAGCGGCTTTGTTTCATTTTCCCACATTTGTGCACTTTCACAGATATTAAACAGTTAATAAACCACCGTTATTACACATTTAAACCTGAAGAAACACTAAATAGACAAAATAAAACAAATCACACAACTTCACTCCTCGCGTTCCCGCCAAAAAGTCCTGAGCACGACTTTTCCTCCAAGTGTTGCCATATCTTGTAATCTAACGGATTCAAATCTGGACTGGAGGAGGGCCAGTCTTCGTGCCGGATGAAGTCGATTTCACGCGCCGCCAGCCAGTCTTGTGTGCTCTTCGCTCTATGAGCTGGCGCTGAATCTTGTTGGAGTACCCAGTGCTTGTTATTGAACATGGTATGAGAAACAGGCTCCACAAGGTTCGTCAGGGCTGTATTTTGATACACAACTGCATTCGTTTTTACACCTTTCTCACAAAAATGTACCTCTGTTAAGCCCCAATAAGAAACTCCCAACCATACCATGAGCGAGGATGGAAAATGACCTCGTTGGACACGCGGAATATGGTTGCTCGCTTCTTCACTACTGTGTGCGTACACCTTATCATTTTGTTTGTTGTAGCTCTCTTCTACGGTAAACATTTTTTCATCCGAAAAAGAATTTCCCGATATTTTTTTCCCGCGTACCGCTTCAACAAAGCGCGGCATCTCTTCAGTCTCAGGTCCTTTAGACGAGCATTCAAACGATGTCCTGTTCGAAGCCCTAAGTCTTCATTTAACACCCTTTTCACCGTGGTTCTGCTTAACCCTATCTGAAGGGCCAACAGTTTCTGCTTACGTTTGGGATTTCTTTGAATTCGCGCCTTCACAGCTTTTATCACTGCTGGAGTCCTAACAGACCGAGGGCGACCACTTCTTGACCTGTCATCTACACTAGAGTCTTCATTGTATCGTTTGATGGTACGATAAACGAATCTTTTGGTTATATTCAAAATTTTCAGTATGTTAAAAATTTGAATTGACATGTAACCGCAACGATGTAACGCAATAACTGCAACACGGTCTTCTTTAAGCGTCCACTCCATATTTAAAAATGAGTAAAATTCTAAAAGTATACATTTTTATTTTCATGAACAATTCGAAATTCGAATTCAATAAACTTTTTTGTGGCCAGCATTCTAAAAGAAAAGTTTTTACTGTGTGACAATACTTATGACCTGACTAGTTACATGCGTGTCGGTCTCGATACAGTTTTTTCTGAAGCCTTCTTCCTAAGTGATCCTCGTGCTGGTTTCCGGAGCCCTAGGCTGCCACGAAGGGGCTGGGTTGGGCTCGCACAAACACAAGACGACACCGGTGACAAAAAATGCACTGGTTATTTACAATCAGCATTGAGTTTTTATTATTTTCCGTCATATCACATACTCAATCCCGAGCCTTCTAAAAGTTCTGAAGTATCATCTCGAACGTCAAATGAAAGCGTTAGGAAAACTATAAATGATTCTAGCCCGTGTCTATGACGAGACGTAGGTAATATGAAGTTTGTTAAAAAAAAGCTTCATAATCAGTTGTGTCACAATAGGCTGGTTATGTCCTAATAATTTTTTATTTGTTTGGATGAAAAACAAACACAATACTAGAGCATTACGTCATAACACGTAGGTGGTTGGTTACCTTAATATTGGCATAGCTATTGTAAATGATGACTCCGTATTTTGTTTTTTGGTAATAATATGATAGTATGGTCAGTACTGGTCAGTTTACTGGTGGTAGGACGTCTTGTGAGTCCGCACGGGTAGGTACCACCACCCTGCCTATTTGTACCGTCAAGCAGTAATGCGTTTCGGTTTGAAGGGTGGGGCAGCCGTTGTAACTATACTTGAGACCTTAGAACATACATATATCTCAAGGTGGGTGGCGTTTTTATGTCGTAGATGTCTATGGGCTCCAGTAACCACTTAACACCAGGTGGGCTGTGAGGTCGTCCACCCATCTAAGCAATAAAAAAAAGATGTTTTTAGTGCCTTTAAGTAAGTGAAGCGTCTGTAGTTAACTTAAGTAATAAAATTGACTTAGAGCTGACGTGAATACCAAACTCTAAAATATGTTGCAGATAATGTAAATTTTCATTTATTAGTCTCTAAAAACGACATGAACGTACGTACCCTTGAGACTATCCATTGAGGTAATTAATTGCATTAGCACTACGAAAATTCTTTTACACCAAAATGCGTGATTGTTTCATAACTGAAGCTCATGCTCGTACCAACTTTTAACACGATCTTCCACCATTATTCTATTTACCATTATATTTCACCATTATCTAATTTAAAGAAAATCATTATTGGAACTTAGGCATGGAAGAGACCAGAATGAAGAGGTTAACGAAGGATTGATAACCAGCTTTGTAAACTCAGGGCGGCCAGCCCTCGACGACTCAGCCAGGAATTACCTTAGAATAATTACACATAGAACGATAGTTCTCTTCAAAGCGGTCTGTCAAAAGCGAGGCAAAAATATAATCTATGTGTGCGTAAGGTACTTGTATTTACGCTCGACGAAACGCACACAGTGAAAAAAATAATGTTGCCAATTTCTCTAAAAATAGGGAAGTTGAAACTATTATTTGTGATCATAGAACAAATGTGATTATTAGATTACATCTTTTATTTATTTGGAACTCATCAATTATTACTGCTGAACTAATGACAAGGCCCATAGATCCCCTAAACGATTAGGAGTTAAATATAAGTGCAATTCGTCTATCGAAACTGCTCGGTAGTGACCCGTTTTGTTAAAATCCTAAATAATCTAAGGTACCTATTTACCAAAATACACGAATATTGCCTGCATGATGAAAATAAAATATGTATACAATTTTTTGTTTTTTGTTTAAACCCGCCACCACACGACCTACTTCAAAATACTTACGTTATTTGGTGTAGTTATTATTAATTAATTTTTGGTGGCATTTTTTATAAGACGGTTTTTTTATTTAATAATAGTGTAACTTACAAAAAACACGCGAATATTCTGATTCACTTAGAAGCGTTCTAGTTTACGTCTGTATCCATAGTCAAGCAAAGTAGTTACTTTTGCTTAAGGAATGACCTAAGAAAATATTTTATACTTAAACAAATAAAGAGCCAGAATAGTAGAGAAAAGTCATGTTCCAATTTATAACTTGTCTATAGATAGATACGGATCTTAGAGTGATCGAGGTGAGAACACTTATGAGAAAGAAAAACAAATAACAAGTATAATTATTTATTTCAGTACCCTTGTAACAGCTGCAACTGTTTTCTGAACAATTGTCGCTTTGATGATAGGAAGGAAACCTAAAACCAAACCAAAACATAAAATTACATATTATTATTATAAGCATGCGAGCTTGTTGTGTTTTTGTCTCAGTTTCCTTATTAATCAATTTAATTTAATAAAAAAAAGCGCTTTTAATTATCTAATTGAGACGTGTTTCACTTTTAATTAAACAACAAAATGTGTGAGAATATTTCCCCGTGTTGGCAACATTTTCATAAACTATAGCATTACAAATTATTGAAATTTATTTTTCATTTTGATGAATGTTTTACGTATAAAATATACTACTATATTTATTATAAATTACTATCTTTCTTGTGTTTTTCCGATGTAGTATGACATCCGTTAATTGAACAAATCGTCATTTTTAATAAAAATTTCGGGAGTACTTTTCAATACGACACGTCCTTGAGCATTGACGGGCCGAATAATGAACTAAGCCAATATGGCTAGGTTTGAGTTGCCTCACTTTACGGAGGCGGACTCGGTTTCTATGTGTAATTATTCTAAGGGAATTACCATGTAAATTCATCCAGCCTTTGTTTTAGAACTAATTTGCCAATTAGTTAAATCCATTTCGTTTAATTATGTGTAATTTTAAATTAACAAATCCTCCAGTATCGACGCTATAGATAATAATAGTATGTAGATAATTTGTATTATCGGCGAATCAGTTTTCCGGTTCTGGTAATTAATCAGTGTCTGATCAACCGAAATTAATTGCTGGGCTAATATTGTATGTTATGCCTCGGTAATTAAACCGGTAAAACTGTCTTCGTATTTTGTTAGTACGACAAACGATATTATTAGTTAGAGCCACGAGTAACAATTCATATTGAAAATACTATTACGAAATATGTAGATACATATTTAGTTTTGAAAAAAAAAAATTGCTTGGATTAATGAGTGACGATTCAAATTGAAAATACTATTACGAAATACGTAGATACATATTTAGTTTTGAAAAAAAAAAATTAATACGCATTTTTTTGGGTGAAAAAATAACACGATACTGAACTCATATTTAAATTATTAGGTAAAACATTGTGATATCGATATGAAAAAAGCCATCTGTCATCAGATAACACCAACGATTATCGAAACGAAACAACTAGAATGTTCTCGAATGTTTCAATTGTATCGAGTGTTCTAATAGCACCGAGAGTAGCACCTTAACATAGGCAAGACGAGCCTACAACATTCTTGAAAGTTCTAGTTCTATCAGGAAAATTCAGGAAAATAGTAGACCTAGTCGAAATTATTATAAAAGCATGGAATAGGCGACGTAAAGACAGTGCTATTTGAAACGAAGCAACGAATGGTCCCCTTTAGAAACCGAAGAAGTGAATTGGTGTAATGTGAAGTGAACGTTAATTGTCGTAATAATTAAATTGACTTTTAAGTATTTATCCTGAGTTCTAGCTCGTAACAGTAAATTCTAGCGTAATTCAAAAACAAAACATAATTAGTTACAACTGTAGCAATTAATTAATTTAATTATTTCAGTTTCAGTTTCATTGTTTCGCATTTCGCAGCCCTATGCTATATACCTTTCAGTATCTTGGACTAGCAGAAGAACTATTGTTTTTTAGAGCACTTTACTTACCGATGGTACCTACTCCTTTGCTTTCTGCATTAGATGGATAAATGTTAAGTTATTACTGGAGTCCTTAGAAATTAGAACATAAATGTCACCTCATCGAGAATGAGGTCAAAGTCCGAATTGTGTTGTAATAACAGCTGTACGAGGCTTCAAGCCGGATTGTATGAGTGATTTGAAAAATAAATACAAACGACGGTGAATATCTTACATCACCCCAATCACCCTCTTCGGGCAAAATATACCCCGGGCCAGCAAATCTGGAAGTCATCCTGGGTGCATCCGTAACATTCTGCCCATACATAAATCCTATCTGTGACCGCACTGTGTTTATACTCGCTAGACGTTATTCCACAATTAGTAAGCGAAGTAAAATATCCCTTCGCAAGAAGGTGACACTTTACAAAACTTGCACACGACTCATACGCGGTCCGAACCCACAGGCTCTTCAGCCTTTTAGGTTTTTCGAGCACAAGCCACCATCCTCGTCAAGCCAGTCGGTTCACGATGAAGAGTTCGGCGAGCGAACTAACCCATAGACACAAGTCACTGAGTTTCTCGCTGGATCTTTTCAATGGGTCGCGATTCCGATGCAGTGGTAGATTCGGCGAAGCACTGTTCTTGTTAGGGCTGGTGTTAGCAAATTCTATTAGGTTGAGCCCGACAAGCTCATCTACCCGTCCGCTCGAAGCTGGAATAGCCCCTTAGGCTACCGAAGGAAGAGTCGTCCGTAAGATTCGATGGTTGGCCTCGAGATGGCGCTCGAGAAATTCCAGGCCCTGCTGTTTCACAGGACTGTGATTGCGACGAAGAAACGGTCGAGCACACGCTCGCACATTGCCCCGCATGGTTGGGCCACGTCTCGCAAATAGGACCGGATTTGTCGCTACCGGCCGTCGTAGCTACGATGCTTGGTAACGACGAGTCCTGGAAGGCGATGCTCGACTTCTGCGAGTTCACCATCTCGCAGAAGGAGGTGGCGAAACAAGAGGGAGGGCTCATCCCTCTCCGCACAAATAAAAAGACACAAATCTAATTTTGATATTTTAGTATGTATAATGAAAGTGGTAAATGGTAGCTATGAAAGTATTACATATACTTGTACATTGAATATGTCCTTACATTTTCAGTGGACCTCCTCAAGAAAAATCGTTAGAAAGTCTCCCTTATCATATTCCACCACTTATTTGCAGTTTTGTAACACTTATAAGGTTGAGTTGAAGCTCAAAGAAACTCCCAACTAATTAGGTACTGATTCCTTCTAAAGCTTAGCATTCAATAAAACAATTAGACACGGTTCGCTCTCAGTCGCAGGAACTTGTACGCCATGAGCATTACTATGGTTTTACAAACACGTAATACCTAGTCAGGTCATAAGTATTGTCACACAGTAAAAACTTTTCTTTTAGAATGCTGGCCAAAAAAAAGTTTATTGAATTCGAATTTCGAATTGTTCATGAAAATAAAAATGTATACTTTTAGAATTTTACTCATTTTTAAATATTGAGTGGACGCTTAAAGAAGACCGTGTTGCAGTTATTGCGTTGCATTGTTGCGGTTACGCGCCAATTCAAATTTTGAACATACTGAAAAATTTGAATATAACCAAAAGATTCGTTTATCGTACCATCAAACGATACAATGAAAACTCTAGTGTAGATGACAGATCAAGAAGTGGTCGCCCTCGGTCTGTTAGGACTCCAGCAGTGATAAAAGCTGTGAAGGCGCGAATTCAAAGAAATCCCAAACGTAAGCAGAAACTGTTGGCCCTTCAGATGGGGTTAAGCAGAACCACGGTGAAAAGGGTGTTAAATGAAGACTTAGGGCTTCGGGCATATCGAAGAAAAACAGGACATCGTTTGAATGCTCGTCTAATGGACCTGAGACTGACGAGATGCCGCGCTTTGTTGAAGCGGTATGCGGGAAAAAAATATCGGGAAATTCTTTTTTCGAATGAAAAAATGTTTACCGTAGAAGAGAGCTACAACAAACAAAATGATAAGGTGTACGCACACAGTAGTGAAGAAGCGAGCAACCGTATTCCGCGTGTCCAACGAGGTCATTTGTATCAAAATACAGTCCTGACGAGCCTTGTGGAACCTGTTTCTCATACCATGTTCAATAACAGGCACTGGGTATTCCAACAAGATTCGGCGCCAGCTCATAGAGCGAAGAGCACACAAAACTGGCTGGCGGCGCGTGAAATCGACTTCATCCGGCACGAAGACTGGCCCTCCTCCAGTCCAGATTTGAATCCGTTAGTTTACAAGATATGGCAACACTTGGAGGAAAAGGCGTGCTCAAAGCCTCATCCCAATTTGGAGTCACTCAAGACATCCTTGATTAAGGCAGCCGCCGATATTGACATGAACCTCGTTCGTGCTGCGATAGACGACTGGCCGCGCAGATTGAAGGCCTGTATTCAAAATCACGGAGGTCTTTGAATAAACTTTAGTGTCATAAGAATCTATGTTTTGTTAAGTTCATTTTGGTATATGAATGGTTACATAATGAATAAACTTGTTTCAATTATTTTACATTAAACATGTGACAGAATTTATGACCTGACTAGGTATAAAGGCTGAAGACGTACTCTTTTACTTATAGGAAACTTTGTTGGGAATCTTTTACAAGGGACGAAATATTATAGTAGAGGTATTTGTTCCGTATAGCTAAGACGAGTATATTATTGTTGGCACTTGTAATTATGTATGCCATATTTCTATTACTATTTCATAGAAAGGATTGGATTGGTTGGGTATGATGAACTTTATGATTTTCGATGGGTATTTTTATTTTATTTCTTCTATCAGTTGATGTGCTGGCCTGGTGCTTTAGGATAATATAGATTAGGATTTACTTAATGGATACTAAAAACCATATAAATCACAATGTGTATCCCGCCATTCTTAAGACATAAAGCCGAATTTTAATTTGTTATGAATAAATTGTGCCACCTTTCAAACCGGTACCAATAAGCAGCTAAGTTACTAAAGAGCTATTAAATAAAAATCCGATGAAATGACAGATCTGTGCGATATATCAAATCCCTATATGCCACAAAACTGCTTGGTGAACGGAAACTAACTACCTAATCGATCGAATCTCAAATAAAAGGCCATTATAACTACGTGACGAATCTAGATCCTTTTTTTTCTGTGATGAATTACGAGAAACTGCAAACCATTTAATAACTTACAACATTCAAGTTGTTACTCAGCGAATGTCATTAATATAAGCCGCGTGCACGTTATTAGCCCTGTTAATTGCTCCTTTAATAATGCACTGTTAACATTCACTTCTAACGGTAACAATAATGTTACGCGCTGGGGTTCGAGATAAATAAAAATCCTACCGAAGTACAAATTAAAACTGTATGACACTTAGAACACTTTAAAATTCTCAATTCGCTTCTTCTGCTTTGCTTCAGGTGACCCGTTTGCTTTTTCACTTCGAGTAGTTCTGATTACTAACTGCTTCCGTGCCATCCCTGCAACGCTTTCATAATCAAAAAGACATTCCTAGATTTATCGAGAACATAATGTACAAGTCGAGGAGTTTCGATGTGTGTTTCTGCTATCTGACAATAGATGGCGGTGTACTTCTCGATTTTACTAGTACCTTCGGCGATAGATGGCGCTATTCTTATCGGTGTAACAATAACAAAATGTAAATTAAACCCAAAAACAATAAATAAAACAGATATGGTTTTCAAAATTCACTGCTTCGTCTCCAGCATCGTCCTGTATAGTTCTAAAGCGAAACAGTCGTACATCCCAGTTTAAATGTTGGGGCAGCAGTTAAATCTTGAAATTGAGACTGCAACCTCTGTCTCTGTCGCTAGATTTCTTTATCCACTAAAAATCGGATGTCAACTAGATGTCCACAAAAAAAACGGTAAAATTTTAAGAAAAAAAAAGCCTAATAAACAGCGAAGCGCTTTATTTAGTAGGTTGTTTGTAGTAGCACCTAACTCTGGTCCGGCCTTTATGCTAATAGAACAAAGTTTGGTACAAAGAGCCGGCCCCCGGTTGATCCCTGTTGTTTGTGGACACGGAACCCTTGGTGACCATTATCGCTGGGCACGTACCCGCATCCTCAAATTAGTTTAACGTAGGCGAAGGGAAATCTAGCGAGACGGACCGTGTATTCTGAATATGTAAAAATGTTTTGATAACACCAAAATACACTTTGACACTTAACAATATAATAACAGGACATGAAGTCGTCGTGGCCTAAAGGATAAGGCGTTCGGTGCATTCGTATCTCGCGATGCACCGGTGTTGGTATCCCGCAGGCGGGTACCAAATTTTCTAATGATGTACACAATCGGCTTTACTGAGACCTTAGAACTTATATCCCAAGGTGGGTGACGCATTTGCGTTGTAAATATCAAAGTTGCCTATGTCACTCGGGAATAGTGTAGCTTCCAAACAGTGAAAGAATTTTTTAAATCGGTTCAGTAGTTTCGGAGTCTATTCAATACAAACAAACAAACAAATCTTTCCTCTTTATAATATTAGTATAGATATAGAAGTATAGATTGCCCTTGTAGGCAGAGGAACATACGGCCCACGGATGGTGAGTGGTTACCGTCGCCTATAGACTTCATCAATTCCAGGGGCAGAGCCAAGCTGCTGCCTACTCCTAACCCTAAGGTTTCACCTTTTTTACTGTGGCGGTGGTGGTATTAGCGGTTATCGAAGTCCATAGAAATCACAACATTAATGCCACTATCCACCTTGAAACACGAAGTATAAGTATGTTATATTATAACAGTAGCCCCACCCTTCAAACTGGAACTGCTACTTATCAGCCGAAAGAGGCTTAATGGTAGTAGTGCCTTACCCTGCGGGCTCACAAGATGTCCTACTACCAGGAAAAATATCATATCATGTATTACAAAAATTTTTTCTTCTACTGCGGCTATTTTTACCTAATGATATAATGTGTACTTAGCCTAATTTTAATGTAGCTATGTCGTGTACACTCGTAGCTGTCACTACAAAGTCGTATTTGGGAAATATCTATAGCTTTCTTTTCCTATTGGACTCGACATCATTCCTTTAGTAGCTCAATATTAAGTTTTTTTTATTTGTATCTTACTAACTTTCAGTCTTCAGTTTCGCCCGCGTGGAATACTCTTTATATCGCGTAGGTGTAGACAGTAGAATGAAAAGTATATCTTTCCCAAGGTTCAAAGTTATTAACATACAGAATTTCGTTCGAAATCGATACAGGGGTTTGGGTGTGAAAACGTGACAAACAGAGTTGCTTTTGTATTGAAAATATAATTTTCTTCTCTAACCACCATTTACAGTATAAAAAGTACATTCCAAAAATCTTAAAGTCACGCTATCTTTTTTTCAAAAATCGATTTGAATAAAACAAAACCTGTTTTCTGCTCAAAGTTTGTCTCTGTTTACCTGCGAAATGCATGAAAATCCTTTCAGTTGATTCAAAAATGTGCGCGAACAAACAAACAGAGAGGCAAACAGAAAACAATCGCTGCATAATGTTCTCTGCTTTAATTAGGTACTTCCATCTATTCCCCTCAGACACAGCCCAATGAGTTTCACGCTGGATCTTCTCAGTGGGTCGCGTTTCCGATCCGGTGGTAGATTCTGCGAAGCACGGCTCTTGCTAGGGTTCGTGTTAGCAACGACGTCAGGTTTGAGCTCCGTGAGCTCACGTACTAGTTAAGGTTACGCTGATATAGCCTCTCAAGGCTCTCAGCTTAGGTAGGAAAAAAAAAAACATCTATTTTTATTATCATTTTCAATGTACAAACACAAAGGATCCTACTGTTTGTATAAGACGTATAGATTATGTAATTTTTTTTATTACGTTAACAGTTTCAAACACACGAACCAACAATCGAGGTGATTAAATCGCAATTGTATTATTTCAAATCATATAATTTCAGTGCAAACACGTGCAAGCTTGAAGGCGACTTACAACTTTGTATTGCAATGTTTATTACTGCTTTAATTTCACATGTCACGACAACTGATTGCTAAACGTGCAGGTCGGTTTTAATTTCGTCTCTAATGTGTTTGCACAATACTTGGTGAGTTTTTACGATTTCCACTTTCCCTGTTTCTTTTGTTAAGCCCTTGAACATTGCAACGTAAATGTAACTACTAATCTGGATCCATGATTGCTTGCCGACAAAAATAGAGAGGACAGTAGAATCTACTCTTAGCTTACGAGAACTACTACCAGTTTTATTTTATGACAGAACACTTTCATTTGGGTTTTCAAACAATCACTTATTTGTACAATTTCTACTATAATGTGGTGTAAATTTTACGTAAGAAGAAAAAAAAGGTTGGAGGGTATCACAGCATTTTCATTACAATTCATTTTATGACATAAATGACGTATCTCATGAATTATTGGATTATTGATATTTCGTTTTACATTTTAGCGGAAGGGCAGATAAGCGAAGCTTAAGTCCTAGCTTGACACATGAGATCGGAGTCTCTATAGTATGGTAGTAGCTACTATCTTCAGACTTTAAACTGGGTAGGGGCAATTCTGGTATTTATGAGCTCCAGTAATTACTTCAGGCTCAACAGCTTTAAAACGGTGAAGGAATAACATCGTGTAATAAAAATGAAACCCCCAAAATTATAATTTGCGTAATTTCTGGTGGTAGGACCTCTTGTGAGTCCGCGCAGGTAGGTAACACCGCCCTGCCTATTTCTGCCGTGAAGCATTTAATGCGTTTGAGTTTGAAGGGTGGGGCAGCCATTGTAACTATACTTGAGACCGTAGAATTTATATCACAAGGTGGGTGGCGCATTTGCGCTTAGATTTACGTTGTAGATGTCTATGGGCTACAGTAACCACTTAAGATCAGGTGGGCTGTGAGCTCGTCCATCCATCTAAGCAATAAAAAAAAAGACGTGTGTGCCACACAGGGACTGCCGCGGTATAGCTATTGCAAAACATTTTTTATCAACTTATGCAATTACAATTAGGCAATAATAATTTAATATTAAAACTATTATAAAAATAAGACCACGCTATATTTATAAACATTAAGAAAAGCAAAACATTAACTGTCCCCTTCACACTCATAAGCTAGACCGCGTGAGAGAGAGATGGGCAGACTTTTCATGATGCTCATGCAGTGCGACGTCACGCTGCGCGCTTATTCACAAACACTACACCAACGCAACGTGTGAATGTGTTGAACGCGAGCTACATAGTAGGCGTAGTGGGGGTGTCCGTTTATTTTCGTTACGGAATTTCTTGATTCAGTCGCCGCGCTCAAGGCCCGCGATAGAAGCTATGCAATAGCTTAAAAAAAAAACAACGAAAAAAAAACACGTTGCAGACGCTAAAGATTACACAAAACCATTATCTAATCAAAAACAGTTCAATGGATTTGCACCATATTAATACACACATACGGCATGTAGTTTCGGCTTGACCGGTGCTTACGAGTGATGACAGGAAATGGAAATGCACAAAACGAGCCCGGATTGCGTCGGGTTCAAAAGTCGATAGCAGAGTCTGCCAACGATTCGACGAGGACAGCCCGTGGAAACTATATTCAAATTTACATTTTTTTTTGTTTTAACTAAACCACTCAATGATGATCTGAAGCAAACAATCATTATTTAAGTACACGTTTAATAATAATAATAATAGCTGGGCACAAATAACACTAACTCACCCGACCAATTAGGATTCCCTGTCTTATAGGTATCAGAGACTGATAATATTTAAATATATATATTACTATCATTGTGTACAAATTCAACATATTTGTGTTGCTTAGTCGTACGCACATGGCTTATGTTTCAAGCCAGTTTTTTTTTTGTGAATCTTCTTAGCTTGTAATGTGTATTGTAAGCCTAATAAAAAATGTATATATAATAAACATCCAGACAAAGAGCAAACAAACCTGTTCGTCAAATAATGAATGCCCGATGTGGGAATCGAACCCACGACCCTCGGCACAACAGTCAGAGTCGCTAACTACTGCACCAACAAGTCAGTCACTACGTTTACGATTTAACAATTTATTATTCTAATGGAATTGAATAAAATACAAAATTGTTTATTATAAGTATTTACTTTAGTTCGCGTGAGTCGTAAATCTATATATTAATACGTGAAGCAAAAACTTTGTATCCTTTTTACGAAAATTGCGCGGACGGAGGAGTATGAAATTTTCCACACTTATAGAGAATATATAGAAGAAGTGTACAATGCTAATACTTTTTTTAAATAATGCATAAAAGATACATTAAATCAATAAAGAAAACATTACACACACTACCATGTATTTGACACACACACACGTATACTGTTTGTTTATTGTCAAACTTTTGTTATTGCTTAAAGTCTGTAGTCAAATTGTGAATAGGTTAGTATTGTTTATCTTAATTATTACGAGTATTTGTCTATAGTATAGTCTTGGCGAAATCTGTAGCAATAGGACCATAATCATGTTGAAACTTATAATTTCAATTAATTATAGTCGAATTTCGACTACTGCGGGACCATTAGTATTATATAATTAAAACAAATTTTACGGTTTAGCATGACATTTATTATTTACTTTTTATTATATTATTATGCGATTTAATACACCGGCACAATTGAAACAGTTCAGTTAGCTAATCTCTCTGACCGTATTACGATGGTGTTACAATGACTTGTCGAATTGTCTCGACGTACACAGTCAAGATCAACACAGCATGTACATATGCTCAAACTACGCAATGACTAAGCAATAACTAAGGGCTTACAGATTGTCTGGTGGTATACGACTATCGGAACCCAGAGAAATTGTAAAGGAAATCTATTTTGCAGCACCATACAGAAGATGCAGTAGAATGGTGTGACTAATGGGTGGGGCTAATTTCAAGTGTATAAAAATAAAAATACAATCAAACTAATAATTTTAATAAAGTCATTCAATTTGGTTTTTGCCGAAACAAATCTTCCACAGTTTCAATATCAATTGAACGGGAACTTACTATTTCCGTATACCAATTAATTATTTTTAATTATACATATATTCGAACCAATTAAACCTCGCGAAAACTTAAAATGTTTGATATTTCATGATATTGATAATAAACATGAATATACAAAAAAAAAATGTTTGTAATGCTGTTTATCTCGAAACTGTGGTACTATACCGGGTGTGGAGTACAGCCAGATGGCGCAGACACTTGTTCCTACGACTATGCAGATTCCGATAGAGGCACCCGTCACGTGCGGACGTGCTCATCGACCACTCGATTGCCCGGCCTTTGTTCGCCCGGCTTTTGTTAGCCCGGCCATTGTTCGCGCGGCCTGTGTTCGTGGTACATCTGCCGACCAAGTGTTTTTTCTGGAAGTTTTTAATTGTTTTGTTTCCTTTTGTTATTTCTGTGTTCGTGGTACATCTGCCGACAAACTGTCTTCCTGGAAGTGTTTAATTGTTTTGTTTCTTTTTGTTATTTCCGTTTTGTTGTGTTTTTTTCTTTGTCCTGTAGTAATCGTGCCTCATCGCCACCTGTGTTCAATAGAACCGCTTAGGTCCGAGAATTTGGGGCCTCGCCGCAAGGCGAGTGTTTTTCTAAGACCCAGGGTAGCCCCACCTGGGCACGTAGCCATCATGGACGCTGTATTTGCGGAATTTCTCCGGCTTCGCTACCCAAAGCTCACTTCCGAGTTTCAGGCCTTCAAGGCCGATCACACCGCGAGCCCTCTCGTGGACTCCGCCGAGCTCGCTGCTCCGGCGTCGCCTGTACCTGCGTGCAAAGCTTCTGCATCGAGCACCGCAGCCTCCGTCGTGCCTGCCGTTTCCGCGTCGCCTATACTGGCGAGTAAAACTGCTGCGTCGTCCGCCGTGGTCACCGTTCCAGCAGCGCGATCATCCGCGGCCTCCGTCGCACCCTCCAAAACACCTACTCGTAGGTCACCTGCGCCCGCCTCCTCGTCCTCCGACTCTGACTCGGAGATGGAGGTCGACCTCGCCCCCGCCTCATCGACGGATGGATTCACCCTGGTGCAAAAGGGTAAGAAGCGTGCCGCGGAGTCTCGAGCTCCCGCGGCCGCTAAAATTAGCAAAGCCGCGAACGCGTCGCGCCCCCGCCCTCAGACTCCCGTTGCGCCTCCAGCCCGTGCCACTCCGTCGCCGCGTCCGGTGGCACAAAATAAAACCCAGACCCCTCCCCCGGTAATCCTTCAAAAGAAGGCAGCTTGGGAACGAGTTTCCCTGGCCCTTAAGGCCAAAAATATCAATTTCACGAATGCCCGTAACCTCGCGAACGGCATTCAAATTAAGGTTCGAACACCCGACGACCATAGGGCCCTCTCTTCTTACCTCCGTAAGGAGCGTATAAGTTTCCACACGTATACGCTCCAGGAGGAGCGCGAACTCCGTGCCGTTATACGTGGCATCCCTAAAGAGTTGGATGCCGAGCTCGTTAAGGCCGACCTTCTCGAACAAGGCCTACCGGTTAACTCCGTACACCGCATGCATACAGGCCGCGGAAGGGAGCCATATAATATGATTCTCGTCGCCCTCCAGCCTACCCCCGAGGGTAAGCAAATATTCAACATCCGAACGGTCTGTAGCCTTTCCGGAATCGCAGTCGAAACCCCACACAAGAAAGGCACACCTAGCCAATGCCATAACTGCCAATTATACGGGCATTCTTCCCGTAACTGTCACGCGCGCCCCCGATGCGTCAAGTGCTTAGGCGATCACGCCACGGCCCTATGCACTCGCGATCAAAAAACCGCGACGGAACCGCCTAGCTGCGTCCTGTGTCGAACACAGGGTCACCCCGCAAATTACCGTGGATGCCCCCGAGCCCCTAAAATAAATCGACGCGTCGCCCGCCAAAACCGCCTCCGAGCTTCCGGCCCAGACATCAAAGCCTCGGCACCCTCTGTGTCGCAGGCTAAGCCAGCGTTCGTTTCGGCACCGGTGCCCAGTGTCTCGGCCTGGGCGAAACCGCTGCCGTACACGAACACGGCTACAGCTCCCTCCTCCGCGATTCGTCTCGCCCCCGCGACTCGTCCCTCTCCCGCGACTTGCCCTCCGACCGCGTCCGACAATCTCGCTTTAGCGATCGACTTCTTTCAGTCGATCAACTTTGAGCGCGTTAACGCTTTGGGCGACGCCATTCGCGCTGCCTCCACTGCACAACACTTTATCGCCGTTGTACAAGAATACGCCGACGTATACGCGTCATTAAATACGTACGTCCTCCCCTCACTCCGCCGGTAATCAATGGCGTATATAAGTAGAATAAAGCCCCTATCCGTAACGATAGGATTTTTTAACGCTTACGGTCTCGCAAATCAACGTGATCAGGTTTCTGACTTTTTGCGTGACCATCAAATTGATATCTTTTTAGTGCAGGAGACCCTACTTAAGCCCGCGCGCCGTGACCCTAAAATCGCGAACTATGACATGGTCAGGAACGACAGGCTCTCTGCTCGTGGTGGTGGTACCGTCATTTACTATAGAAGAGCCCTGCATTGCGTCCCGCTCGATCCTCCCGCGCTCGCTAATATCGAAGCATCAGTGTGCCGAATCTCACTGACGGGACACGCGCCGATCGTTATCGCGTCCGTTTATCTTCCACCGGATAAGATCGTTCTAAGCAGTGATATCGAGGCGCTGCTCGGCATGGGGAGCTCTGTCATTCTGGCGGGCGACCTAAATTGTAAACACATCAGGTGGAACTCACACACCACAACCCCGAATGGCAGGCGGCTTGACGCGTTAGTCGATGATCTCGCCTTCGATATCGTCGCTCCGCTAACCCCGACTCACTACCCGCTAAATATCGCGCATCGCCCGGATATACTCGACATAGCGTTATTAAAAAACGTAACTCTGCGCTTACACTCGATCGAAGTAGTTTCAGAGTTAGATTCAGACCACCGTCCCGTCGTTATGAAGCTCGGTCGCGCTCCCGATTCCGTTCCCGTCACGAGGACTGTGGTGGATTGGCACACGCTGGGCATCAGTCTGGCTGAATCTGATCCACCATCGCTCCCGTTTAACCCAGACTCTACCCCGTCTCCTCAGGATACCGCTGAAGCCATAGACATCTTAACGTCACACATCACCTCGACATTAGATAGGTCATCGAAACAAGTTGTAGCGGAGGACTTCCTTCACCGCTTCAAATTGTCCGACGATATTAGGGAACTCCTTAGAGCTAAGAACGCCTCGATACGCGCCTACGACAGGTATCCTACCGCGGAAAATCGTATTCGAATGCGTGCCCTACAACGCGACGTAAAGTCTCGCATCGCCGAAGTCCGAGATGCCAGATGGTCTGATTTCTTAGAAAGACTCGCGCCCTCTCAAAGGTCTTACTACCGTTTAGCTCGTACTCTCAAATCGGATACGGTAGTAACTATGCCCCCCCTCGTAGGCCCCTCAGGCCGACTCGCGGCGTTTGATGATGATGAAAAAGCAGAGCTGCTGGCCGATACATTGCAAACCCAGTGCACGCCCAGCACTCAATCCGTGGACCCTGTTCATGTAGAATTTGTAGACAGTGAGGTAGAACGCAGAGTCTCCTTCCCACCCTCGGACGCGTTACCACCCGTCACCCCGATGGAAGTTAAAGACTTGATCAAAGACCTACGTCCTCGCAAGGCTCCCGGTTCCGACGGTATATCCAACCGCGTTATTAAACTTCTACCCGTCCAACTCATCGTGATGTTGGCATCTATTTTCAATGCCGCTATGGCGAACTGTATCTTTCCCGCGGTGTGGAAAGAAGCGGACGTTATCGGCATACATAAACCCGGTAAACCAAAAAATCATCCGACGAGCTACCGCCCGATTAGCCTCCTCATGTCTCTAGGCAAACTGTATGAGCGTCTGCTCTACAAACGCCTCAGAGACTTCGTCTCATCCAAGGGCATTCTCATCGATGAACAATTCGGATTCCGTACAAATCACTCATGCGTTCAACAGGTGCACCGCCTCACGGAGCACATTCTTGTGGGGCTTAATCGACCAAAACCGTTATACACGGGAGCTCTCTTCTTCGACGTCGCAAAAGCGTTCGACAAAGTCTGGCACAACGGTTTGATTTTCAAACTATTCAACATGGGCGTGCCGGATAGTCTCGTGCTCATCATATGGGACTTCTTGTCGAACCGCTCTTTTCGATATCGAGTCGAGGGAACCCGCTCCTCCCCACGACCTCTCACAGCTGGAGTCCCGCAAGGCTCTGTCCTCTCACCCCTCCTATTTAGCTTATTCGTTAACGATATTCCCCGGTCGCCGCCGACCCATTTAGCTTTATTCGCCGACGACACGACTGTTTACTATTCCAGTAGAAACAAGTCCCTAATCGCGAAGAAGCTTCAGAGCGCAGCCCTAGCCCTAGGACAGTGGTTCCGAAAATGGCGCATAGACATCAACCCAGCGAAAAGTACTGCGGTGCTATTTCAGAGGGGAAGCTCCACACGGATTTCCTCCCGTATTAGGAGGAGGAATCTCACACCCCCGATTACTCTCTTTAGTCAATCCATACCCTGGGCCAGGAAGGTCAAGTACCTGGGCGTTACCCTGGATGCATCGATGACATTCCGCCCGCATATAAAATCAGTCCGTGACCGTGCCGCGTTTATTCTCGGTAGACTCTACCCCATGATCTGTAAGCGGAGCAAAATGTCCCTTCGGAACAAGGTGACACTTTACAAAACTTGCATAAGGCCCGTCATGACTTACACGAGTGTGGTGTTCGCTCACACGGCCCGCACACACATACACACCCTTCAATCTCTACAATCCCGCTTTTGCAGGTTAGCCGTCGGAGCTCCGTGGTTCGTGAGGAACGTAGACCTACACGACGACCTGGGCCTCGAATCTATCCAGAAATACATGAAGTCAGCGTCGGAACGGTACTTCGATAAGGCTATGCGTCATGATAATCGCCTTATCGTAGCCGCCGCTGACTACTCCCCAAATCCTGATCATGCAGGAGCCAGTCACCGTCGACGCCCTAGACACGTCCTTACGGATCCCTCAGATCCAATAACCTTTGCACTAGACGCCTTCAGCTCTAGGAGCAGGCTTAGGGACCTCGGTAACCGTACTCGTCGAACTCGACAAAGAGTTCGCCGTGCAACCTAACCCATGAATCAGCTCGCTGAGTTTCTCGCCGGATCTTCTCAGCGGGTCGCGATTCCGATCCGGTAGTAGATTCATTCGCGAAGCAGCTGCTCTTGAGCTGTTAGGTCTCCTTCGGAGGCGCTCGGGTAGCTGTTAGCAAATTCCACCCCTCCTGGCTGTGAGCCTTTGCTCGCCCACCTGTCCTGGTGAAACTGGAAAGGCCTCCGGGCCACCAGTAATCCTTCAATCATAAAAAAAAAAAAAAAAAAACGACTATGCAGTTACTACTCTATGTAAAGAGAATGGGTCGACACGACGTCTTCGTGAAAAGAGATAGTTCGTTAACCTTACACCGGTGCAAAGTACTGTCAAGTATTAAGCTAAGACTAGTGGTCCCGCAATAGTCGAAATTCGACTATAATAATTACTTGAAATAATATTGAAACTTATAGTTTGATCATTATTATGGTTCTATTGTCAAAGACAATTTATTATACTTCTATAATCACAGATTTCGCCAAGACTATACTATAGAAAAATAATATTAAAGATAAATAATACCAAGTAACTTAATCTCATTCCGATCACAGACTTTAAGCAGTAACAAAAATTTGACAGTAAACAAAGAGTTTATATGTGTATATGTATATGTATGTATCAAATATATGGTAGGTAGTGTGTGTAATGTTTTTTTTAATTAATTTAATCTATTATTAATGAATAATTTTTAAAAAATATTAGTATTCTGCACTCCTTCTCTATATTCTCTATAAATGTGCAAAATTTCATACTCCGTCAGCGCAATTTTCTTAAAAAGGGATACAAAATTTTTGCTTCAAATATTAATTTAAAGATGGACAGACGAACTCGCATTCCGAGTCTTAAACAGCTGTTAGGTCCCACATATAATAGAATGGAAAATACTTTTTTTGCTTGGATAGGTGAACGAGCTCACGGCTCTTCTCATGTTGAGTGGTAACTGTATGACATCAACAACGTAAAAATCGTCACCCACCTTGAGACATGAGTTTTAAGTCTCAGTTTTTATATAACAGCGGCTGCCGTACTCTTTAAACCGATACGAATTTTTACTTCACGGCAGAAATAAGCAGAAATATGTAGTGATACGTAGGTACTTTTATGAGGTCGGACAATCGTATTGGAGATCGTCCGCGAGATCTTTTGTCCTCTACTTTCCCTTGCACCACCAACCGCTCACTGGAGTCCGAGTATTCAATACAAACAAACAAACAAATCTTTCCTCTTTATAATATTAGTAAGAAGTAAGATGATTTGGTGGGTCTATCTGGTCTGGTAGATGTCTATGGGCTCCAGTAACCACTTAACAAGCAATAAAAAAAAATATATAAGATAAGATCAGCTACAGAAATATTATCATAATCAATCTGTATACGAGTGTAACATACTGCATTACCTAAAGTCTTGTTTAACGTGGAAGAAAGCACAAACAAATAAGTGGGTGGCATGTGGGCAGTTCGTTAGAAGATTTAATTTCCTCCGGGTATTCCCTCTTCAACGCCCGTTGGATCCAATTCATTACGCGGAGTTGATTAAACTTATTCTTTTTTTTTTTCAAAAAAGGAGATCGATTGTGTTTTTTTTTTCCTCAACCGTAGACGTGTATTTTTTTTAATCCAATTTCCGGAATTACCGCTGAGATATACTTTGAGAAAAATACAGAACGCATTTCGATGCCTCCAATGAACACTACTCTGACTCCAAATTCGTAGGCTTACAGGAGGAGCGTTTAAACGAAAAAAGTTGATAAAATCTTTATTATTGCAGATATATTTATCGTTTCTTGTGTAACTAGCTGATTTACTCTTGCTTCGAACCCCATCAATAATGATTTGTAATACTTTTAAAATAGTGAAGAGATTTGCGTGAAAAACGAAAATGTCAAAATTTTGAGTTAGTGTTCATTGGAGGCATCGATTTATTTCGTATCGCTTTAGAATGGAAGTGGCTTAACTAAAAATTTTAAGAAAATGAGTTTTACACTTTGAACGTCTCATAAACATCTAAACTAATATATAAATCTACAGTGTTTTTTGCGGATGTTCCGTTATAACTACTGAACTATGCATCCGATTGACTTGAAACTTGGTATCCATGTAGAAAATACATGTACTTAATGGGTAGGTTAATATTTATATGAGTGTTGGACTCCCTAGACCAGTTGCGGGGGTGTTAATGATGAGAATCTTTGTCGGGGTGGGAAATAATAATGTTAATTTTAAATGCCCAGCGAAGCGGACGGGTACAGCTTTAGTTAGTTAGTAGCAATTAGTTTATACAATGAAACAGTCTCTTTTAGTGTAGAAAAAGACAAAGTACTCTTTCCTTCTGTTTTAAATCAAACGCATACCTTAAAATATTAAAAACTAAAATTAAAAAAAAAAACAATTCTTCGATTACATTTTTGGCGTTTACCCAAAACTAATATTTGGATTAAGCCACTTCAATTGTAAAGGTGCGATTTGTCCAACACAGAACATTGCGTACCTGTGCAGTAAGCGCTTGTAAAAAAAAAAGCAAACGATTTCACGGACACAGCTGTTCGAGCTATCATCGCAAAATAAAAACGCAAAGGGAAATCAAAATACATTTTTTAAGTAGCCCCTCCGGCCTATCAAGAAAAAGTTAGCGTGATGAAGATAAATTACGAAACATGACGTTGACAAATGGGATACGGGATATCACCTTTTCATTAACTCGTACAATTGAAATACCTAAGCGTCTGAGAGCGAGGACAGTATCTAATTAAATAATAAAGTAAATTCCTAGCGTTCTTCCGACGTACAAGATTTAATTCAGAACGGAATTCTTCGAGAACCTTCTTCCGGGCTTCGTTTCTGAATCACAGTTTCTTTTCCTGTTACTTTCAGATTTAAACATTATACGTTTAGATCAGGGGTGGGCAAATATTTTGATAGTCGGGCCACATTGCAGATGAAAATTTGACCTCGGGCCAAACAGTTTTTCTAATTTTATATTGTGCGACTATTATGCATACTGTAATTGTTCAATTATCATAATTATATTTACGAATAGGAGGCGCTGAAAAGAGCGGTTGTCCGGGAGAAAATTTTGGCTCCCACCGGCCCTGATAATATGTATCAGTTTTACTTAATATTTTATCTAAAAAAATTTATGAACCAATTTATGTTAGACAAAAACTAATATTTGTGTTTTTAATAATAATATATACAATGCTTCACGGGCCAGACAAAATTCTACCTGCCTCCATTTGCCCAGGCCTGGTTTAAATGATAGGGAACGGTAGGCAGCGACTGCCCTGTGCCCCAGACATTGCTGACGTCTGTTTGCTGAGCGAAGTTACTTCATATGCCTTCAAAGCCAATAAAAAGTATATATCTATATCGAATGCATTCGAATTTTGATTATTGACAGTTGGCTTAGTTTAGTAAGTGTTTGATTTTCATTTGTTTTTAATTAGTTGTCATTAATCTGAGCCTCTAGGCTAATGAAATTGAACTTTTTGTTAGATGTTTCAATTAGTTTATAACCTACCGTGCTATTAATTAAATTCAAGTTTTGGACTGAGGTTGGATTTTGCTATTTATATCCCTATACGAAACGAGGAGAAAAATACCCAGACTGAAATGCTTTTCATCTTATTGACAATGAAACGTTTATCGAAGATGTAAGCCAGTCTTATACCATTAAACGAGCAATTCTTGTATATATATAATCTGAATCTCGGAAACGGCCCCAACGATTTTCATAAAATTTAGTGTACAGGGGATTTCGGGTGCGATATATCGATCTAGCTACGATTTATTTTCAGAAAATGTTGTTTTATTCGTGTTTTCAATAATGAACTCTTCCCGACATCATCTAGTATTTGTTTAATCTCAGATAAATCTATCGAATTTTCGATAAAATTTATTCACAAAGACTTGCTAAGGCTTTCCTATCTAAAACACAGCTATAATGCGCAATTATGTTTTTTTTTCTTTCATTCATATTGTCCACATCGAGTCCAATCGTCTCCCATTACGCATTACGGATCGACTATATG
Source organism: Bombyx mandarina (assembly GCF_030267445.1). Lineage (NCBI taxonomy): Eukaryota > Metazoa > Arthropoda > Insecta > Lepidoptera > Bombycidae > Bombyx > Bombyx mandarina. The sequence goes on along the minus strand of NC_143227.1, from coordinate 5,981,324 downwards.
TACTTATAATTTCCAAAACGTTGCAAGAGTAAGCGAGGGTATGTATATTTTCAATCAAAATCATTTAATAAATGAAAATCAATGCAAACCGTACTGATCAAACAACTGCAGCGGAATTCAGCTATATTAATGACCACATAACGTTAATCTCTTAAATAGGGTTTAGGCTATTTAACTTTATTAGCTTTTAATTAGAATTTCATTAGAATTTCAACTCTTGAAAGTTTATGAATAGCACTTGGCGACAATGCTCCTGTAAAGCTACGATGGCTCATTGTGAATAAAATCATTTGGTTGTTACAAAAAAAAGTCTGGTAAGTAATTGAAAGTACATCCGGGTACAGTTTTTTTTTTATTTTGGTCGATATACAGGGTGTTGCTGATTTCCTTCCCAATTTCATCAGGATGAGTGAGCGAGCACGGGCTCTGTCAGACTGTCAATTCAATCTAACAAATGAGTAATAATACTCTGAGTAATATTACAATAAATTGTGGCATTGTTCATTACTTGTAATCACTACATACCTCAAGAATAAAAATATTATACCAATTGACTATTATTTTCAATTGGTATAATATTTTTAATAACGGCCGTTTGGTGTAGTGGTAAGTGACATGGTCACTAAACAAGGGGGTCACGGGTTCGAGTCCCGCCAAGGGAAGATATTTGTATGATAAATATAAAATGTCTTTTTTCTCCTACCTACGCCGAAAGTTCGGTTTTCATCCCGCTGTACAGGGAAGAAAGTGTAACTTTTCCTCCCTGGGTACTGACAAGTGCGCATGCGCGTTAGTGTCTACGTCTGCTCTCACACACCTAAAATTCTCCGCCATTGTTGTGCTCGGGTAATTTGCAATATTGTGTTTAGTGTAAAAGTGAAATAAACAAAAGGCAATAAAATTTAATAATGAAGTATTAAACAAATATGAGTTCATCAAACAGTTCTTATTCAATTAGTAGTAGTTTATTTAAAAATAAAAAAACAGTTAAATTTTTTTTTATGAGTGAGGGGTCTCTGCCCCCCCCCCCAATCCCCCGCCAGGGCTTCGCCCCTGGACCCCGGCTCGGTACACCACGGGTGCTAAGTTTTTTACAATGTCGAACTTTCGGCCTGGTAGGAGAAAAAATAGTATGTATGTGCACCAAGGGAGAAAAGTTGGACATTTCCTTGGTGCACAATGTACTATTCCAGGGTTATAGATGTATATTAAATATATGTATGTGTATAATAAAAATGTTATATTTATTTCCGTTATATGATACCTGTAACACAAGTTCTTTACGAACTTACCACGGGACCAGTTAACGTGGCGTGATTGTTAGTAAATATTTATTTATTTATTTTATTTATTATTTTGTTAAAAATTTTACGATATTCAATTTTCGTGCATAATTAATTTACCTGATAAATAAAACTCGCGAATAAGCCTAGAATTTATTATACAATGTATCATTTATGTTAATGTATGAATTAGATAGGTAAATGGCGTAAAACTTAGTTGCCTCCTCGTATAGACAAAGGCGGAACATATTGCCGTATAATAACTGAATATTAATGCGCCCTCGAAATGCTATTAAGCGGTACAATAATATGTGAAACATGACTTATATAGCTGAGCGTACCTCAAATTGAGTTACATAATGTACACAGAATTAACTACATAGCTACTTATCTTTATGTGTTTATTGTGACTATTGGTCCCCCGGTAGTCGAAATTCGACTATAAATTAATTGAAATTATAAGTTTGAACATAATTATGATTCTATTGTCAAGGACTATTCTTTTATTTCCTATAATCACAGATTTCGCTAAGACTACATTATAGAAAAATAATATTAAAAACAAACAATATTAAACTATTCTCAATTTGACCACAGATTATATAGATTATACACAATAACAAAAGTTTGACAATAATCAAATAGTATGCTTGCGTGTGTGTGTCAAATACATGGTAGTGTGTGTAATGCTTTTTTAAATGATTTAATATATTTTTTATGCTTAATTTAAAAAAATATTAACGTTCTGCACTCCTTCTCTATAAGTGTGGGAAATTTCATACTTCTCCGTCCGCGCAATTGTCGTAAAAAGGGGTACAAAGTTTTTGCTTCACGTATTAATATATAGATGTTACAGTGAGCTCAAGTAAACAATCATAGTAATGGTCACTTGGTCCTTTTGCACTCGAAACTTCTTATAGTAAAAGTATGTGCAGGGGATTTGTCATATGATAAAAAGTAAACAGTTTAAAAACAAAACAAAAAAAACAAGGATAAATAGCAAGCTAGACTTAAAATTAAAATTGTCTTTTATCCTGGCTAGCTATGCCCCTGGCATTGCAAACGTCTTTGAGCGACAGTAATCATATACCACCAGAAGAGGCTTGTCACACATCACAAGGTAGGTGGCTACTTTCACGTTTGTAGGATCCTATAATCAATTCATATCAAAAATAAAAAAGAATAACCAATGCAAAGATAGTGTTATACTTAGAGCGTACGTGATTATTATTACTAGGCAGATGGTTAGATCTAGTAAGAGAAGCACTTGGTGGTAGTCTGTACCATACAGTCCATGCTACCCATGATCGAACACAGTGGAAGAACGTCACATGTGGTCGCGATCCTCAGAAGAGTATAGAAGAAGAGCAGATTATCTAAACTGTATCTAAATGTGTATCTAAACTTCCAAGATCACGTTCCAATCCAGAAATTCTCGCTGGATTTTCAATAATGAACCACAATACTTTTTAAGGCAGTCCCAAAAAAACCCATTGATTCTCATAACCGTCATTAACGGTATATTTAAAGATATTTTTATTTGCGACGACAAATCACGGTCTTCGACTTTATTTGTCTTCCTTTCCCCTTTTTAACTGCACGTGCGCCATTAACAAGAGCAACGATGTAAATTTCACAGTACGGAAATAATACAAAACGCGGCGACTCTCATTAGCTGTCGTAAATAGTTCCTCCGTCGAACATTTGCACGTGTCAGTCGTCGATTTAAAGCGAACAAAATAGAAATCGAGAACCTACGAATACGAAATGCAGTTCATTTTTGCAAAGCAGTACTTACTACCTGTTTTGAAACCTTCTGATTTGTATGTCCAATTGCGGTAGTTGAAGTAGGTGAGTATTTTAATTTAATTTTTTATTGCTTAGATGGGTGGACGAGCTCACAGCCCACCAGATGTGAAGTGGTTACTGGATCCCATAGACATCTACGACGTAAATGCGCCACCCACCTTGAGATATAAGTTCTAAGGTCTCAAGTATAGTTACAACGGCTGCCCCACCCTTCAAACCAAAACGCATTACTGCTTCACGGCAGAAACAGGCAGGATACCTACCCGCGCGGACCTTCAAGAGGTCCTTCCACCAATTGACATTCATTGCATATTTTTGTTGATAGTCTGAAGAACAAACGATTGCAATTAATGATAGAATTCTATCATCGATTTTATGTACTTATTAATAGCACTTTGAATGTCCAACAACCATTTATTCGGGTCATCTGAAAATTTAATGTCTAATTAATATCCCTGACACAGAACCACTTTTTTATATTTCTAAGTAATTACTGTCGAGCTTACTCAGCTTTAGTCTTTATTATTAACTGAATATTAGATTCTTCATTATATTGGATATACATTATATATAATAAATATAATGGATTAAATAGCGTGCCAAATTTTTTTTCACAATATTATTTTAATCACAAAAATAATATTTTAAATTGATTTGTTGTTCTCTCTATCCCGTATTCTTCTTCTTGTTTTTTTTTTGTTAAATGGTTAACGGTTAATGTTAAACGGATGACTAAGTAGTTAATATTTGAATATTGTGAATATTGGAAGGACGGCTATCCTCAACTCACGCTAGTTCTGACCCAGCGGGGTATTCCGTAGGATAGACTGTGGCGGTAGCCATCACAGAACGCAAGATATTTGACAGATGCCTGAATCTCGCTTACGACATTTTCAAGATAAGCTCGCATATAGGTATACAAGTTCCGAACAACAACATTCGGACCGTCGGTCTACCGAGTAATATCTTCCCTTTGTCGTTTAAGCCTCCAAAAGACCATTCTAACCGGCGCCATCTAGGCGGGCTTCGAATAGCCTGCCGACCGAGAGGGCTAGTGGTCGTAGCGCCGACGACCGCCGGTCCGGCGTCCCGAGGGGAAGGGTGATGGGAGAGATGTGCTCCGCACTAAGCGCTTCACTTTCCCTCCTTTGCCTTTTCATGAGTTCTGTTTCATGCGAGGTTTGGATGCTGGTTGTTGAGCGACAGGAGGTTTTAGTCGGTTCAACTCCGACATGCCCCGCCCTCTATCCCCCAGTGGAGGGCGGAAGTCCGGTGATTTCCTCCTGACGTTGTAATTATACTGAGACATTAGAACTTATATCTCACGGTAGGTAGCGGCATTTACGTTGTAGATGTCTATCTATGGGCTCCGTTAACCACTTAACACCAGGTGGGCCGTAAGCTCGTCCACTCACCTAAGCAATAAACAACAAAAATAAAAACATTTTGTCGTTTTTCTAGTCCAACAGTTGCAATATTCGGAAGCTGTACTACTAAAAAATATTTATTTAACACCTCTATTTCCTCCCGGTAGTAAACACGGCAGCCGAGAAATTTCATCCCTTGGGAAACGCCCTTTCCAAAACGACTCACCGTACTATCTTAGCGTTTTCCCTGTGGAATAACGTACTCGGAAATATAAATCAACTTTTTACAAGATCCATGATTATTTGGGAATGTTTTACAAGGAAGACCATTTTTAAAAATGTAATCTATACGAATTGACTGTTTCAAATTTAGTTTCAATTATTAAAAACAAAATCATAAGAGGAGGCTGATATAACAATCGCAGATCAATCCGTTGATATATTTGATAACAATTTCACTAAGTTCAGACCCAAGTTTATGGTATTCTCGGGTATTCTCTGTGTCAATAGTGCATAAAGTTACCAATTGGTGGATATCAATTCAAATCTAATAACAGCTGCTATCCAATTTGTATATAAAGGACAAACCAAAACTCATGCATGCGTAAAGAAATAATGTTATTTTATATTTGAAAATTTATTAGTTGTTTTGCGTATCTAATACATAAATAGATACTACAGCAAAAGTTTCAGAATGAAATTATTAAGGAATGACATGGTCTAAAAGATAAAAACCTACAAAATTTATAAATTTACGCAGGTAATCACTTGTGCCTGGTGATTACAAATAGACGGAAGTTCTAAAATTTCATCTGGCGTTAAGTTACTGTAGCCTTGTAAGCTTCTGAACTTCGGATTATCAAATGAAGTATTATTGTATATTTCATTTCTTGGACTTTAAATTAAAAATGAAATGCGTAATGCGTATTTTGATGTGTAATTTTAATTTATATAAATCGTTATATTATAGAAATATTTATATATCTTTATAAGATATATTAAAACATATGTAGAGCTATGTGTTTCCATTGAAACGAAATGTAACCACAAATAATACTCATTCGAGTTGATTCAATTTACTATTCGGCATTAATTCGTCTAATCCTTTCAGCACACAGGCTTAATGTTATAGACTAGAGCGCTAAGTAATTCAGTGAATTTGTCTAAATTGTTCCAAATGTATGTGAATATAAGCAATCATGATTTATGTAATTTGATTTACCACAACCACAACGCTGTTAAGTCTAAAATTAGTAAAATAATTGTGAAATTGAGAATGCTTAAGACTAACACAACAGTTAATGATAAGCAACCAAATTTTATATAGCGCTTTTAATATATATCTTAGAAATCGTTACACACGCACAGCCTCTGACAGTTAAAATCGGCAGCGAAATGTTCATGAGTGGCACGTGATTTACAAAATGTTGACATTTACTGTTAATGCACCATTTCATGCTCACCGCATCTCACTCAGTAAATGCCACATGTTATTTGCACGAGATAGATCAAATTTTATGAAGGCAATCCAAGGAAATCCATGGTAAGAGGATAAGACAAATGGAGCAAAATGGTGACACGATGGTATCCTAGAGACGGTAAAGGAAAAAAGGTAGACCACTAAAAAATGGGATGACGAAATAAGAAAAGTGGCAGGCATCACATGGAATAGCGTGGGTCAAGAAAGACATGAATGGAAAAGTTTGGCCTTTGTCGACTGGCAAACAGATCTACAGAAATTAAGTAAGATTCAAATAAGAGACTAAATTAAGGTTTATATTAAAATTAAGTTTTCTATATATTTAATCATTTATAATTAGAATGTGGATCTGATTAAAAGGCTATTCATTCATTCAATCCAAATAAAAGTTGCTATCATCAACCACTTAAATCAACCATTACCCGATATCTGCCTTAAGCCACTGCCAGGAATAGCTTCAGATTGGAGCTTCAGTTGTGTAGTCGACTTCTGAATTCGGTGAGTCTCATATTCCACAAATCCCAGAAGATCAATGGGAATCCGAGTCTTCCCCGAGCAGTTGTTAGGCCTCAGAATGTAACGATACGATTCGGCAATTTACATTAATTCGCAATATTTTCGTTCGGCACTCGTTCCAAGTAATCCTCGAGCATTATGCAAACAGTTCCGCCGTGACCTGAATCCAAACTTGACTCTTTAGTTTTCTAAACGTAATTAGTTTTGTTTATGCAATCCAGTGTATTAGAGACTTTGACTGTTCAAGGATAAAACCCGAAGTAATTCTACAAAAGTTTATCGAAAATTTCAGTAAAGTTTCAGGAAAGTTACAGCTGTATGGCAAGTTTGATTTTTTATTGCTTAGATGTGTCCACAAAGTGGATATTTTAGTGTATCGTGATAGCTTAAAAACGACAACTTTCTTAAGTATAATAATTTTAACAATAACCTAAAAAACTTGGATTTCGGTTTTATCTTTGTGCACATTAAACAGGAATCAGTCAAGCAGTTGAAATTGAGGAAGCAAAGTAGGATCCTTACTTCGGTGTTTATAACTTTTTTGTGACTTCGACATCCTATAGTCGGAGAATAAATGAGCATTGCGTCAATATGACGAATGTCTACAAAGTAAACGTACAGCCGGTGAGACGCCGCGCCATCAGATCCCGGTTTTATTGCTCTAGCCAACGATTTATGAGGTTCCCAAGGATTGGGGTCGGATCGGAGGTAATGACGAGAATATCAAATTAAAATGTCGTTAAGGCCCCTTCTTGTCGCTCAAAATGCCCAGATGTGTTTATTATGCGCTTTTTTTCCTACCCCTTTGGTTTAATGAGATATGAAATCGATATACATTTTACACCAATAACAAATTATGTACATATTCTGGTATAATGATGCAGTACATATTTATGGATTTGGATATGGATTTTTACTGGTGGTAGGACATCTTGTGAGTCCACAGGGGTAGGTACCAGCACCCAGAATCAGTAATGCGTTTCGGTTTGAAAGGCGGGGCGGCTGTTGTACCGTAAAAGATGAGACCTAAGAACTCGTGTCTCGAGGTGGGTGGCGGCACTTACGTCGTAAGTTGTCTATGGGCTCCGGTAACCACTTAACACCAGGTGGGCCGTGATCTCGTCTAACCAACTAAGCATAAAAAAAACTCTGTGCTAATAATAATTAGAAGACTAGTTATTTTTTGTACTGCCTAATGTAATTTAGTTGTTGTTGTAGACTTGTTAGTTGTTTTATTTATTGCTTAGATGGACGAGCTCACAGCCCACCTGGTGTTAAGTGGTTACTGTAGCCCATAGGCATCTACAACGTAAATGCGCCACCCACTTTGAGATAAGTTCTAACGTCTCAGTATAGTTACAACGGCTGTCCCACCCTTCAAACCGAAACGCATTATTACTGCACGGCAGAAATAGACAGGGTGGTGGTACCTACCCGCGCGGACTCACAAGAGGTCCTACCACCAGTACCAGTGCTTTTTATGAATCGATTTTATTTGAAGCCTGCATGAAAACTTGATGGATAAAAATCTTGTGATATCAAAAAGCGTTATGTTTCATATTCCAACAGAATAATAGACTTTATCACATGACATTTAAATATCAAAGTGCAATGTATTATCACGCCCGGTTCCATTGCATAAAATGCCTTTTTTTTTCTATACTCGTATATAACTATATACATTTTCTGTAGTCTTGTGTTTTTTATTCGGGCAAACGATTGCCGTATCAACTACTCCAAATAAATACAAAAAGCTATCGATAGATTATTGGTAAGCGGTTAGACGAATACGAAGTGACCATCGTTTGAAAACTGGTAGGTAAATGTGCGACAAATAACATAATTTATCTTCATTTTATTATGGATAGTGAATGAAGAAAATGCGCAACCGTTCAAAGGAATAGAATGGGACAATTGAATCAGAATGAGCTATTCATGCCAATGAATACCTTATGTAGCTACTATATCTAAGTGACTGATATGTACGTAATGTACTATTATGTAAGTAGTTTTACTATAGCTTACCGTAATTTAGACTTTACTGAATACATTTTACGATACAATTCATGTATCTTGTACATTTTCAAATATAAAGTATGTATAAGTTAAATGTGTAATGTAAGAAAGCGACGTAGGTAAGCCGCGTTGGTAATAAAATGAAATGACGTGTTATCGGCACAATACGATTACAATCACACATTCCCGATCCTGCGGACAGAATGGAAAGCAGTCGACGTCGCCCAAAACACGTCATCTCGGATCCTTCCGAACCACTAACGGTGCTTCTAGGTACTTCAAGCACCGGTCACCGTTCTCGTCGAACCCGTCGCTTGCGACGAAGGGCTCGACGAGTAAATTAACTCCCAGACACAGCCCACTGAGTTTCTCGCCGGATCTTCTCAGTGGGTCGCGTTTCCGATCCGGTGGTAGATTCTGCGAAGCACGACTCTTGCTAGGGTTCGTGTTAGCAACGTCATCATTGTGAGTCCCCGCGGGTATGTACCACCACCCCGTCAATTTCTGCCGTGAAGTAATAATGCTTTTCGGTTTGAAGGGTGGGGCAGTCGTTGTAACTATACTTGAATCCTTAGAACTTATATCTCAAGATGGGTAGCGCATTTCCGTTGTAGATATCTATGGGCTCCATTAACCAGGTGGGGTGTGAGCTCGTCCAACCATCTAAGCAACAGTTCTATAAGTATAACAATTGTCACAGCCCTTCAAACTTGAACGCTTCATTGCGTGCCATAAAAATAAGCTTTTCTTATTTTCGTTAGGCATATGTCAAAAGCTGATGAAAAATAATATTTTATTTTTCTTGTATCTACCACAATGATTTTTTATACAACAGATATGTTATCTTCATAGTAACTGACTCTTCAAATCTGATCGCGCCATATATACTTACCGATATAGTGCACACACATGTTGACAAGTAGCATTAATGAAAAGTACAAAAGATGGGATAAGCGCGTGAGTAAAAAAGATAGCTATAATTGGAACGATTGCACTTGTTATATTATTATTGCATTTGTTTAGACGCGACTAAAGACGAAACGTCCCAATTGGCCTGTTTTCGAGTCTTCACTTGACGTGCGCTTGAAAAATATCTGCTTTTTTTTACATAATAATATAAAATATCATTGATCCACCATAAATAATTCATATAATTTTATTTATATTACGCAAATTAAAATACTGTAAATATAAAATTATAAAAAAGCTATTCACTTGTATTTTGTTTTGCGATTTAACTATAATTCTTCAATTTACCTACAACGGGCAGAATATACAGTGAGTAAACAAAATAAAAGGCAAGATCGTAGCGTGGGTGCCTGCACTCTTGTTCTCGAATTTTATAATTCTTCTATTTTCATCTAATTTTATTTTTAAGATTGGAAAAAAATACTAAAAAAGCCTTCAATTTTTTAGAACACAATTCTGCTGAAGAAGACAATATTCTAATGAATCTGAATCAATACGTTGTAAAAATATTGGCGACTAGCGGCCCGCTCCGGCTCCGCTCGGGTTAACAAAAATTTCAACGAAATTTGAGGTTGTTTTATTTTTTAAAATAAAAGAACACTTATTGCGGCATAACTATAATAGCTGTCGCGACACTTTTTGTAAATAATAATGCGTAGTACATTATTTTATTCTATCATCAATAGTTTTCGCAGGGCACGCGATGTAAAGAATATTTTAGGAAATTTTTTTACGTCTTAGGTTACATTATTGGAATTTTAGTAAGGATTCCCAAATTTTTTTCTAAAAACATTATAGCATATGTCACTCGGTAATAGTGTAGCTTCCAAACAGTGAAAGGATTTTTCAAATCGGTTCAGTAGTTTCGGAGCCTGTTCAATACAAACAAACAAACAAATCTTTCCTCTTTATAATATTAGTATAGAAATCAGATATTCTGTAGCACTAAAGCCTAATACGACCACTTACTCTGGCGTATGAGATCGAGTCCCCAATTTCATTGCAGTTGCGTTACTAAAAATCGGTCGTCTATTTGTAACCAAATTGAAATGAACGCAAATTAACGCTTCAAACACATTATTATTTCAACTGATATTCAAAATGTCCAGTCTGTTTTATGAACTGTAAATAAACAAGAGAGAGAGATATTATCTGTTTAAATTCATTGAACCGATACCAATTATTCAAATCGTGCAAAGTAGCTCGTGCTCACGACATAATTGTAATTGAAATGAAATTAGATGTGGCAATTACTTTGTTATTTGCATTACAACTAATTTTGAAAGGATCCAAAGTTTTAGCGGCGGTACACGGGTCTGGACATGAATTTTTGTGAACATAATATATTATTATGCATATATATATTATAATGAGATACTATAGTTTCAACATTTGCTGCATGTATACAATTATCTTGAAGTATCAGAAAAACAAGAGGAGAGCTGGTGGTCCCGAGGGGGAGGGTGATGGGAGAGATGTGCTCCGGATTAAACGCTTCAGTTCCCCTTTGCCTTCTCATGAGTTCTGTCTCATGCGAGGTTCGGACGTTGGTTGTTGAGCGACAGGAGCTTTTTAGTCGGTTCGACTCCGATATGCCCCGCCCGCCATCCCCAGTGAAGGGCGGAAGTCCGGCGATTTTCTCCTGGCAAAGAAAAAACAAAATACTCATTAATTCTTAATGCTAAACGGTTTTCTAAAGTGTCAAGATACTATATCAATGAAGTTTATATTTAAACTATAATATATATCATGATATGATCTTAAGTGACTTTAATAATTAATTTGACCATTTGCTGTGGAGTATTTACGAAGGCAATAACAGATATCCGTAAAAGTAACAATTTTATATCAATTTAGGTTCTTTTCAAAGTTTTCCTTGTTCTTATGCAACAAAATATAGAATAATTTATAGAGCGCGAAACTTCCTTCGTCTCTCCATGGTAGCAATTTGATTATTTTCATACTGAACTTTTTTATACTTATCACAAGTAACCAAACATGTTGCGAGTAATCATGAATATCGACACGAAGAATAGGCAACAATATTTCCATTATCCTATATACCAGAACGTGTCGACTAGGAATAAATATGTAATTCTGATCGCTAATTAATTATTCTTCTGATTATAGTTCGCAAGGAGCAATTTAGAAAATGTAAATTGCGACACGAAGCCGCACAGTGAATACATTACAAGATTAATAGGATAAAATGTAAGCAATACAAGTTGTGTATTCAAATACCGAACCGTCTCGTGTGTACATGTATTCATTGCTACGAGTATATTGCAGTTCACGTAGTTGCGTCACGTTCACTGCAAATGCAGAACTGTTTGTCTGTTAGGTTTATTAAGCTCTAAAAGAAATGATTCCTCCATTATTGGTTTCATTATCAACCATCTAAAGACATTTGGTAGGCAGTGGCTTGGCTCTGCCCCTGGCATTGCTGAAGTCCATGGGCGACGGTAACCACTCACCATCAGGTGGGACGTATGCCCGTCTGCCTACAAAGGCAATAAAAAAAAAATAAAAAAAAACATGAAATAAAATATTTATTACGACACGATGCACCCCACACTTTTTTTACAATAAATTTATTTTCTATTTTTAATTGGATTTTCTATGATAGCGTGTTTTTTTTTTTAAGCTGTTATTTATTTTTTATTTTTTAGTTTTAGTAGCATTTTGTATCATAGGAGGACGGTTAGCGTGGTATGGACATGTGATGCGTAGAGAGAAGATGCATGTGACTAGGAGATGTATGGAAATGGTAGTGCAAGGTAGAGGGGGAAGAGATCGACCGAAGAAGACATGGATGGAGTGTGTGAATGACGATATGAGAGAGAGAGGAGTGAGTGTTGAGATGACGGCTGATAGAAGAGAATGGAAGAGAAAAATTAGCTGTGCCGACCCCACCTAGTGGGACAAGGTGGAGAAAAAGAAGACGAAGAAGAAGCATTATGTATCATAAATTATTCATTAATGTATGTAAATTCACGCAAATATAACAGTTTCCAATTTGCTAAGTGAAAAAAAGAAGGCGTTCAAATGAATTTGTTGTTTTGACTGCCGAAAGTAAATAACGGGACTAAATGTTTAAAATATTGAATTTTGATCGGTCCTTAATAAGTATGCCAAATTTCGAGTTTATCCGACGTTTTAAAGGGGGTCATAATCATGTTCAAGGATTCCGTTACATACCAACATACATACATACTAACAATCGCATGAAGCTAATAAAAGCGTATTAAAAATATCTATACAAAATTCTTAAAATCGGCTGGCTTATGTCATTATAGTCATTTATATATTTAATCTTGCCGTTCCGATGAAATTGCGTAAATGAGTCGTCTATTATCAAAGGCGGCAATCTGTACATTTGGACAAAAATTTTTTATTGATATGTCAATACAGATTTATTTGAATATAATCGTCTCCTTCAAAGAATACGGTTCAAAACCTGCATTAAATAAAGGTTAATAGTTAACCTGTTATTTATCTAAGATGTCGTTCCGAAGAGTTTTGTGACTGCCAAAGGAATACAAAGTCAATAATTCGTTTTTCTGATTTACCAATCATTGTCCAAAAGTCAGATTGCCGCCTTTGATAATAGTCGACTCAAATTAATTAGTGCGCTTTCCCATAATGAGGACTGATTAGTACTAATGATGGTACAAGTACTGTTATACTGAACAAAACCGAATGGGAACTGGTAAAGAGTTTTACGATGGAACGCTATTATGTTTAATGTTTACGTATTTTGTCAGAACGTTCCGCTTGGTTTTACGGCAGTAAACAAAGGAACGGACTGTTAAAGTATCTAAAGCTACACCCACAAGGGAACATAGGAAATAAAGCTTTTAACTGATGTGTTTCTAAATTATTGTGAATTTTCTTTCTTAAAAAATTAATCAGCCATACTTGTAGACATCAATAATACTAAGAAGACAGGGAAGTAGCTGACTAAGGCTGAAGGCTATCTTCAATTGTTGTATGAATAAGCATCAGATTTAATTTTGAAAATAATAAATCCAAATAATAATGTCTAAGATAGTAAAACTATATTATGATCTCTCATCTATACCAATATTATAAAGCTGAAGAGTTTCTTTGTTTGAACGCGCTAATCTCAGGAGCTACAGGTCCGATTTGAAAAATTCTTTCAGTGTTAGATAGCTCATTTATTGAGGAAGGCTAATAAAAGTGATGCACCAATAAAGAACGTTTCAAAATAGGGGTCTAAATAGCTCCTTAACATTGTATAATTCAAAAATATTTTCACTTTCTACGTAAATGAAGTGGGGGTAAAATTTAGCGTTATGCCAAAGTAACTATTCCACGCGGACGGAGTCGCGAGCAAAAGCTAGTAGTCTCATAAATCTGAACAAAAATTTTTTTTTTTTTTTTTTTTTTTTTTTTTTTTTTTTTTTTTTTTTTTTTTTTTTTTTTTTTTTTTTTTTTTTTTTTTTTTTTTTTTTTTTTTTATTGCTTAGATGAATGGACGAGCTCACAGCCCACCTGGTGTTAAGTGGTTACTGGAGCCCATAGACATCTACAACGTAGATGCGCCACCCACCTCGAGATATAAGTTCTAAGATCTCAGTATAGTTACAACGGCTGCCCCACCCTTCGAACCGAAACGCATTACTGCTTCACGGCGGAAATAGGCGGGGTGGTGGTGCCTACCCGTGCGGACTCACAAGAGGTCCTCCCACCAGTGATAAATATAATAGAACAAAAAATTTATGAAGTAAAAGAAAGAGAGAAAAAAGAAACAGAAATGTCCCTACCTATGGCAAGTTACAATGGATATGGATGGATATAGAGAAGGAGTGTTAAGGTCAGGAGTTGAGACCGGTCGTAAAATTCATGCCGCTGCATGCTGCGCCGACCTCAGATAATCTGAGATATGAGAAAGAAGATAAAGTTTAGTCCGTTCTCACTCAAAAATTGCTAAATAAAGGAATCAAGATTGCCACAATTGCTTATGTCTATAGCTCTTGTAAGGTTTAAAGGAAACCCGATAACGTGGTTAATCAGACCAAACCAAGTGTGTTTTGAGACAACTGTAGAAAAATGACTATGATCTTAGCAGATACAGTAGAGATGCTATGAGTAGCACGACATCTGTTCTACATGGCTACTACGCTCGTTCTAAAAATAGTGACATTATGTTTTAGTTTGAAAGGAAACAGTCAAGTACTGAAATGGAATAGCTCTTTGGATCAAAAAAAGCAAATGCTAGTACTTTTGAAATAAATAATATATCTTTAAGATAGTGTGAATTTAAAATGTCACAATTTTAAAATCCATTTCGTATAAATATTTATTTTCTCATCTAAAGAGGCAATAACTCACACTCCGTCTACAGATTTTATCGCGAATTTTCAAAAATCTACAAAACCCGATGAAAATCTCCATCGACATTTTTAATATCCGCCTCGCAGACGGCACATATAAAATCTCATTTCGTTATGTATTCTTTGCATTCTGTTCTGTGTGAGACACAATAAGCGCACAAGGACATCGTCTCAACGAGTCTTGCGCAAATAAATCTGGCATTGCGAGTTCCGTTTTAAAAAGGTAAAACAAAGCTGCGGAGATGTCGGCACGCTGGCTTTAACTTGACTCCACTAACGACTTTTCAGATTGGTTAGAATCTAAATATAGAAAAAAAAATATGTGTGGTGTCGTGGGACACCGAATAGGAACGAAGCTCCTTATTATAAAAATATTAATTTTATGTTCTATTCGAGGGATAAAGAAAATTAAACTGGAGGTTTCGCAACAACCCACGATCATTCGGTAACGTGCGAACTTATTGTGGTACACTTCATTCACTGTTGTTTGCATAAGAGTTAGTGTATTGCGCAAACGAACGTTCTAAGATAGTGGTCAATGAATGATAAAAAAATATGTTAGTTTTTGTACATTATTACAAGGTTAAGTTGGTACACTGTGTGCATTACTAATAAAAATCTTACGTTACGGACGGTTTTTCCCGGTTAGGGTATCCCTCTGCATCGTCCCACAAGGAACTTCGTTCCAAAAATTTAATTTGGTAAATTGTATGTAAGAATCTTAAAATGTATAATTGGATTAGTTATTTATTTAATGCCATTAAAATATGTAGCAATCGAACTTTTTGGTGCTACACGAAATGCACCACAAATAGAAATTAGGTGTCGTACAGGGTCATTGATCTCACGTGATAGGACGAAGCTTGTGCTCCCACCTATTCTCGGGCTAAATTGAGGATTCACTAAATAAGTTTAGGATTTATACTAGTAAACTGTATATCAATAGCTATGTAACTATGAATGAGTTACGCTACTTTTCAAATCCTGTGACACATAATTATTCCAAACAGATATTTTAAGCATACTTACGAATAACTTTCCCAATGAAGAAACAACATCATGTAATAAAAACCCGCAGAATTTATTGTTTTGCTTAACTATTGGTGCCAAGACTCGTACGTCATATTGTTCTATTGCCTTTTTTTTTTTTTTTTTTTCCACAGGAGAAAATCGCCGGATCCCCACCCGCGCGGCAGGTGGGGTATGTGGGAGTTGAACCCACTAAAAACTCCTGCCGCTCACAACCGGCGCCCTACCTCGGACCGGGCCGGAGCCCAGTCGGGACTATTGAAACGGCGGGACAGGGTTGACGCAGAGCACATTACATCCATCCCACCGTCCCACGGACGCCGGACCGGTGGCCGCCAGCGACACGACCACCGGTTCCCTCGTTCAGCGGGCCGAGAGCCCGCTTTGATGGCGCCGCGTTACACCTTCCCCCAGAGCGGTCGGGGGAACGCGGTCTACCATCACCCGGCTTCCTATTGCGGGTGAGCGTGCCAAGCACGCCACCCCACGTCTGGGTCTCTCCCCGCACAAAACGGGTGGGACCCCTAGCTCTTAGGGGGCCAGGTCACGGATACGACCCCGGTCCCGACCCCCTGCTTGGCGGCGGCGGCTTTCTGCGTAGTGAGGAGAGCTTTCCCTCACTCGCCCCGCCGCCTCCTTCTGCGAGATGGTGCACTCGCAGAAGTCGAGCATAGCCTTCCATGACTCATCGCTGCCAAGCATCGACGCCATGACGCCAGGCAGCGACAAGTCAGGTCCTATCTTTGCGACCAGGACACGGCGCTGCACCTCCCACGCGGGGCAGACAGCGAGCGTATGCTCCGCCGTGTCCAGGTCGTGTCCACAATGGTGACACCTCGTCGTCGGCTCAGCCCCTATCCGGCGCAGGTACTTCCCGAAGCATCCGTGCCCGGTCAGCACCTGCACCAGACGAAAGGTGAGACGTCCTTCGCCACGATTCACCCAGTCATCAAATACCGGGTAAACTGCCTCGACGGTCCGTAGCCCCCACGTGGGGTTGGCCAATCGCCTCGACCACGACTCGAGCACGGACCGCCGAGAATGGGCCTTCCGCGCCCGCAGCTCACTTTCGGGGAGACGCGCCACGCCCCGAGCACGAAGCTCGCACGAAGCACCGATAGTCGGCAGCGAGCGACTCCGCCTCCAGCTCCCATGGCGGCGTCCCCGCCAAAACACACGCCGCCTCGAAGGAGACGGTGCGATATCCGCGGATGACCCTGATGGCAACGGTGCGCTGCGGCCGGCGTAGGAACCGAGCCATAGTGGCCCGGTTGCGCGGCTCAGCCCACACAGGTGCACCGTACAGGGCCATCGATCGCACCACCTCCGCGTAGAGGCGGCGCACAACCTGATCCGGTCCCCCAATATTCGGGAGCAGCTGGCTCAAAGAACCGGCCGTCCTCATCAATCGGGGGACCAGCTCCGCAAAGTGAGCACGAAAGGCCCACCGGCTGTCCAACACGAGGCCGAGGTACTTCAACTGCACCCCGACCCCTATCCGGACGCCTCCAACCACGATGTGGGTGTCAACTGGTGGCGCCCTCCGCGGCCCGTGAAACCACAGAGCCTCGGATTTACTGAGCGCCACGTCGAGACCCAGCCTCCTTATCCTTCCGACGACGAGGGCCACTCCCGCTGTGGCGAGACGGGCAGACTCCCTAAAATCATCCCCCCGGGCCACGACCAACGTGTCGTCCGCGTAACAAATAACGCGGAGGCCCGGGAGGAGGGCGCCCCTCAGCACCCAGTCGTACCCGATATTCCACAAGAGGGGGCCGAGAACCGACCCCTGTGGAACACCACGCACGACCGGAAAACGATGAAGGGTCCCACCGTACCCGGTACATACGACCGACCTGGCCCCCAAATAGGACCCAACCAGCCGGCGGAGGTAGAGGGGCACTCCATGCCTCTCCAGTGCCCCCCCTATCACGGTCCAGGGCAGAGTGTTAAATGTGTTGGCGATGTCAAGAGACACCGCCAGCGCCACCCCACCCCGAGAAACGGCCTCGTCCGAGAGGGACCGCACGCGAAGAATTGCATCCACGGTCGAACGGCCCTCCCGGAAGCCGCACTGCTCCGCCGACAGGTCAGGCCCCACCCCGACCAGGTGCCGAACGATGCGGGCAGCCAGAATACGTTCCAGCAATTTTCCCGCCTCGTCCAGCAGCACGATAGGACGATACCCGGCGGCTGTATCCACCGGGCGCCCCTCCTTCCTCAACAACACAAGTCTGCCCGTCCGCCAGAACGACGGAAACCGTCCCGACTCCAAGCAGCCATTATATAGCTCAAGGAGCCGGTCCCCCAGGGCACCGAGGGCCAAGGCCAATACCCGGCCGTGGACTCCGTCCGGGCCGGGGGCCGTGTCTTTCGCAGTCATCTTGACAACGGCCACCCGGAGCTCTGCCTCGGTAATACGGGGCACCTCAGCAGGAGCTTGGCCGTCGACGGTGTCAGACGGCCCGCCCATAGCGGGAGGGACAAAACCCTCCCGCTCCTGCGGGAACAACGCCGAAACGATGTCCCGCAGCTGCTGGGGCTGGAGACGCTCAGTCATAGAGGGGGCCCACGGGCGTAACTTGCCGCGTACCAATTTGTATGGGCTCCCCCACGGATCCGCTTCGAGCGCCTCCAAGAGTCTCTCCATGTTCTGCTCCTTGGCCCGCCTGATGGCCAGCCGCAGGGCGTCCTTCGCAGCGCGATATTCGCGGTGCAGCCGAGCTTCCTCCTCCGCGAACGCGACGGGCTCGTCGCGCCGCAGGCGGCGGCGACGGCGGTGTCTAGTGCACCGGCGGCTCGCCCGAATGGAGACCGCACGCAGTCTTGCAATTTCGGGCGACCACCAGGGCGACTGTCGCCGTCCAGAGTGCCGAGAGCCGACCCGGGGCATCGAGGCATCACGTATGCGGTGCATCGCGCCCCGAAACCATTCGGCCTCGGTTTCCACATCGACAGGTTGTGGGCGCGTGGGCGCCCACGCCGCCACCATAGAGGCCTCCACCAGGAGCTCCCTGTTCAGGAGCTTCAGTACCCACCTAGGGAATGACCGGGATGCACTCTGCGGGGGGTCAACCCCGCGGGCACCTGCAGCCGGCGTCGGCGCGGGGGCAGAAAGATCGTACCGGATATACCGGTGATCGGACAACGATTCCGCCCCCACCACCACTCTCCAGCCGAGGATGCGCCGTGCGACGGGCGAGCTCGCGAACGTCAAGTCCACGATAGACTCGCCCGTCCACCGTACGCAAGTCGCGATCGAGCCCCTATTAACGATACAGAGACCGACCGCGACCGCCCACTCCTCCAGCAGCCTACCACGAGCGTCCGTGAATGGGGAACCCCAAGCGACAGACTTCGCATTGAAGTCCCCCGCCAGTATCACTGAAAGGGGAGCGAGGTGACGAGCGATCACCTCTAGCCCGTCCAGGAACCGCTCGAACTCGACGGTAGGCCGATTCGGAGAAAAGTACACCCCGATCACGACGATATTTTCTAACTGTACCGCGACGATCCCGGGGCCCCTGGTCACCATCGCCAGGGGGGGGACCATCGCGGTTCTTCTGATATGTATGGCCGCCAAGCCATCAACGTCCCCAAACCAACAGTCATCCGCTGGGGGAACGAAGTATGGCTCGGCGACCACAGCCACGTCAATTGACCACTCCGCCATGGTTTGGAGCAACATGTCCTGAGCCCCAGCGGAGTGGTTCAAGTTTCCCTGCAGGAAGCGATAGGTGTGATCCATTAAGGCTGAACCACATCCATCGCTCCCTCCCCTACTCCATTGCCCCCGCTATCGGGCGCGAACGCCTCAGCGGGGGACAAAGTGCCGGCCGGTGCTCCCCCGGCCAACCGCTTCTTTTGACGCCGCTTAGCTTGGCGGCGCCGATTTCGTTCTGCATTCTTGCTGGCCGGAGGGCAGGCCTTGCCCCCGTCCCGGTGGTCAGCTTTGCGCCCGGCCGCCGCACATAATAAGCAATGTGGCGCAGCCGAGCACACGGCCGCCTTGTGTCCAGGCTGACCACAGCGAAAGCACAATCCGCTGCGGTCAACTGCACTCACGCATTTAGCGAGGCAGTGCCCAGTGCTGAAGCATCTGAGGCACCGCCAGGCGCGTGGTTCGAGAAGGCGCACGCGGGCCGCTATCCAGCCCACGCGCAACCTGCCCGGTTCCCCCGACGGTCTCCCGGGCGGAGGAGCAGCCAAGGAGGTGGCCGCCTCTACCGGGCAACGCACCCAAACAGAGCCAGCCCCGGTATAACCGAGGCGCAGCTCGCCTACAGTTATATTCTCCAGGGCGCAGTTGCCCCGGGCGGCAATAGCCGCCACCTCATCCTTAGTGGTGCAGTCGTCCAGGCCGGTCACTCTCAATTCAGCCATTTTGACCGGCCTGTGCACTCGAACCTCCTCCTCAGGCAGAACCGTACGGAGCTTCGCCGCCAGACGCTCCGCGATGCCGGAACTATCGGCACCGGGACACTCTAGTAGCTTGGCCCTATTGGCCGTCAGCCTACAGCGGAGGCCCTCCCCCGCCCCGATCTCGTCCAGATCAATAGCCGCGCGCGGCCGGGAGACTACATCTCCGTATGACATGCCCTTGGCCTCGGCGGCCGGCAGCAGCGTTAAGACCACTGCCGCCGACCGCGGCGCGCGCGACGACTTCTTCTTCGTCTTCTTTTTCTTGGCGGCCACAGGCGCTCGACCCTGTTGGGGAGCAGCCTGAGACGCCGCGGTGGCCGGTGCTCCGTCCACTTGCGGAGCTGTCGGTACGGCCCTCTTGGCACCCCGCCGGGCCACCACATTCCACCCCTCGTCCATGTTAGACGGGGGCGGAGGCAGCGGACGGGGTTGAGGCGCCTGCGATGTGCACTTCGCATTAGCGCCGCCCCCCCGCTTGTCTCTGTCTCGCCCCGGGCCCGCCCTAGTGGCTGGAGCCTGTACGGGGGTGGAGCGGGTCACCGCAGCACCCAACACCGCGGCAGGTGTAGACGCAGGCCGCTCAGCGTCACCAGAGACAACACGCTTCGCCTCGAGAGCCGCCAGCCCGCCACCCAGCCTTTCCATTACAGCCTGGACGGTGCGTGTCGTCCGCCCGTCCAGCGAGGCGACAGACATCGACGCCGATGACGGCGCCGGTGACGGTGCGCCCTTCCCCCGAGCGGGTCTCCCTTTAGGGGGCGGCATCTCCTCCGCGGCAGAGGCCGAATCGGAGACTACCACCACTTTCTCCGGTGGGGCATCCGTGTCAGAGGACGACGTTTGCCCCCCCTCCCCTTCGCGGGAAGAAACTCCCCTTGACTTTCTCTTCCGCCTAACTTTCCCTTTCGGGCCAGCCGCCTCGCAGTCGCTGACGAGCGCAGAGCGCGTCGAGCCAGCGCTGGCACACCTCGGTTCGACGGGTTTTCCACTGCCCGTCGCACAGCCCCCTTCATCGTGGCATGCTTTGCCCCCCCCAGAATACGTGGGGCAGCATGCTCCCACCGAAGTGGAAGCACGGAGGGATTCTCCACCTAGAGTGGTACCCTCCTGGGGTAATGTTTTTTGTAAGTTTGCCATCATTAATTTCGTTCCTTTGTTATTTAACCAGGGGTCGGTCCCCTGGGACGGCCCTCACGACTGGACACCCTCCAGCCACTCATCCCATCACCGGGCACGTCACAGGCTTAGGATTAGGGCATTTTTTATAGAGGTTTGCATCCTCGCGGCCCCTACTAGGCAGCGGCCCCCGCCCCCCACCAAGTGGGGATTACGGTATGGGACAACCCTTGGGACTAGACTCCCTCCAGCCATTCATCCCATCGTCAGGTGTCAAAAACTTGGGATTGGGGCATTTTTTATAGAGGTTCGCATCCTCACGGCTCCTGCTAGGCAGCAGCCCCCGTCCCCTACTCGGTAGGGATTGCGGTGTGCTTCTTCGAAGCCACGCCGGTAAACCGGTACCCCCCTTTGGGGGGCCTTCCCCTGTAGCCGCCAAGAGGCAGCCGGGGACATGGCAACCAGCGACCGGAAGGGAGTGCCCTCCGGTTCACTTCTCATCCACGTGGGGTCTACCATTACTGACAGACCCACACGTCTGACCACGGTGTGGCCACGCCGGCGTACCGGTACCCTCCTCTGGAGGGCCTTCCCCTTTAGCAGCCAAAGAGCTGCCGGGGACATGGCCTAGCATTCAAGAGGGCTCCAGAAGGGAGCCATCTCCCGCTTCACGCACCCTTTGTCCAGCAAAGGTGGGAAAACGGGAACACGGTGTGCAGTCCTCTTTGTTCGCGGCACCCCTGTGCAGACAACGCTGCTCCACGGTATCGGGGTGCACGCTTAAGCCCCACCGCCGCGACAAGGCGAGACCACGTTCGGTGGGGACTGGGTGACCTAGTCGAAATTCGACTGTTAATTAATTGAAATTATAAGTTTTAACACTATTATGGTTCTATTGATAAAGACTATTTATTATACTTCTATAATCACAGATTTCGCCAAAACTACACTATAGATAAACAATATTAAAGATAAACAATAAACAAAGAGTATATATGTACATGTGCTATGTCAAACACATGGTAGTGTGTGTAATGTTTTTTTATTTATTTAATGTATTTTTTATGCACAGTAAAAAAAAATAACATTCTGCATTCCTTCTCTATATTCTGTATAAGTGTGGGAAATTTCATACTCCTTCGTCCGCGCAATTTTCTTAAAAAGATGTACAAAGTTTTTGCTTTACGTATCAATTTAAAGATTAATGTTTAATGGTTAGGACAGCTATTACTACAGCACTACTGACAATTGGGATTTCGACCCGTTTCCCAGAATGGGTATAGAATAGAAATGTATATAGGCGTCCATACCATCAAGCTCCAGTGTCATGAGCTTGTAGTACTTAACATGAAGTGGACTCTACATATCTACGACACATGTATTATTCATCCTACTAATCATAGATTCCCAGAGGGGTCAATATCGACCATTTACACACGAGATTACTTGACCAACCGGAAAGTATTTTCAAATTGGTATAACTATATTTTGATTCAATACGAAAAATTAAATACGAGATTAGATCTTTGAAGCAATATGATTATTAGGGTCTGAAGTACTCAGTTCATTTTGGAAAAGGGGTCTATGTCCAAAATAGTTTGAGAATACCGGATCTATTATGAAATAATTAAGACCACATCCAAATTGGTGCTGCAATTGAGGAGATTGACATGCTGAATAAATAATACAATTAAAAAAAGTTATGCACATGTTTAATTTAAAATGTTCAGGATTTATATATAAGTATATAAGGCATTTTTTTATTTTTTTTTTATTGTTAAGATGGGTAGACGAGCTCACAGCCCACCTAGTGTTAAGTGGTTACTGGAGCCCATAGACATCCACAAGGTAAATGCGCCACCCACCTTGAGATATAAGTTCTAAGGTCTCAAGTAAGTTACAACGGCTGCCCCACCCTTCAAACCGAAACGCATTACTGCTTTACGGCAGAAATAGGCAGGGTGGTGGTACCCACCCGCGCGGACTCACAAGAGGTCCTACCACCAGTAAAAACGGCTGTCCTAAAATGTATGCTGGTTCGCGGTAGAAACAGGCAGGGCTTTGGTGTATACCCATGCAGGCTTACAATACGTACTCTCAAATATATATAGCAGCAGGAATTGAAAGAAATCCTCACTGGGGAACCGTATAGATGAACTAAATTAATGCGATTAAGCTGAACGTTTCGCGACAAATGCTCACAATACGACGATAAAGTTCTTTCATGCCAAACTCCTTAAAACTTAAATGAAAACACTCAAATCAGACATTCTACCTCACCCGCCATATTCCATAAATATTGCTTCGTCCGATTTTTGTGTGTTCAGTTCGATGGCTCACGGTCTGGCTGATTCGCAGCTCATTACAGACATAAAAAAATGACTTAATTTATGGATAGCCTTAATAGAAGAGTACTTCTACCGTCAAGGAATTCGTACTCTGACAGTAATACGTGAAGAGTTGTGTCTGGTAGTGGGCAAATAACCTATAACGAACTGGCAAAGTCGTCAACTGAGTTGGATATTTTTACTTGTAGGTTACTGACGTTTATAAAAATGTTCAAGGGCGTCCTCCACGCTAATAATAGATCAAGTAGCGTAATGGTTTAATGTATATTGTGAATAAAATTATTTCCTTACATTATAAGTTAGATTAGTTTTCTTTATGGTGTTGTTTTGTCGTATTCGTAAGACGTAAGGAACATTGTGTACAAATTCAGCACTTTGTCTAGCTTAGTGGTTATGGCTTATGTTGCAAGCCAGATTTTGTTTCTTTTTACTTGTGTTTTATGTATCTTTTTAGCTTGTGAGGTGTATTGTGTTCCTAATTAAAAAAAAACCTTGAATGCTGTGTGTTGAAGTTTGTATTTACATTAAAAATAACAGTGAGAACTTAATGACGAGCCCTATATTTATTCGTATAATGTACAGAACATTAAGCGTTCTCCGTACTCACTTGTCACATACATTTTTTATGAACCTCGCCGACGCCGGAAGACAACAGATATTTCCCCGCGTTGTCGTGCACACCGCATTTTTTACAATTGTTCCACGGGTCGTTAATTTACAAATTTGAATACTTATTTTTCTCTCGTAATAAATCTTAATTAGCCTATTTCGGTTGCTGTGTGAAAGCGCCAGTTTTTGTCGATCTTCCAGCGTCAATTGTGTATGACGCTCTACTTTTATAATGTAGCCTATATTCTGTGTAGTCAGCGTTGAGTCCACAGAGTTGCGAGCGTGTGCCCCTCCATGTCCCCATCGGAAGTTACGGCCGCTACAATGGTAGAACTGCGCCGTCAGTTCCCTTCCGATAACTCGGTACAGGTACTAGGAAGCAGCCGTAACCCATCAACATCTGCGTCAGCTGGAAAGTGAGACGTCCTCGGTCGCCGCTTACCCAGTCCGAAATAAATTACCTGCCTTTAAAAGCCTTTTTCAAACCTTTTAAAAAGAAATAAAGAAAATAATTTAAAAGAAAATATAAAAGACATGATCATACATCATGTCTTTTATATAATACTAGCTGACCCGACAAACGTTGTTTTGCCATATATAAGATTTCTAGAGAATTTCTAGTGTAAAAAAAAAAGCATTGTCCATAAAATAAAAAATAAATGTTAAGGGTGGAAAACCTCATCACTGAATAAAGCTGACCCCTTAGGGGTATGAAAAATAGATAGTAGCTGATTCTAAGACCTACTGAGCATTCATATAAAATTTCATAAAAATCGGTCAAACCGTTTCAGAGGAGTATGGTAACTAGCATTGTGACACGAGAATTTTATATATAAGATTCAAATTCAAATTCAAATTCAAAATCATTTATTTCAACTTAGATGTCAGTATGACACACTTGTTGAATGTCAAAATACAAATAACAATGTTAACTCTACCACCGGTTCCAAAAAAGGCACAGTCCTGAGAAGAACCGGCGAAACAAACTCAGCGGGCTTTTTTTTTTTTGTTTTTTCTCAAATATTTTCTTTTTTTTAAATAAATAGAAATATTCACAATAAAAGAAAAAACAAGTCTAAAAAAATTATAATAATAATGAAAAATGAAAAGGCCAGGAGCGAGCGCCTCATTCCCACGTAGTGCCATCTAGTAAATAATCCTTAACTTTATAATATGCCTTGTTGCACAAACGTTCCTTAACAGTTTTCTTAAATCTATGAACAGGTAGTAGTTGAACGTTTAGTGGGATCTTGTTGAAAAGCTGTACACCCAGCCCCCTAAAAGAGTTGCTTATTTTCTTAATTCGAGCCGCCGGCAACGATGTTATTGCTATTTACAAGCAAGCGGAAAATATTCTGTAGACACTTGAAACTTGAGTCAGAGGTTTTATGCATTTCTGCAGGTCCCGGTATTCTTCATAGTATTGTTCGAAACTAAAGCAATATCAACTGAACCGGCAGAAAACTTTCCTGCTCACCGCATCGAAACCTTCAAACGGCCAATTTTCTTTGAACATCTCCAACTTAAAGATGTGAAATTATTCTGTTTGCAACTGCGACTTCCTATGACTTTCGTATAGGAAACTATAAGAGACAATACTTTGCTGTAATCGCATTTATTTTTTTAACAATTTTTTTTTATTGCTTAGATGGGTGGACAAGGTCATTTTGCGGGTTTGATTTTTATTACACGATGTTATTCCTTCACTGTGGAAGTCCATCGCGAACAATTGTTGAGTACGTATTTCAGTTATTCAGATTCAGACAGAATTAAATATTGTTGGCCAGTCGATTTTATGGTCTAGCGTTGTAGCTTGCTTGAGACCTTAGAACTTATATCTCAAGATGGGTGGCGCATTTACGTTGTGGATGTCTATGGGCTCCAGTAACCACTTAACACCAGGTGGGCTGTGAGCTCGTTCACCCATATAAGCAATATAATGAAAAAAAAACTACTGCACTTTTACGTTTTGAATTGCTATTATACGTTATTTCTTACAATTGAAAGTGTTCATGAAGATGGATTAATTATATTTCTTAGATCTGTAAAAATTAAAGCACTTGCTCCCTGTCGATGCCAAATACGTGCCAAATGCGAAGTAAGCCTTGATATTCCTTCTAAATCCAAGGACGGAGTATAAATAATTATATAAAAAAAGTTACGGGCTTTAAAATAATTAGAATTCGATAGATTTTATTTTTACATTCATCGCACGTAATGAAGGCTCTCTCTTTACGAATACTAATACAGTTTCTGAATAATACAATTTCATCACCAATTGATTTTGGTGTTTGCTAAAACCGATACGTGGTAAATATTTTAAATGATTGTATTTAATACGAAATGTCTTCAATGCGAAATAGAATTCTTCAAACTTCGTCATCCGTCTGTAATATGTCCATTTTATATTGCTTATTATCTCTCCCACTGATTACCGGTGGTAGGACCTCTTGTGAGTCCGCTCGAGTAGGTACCACCACCCTACCTATTTCTGCTGTAAAGCAGTAATCCAGTAAAGGGTGGGGTAGCCGTCGTAACTATACTGAGACCTTTGAACTCATATCTCAAGGTGTGTGGGTGACGTTTTAGATGTCGATGGGCTCCTTAACACCAGGCTCGACCACCCAACTATGCAAAAAAAAAA
Organism: Bombyx mandarina; assembly: GCF_030267445.1. NCBI lineage: Eukaryota > Metazoa > Arthropoda > Insecta > Lepidoptera > Bombycidae > Bombyx > Bombyx mandarina. Next base: position 5,954,359 of record NC_143227.1, on the reverse strand, counting down.
CCTTGGAATCTACGTGTTTTTTTGTTGTTGTAGATATGAAAAGAGGTATTCTGACATAATGCACTACGGTTGTGTCTGGCAGACCTTCTATCGATCGTGTGAGAAGTGAGATGCGAAAGGGGCAACTTAACGGGTTTCTAATAACGTCTGATCCCACATTGCTCTACAGCCAACGTATTGCCAACATTTTGGAACGCCTGTTGGGCCAACTAACTTTGACAAATATTTTATTGACGAAATCCGTTTCGTTAAAAACCATCCATCGTACATTGATGAATTTTACAGTATTAATGCATAGGAATTTGTTCATAATAAAAAATGGCAAAATTCTGGCCGCGTCTATATACCTACTATATTAAATACAACTGTGTGTGAGTCGAATTCTGATTTTGCGTACCAACGAATCTATAAATCGCCTTTTAGTTTATGTAGTTTATTGATCAGAGACTAACACAAGCCACTTTTTATCCCAGACAATAGCGACGTGTTTCGTTCTTCAAGAATTATGAAATTTATATCGAATGAAACCGCAGAGCATGTCTATTATTTAAATAAATAACAAAATGTATATAAAATTCGCAATACAATTACCTACGTAACTTTATCGAGCGAAAGTAAACTTTTTAATTGAGTTACGAGAACGAATCACTTTAGGGTCGACCTTTTGTTTGTCGGCAACTATACACGTGATAGTCTCGGGAACTCTTTTATATGTCTTCAAGTAAAACTTCAATTGTTTAACTAGAAACACTATCTAGTGATATCTATGTATGCTGAACAATTGATTAGCAAAAATGCCATAATATAAACTTTATTTAATTCATACAAAATTTTGTGTCTTTTTTTTATTGCTTAGTTGGGTAGACGAGCTCACAGCCCAACTGGTGTTAAATGGTTACTGGAGCCCATAGACATCCACAACATAAATGCACCACCCACCTCGAGATATAAGTTCTAAGGTCTCAAGTATAGTCACAACGGCTGCCCCACCCTTCAAACCGAAACACATTACTGCTTCACGGTAGAAATAGGCAGGGTGATGGTACCCACCCGCGCGGACTCATAAGAGGTCCTACCACCAGTAAATTCGGATTAGTATCGAAAATTTTTTGTTTATCTATTTAATGAGTCGCTTAAGTTCATGACACATTAATTAGACTTTCACAGACTCGACCCAATTAAGCGTAAGCGTATGGAACACATAATGCTCTCACAATCAGGAGAAACTTCTCCCGCGAATAAAATTTTCAGGATACGCCAAAGCTTTTGTAATAAATAACAGACTTCCGGGGCTCAGAGTCAATTAACGTCACTTGTTTGAGCGAGATTTCAAACATATAGAGGTCTAACATAGCTGCTGCTAATATACTGTTTTGATAAATTTAATTACCTTGTTTTTCAGCAATCTTGAAAATCTATTATTACGCATTGAAGATTTTTACATTCCGAGAAAACATTGAAATAGATATGTAATTAAATTAAGACAGCGATTTTTTTTCTTTAATCATTTTGTATCATACATTATGATTGGAAACTTGTATTTATTTACGAAAAATGAACATAATTTTCTGATTCATCAAAGTTTCGAATGACGTCCATTCATAAATTAAATTGCAACTATTCAAACTTTTTTTAACACAAGGAAATACAACTTACTGATATCTGGCCATGGTAACAAGCCATGTTATGTTGGACTCCGAGGCGTCCAAAGAACAAGAGGGAGAGGAAACGGACCTAAGTCCTCGTCTTCTTACAATTGACCCTAAAATACTAACAACTCTTCAGCCTAGGTAAAAGGCAAATACTTCGCGGCATTGAATACACAATGTGATTCGGAAGTGACTCATAATAATCCGTACGTGTATCAATTGGAGATCTTAAATATCTTGTAGAATCTTAAAAGATTTGTATTATTCAAAAGCAGGCAGTGGCTTAGCTCTATCCCTGGCATTGCTGACGTCCATTGGCGATGGTAACCACTCACCGTCAGGTATGCTCGTCTGCCTACAGGGGCAATAAAAAAAAAATTGAGGAGTTGAAATTGTAATGTAAACATTTCGGTCTGATTCAAGCTGCAACTTGACTCGACAATGTGACTGTTCTAATCATCTTCTTGTGAGATGACCAACAAATAGCATGACTTCTAAATAAAAAGATAGGAAGAATGTGGTCAAATAATTCAAACAATTTTATGAACAGTGTAAACCAATTAAATATAATGTGATGCGAATTCGTCAAATTCGTTATACTTAGTCTAAATTAGGAGGCGCTCAAGAATTGTAATATCCGACTTTCAGGTTATTACATAGATCTTGATAGTACTGAGTTGGTACGGTGTCCGGCTTAGTTTCGGACAAACCCTTCTCTACCCGTGGGTGTAGTAATAGACGTAATAGGCGATTAAGGGATTTCCTCTGGCTACCATCTTAAGCCAATGAGGACGGTGTTTTTTTTTCTTGCTTTACAAGGGTTGCCCTTTGGTAGGCGGCCAGTCGTAAAACTCAAGTTAAATCCTATTCTATGACATTATAGTTAATTGTAAAGAAAAACAGGACATACTGTGCCGACCCCCATACCGCATATTATGTATGTACATCATAAAGTGAGAACAAGAAGTTTAATAGTACCGTAATATTGTAATGTCATTGGAAATATACGATTGCCAAGTATTTGTTTGGTTAGATTAGAATTTGTTACTGATGACATTGTACACAAGGTGTTACGTGAAGACTTAAATACTAAGCTACAGTTTCAAGGCAAACAGTAAAAACAATATTTAAGCTACTTTAAAGAATACTTGTACCTTACATTTCTTTTATTGCTTATATCTTAGGATGAGCTCACGGCCTACGTGGTGTTATGTGGTTACCGTAACCCATAGACGTCTTCAAAGTAAATGCCACCACCCGTTTTGAGATATGAGTTCTAAGGTCTCAGTTACAACGGCTGCCCACCCTTCAAGCCGAAACGCATTACTGCTTCGCGGCAGAAATAGGCAGGGTGGTGGAACCTACCCGTGCGGACTCACAAGACGTCCCACCACATTTGTATTATTTTAATTGTTGTCGCATCTTTCAAACATTTTCATGACGATAACGTAGAGGTTGAAATTTAAGAGGTTTTTTTTATTGCCCCTGTAGGCAGACGAGCATACGGCCCACCTGATGATGAGTGGTTACCGTCGCCCATGGATTTCAGCAATGCCAGGGGCAGAGCCAAGCCGCTGCCTACCTATTAATACTCTCCACAAGCCTCTTTTGAAGAAGGACATGTCATAGCGCTCGAGAAACACAGTGGAGGGGAACTCATTCCATAGCCGGATGGTACGTGGCAAATTTATTTAGTTTAAATACATACTCGTACATAATACACCAGAAACAGTTGAATCTAACATAAAGCATGTAATTAATTAACTAATCCAATTTAATTAATTGAAGTGGAAGCACCGAGAAGGGAGGTGTGGGCGGAATACCGAGTAACTTACACAATTGTTCGTCCGATTATTAAAATTCGATTATAATCGCTGATGTCTTATGATAGATAAAATCATTTTATGTATTGCATTATTGCTTTTTGATTTGATAGTGACATCTTGAAAAAAAGACACGAGTACTTTTTAGCCTTTTTAATACGCTTTTATTAGCTTCATACGTATGTATGTTAGTATATAACGGAATCTTTGAACATGATTTTGACCCCCTTCAAAACGTCGGATTAACTCGGAATTTTGTCATACTTATTAAGGACCGATGACAATTCAAAAAATTACAAAACACAACAACAAACAAACAAGACAAATTAAAAAAAAATATTTCAAAAATTTCAATTGAACTAAAAAATGAAAAATAAATAATAGTTTAAAAAAACCAAAAAAAGAACGCTTTTATCGAAAATCAAGAAAGAAAGAAAGAAAAAAAAAATAGAAAATAAATTTTAATAAATTTGAAAAAAATTTTTATTACCCTATTTTTAATTCAAATTTATTATAATTTATTTTCTATTTTTTAGTTGGATTTTCTATAAAAGCGTTTTTTTTTAGTTTTTTTTAACTATTCTTTATTTATTTATAGAAATAAAACTCGTTAATAGTTACAAAAAAAATTGGAAAATCGCTTGACCAACAGAAGAAAATGCTACATAGCTGCGTACTGTCTTCGCCTATTTAGATTTTATGTTCCTTCGACTCTACTTTCTTGGCAGAGTGGCCGTCATGGTCTCTGTAACGAGTTTTACAACCTTTTTCTATGTATACATTTATGAGACTAGATTGAGACATATCGAGTTTTCGGGAAATAATGTATCAAATATACATTTACATATTTGAGTGGTGTATTTTAATATGTACGCAATGTAACCAAAAATCTATTGAAGCTTGTCATCTCTAGGTTGTTCGGGACAACTGTAAAGATTGAGAAGTAAACATCTAGACTTGTAAATGAGTTGTTTTCGTTTTTATTAAGGTTTTTGTTGATTTTTGATTTGAGAACGGTAAAAAAGTGTTTTTTTTTTTTTTTTTTTTTTTTTGGTAGGAGGAAATCACCGGACTTCCGCCCTCCACTGGGGATGGAGGGCGGGGCATGTCGGAGTTGGACCGACTAAAACCTCCTGTCTCTCAACAACCAACGTCCAAACCTCGCATGAGACAAAACTCATGAAAAGGCAAAGGGGGGAAAGTGAAGCGTTTAGTGCGGAGCACATCTCTCCCATCACCCTCCCCCTCGGGACGCCGGACTGGCGGTCGTCGGCGCCACGACCACCAGTCCTCTCGGTCGGCAGGCTATCCGAAGCCCGCCTAGATGGCGCCGGTTAGAATGGTCTACCCTCGGAATACCCCGCTAGATCAGAACCAGCGTGGGTTGAGGATAGCCGGCCTTCCATCACCCGGACGCTCTTGCATAAAACGCGTGCAGAGCAGCTTGCACGTCATCTTCTTAGGTCCCCTTCGCCGGTCCCCAGGCCGACATGTGAGAGAGACCCGAAACACTTAGAGGGCCAGGGCTTGGGCGAAATCCGCCTCCCTGGCCCCCGCTCGACGGCGGCGGGCCTGCGCGTCTCGCACGCGCCCCGCCGCCTCCTTCTGCGAGATGGTGCACTCGCAGAAGTCGAGCATCGCCTTCCACGACTCGTCGTCACCGAGCATTGATGCCACAACACTCGGCAACGACAAGTCGTTTCCTATTTTTGCGACAAGGACACGGCGCCACCCCTCCCATGCGGGGCAGGCGACGAGCGTGTGCTCCGCCGTGTCCAAGTCGCAACCACAATGGTGGCACTCTGCCGTCAGCTCGGCTCCGATCCGGTGCAGGAACTCACCGAAGCAACCATGCCCAGTGAGCACCTGCGTGAGCCGGAAAGTGAGGCGTCCTCTGTCACGATTCACCCAATTCACAAGAACCGGGCGATTACTAGTGTCCTAGATATCGGCCATAGCCGACCCGTAAATTACCCACTATCCACCACACTAATTTGCATGCCTATTTCATCGTAGGCCTATTTCCCGAAGCATTAATGCGTTTTGATCTGGACAGCCGGTGTATTATAAAAAGTAAGACCTAAACCAAAAGTTTGAATATGGTAGCCACTTGACACCAAATGGGCGTCGAGCTAATTCACCGACCCAATCAATATAAAAATTGAAAAAATTCACCCTAAGACTCATTTGGGTGTATCATAAGTGGAAACGAAAATATAACATTAAGTACCTAAAAGAAATATGACCGTAAGAATTTGTCACAAAAAAATATAAAAGAAAAGTTAGAAATGATGTCCTTAATAACTTCGAAGTCACTCCACTAAAAGACAGGGGTCTTCGTCGCGCACGTGAATTCTAAGGAATAAAAATTACTGTAATGACAAATTTCTCCGAGGCACGTGACTCTCCTACGTGAACTCATCACGGAGGAGGACCTCAGAGGAACTGATAAATAACGTCATTTTGAGTTTGCTTCTATCTAATAATATTACGAAACATTTCATTGTTTTTCTTTGTTTGTATTACATTCATTTCTGAGAGTGGCTAAGAAAGTAAACGTAAATACATTTAGTTAATATTACCTTCAAATTGTGTACTTCAAAATATGACCTTGTAATACAGTGAATACTATAAAATGCTGTAAGTATATTGAAGGTATGCTGTACATACATACTAGGTTTCAAAACTAAACTCTGAATGGAACTGTAGTCATGCAAAATAAACTAGTTTTAACTTTATTCATTATCGTTCAAGTAGTTGTTGCGTGGTATTGAAAGGAACGAATTTACTAAAGAAAAAATTGGTGAAAGTTGCCATTCAGGAATAGCTTTTTCTTAGATACGGTAGATACGGTACTTTGCGGTAGGCAGCGGCTTGGCTCTGCCCCTGGCATTGCTCAAGTCCATGGGCGACGGTAACCACTCACCATCAGGTGGGCCGTAAGCTCGTCTGACTACAAGGACAATAAAAAAAAAAAGATACATTGACGAGCTCACCGCCCATCTACTTTTAAGTGGGTTTCGGAAGCCATAGACACCGCACTAATGGATAGCTCCGCGTCAGATATAGGTGTGATGGTGATACCACTCGTACCACTAATGTACGCGGTTGGACGATCGCGGTGCTGCGTATTTTTTCATGAATCCTTTAATTACCACGCGATACTTGTCTAAACTGTACATACTAAGTAATTATATGCTCTCAACAATCTACTACCAGAGGATTCTCAGCTACTTCGGGTATATTACCCGCCGGCAGCCGAATAACTTCGACAAAGTGATTGTGACGGGCAAAGTGGAAGGAAAGAGACCTCGCGGTCGATCACCTAGCCGCTGGTGTAACCAAATAACCACCCTAACTGGGCTGTCAGTTGCTACCGCCCTACGAGAAGCTGAGGATCGGACGAGGTGGAAAACAGCTCACGAGACAGGCCACAGTCAAGTTTCAAGGTCACGACCTTCAGTAATGAAGAAAGCGACGAAGAAGAAGACTTATCTAAGCACCATAACATAATTCACGCACTATTACTTAACGGGTTCTTACTATAATCACCATTAATAGCCATGATAATAATAAATAATAACGGCCACCAAACCGTTGGTCGGATCAGATAACTGCGCTCACTGGACTCTCTGTTACCCACGCCCTGAGAGAAGCCGAAAACCGAAGCAAATGGAAGCTGAGGGTACAAAGAGCCACGAAGGGCTTTCAAGGACACGACCTTCAGCAATGAAGTATTCGACTAAGAAGAAGAATAACCATGAAAACCATTTAGTGAGTTCTCGACTTTTCGGAGCTATTGCAAGTGACATGATCAGAGATAGTCTAGGTTACGATAAGATAACCTGCAAAATTATAATTTGCGTAATTACTGGTGGTAGGTACCTCTTGTGAGTCCGCACGTACAACCACCCTGCCTATTTCGGCCGTGAAGCAGTAATGCGTTTGGGTTTGAAGGGTGGGGCAACCGTTGTAACTAAACTTGAGACCTTAGAACTTATATCTCAAGGCGGGTGGCGCATTTACGTTGTAGATGGGCTCCAGTAATCACTTAACACCAAGTGGGCTGTGAGCTCATCCACCCATCTAAGCAATAAAAAAATAAAAAATAAATAAAAATAAGTCGGAAAATCTGAATCGTGATAATAACAAGTTAAACAATATCGTGCATAATGCAGATAGCTCAAAACGAAAGGTTAAAAAAATTCATACTAACTATATTACCTACGATGGATTTTCCTAAATGTTATCCAAACATAGACACACTACTGCCATAACTTTAAACTGCTTTAGTTCATAAAGACAAATTATAATGCAAATTATGTAAACGCAAATAAGTGTCTAAAACACAAACATCAAAGTTAACGAATTAGTTTAAAATTAATTCAGGCTTTGACCCAGACTTCAATAGTTCGCGTAACTTAAGTTAACTAACTTAATGTTTAACTTCTGTTGAGTTTAATCACTGGCTTACATCGCGTTAAATAAGCGAGATAATTTACTTCCATGCTCAATTAAATCTTCAGCGAAATAATATAAAAGGTATTGTAAAGTTTATACAATTAAATTTACCGGCTACATCCCAGACCAAATTTTCTAATGGTTCATTCTTTTAATACCTAATTTTATATATTAGTGCAGTTCAAGGAAATAGTTTATATATCCATAGGATAGGTTAAATATATAGGTTAAATATATTTAACCTATCCTATGGCTTCGCAAAGATAGGACCGGACTTGTCGCTGCCTGGCGTCGTGGCGTCGATGCTTGGCGGTGACGAGTCCTGGAAGGCTATGCTCGACTTCTGCGAGTGCACCATCTCGCAGAAGGAGGCGGCGGGGCGAGTGAGGCAAAGCTCTCCTCACTACGCAGAAATCCGCCGCCACCGAGCAGGGGGTCGGGACCGGGGTCTCGTCCGTAACCCGGCCCCCTAAGAGCTTCGGGCTCCACCCGTTTTATGCGGGAAGGAGCCTAGGCGTGGGGCGGCGTGGTAAGCCGCGTTCCCCCGACCGCTCCGGGGGAAGGTGTAGCGCGGCGCCATCAATGCGGGCTCTTGGCCCGTCGACCGAGGGAACCGGCGGTCGTGTCGCTGGCGGCCGCCGGTCCGGCGTCTGGGGGACGGCGGGATGGATGTAATATGCTCTGCGTAAACCCTGTCCCGCCGTCTCAATAGCTCCGACTGGGTTCCCACCCGGTCCGGGGTAGGGCGCCGGCTGTGAGCGGCAGGAGTTTTTAGTGAGGTTCAACTCCCACATACGGGATCCGGCGATTTTCTCCTGTAAAAAAAAAAAAAAAAAAACCTATGGCTTCAAAATTCTGGTGTCCGTTGCCATCAATTGTTGACTTGACTTTGACGTTGACTTAAGAGGTCGGCAGTGTATCGAGTTCCGTCCCGGTAGGCTGGTTCTGGCCCAGCGGGGTATCCCGGAACACCAGCGGCATCGCCCGGGCGGCCTGGTAGGGCCCGCAGTACCGCAGAGACCAAAGTTATTGGTCGTCGAAAATCGCCTCGACGACCCGTCGGTTGGGCGTCCTCGGGGTGGCGCCGCGTGTCTGGTTGTAGTGTTGACCGCGGGAACCCCCCTACTCTGACCGGGTTTTGACCCCAGACGGAGATCGGACGTCGGGTGTAAGAGTGCAGAGAAGTTTAGTGGGTGGGCCCTAAAATTCCTTGGGCCCGCGGTCTGAACACCTTGCAGATCGTTGAGTCCCACATACACCGCGCGCCCCCTAGGCGCGAGGACCTCGTAGGAGGTCCGGCTCCCGGCCGGAAAAAAAAGGTTTTGAAACTTGCAAGTTGTACAAAATACATTTTAATACAATTTAATAACGATTATTTTTATGTTGTTCACCATTTTCTAAAATACTTATTTTATTGCTTTGATGGATAAATAAGTATAGACATCAATCAACAACATAGATGTCCCCACCCACCTTGAGATATGAGTTCTTAGTCTTAGTTTTACTGTACAACGGTGGCCCCAACTTTGAAACTGAAACGCATTACTGCTACACGGCAGAAATAGTACCTACCTACCGGTGGGTCGCGGTTCCTATCCGGTGGTAGATTCAGAGAAGCACTGTTCTTACTATGTTAGCAAAGTTAGCAAAGTCTCTCGAGCAGAGCCCCATGAGCTCGCCTACCCGTCCGGTGAATTCCAAATAGCCCCTTGAAGCAATTGCTCGTTAGGTAGGGATTTAAAAACACGGTTTTGAGGGGCGGGTGTTGCGTGGGTCACGCCGCGCGGCTTCTCATGCGCTTTTCTCAAGGTGAAGTCTCTTAGGAGGAATTAGAAGAAGAGGAGGACCTCAGTCTTCCGCTTCTCCCTCTTCTTCTCTGAAGGCACCGGAGTCCGACATAACCCAGTCTGTTACCTCCCCTTGATCGGGTATCCGTGAAAGGAAGTGTTAAAAAAGGGATTAAAAAAAGCAGCCACAGTCTTAATGTATTTTTATATTAAAAACCAAACAGATTATTATCACATCAGTAATTCATTTGGAAAATCTGAAGTAGTAAGAGATCGATCTCGAACTCGCACTGACAACCACATTTCTGCGGCCCAAAAGCGCGAGTATCACCATTAATAAACTACCTTGCAGTAAATGTTGATAATTAGCGTGCCACGAAACGGATGTCGTAACAATAAATTTCGCAGACCTGTGGTTCTATTTTCAACTGTTCCACAAATTGCGCAGGATGTATACAAGTACGTAATAAACTATTTCATAAGCGTTTGTCTGCATGCGGCTGTTGGTAATTGTATGTAGTTTATTTTTACTTGTGAACACCGGCTGCGTGTGGTCCCCGCCTTTTTTTTCTCCTTTGCTGAGAGCCTTCAGAGCCTATATCACCGTTACCCTAGCGTGTAGGTGAGCTCTCGGGGCTCAAAACGGAGGTGTTGCTAACACTGGCCCTAGCAAGAGCAGTCGAAGCAACCTTCGTCGCAAGCGACGTGTTCGGCGAGGACGGTGACTGGTGCTTGAGGTACCTAAAAGCACCGTTAATGGGTCGGAAGGATCCGTAATAACGTGTTTAGAGCGATGTCGACTGTTTACCATTCGATCCACAGGATCGGGCATGTTATCTGTATCAAATACTCTCTAGCGTATAGAGCGTAGTGTGGGCCTGAAAGGGTAGATACTAACATCCTCCCTATTTCTGTTGCGCAGCAATCTTGAGTCAGTTCGAAGGGTGCAATAGTCGTTATACAACCTAATATCTCGAGGTGGGCAAAGTTAACGGATTTCACCTTCTAATTTCTAAGGGTTCCAATACTCATTAAACAGATGGTGACTCACCCTGAACTCCTCCGTCCATTTACTGATTATGAAAAACGATTTCTGCTATCTGCACCTTTTGGAGTTTTGCTTTAACAACCAGGACTACTTAGTATATTTTTAAGATATGAAAATAAAGTTTTTTTCGAAAAACAGTTATAGCTGCAGTGTTTCATAAATAATCAATTGGTAGGCAGCGGCTTGGCTCTGCTTCTGGCATTGCTGAAGTCCATGGGCGACGGTAACCACTTACCGTCAGGTGGGCCGTATGCTCGTCTGCATACAAGGGCAATAAAAAAAAACTCAAATCGTATCGTATCATGGTACTTTATCACAATCAATTGAATCTCTACTCCTTCGTTTTTTAGCGGCAGTACGTATTAAAATTCTTGAATGTCTTCTTTATTTGAAAATAAAAGGAATAGTCGGCGTGCTTGTGGCAAGTCTGTTGAAAGACACAAAAACGAATGAAAGGGAACAGCGAGACAAGCCACGAACCACAACAATGCTTTAAAACCTCAAGAATAAAAGAATTTCGCATTTTATGGAACGTTTAGAATTTCTGGCGTTTTGCTCTTATAATTGTTGAAATTACAGAATACTGTTTACTTTTAATTTTCAGTTGACAGCCTAGCCATTTCTTGAAAGACTATCTCTTGAATAAACTGTGGATCGTCAACGTCTCCGCAAAACTTAATTTGCAGCCAAGAAGTTTGAATATGAATGAATAAATTAATTTAGGCACAAAAGCCTGAGTGAGCTATTTTTTTTTTTGCTTTGATTGGTGGACGAGCTCACAGCCCACCTGGTGGAGTCCATAGACATCTACGACGTAAATGCGCCACCCACCTTGAGATATAAGTTCTAAGGTTGGGGATATGCGGCGTACGAGTCTTTTCCACTGATCAATTACAGCCGAAACTACGTAGCAGAGAAGATGCTTCCAATTATTGTATATTATGGAACGATCTCTAGTCTCCTATGAGTGAAAAACTGAAAGCAACTAACGCACCATATCTTAAAAAAGTTACTCGTCAAACCGAATTTTATAGGATGATTGACGGTAGTTAGCGATTTAGCGATATAGAAATATCGACGAATAAAACCTTATTTGTCGATTAATCGGAAAAAATAGGGAAATATCCAGAACATGGGAAATAATAAAATAAAAGTAATAAACGCGTGAACCTAAAAGGAATCTTACGTGTTCTGGCAGGCATTCATATTAGTAGTCGTTGAGCTCCGGAAAGGACTAAGTACTAAGTTGATCTAAACAAAAATCGACTTAAAAATATAGAAAAAATAATCAATTACGTATTCTTGATTGGTAAAATTAAAAGTCTGCTTAGCTATTGATTTTTTGAAATCAATAAATAAATCAAAGTATGATTGATTACCACTAATTTCGGTGGTCGCGATTCGAATCCGGTAGTAGATTCATTCGCGAAACAGCTGCTCTTGAGTTTTTAGGTCGCCTTCAGAGGCGCTCGGGCAGCTGTTAGCAAATCCCACACCTTGTGGCTGAGCCTTTGCTCGCCCTACTGTTCTGGTGAAACTGGAAAGGTCTCCGGGCCACATTACATTAGTATAATTAAAAAAAAGTTCAATAAATTTTGTTTGATACTCCATCTCCTTTATTAAATTAAATTGGATTCATCACAAAGCTTAAATTCGTAAAACGTGTTTTTTTTTATTATTGTTATCGAACGAAGAATTACTAATTTGACTGCGTTTTCGAGAGCGATTTCAATACATCCTTGTATAATTAAAACATGCTTATTGTTTAAATATTAGATTTTTATGAAACTTTGCTCTTAATTTATACCATAATAATATTTAAAGTTTTCAATTAATGCTAATTTGTATATAAATATACAGTTTAAATATATTTTGTTTCGAGTCAATGAAATGCAAATTACCGACACAAAGTCTTCTTTACTTACTTAAAATCGCCTCATTTCGAAAGCATTATTCAAATTGTCTGTTGACCCACAATTATTGTAAAGACACTTTTGCTTGGAAGTCTAACAAAATTTCGAAAGACTTATTTTCTTTGATCCATCTGCTAAGGTCTAATGGATCGCAAGTAATTTGATTATGCAGTAAATTTAAAGAAAAGAATAATGTTTTGGGCCAATCATTTACATTTAGTATTTATGTTAGAGATATTGAATATAGAACGGTAAATATTATACATTTTTGTGTACAATCTTGAACTAAGAGTAATTTTTATCATGTCATTAAAATATAGCAAATAACATCAGATTGTTGTAACAGATCGCTTGCGTCATATGCATGTGGCGATAGCCATCATGCAACACAATATTTGACAAATGCCTGAATCTCGCTTACGACATTTTCAAGATAAGCTTACTTAAATAGGTATACAAGTTCCGAACACCAACATTCGGACCGTCGGTCTACCGAGCACACGCTGGGTGGGAGATCTTCGCTTTGTCGTATACCTACAAATGCATATCGACGCTTGAAAGGCACACGTGACTAAGCGACAATGCGTGAACTTTACAGTAGACTAATTTAAATTTGAAATACCTGAAAACAAAATTTATTTTATCGAATCTAGCTAGTAGCTGTAGGATTGAATGATTTGCGCATCGAATATGGTTGTTGCCTATCATTTATGTACAAAGCAGTTATTGTCGCTTAGTCATGTTTGCCTTTCAAGCGTCGATATGAAGAAAATGTGTTATTATAGGTATATTATGAAATACTAATCAAATCCGGACTGCTTTAGTAGGCAATCTTTGATCTGACCACTACTAAACTTTCCACGATCACCCGCTAGACTAATCTAAAGATACCCTGAAAATTTTATCGAAATCGGTCTAGCCGTTTCGTAGCCAATAGGGAGCATACAAACATACATCGACTTTTATGTGTTTCAATATAATTCAGCGGAGTAAACTAATTCATTAACCGGTGGAAGGTGTGCAAAAGAAATATTTACTTTTACCTGTAGGTACTTAAGGTACTTGTAAGTCGTTTCAGGAAGTTTACGAGAGTGTACACCCTATTTCGGCTCCGAATGAGTTTCGTGTTTCGGTTTCAAAGCTAAGACAGCCATTAGTCAATATAATTGAGACCTGAACATTATATCTCAAAGACAAAGAGATTTACGAAATACAAAACCGAAATTAAGTGAGTGTCTCTTTTCAAAGATCGATGTGCAATATTTATCGTCGTGTACTGTAGATACATATTAGGTCTTTATTTATGAAGATGCCGTTTAGTATACAGAAAGTTAAAGTAATTTTTTTGCATACATTATTTTTATTTCTACCCAACAAAATATGTGCCCATGGTATAGATACATTTCAGCCTGCGCAGTTGTAATTTTTCAATGCCCTACATGAAGAAGTCAGGTGTACGGTAAGCGACAGACTCTTCAAAAGCATTTTGTACTACCTCTAGGGTACTGACTTTTTCCCTCCTAAGAAGTTTTTGGAACTTTGGATAAAGTAGAAACCTATCAGTGCAAGGTCTGGTGAGTAAATTGGATAAAGCAAAACATCAAACCTTACCTATTGTAGCTTAGAAACAGTGTGTTGTGGTCTAGCGTGGTCATGTAGGAGCAGCAGGGACGAGCTATTAATCAAGGCTGATGCCATTTGGTGCCACTGGACCACCAAACAGGGACTATGACTTTTTTAGGAGTAAGTTTTCATCTGGAGCATTGCCTAGGTACTGTACCAGGGTCAAACCAACATGATGACCGCCTACGGTTATTAAAAAGAATTAATTTTTCATCGCAAGTAACAATGCGGTTCAAAATCCATTCGTGTCCTTTGTCTTGTAAGCAACGTAAGGCATATCGTAACGCGTTCGTCGCGCTGTACTCGCGATCGTTCAGTTTGTACGGCATCCACTTTTCAAATATTTTTACTTTGCCAATTTGACTCAGATGAATCAATATTGTTTTGATGCTAACGTTGAAAGTTGCTGCTAACTCAGAGCTAGATTTATTATCATCAGCTTCTACTATCGCCTTTAGCCCATCGTTGTAGGCTTTAGGTTTCGTGCGACCACAGGGTTTACTTTTCGGATCAAAATTTCCATCTCGACAGCGTTCAAACCAATAACAAATCCTGCTTTTGTAATTTTCATGTCCGTAGACGTCTTTAAGGTTGTGAGTCGTATGTGCAGCATTACTACCGCGATGGAAGTCGTTATTCATAATTACTTGTATTTTAATCGTGTCTGTATTGACGAAAAATATATAAATGTAATAAAAACAAAACACCAATAAATAAACAAATGACTGGATTTTGATATAGAAATCTATATTAAATTCAGTTGAAGTTAGAATTTAGTGCCAGCCATAGATATATCTATAAATTGCGTTTCATATGGCCAGTATTGTTTTTATTTTATTTATTTTATTGCTTAGATGTTTGGACGAGCTCACAGCCCACCTGATGTTACGTGGTTACTGGAGCCCATGGACATCTACAATGTAAATGCGCCACCCACCTTGAGATATAAGTTCTAAGATCTCAGTATAATTACAACGGCTGCCCCACCCTTCAAACCGAAACGCATTACTGCTTCACGGCAGAAATACGCAGGGCGGTGGTACCTAGCCGCGCGGACTCACAAGAGGTCCTACCACTAGTAATAGAATTGTAAAACAGTATTTCATAGGCAAAGAGACCTATTATTTATTTATTACCAATGTCTTTACGTTTTGTTCTTCAGCACAGAAAGTTTTATTAGTTAATGTATCAAATTAGATATTTGAATGATAGTAATAATAAAAATATATTTTCGAGCATAAAAATCCATACGTTTCAAACATATTGTTTTTGTAAAAGCCAGTTTCTCGGTCAGTCTACGGGTTCTCCATAAAACTTCCTAGACCATAAAGGCGATAGACCCTAGCGAGTTGTTTTATATGATAGCTCCACTTTACGATCTGCGAACATCTTATCATGTTGAAAATGATTTATGAGAGTGTCGTATGAGTCAGTATGTTGAAAGAATCAGGTCACACGTTTTTGGAGCGTGAGGGATGTGCCAATTCTCAATCGATTATCCGCGTCAAATGAGCTGGAAGATATGTTGATGCCTTTCCTTTATACATAATTACGCCGTCGTTAGCATCCGTAAATCTATATCAATATACCTATAAATAAAAAGACATTAATCGGAGACAAACAAACATTCTAAAACCATTATACTAACAAATTACAAAACTTAAAAACTATTCACACTAATAAGCGCATTAGATACATTAAAATATTGATTTTTTTGTTGTTGCTGTAATAATAATTTGAAGGCTTGGCCCATTGTGGTTATTATAAGTGTAGTACTGTTGTGTAGCATCATCGGTGTCCATAGAAAACTGTGATAATTTACTACCAGGTGGCTTGAATGCTCCACTACCGTTGTTAGCACTAAAAAAAAACCTATTTTTTATGTCTGATTATTCCGGATATTTCCACATTACTTAGTTCCATTACTTACATTTACTTCCATAAATCCTAAAATAAAAATCGGTAAAAAAACTTTTAAGTTAAACGGTTTTATTTTATGTGCACTGAAAACTACAAAATAAATAAATAGTTACTTACCTATCAACCTACGTAGGTGATCTCGGTCATTAATATCTTTGATGGTAGTGGTTGTCATAACATGAACCATGTCAGCGGCCGAAAGGCAGTTCATGAAAGAACGCTAACACCAGGGTTTGCTTGGTAGGTAAACTAAGCAGCCCACACTATAACAAGTATGTATTTTGACCTTCTAGTTCAGAAATATTTTAGTACTAGGCAGAATAGCTTTTAGGCATTATTAGACTAAAATAAAAACGTGGGGCCCATTATTATTTCTGTATTACTTTCTACTATACTAAGTGTGGATTGTATCGACTTATTATAATCGTCATCATCATCATCCTAGCGGTTTATCCCGGTCGCATCCGAAACCTCATAGCTCCGGAGTCCAGGGTCCGCTGAATCGACTTACTATAATCGTAACTGGAGGTTTTGACCATCAATAACCAGCCATGGCGGCTTCACCAGCGAACGCCGAGCTCATGATCTACCAAAGTATAAGATATGCTCTGCCATAGATATGATTTCAGAGGGGCCCCACGTTTTTATTTTAGTCTAATATGCCTAAAAGCTATTCTGCCTAGTACTAAAATATTTCTGAACTAAAAGGTCAAAATACCTACTTGTTATAGTGTGGGCTGCTTAGTTTACCTACCAAGCAAACCCTGGTGTTAGCGTTCTTTCATGAACTGCCTTTCGGCCGCTGACATGGTTCATGTTATGACAACCACTACCATCAAAGATATTAATGACCGAGATCACCTACGTAGGTTGATAGGTAAGTAACTATTTATTTATTTTGTAGTTTTCAGTGCACATAAAATAAAACCGTTTAACTTAAAAGTTTTTTTACCGATTTTTATTTTCTTGTTTTTAGTATTTAGTGAAATTGTCTACCGAATATTCCTCATTCTATTTAATTCATTCAGTGCATCATTATTACATGGTTTCTTACCTGATAATTTAGTACAATCTAATTCCTCAATACATAGATAGCCCTTCCAGAGACTTGACTCGACTTAGAGCCACGTATGCTTGTCCTTCCTCAAACAATTTTGAGCCCAAATATACTACTGCATGGTCGACGGTGCTGCCCTGCATTTTATGGACGGTGGATGCCCATGACAAAACTAAGGGCAACATCCTTCTTTCAGCCGTACCATAATTGAATTTTGCTGGAAACTGTATGGCTTTAGGGTAAATAACGTGCATGCCATTACATTGCACGCCGGCAAATCCCGAAGTGAAAACGCTGTGGTCACCTTGATGCCATGGAGCCCGAATAATTCTAGCAACGTCATTAATACTAATGAATACATTTGGAATTTCAATTCTTTCAGGTTCACCGTTTTCAGGTATATCTGGCACACTAAGTCGTATTAAGTCTTGTTCACTAATCTGGACATTTTCGTCAATGCGTACATCTCTATAAAGTGGGTTATTTCTAGTTAACCATCTTAAAGCGCTGTAGAATTTTTCGCGAGATATTGTGAACTCTCTTGTGATGTTCAAATTCTCCAAACGTTCTGTAACTACAACGATACCCACCTGGCTGGAAGATCTTGGAAGCATATTAGGTAATCTTTCACTGACCTCAAAGGTATCTTGGGCAAACAACACTGCTTGTCCGCGGAAACCGTACTGCCCTTATAGCCCAGTAAATTTTACGATTTTAACAAGCGGGATGATTCTACACAGCAATCGCTGCTCTGCTTGCGTCAGCGCTTGAATCTCATCTGGTATTGAACCTGGATCCAAATTATTCCAGTACGCCTTTGATGGTGCTATTGTTTTATTACTGGTCACATGTGTTTGGCAGCGCGAACATAAAAGTAATGTTGTTTTTGAAGACAGTTCTGCAGGTAGATATCCTAATACAGCTGTGTTGTAACGTACAGTATGAATTTGGTTAGCATATCAATGCTTCGTGCAAATGTCACAAACGTGTATACACGATGTGTTAATGGCATTTTCAAATGCTTGTACATGATTTTCAGCTCTGCGTTGCTGTGCACGCTCACGTTGGTTATTTAACCTGTCGTGGCGTTGCTCGGGTGTTTCTGAAGCTTCTAACTCATTTCGTCTCTCACGCCGTCCTGTTAACCTGGCCTCATGTTGCTCAGGTGTTTCTGACGCTAATAGCTCTATTTGTCTGTTACGTTGTAATCTTAGCCTGGACTCATGACGCTCAAGTGTTTCTGACGCTATTAGCTCTCTTCGTCTGTCACGTTGTGATGCTAGCCTAGACTCATGACGCTCAGATGTTTCTGATGCTAACAACTCTCTTTGTCTGTCACGTTGTGATGCTAGCCTGGACTCATGACGCTCGGGTGTTTCTGACGCTATTAGCTCTCTTCGTCTGTCACGTTGTGATGCTAGCCTACACTCATGACGCTCAGGTGTTTCTGACTCTACCAGCTGCCTTTGTCTCTCACGTTGTGCTATTAACCTGGTATCATGTTGCTCAGGTGTTTCTGTTGCTAACCGTTCTCTTCGTTTCTGTAGTCAACTGTGGGTTTCATTTTCACTTTCCTTTGCACGTTTCGTTCTATACTTTTCTTTTGCCTTTTCGAGCCTTCTTTTTCGTTGTGTAGCAGTTTCGTTTTTATTTTTGTTTGCTTTTTTATTTATTATTACCATGTTGTTCCCACGATTAAGGGGCATTTTGACGGTCGACCCCGCCAGAAGTCCAGCAAAGGGGCAAGGCTTAATATACAACAAGATGCGCCCAATCTTGAGGGGGAAACGCTGACGACATTACATTTTTACCCACCCTAATGCCATACAGTCCTCGGCACGTTTTAACCTATTATTTTCATCGCCGGATCATCATGCCATCGTCTTTAGTGACTGAGGTCGTAATCATCATGGATTAGGATCGGAAGACCCCCGAGATTCCCACCCTCCCGATCGTGGCCGTACGCCGGCGAAATTGGATCAGTAATTAATTAATTAATTAGTAAGTAATTAATTAGATTAATGTCTGTTTCTGATGTTAAATAATAATATAAGGGAAGCCAAGGGAGCGAGCTCCGGGGGAGAAACAGACGGGCCTGATCTACACCCTTACCGCTGGACTACTGTGCAAGGCTCAACCAACGCCGCCCCCCATGACGGACGTCATCTGATTGAACCTGGTCCAGTTCATGTGCGATCCTCTCAACGCCAATATCGGAACGATTTGTAGTGTCGGTTCCCGAAGCCCGATTATGGACCCTAACTCCTTATAAGAAGTCAGGCTCCAAACTCCCCTCCAAGATACAGTACACGAAGTGGCTCGCACGCACTCAGCTTTCGGAAGTCTTAGTCTACCTGCGACCAACTCAACCAGCTCCCCGTGATTCCCGTATTTATTACGTTTCTCACGGTGGAGCTCGTCAAGCGATCACTGGCCCGAGACCACCTGCACGTCCACGATCACTCCGACACCATCCCTGGAGGCGATAATATCCGGCTTACGGAGACCAACCGATGTTCGTAGCCTCGGCTCCAGCTCAACCGTCCACTTGTTCTCTTCCATGGCTTTCGCCACGAAAGATACAATCTTGTTGTGTCGTAGAATCCGGCCGCCGTGTGTTCTGTGACACTGTTGTAGGATGTGAGCCGTCGTCTCCCTAACCTTGCAACCAGCACGGCAGGTCAACAAAGACTCACCCCCACCTCTACGCCCTCTCGATCCGCGAATGCGGGATGGAAGGGCGTTGATATGAGTGTGCACGAACTGCACGAAGTCCCGTCCGGTTATCTGCGCGCATCGCTCCCTAATCCACTTTGTGGATGTCGGGGTGCGTGTGGATTCGCGAAGTTCGCGTCCATCAACAGATGCGTGCAGATTTTCTCGCCAAAACAAGCGCACAGATGGTCGTTGCGTTGTGGAGTCAACACGGCTGAACCTGCGGAGCTGTTTCCAGGCCCACCGCAGTTTCTTACGAATCTTATCAGATTTGGCGGCGGCTCTTGCCACTGACCATGGTGACGAGTCGAGCCCCCCGAAACGCCTCACAATGAGGTCCGGGATGGTCGTTCGCACCGATGGGATCGCTAAGCCGCCGTCCTGAACTGCGGCGTGATAGTATGCCTTGGGCACATCCGCCGGTAGCCTAAGCCACTGTCCGACTGCTTTCCGGATTTGGACATCGAGCATTCTCAATCTGTCATCCGAGATGTTTCCAAGCACGAAACCGTGCTGGAACCTCGGAATCAGATGAGCTCTCAAAATCTCCAACCTCTGTTGGGGTTTGAGAGGTGCCCTTGAGATGTTATTCAGAGCACTACTGATACTATGCTCTAATGTCACGCATCCAGAGGCCTCAAAATCGACACCAAGATATCGCCACCGCTCAACACAACTCACCTGCCTGAGCGGCTTACCTCCAATATTGAAGGTTCGCTCAGTCAGGTAGTGATGCTTCTTGCGGTGGCCATCCGGTATCATAGACAGAACCGCGCTCTTCCTGCAATTCAGGCGTAGGCCCATCTGCCTACCAACACAGTCCACAGCAGAGATGGACTCCTGCATCCCTACCTTCGACCCCGCAAGCAGGACTAGGTCGTCAGCATAGGCCAGAGCGGACACGAGTTCCATCTCCAACCTATACCCGACCCTCTTCGGCAGGGAAGCTAGGATGAGGTCCATCACCACGTTGAAGAGTATTGGCGACAGAGGGTCCCCTTGACGAACCCCTCGTCCCATTTTCACAGGGCTGCTCATTTCATTGTTCACGGCTAAGGTGGTGGACGCCGTATCGTATAGGTGAGCAATGTAGCCGCAGAACTGTTCGGGCATGCCCCTCAACCTCAGCAATTCGACAAGTGCCTCGTGAGACACAGTGTCAAATGCCTTGGCGAAGTCTAGCACCGCCACGTGACATTCCCGCAGCTTCTTCCTGCTATCCCCAAGCACCGCGTTAACTTGGGTGGTATAGCTACCGCTTACTAACGAGGTATCTAATTACCTATTTTTTTTTATCTGCCCTTCTAACGTCACACAATCTTGGACGCAACTGTTCTCGACACGACTAATCATGCCCCCACCAAATACGCCATTTTGTAACTTGTAACACCTAATACGAAATTTTGACATAATGACAGTATTCTGCTAGTGTAGTCCTATTATTTGATACCCATATTGTGGTGGTTGTGGAAAAATATGTACCTAGTCCGCCATATTGGAACGGCGTCCATCTTGAATTTTAAATTTTGACATAATCATCGTGTTTTACTAGTATAGCCCTTTCATTTGATACCCATATTGAGGGGTTTAAGGAAAAATATGTAATCCGCCATTTTGTATCGGCGGCCATCTTAGATTTATAATGTCATTGATTTTATTATATTGTATTGTCATCTAAATTAAATGTGTGTACCAAATTTCAGATCAATCTGACAACGGGAAGGTGCTTAAATTTCAATTTCTAATTTTGACCCAAATAAATAAAAAACAAATTCCGTACAGGTCGAGCTAAATAAAACCGTTTAATAAAACTAGCATTTTTAGTTATGTTGAATTTAAATTATATGTGCCTAGTGTGAAATTAAATTTAAATTGAAATCTTCTAAATTGATCGGCAAGCGTATCACTTTATGGCTGGACCGATTTGGCTAAAATTCATTCAGGTCAGTTTTATAAGAACAGAAAAAGCAATATTTTTTTTGTAGTATTTACAAAAGGATCAGTTCGTCAGCAGATACAAATGGAAACCTTTGATGTTTCTGACGTTCGTATAAGATTCCAGCTATTCTGACGTTTTCTTTTTTCTTGTTGCCCTCGTCTCACATAACGTAAGGTCGGTGCACGATGACCTCTTATGCAGCATGTTATGGTAATAGTTATTATTTTAAACGTTTATTATTTAGTATAATTTTTACGACCGCCCTCCGGCCTGACTTCAACGCTCCTTAGATTACATCTCCGTAATATATCCTTTGCAGCGTGCCATAAGGAGGGATTTTATCTCTATCTACTTTCGGCGTTTCTTTTACCGTTAACCTGCTCGTTATAACTAGTTCGCTTTTTACCTTATTCGCCAAATGAACCTCTTCCTTTAATTCCAATCGTATATGATGTGAATCTCAATAGATAGTGGGGTTCGGACTACTTGATACTGGCGCAAAGCTTCCTCGTTTTAAGGCCAGCCGTTATCCGAGACAGCTCGATTGAGACCTTGACCTCAAAAAGCAATACGATCTTCCCAAAAGTATAGGCATACTTTCACTAAAATTCGAATAAAGAATTATGTTTTAATCCCTTTATCTTCATAAAGCTTTATATACCGTTTATATACGATAATGGCGTAAACGTAATCCGTACATAAACGGTAGCTTAGGGAGAGAAAAAATATTATTGTGCCCCTACTCAATTATTGACACTTCTCGACAAAATCCGTGGAGCATGGTGACATCGATGCAAGGGGATGATTTCGGAATTATAGCGTGTTACTAGATAA
Source organism: Bombyx mandarina (assembly GCF_030267445.1). Classification (NCBI taxonomy): domain Eukaryota; kingdom Metazoa; phylum Arthropoda; class Insecta; order Lepidoptera; family Bombycidae; genus Bombyx; species Bombyx mandarina. Next base: position 5,931,590 of record NC_143227.1, on the reverse strand, counting down.
GACAGGTACGCTCCGAAAATTTTTGTGTCCAAAAGCGATTATATCCAGTATGAAGCATAGATCCTTTTGAAAAAGACTTCGATTTCATACTTCAAAGAAGAGGCATTTGTGAATTAACACCATACCAGTAGTCCCGCAGTAGTCGAAATTCGACTATAATTAATTGAAATTATACACTATTATGATTCTATTTACAAAGACTATTATACTTCTATAATCACAAATTTGGCCAAGACTACACTATAGAAAAATATTAATAAATACCAACAATATTTAATCTATTCTCAATTTGACAACAGACGTCAAGGACAAAAGTTTGACAATAAATAGTATGCATGCGTGTGTGCGTCAAATACATGTTAGTGTGTGTAATGTTTTTTTATTGATTTAATGTATTTTTAGGCATAATTTTAAAAAAAATTAACCTTCTGCACTCCTTTTCTATATTCTCTATAAGTGTAGGAAATTTCATACTCCTACGTCTGCACAATTTTCGTAAAAAGGGATACAAAGTTTTTGCTTCATGTATTAATACATAGATAACTCATGAGTTGGCTGCCTATAAAAGATTCCAATGGAATTTAATGAGAATAACCACGATTTTTTTTTTCTGTCGTAATATTCAACACAATCACATTTAGATTAACTTTTATTACCTTTCATTCTCAAAACAAATTTCCTTTACGAAAAATTATGATAAATGAAGTACTCAAGTCACTTGAATTTCACATTCGGACAGCGCTATTTCTAGAATGTCGCGATCATTGTACAAGTTTCCTATTACCCAATACATTAGCTTTATTGATCGTACGATGCGAGTCGGTTTATTTCTGGGGTCCCTATAATAACGTTTGATGTAGGTGCTTTTGATCACATCAATGTACATTGTTATATTAGAAAGTGAAGCGAGATTACTCGACTCGAGGTCCTTTTTGTTTCTTTAGCTTGTTAGGAACTATTTTTAGATGACACTTTGAACTATACAGAGTAACGATATATTAATACGTGAAGCAAAAACTTTGTATCCCTTTTTACGAAAATTGCGCGAACGGAGGAGTATGAAATTTTCCACACTTATAGAGAATACAGAGAAGAAGTGCACAATGCTATTTTTTTTTTAAATAATGCATAAAAATACATTTAATCAATAAAGAAAACAATACACACACTACATACCATGTATTTTGAAGTCGTCGTGGCCTAACGAATAAGACGTCCGGTGCATTCGTGTTGAGCGATGCACCGGTGTTCGAATCCCGCAGGCGGGTATCAATTTTTCTAATGAAATATGTACTTAACAAATGTTCACGATTGATTTCCACGGTGAAGGAATAACATCGTGTAATAAAAATGAAACCCGCAAAATTATAATTAGCGTAATTACTGGTGGTAGGACCTCTTGTGAGTCCGCACGGGTAGGTACCACCACCATACCTATTTCTGCCGTGAAGCAGTAATGCGTTTCGGTTTGAAGGGTGGGGCAGCCGTTGTAACTATACTGAGACCTTAGAACTTATATCTCAAGGTGGGTGGCGCATTTACATTGTAGATGTCTATGGGCTCCAGTAACTACTTAACACCAGGTACGCTGTGGGCTCGTCCACCCATCTAAGCAACAACAAAAAAATACAGTTCACATTAGCTTTTTTAAATCCACCCGCATACATTTCATTAATTCATCAACACGACTTGTATTACTTTACTGATTAAATTCTAAATTCGCGAGTTGCTTTTGAGCGTATATATTCAAGTACAATATTAATACGCATAAATTGGTACATATTGTGGATATAATTGAAATTTCAGAATTTGAAACAACTTATTGCGAAGATTTGATTAACATTTACGATTCTTGTTTAATGCTTAAACGAGAAACTGAGCAAAGTAAATTTGGATTTTTAAATCCTATTATTTAAGGGGCTAAAAAAAACACGTTTTTGTTTTAAACTTTAGTGTCAATGATATTTAAAGTTGACATACCAACATGAAATTGATGCAATCATGGTCGACTTTATAGCCAATAAAATATTCCGCCGTGAAGCAGTAATGCGTTTCGGTTTGAAGGGCGGGGCAGCCGTTGTAACTGTACTTGAGACTTTAGAATTTATATCTCAAGGTGGGTGGCGCATTTACGTTGTAGGTGTCTATGGGCTGCAGTAATCACTTAACACCGGGTGGGCTGTGAGCTCGTCCACCCATTTAAGAAAAAGAAAAGAAAAACCAACATGAAATTGATGCAATCATGGTCGACTTCATAGCCAATAAAATATCCGAAATAAAGTTAAAATAAAACAGTATGCTAAAATAGGAACTCATTTATTTACATACATCAAATATAATTACAAAACGATGAAGAAAATTATCAGTAAAGTTAAATGGCATCTTGAGCAAAACTCTTTGTAACAATTAAATTATGCTTCGTTTATTAATTAATATTATTAATGCTCATTTTATATATAATTACATACTAAAATGAGTCTCTTGGAATTACTTAAAATAATCTTATTACGAATGGAATGCTTATTTGAATAAGAAGAGAAGATAAAAATAATGAAAGTAAGCAGCACGTAATCTCATTTAGTAATTAAAACCTAAGATAATTTTTTTAAGAAAGGAAATGTAATTAGAAGTTATGTTCTTAATAAACACGTATACTAATTTAGTTAGCGTCTCTCTAAATTAAAATTTAATAGAAACAACCCGATAAATTGAAGAATGAAACAGAAAATTCTTTCAGTTCTTTGGGTTCTAAAGAAAAATTGTCCATCTATTTATCGACATGATATTATTTTATCTTAACCTTTCCAGTGATATAATAAAAAATAACCACTTAATTCAATAACAAAATAGTGTAAAATTGTGACAACTGATTACAAAATATCACATGCACTAGCCCTGCATTAGATTACTAAATAAATTAATCACTAACGCGCACCATTGCTCCAAAGTAAAGTATCAAATTCACGCAAACATATTTATCGACTTATTGATTCAAAGTATATCTTATTGACGAAATACTTTCAGACAACCCATTTTTTATTACTCATAAAAATCAGATTGCGTAAAGAGTGATAAATAAAGGTCGAGTTACATGATTTGAGAATTTTTCAGATTAATATTATCTATTTATTTAAAGCAACAAAATAATTATGCTCTATTCATTATGTCTACAAAATAATAACTATTGGATACGGTCTTAGATATTCTCCGTAATTTGAAGTAACATATTCAAGTGGTTACCGTTTGGAGCCTTGAATCCAAACGCCCTATTCATAATACTTGTTAGAATGTTAATAGCCGCTATAAATTTAGATCATCTTCTGTCTCGCTCTCACTGTAATCCTTCAGAGCCAACCGGATCTCTTCCTCGACCTCGGAAGCGCTTTGCTGTTTTTCGTCCGACGATAATTTGTTGTACGTGATGTTGGAATTGTAATTGTTTGTACCGTAAAACCATTTCAGGGTCCACGATATAATAAAATAAAGAGAAACAAAACAAATACAGAACAAAACTATGGAAAGGACGACATTCAATCTATAATGCCAGTTGACGTCGCTTATCTGTGACACGACCTTTTTTGGGTAGCAATAGTACTTGGGAACCGAATCTGTCGAGTTGAACAACTCCGCGTCGTCTAGACAAGATACGCATTGACTATCGTGAGGACCTGCGCACGTGGCACAGGTGTAATGGCAGGGCAGGCAAATTAAAGGATCTTTAGTTGAGTTCGCATACGGTTCCATGTCTAAAGCCTCCAGAGCTGACGATTTTAGTGACCCGTCTTGCCGCTTGCTAAGGGAACCCTCAGAAAAAATTGTAAGGTTACGTCTTCTGGAGCTCCGTTCCATCGAGATCTCATTGGCGTACGTACCGTCCGGACAACGTGAGTAGCACCGCCCGTTGTACAAATGCAAGCCCTTCGCGCATTCTAATGAAAGAAAGAGAACAGAGATGTTTAATTTACACGAGTCAGAGAGAGAGGCCGTCACCACCCTTCACCTCGGTCAGCGTCCATGCAGCTTCTCTTGCTTACAGCCATATGTCGTACTTGATCTAAAAGTACCATTTCAAGACGGGAAAATGTAGGAAGAATTAGGAATGATTCGATACGGGAAGAAGGATCAAGTATCTTGTCACTGATCTCATGTAATTTTGCCTCAATAGAGAATACCTTCGTTCTAAATGTCAAGATAAATTTAAGAAAACAAACGAGTATAATAAAACTAAACATGCAAAAAAAACGTGCACAAAATTAAATGAAATCAGAACATTCAAAGTGATTGATGTCAATAATTTTTAATTTTCGTGCTAAAACAACGTAACAAAACAGTGATATTAGTAAGGCAAACAAAGATACGTATATTATTTTAAAAAAAACACAAGCACACGTAAAGCAAAGCAAAACATGCAAACACAATACAGTTTGTTTTCATAAATTAAATTAAATAAACTTATTGTGACTAACTGCTATTAACGCAAATAAAATCAGAGACAAGACTCGACATTGATACATCAAAATGAAAACCTTATGATTTTGTAATAAAAGATCGTTTTTATTTTCTGTTCACATGATTTCAATATATACAAACTATGCTTAAATGTTTACATTCATAGAAACAGTTCAATGGGTAGCAGCTACTTCAAGTCAAATTTGACGAATACACTTTACAAAATGCTTTTTTTTTCAATTTATGACTCTTTTTTTATAAATAATGTTATTATAATAACGCTCAAAACAAAACGAGCAACAACAAAATGTATACATCTGATTTAATTACGCTTGATTACTACTAATACGTGAAATATCAATAGTTTATTTGAAAAATAAAAAAAAAGAATGATTACTTAACGTTCTCATTAAATTACTTTACATTTAGCTAAACCAGTCGATGACAAAAAGATTAACGTCAGTCGTTTTTTTTTTTTTTTTTCATTTTTATTTAATTCAATTTACAGCATCGTGAGCAATTTGTACAAATCTCCAAACATATTTTATATTCGATACATATAACTATGTTATTTACAAATCGTTTTATTTCTATCTAAACTACACGGATTGGCAATCTCTGCTATGATCACAACCACAATACGCAATTATTTAAAGATACCTAACGTTTATATTACAACTACTTTTATGAAAACCTACATTTTTACTTCATTCAACATAGTAGAATACTAAAAAATAATAATAAAATGCTATGTGTAAACAAATTACTATGGAAAATGATTTAATATTTTTTTAAAAGATAAAAATTTGAAGTAATTTTGTATGGTACTATGTTGAGGGTGCATGGATAGAGATATACAATAATGTAACATTCATTTTAACTAATTATTACAAAAGATATGTATACTACTTAAAAATTCTAAATGAAGAACACTACGACTTACATCATAAATTAGTTATTTACGTCTTTCGAGAGACCATCTTTTTGTATCAATTCAAATAAAAATTACCTATTATTATGCAGATTATTATTGAATTATATATTTATTGTAGAATTTAAATAAAATGAAATAAATGCTTCCACAATTTGGTTTACGTTTATTATTGTTTATTAGTATTAAAAAAAAAACCATACAATGATATCGCTTAATGATTTCAAATGAAATTATTAAGTACTTTTAACTTCAAAGCGTTTATATTAATTGAATTTAATTTAATTCAAATAGCATTGCTTTTAAATTTAGAGTTTCAGTATGAATCGGACATAAGTACACATTCATTAATGCTTGTAATAATTTTTCGTGAAAAATGGACGTTACCAACTTGAGATCGTATTTACACATTACACATTAAGAGTTAATTGCACTTATTGAGTTTAATATTTAATTATTTACTGTATCATTAACAATCAAGTGGCTTACATGGGTCTCGCCCGATTACTTGGGGTTACAAAATATTTATAACAAATAAATAAAAATAAGTACATTCAACTATTGTATATGAATAAATTGTAATTATAAATTATCATTGTGATCGGACAGCATATAAATAAATTAGTATACATAATAATAAGATATTAAAAACATATTGTACTTAATAGAAAATAACGTGGTATATTTTAACTAAAATCACATGCCGCGATGGCGAGTTGGTTGGTACATTGATCTGTGCGAGAAACGAGTCTCGAAACTCTGAATACATTAGCATTGTGTCAGTTATAGCTCACTAACTCGTGATTAATTGTTCGCAAGGCGCCCTAGGCGGCCTTGTAACATTATGTTTTACACCTAATCTTAAGTTAGCAGTTAGTGCACAGTTTCTTAATCTAAGTGGCTGTCTGCTTCGCGTTAGGTCGAGTTGAGGCAAAGCTTCGGCCGCTAGCAACAGTATGAGCAAGAGACACAAACCTATGCAGGTATGCGGCGGCTGCGGAGCGTGGGTGGCGCAGCCCGCGGCGCTAGCGGCGTACTGTCCCGTGTCGACGTCTCCAGCACCGACTGGATTCTCTTCACGGATCTGAGAGCACGGTCGTCTTGTGATTGACTGTTTTTGTTTTATTGTTTAGACGAGTGAACGAGCTCACGGTTTGGTGTTAAGAGGTTACCGGAGCTCATAGACATGAAAGCGGGGCAGCCGTTGGAAGTAATACTGAGACCTTAGAACTTATATCTGAAGGTGGGTGGCGCATTTACGTTGTAGATGTCTATGGGCTCCAATAACCACTTAGCACCAGGTGGGCTGTGAGCTCGTCAACTCAACTAAGCAATTTTTTTTTTTTACCAAATTTCAATTCTGCGATACTATTGTTGGGCGTCCCTTCAAACCGGAACGTATTACTGCTTCGCGGCAGAAATAGGTGGGATGGTAACATACCCGTGCGGACTCACAAGATGCCTTACCACCAGTTTGACATTTAATCACGTAGACATGTATTTATTCTTACGTGTATATTTACGTGATTATTGGTGATAAAGCATCCGCAATACACAACAAATAGTTTAAGATATAAAAAAAAAAAATTTTGGTTAGCCAATGGCAAACTCGGGGAATCACTACTAGTTTAATTTCAAAATTTACCATTTGAGAGTTTTTATATGGCATGTAACGAAATCGCCATGCGAACTACTCTTGAGTTTCTGCACAAATTGGTACGTAGTATATCAACATCAATTAAGATATTTAAAATAGAAGGTTTATATTTAAACTAAACATATATTTAGTACTAGCTGACCCGGCAGACTTCGTAGTGCCTCAATCAAGAAATAAAAGACCTAAGCTTTTGTATAAAATAAACTTACAGCAAATAAAAGGAATCCGTCCGACGGGGGACACAATAAAGGAAAAACATAATTGTTATTTTTATTTAATTCCGAGCATTTTCATATTTGTCTACCTTCTCTGGAATTCCACAAATAATTCAAGACCAAAATTAGCCAAATCGGTCCAGCCGTTCTTTAGTTTTAGCGAGACTAACGAACAGCAATTCATTTTTATATATATAGATTTAGAACCTTCAATGAATGTAAAAAAAACAGCTAAGCCCCGAAATCAGAGCGGTCTGTACTGGTTGAAATATGCGTACTAAATTTTTTAAGAGTTCTACTATACTGTACTCAAATACCGTAAAAACCAAACTGGTTTTGCAATTACAGATTTTTATTAATTACAAAAACATAAAGTTCAATTTCACGGGATGAGATTTCATTAAAACACTAAATTATATTGTTAAGTGAACAATTCTATTCACATTTAAGCTGAAGATAAACTACAACTTCTTAACAAACAAATAATAAGGCCTATATTAAAACGAAATAACAAGAAAACTTATTAAGTAATGCTATTCAGAAACATAATTAGTTCGGGCTTAAAATTAGTAACAACTTTGTGAGCGAGAGTCAATTTTCTAAACAAAATCCAAGTGTTTTAGTGAACACTCTTCTTAAGCATAATGGATTTTCGTACCCAAATTTACTTAATTTACTCCATGGTTCAGCTCAAGCGGAATATCTGGGTCGATAAAAAAAATCTAATTAAATTATTAATATTATTTTTTATAGAAAATGTTAACTAGTGGTAGGACCTCTTGGGAGTCCGCACGGGTAGGTACCACCAGCCCGCCTATTTCAGCCGTGGAGCAGTAATGCGTTTCGGTTTGAAGGGTGGGGCAGCCGTTGTAACTATACTGAGACCTTAGAAATCATATCTCAAGGTGGGTGGTGGCATGTACGTTGTAGATGTCTATGGGCTCAGTAACCATTTAACACCAGGTGGGCTGTGAGCTCGTCCACTAATCAAAACGATAAAAAAAATCCTTTTTTTAGTGTATTTAATAAAATAATAAATCATTATTATTTGGATTGAAATATTTTCAATATAAATCAGAGGTTCTCAAAGTTTTCGATTTGAACACTTTCTTCTTTGGGTCGCCGCCATTTTAGTTATATTCCCAAGAGGAATGTCATCTATAATGCATCGTCACTCCGTCTAACTATATCCGTCGTCACTCCATATTTCACGTCACGCGTATATCGGCCCACTCATCCATGAACCACAGACCATCATTTTGTTTTGTATGTACGTCAAGCAATACTGACAAAGGCCTAAATACACAACGCGGTCGTAGATTTCCACATTAAATCAAGGGATGCCAACAATATGGACTGACATAAATGATGATCAAGCGAATCATTCAAAACAGAGTGCGGAACCATGTTCTGTCCGGGACCATGTGAATGATCTAAAAAGGTTTTATTCGGTACTCTTGGGAACTGTCAGATACGTGACGTGTATAATAACATTTAAAATGTTCTATTTTGGTTGTATACATTAGGTGTAGGTGTAGAACAATGAGTTCGATCGCATGTCTTCAGGTCAGATCTCATGTCGTAATGAAATACGTACTTAACAAATGTTCACGATCGACTTCCACCGTGAAGGAATAACATCGTGTAATAAAAATCAAGCCCGCAAAATTACCGGTGGTAGGACCTCTACCTCTAGTCCGCACGGGTAGGTACCACCACCCCGCCTATTTCTGCCGCGAAGCAGTAAAGTCAGCTTAAAGGGTGAGACAGCTGTTGTAACTATATTAAGACCTTAGAACTTACATTTCAAGGTGTGTGGCGCATTTACGTTGTGTATGTCTATGGGCTCCAGTCACCACTTAACACCAAGTGGGCTGTGAGCTCGTCCACCCACCAAAGCAATATGGCATCGACAATATCTATGGGCTCCGATAACCACCTAAAACCGAATAGGCTATGAGTTTTTTTGAACATAATGCGTAACAAATAAAAGCATTGGCTAAATCCAATTAGCTATAGCAGAGCCCATGTTCTCTTGTTCCGAAATTATAAAAAAACAATACGATTTATTTTTAAATGCAACGCGGATTACGAAAGAGGATTACCGGAACGTTTATTCGCTTCGTTTTTAAACGCACGATGAACGATAAAGCTTAAAAATTTACATTACAAAAAAATATCGCTTTTTTTTGCAAAGGGAAATTCAGACAAAAATACACTGTCAGAATATCGATTTCAACAATAGCATTTACAGATCCTACCTACATCGTAAATTTTGCTTTGGGTTTTAACATCTTCAATTCTTCATTTGAGACTAGATTTCATTGCGGAAGAGAATTTACACAAATGAATACAAGTGTGACGACATGTATTTTTAACAAATCGCGAAGAATTGTAAGTGTTGTTTTGATTATGGGACATACACTTCAAAATGACGATGGCAAATATTAAACCTAGCTATTACCATTAAAACCCGGCGTGAAAACGATGTTGAACGGGATTAACGGAATTTATTAAATGGGTAACCTTAGTACGTCACAAAGGTGGCAAGATTAAAAACTTTAGAAACCACTGGTCTAGTGTTTATTTACCTTGACAACAGTACTACGAGGCCATGGATCGATTTTCGATTTGAGGCGGTGTATTGATCAAAGATATTTGGTATTCAGGTTCTATTTCATATATGTGTCGGATCCGTTGATATTCCCCCTAATTTTTAAAAAAATATTTATGAATTTTAACACTATGACGTACCGTTTGAGAGTCGTGCCAAACGAGAGCCAGATCATCATCAATGGCGTTCTGTCTTACTTCTTCAATAGATTCAGGCTCAGACAAGGTCCAAGGTTTTGTGTCCACCCGAGAATTTTCGCCCAAAGAGTTGGTCTCCGGTGACACGTCTTGCTCCTGAGCCGGTGTCTCTGTTCCGTAGAAAATCAGCTCCCATTGAGTTAAAGTGCCGGCTTCTGTAAAACCATTGTACTGTATAGTATCTTAAATTTATATACGCTTTTTAACGGTTATATATGTGAGAATAAGTTAAAGATCATTATTTTAGCTGATGCAAAGATGCTATCGGGAATTGGAACTTCATAACAATGACATGACAAATTATCTTATCAATACCAAAGTTCACAGTGCAAATTTTTATTTGAGGTTCCTTTAATATCGACAACAAAAATTCACGTAGGTACTCGTAAAATTAAAATTTGGATCGAAGATTTTTTTAAATTAAACGTGATATAAAAACCGTTGATTACTAATTACTTAAAAGTATAAAAAGATGTGTGTAAGTAAATGTAATATTAAGGCAAGTGTCAGAAGCTGCTAAAGCGAAATTAAAAGAAACACTACAAATAATATTGAGTAAACAAGAAGAAAGTTCTCGTATTAATTGATCGAGTTACGATTAGTACAGACTTTTGTTCATTATCAAATCAAATATTATTAAGTTACGGGCGAGAACTTTCTTGAAACAACAACAATAACAACAAAAAATCTAAATTAAACAATCGACTAAACGATGTAGTAAGAATTGTCTTCTAAACGACAGGTTTACTAAAGATCTGCAACAAAAAAAAAACGCAAAAACACATGCAGAGCTCTAGGCAAAACATGCTCTAGGCCAAACAAGACGGGACACAACATGCACACAGGCCGCTGACCTCTGTAGATACAATCACGCTGGACTGGCTCACAAAATTGCTAGTTGTTTTTACGTGTAGACGAAATTATATCAAAACTTTGACGCTCTCAATATAACCCAGAGTCTCTTGAACACGGCAATTCAATTTTAGCCAAGAAATAATTGGCTGTTCGATCGATTTTAAAATGTTATTATATTGTAGCCAGGATATTTGTAGGGGTGTGTCAGCCAGTCCAGATGTGGAGGTGAACGACACAGGCGCAGAAGTACCGTGGGCCTGTAGCGGCGCGGGGTATATCCTCTGTATCTTGGGGTACTGCTCGAACAGGTTAGACATCTTGCGGCCACGCGCGTCCGTTCCTGGCGGGGTATCGGCTCGGAGGTGCAGACTGAGGTCAGCCGGGACAGGGGGGACAGCAGAGGGGGTCGGGGTCGTCCTCGTCCCGGGCCTGCTCTGCTTCGACTTCTGCGAATTCCTGTTCGGATTCTTTGAATTCTTGTTCTTCTTCCTTTTGACTAATCCGACGCTGTAAGTCGGCGCTACAGGAACTATCTTCCCCCTGTTGTTCTTGCGGCCGGCTTGTAAGACGACGGGCCGCGACGCGTTCCCCTTGTTCCGTATGATCGGATTCCGGAATGGTATCGGATCGTTTTTCGCGGCCGGCGTGCTAGTCCCGTATAATGTTAATGACCACTCTTGCAACGACGCTCGGCCTACGGTTTAGAAATTAGTGTTAACTGTTTCCAGGCGGCATACGAATGAGGGTTATTATTGGTGAACGTTTCTCGTAGAATGCTATGAAAAGGAATTAAAAAAAAAACCACAATGAATTATATTCGTGAATGCGCAAAAGTTACTGATGGTAAAATGTTCTTGTAATATCTGTTAAGCTTCCAGTAATTCCAAAGCCGATGAACGCCGTAACGCCCGATTCCTTTGAATGGAACTTAGCCGAGGAAAAAAGGCTACAGTTTGTTATTGACAGGTCATTTAACATTGGATAAATAGAGTACGTACCCATGTAGCGGCCTTCATTTGTGACCTCCAGTTGCCACTCGCCCAGCGGATTTTCACCCCACATATGGACCGACATGAAAGGCCACGAATTGAAGCCGCTATGCGAAGAATCGTGCGGCCTACGAAAGAAAAAGTTACCACAAATTATTTATAAGCGAACTAGCTGACCCGGCAGACTTCGCAGTGCTTCACTCGATAAATAAAAGACCTAAACTTTTGTATAAAATAAACTTAAAACAAAATTGTTATTTTTATTTAATTCCGAGCATTTTCATGTTTATTCACCTTTTAAACCTTCTCTGGACTTCCACGAATAATTCAAAACCAAAATTAGCCAAATCAGTCCAGCCGTTCTCGAGTTTTAGCGAGACTAACGAACAGCAATTCATTTTTATATTATAGAAGATTTGCTGTTTAATTTCTCCAAATTTATTGTGGTGTTTTTAATTTAAGAATCTATGCAATGTCACTAAATTCAATACGAGCAAAAAATAATATTTTCCCAATACTTTATAAATCTAGATGGCATTCGATTTAGTAAATGAATGAACGAATAAGAATCAACATGTAATTTCTTCGTTAGTGGTAACCGAATCTCGTCACGTTTCCTAATCTAATTACATCGCAATACCACATTATGAATAGTAAGCTGAGGATTCAAGACGCTGATCTAATTATAATAAGTAAATATGTTTTCCTAATGAATTTCTGCGTGGTTAAATACCGTATTTATTGTAAATGTAGTCGATTATTTTGGCCTTGTAGACAAACGAAAATACGGCCCGCTTGATGGTGAGTGGTTACCGTCGCCCGTGGACATCAGCAATGCCAAGGGCAAGCCGCTGCCCACCGGCAGCAAATTACGCTCGTATTAATTCTTTAATGCGCAATAGACAACAGAATCGAATAACAAAGCGTCTTCAAATTATGTCATTTATTTTTGGTAAGACATCACTTTTAGTCTTAAATCAATAAAGAAAATTTAAAGAGTAGTTTTAGTATATAATTTTCACGATAGTCACAGCAAAATTCAATGACGATTCACTATACTTGAGACTAACTATACTTGAGACCTTAGAACTTATATCTCAAGGTGGGTGGCGCATTTACGTTGTGGATGTCTATGGGCTCCAGTAACTACTTAACACCAGGTGGGCTGTGAGCTCGTCCACCCATATCTATCTATCTATCTATATAAAATATATAAAAATGAATTGCTGTTCGTTAGTCTCGCTAAAACTCGAGAACGGCTGGACCGATTTGGCTAATTTTGGTCTTAAATTATTTGTGAAAGTCCAGGAAAGGTTTAAAAGGTAAGATAAATATGAAAATTTTCAGAAATAAATGAAAATAACAAATTTGTTTTCCCTTTGATGTGTCCCCCGTCGGACGGATTCCTTTTGTTTGTTTTAAGTTTATTTTATACAAAAGTTTAGGTCTTTTATTTCTCGATTGAGGCACTACGAAGTCTGCCGGGTCAGCTAGTAATCAATAAAATAATAATAATAATAAGTAATTTTCCTTTACCTAGGCGCCAACAAAGTGACATTAGTTCCAGCCGGCGAAGTCAAAGTGATGCGAAGATCTCCTCTTCTTGCGGCCGATAAAGAAATTCGGGCTTGAACGTGCTCTAAGTAATTAACTCCGGGACACGAACTTACGGCCAGCTGTAGGAAAATTTTTAGTCAAAATAATTTTTTACTGGTGGTAGGACCTCTTGTGAGTCCGCGCGGGTGGGTACCACCACCCTGCCTATTTCTGCCGTGAAGCAGTAATGCGTTTCGGTTTGAAGGGTGGGGCAGCCGTTGTAACTATACTTGAGACCTTAGAACTTCTCAAGGTGGGTGGCGCATTTACGTTGTGGATGTATATGGGCTCCAGTAACCACTTAACACCAGGTGGGCTGTGAGCTCGTCCACCCATCTAAGCAATAAAAAAAAATCCTCTTAAATTCAGTATAAGCTTGTATCTAAATATGTCCTCATCCAAATCCGATTACATTTACGTTTACGTTTTTGTTCCATTAAACATATGGTTACGCCGGTAAGAGTAACGCCATCTATCGCCGAATAGTCGAACGAATGTCGAAGGATCTAGAAACACCTAATACGCTCGAAAAGTACAGCGCCATCTATTGACAGATAGCGGAAACTACTACTAGAGATGTGTGAAATATTTTCGATAATTCTAGGAATGACGTAACGGCGTATAAAAGCGTTGTACGGATGGCACGCAGTCAGTCAGTAATCGGAACTACTCGAAGCGAAACAGCGAACGGATCACCTGAAGCGAAGCGGAACAAGCGAATTGAGAGTTTTAAAGTGTTTGTTGAGTGTTTTAAAGTGCTTGTGAAGTGTTTAAGTGTGCTAAGTGTTGAATACAGTTTTTTAGTTGTACTTTGGAGAAATTTTATTTATCCCGAACCCGGAAATAAATATTATAACGTAACAATATTTATTTCCGCCCTGGATGTTTATATTAGAGCGAATATTTTAAGATCATACGATCTAACTGTGGGCATACTCAATATTGGTTAGTTTTTACTGGGAAAACTGCTGAGAAAACTGACAATCTTTAGGCCTTTGAAGACATCGAAATGTGTTTCGATTATGAAGTTTTTAATACTATAAACGAAAATCATGCAGAAATAGCCAATGATTTCTTGAATGAATATAAATTAAAAAATCAATCTAACGCTAATTAAAAAATCACTAACGCTGGGGAATCCGTTTACGGATACCCGGGCTATGGGGAAACAGACCGGGTTACGACTGCGGGCCTCCAGAGAAGAAAAGGGAGATGAAGAAGATCGAGGTCCGATATGTATCCCCTAAGAAAAGTTTTATATGATTTCGATTTCTTCTTATAGAAAATAAATGAGTAGCCGTTGTACTGTTAAAACTGAGACCTAAGAACTCGTATTTCAGGTAGGCGGCGGCGTATGCATTGTAGATGTCTATGGCTCCGGTAACCACTTAACATCAGGTGGGCCGTGAGCCTTTCCACCAATCTTTATAAATAAAAAAGGTTATTTTAAGAGACAGCAGTCTGCGTTTTCAAAAATCTATTCATGAAATTACTGAGCATCATTAGGTTTTTTTAATATATATATATTTTAATAATTGTTAAATAGACAGGCTAGTGGCCGTACCGACTAATAAGACGTCCTGCCACCTGCAAGAGACGTCCCATCACCAGTAAACTATTGATTTTCTTGTTCTCGCTTTTTAAAAATCTAATCCTCATATTTAGAATTACGAAAAACGTTAAAATGGTCCTCATAAGTGTTGGGTCTCAACAAGAGCGAGATCCATATCGAGTATAATGGAAGTTAGTGTACCGCACAGTTACGGGCTGAATTTGCAACGCGCGAGTGTGAATGAACGCTCTTCCAATTCCATTAGCATAAACGTGCATAGCGCTGACAGTAATGTCTTACTGAAATGTGCTAAAAGCCTTAAAGTGTTCAACACACTCGTTTCATGCGGTGCCTCTTGTTGCGATAGTAATTAGCGTAAAATGCATTGCAAGGATCGTTTGGGACACGCCTTTATTATTTAATTTTTTAATCTCATAGTTACACAGTAGATAGCTATCGAAGTTTTCAGAAACAACGGTCTAAACAGTTACAATGTAGATAATCGATTCTCTTGTACATAATTTACGAGTATAATCATTTACATATCTAGAATCTAGATAATGTATATAACATTACATAGATACACATATTTTATGTAATTATATGAATTACTTCTGATAGTTTGACTTATGTAATTTTTATAATAATTATTTATTTAATCCCGAATGTTTTGCTTTACGATGACACAAAACGAAGTGGAAAATGTTATTTATTCATTAGGATAGCATAGAAAGAGAGAGAGAGAGAGAGAACATATTTTATTGCACACCAAAACACATAACATCAGAAAACAGTCAACAAGCAGATACGTTTGTACAATAGGCGGTCTTATCGCTAAAAGCGATCTCTTCCAAACAACCGTTTAATTACCCGATATTCTGGACAGATAAAGATACAGCAGGTATGTTGCGGTGTATTAATAACAACACACTTTTTTAGTGGTGGTAGGACCTCTTGGGAGTCCGCATGGGCAGGTACCACCACCCTGCCTATTTCTGTCGTGAAGCAGTAATGCGTTTCGGTTTGAAGGGTGAGGCAGCCGTTGTAACTATATGAGACCTAAGAACTTATATCTCAAGGTGGGTGGCGCATTTAGGTTGTAGATGTCTATGGGCTCCAGTAACCACTTAACACCAGGTGGGCTGTGAGCACGTCCACACATCTAAGCTATAAAAAAAAAATATTTAGCACTTTCTTTGTACCTTCTTTCCGTACCGTATCACGTAAATCTAATAACAACAGACCTGCAATGCAATAGCAGACCGCGGTGGGATCATCCGATGAGGTCTCGGGGCTGCCAGTTCGCATCGCCTTTGAGGCGGAACGGTGCGCCATGTTTTGGCCAGTCGCACCATACCCGACGCATCAAGCAGTCCGTAGCCAAACGAATGTGAAACGTTTCGTCCCACGCCGTTTATTCTCCACTCACCGCTCAAGCTCAGTCGCTCGGGACGAGCTGTTCTGACGACTGTGAAAAAATAAATAATACATACTTAGTTTAAAAAAAAATAACAAAATAGGTACGCTTTTATAGAAAATCCAACAAAAAGAAAAATATAATTTTTTTTAAATATATTTGAATAAAAAATAGTGTAAGAAAAAATAATTTTATTGTAAAAAAAGCGTGGGGTGCATGGTATCAGTAGTTATAAATATTTTATGAACAGATATGAGTAGAAGGGTTATTTTGATAATATCCTGAAAAGCACTCCACGCTTTTTTTTACAATAAAATAATTTTTTCTTACACTATTTTTAATTAAAACTTATTATAATTTATTTTCTTTTTTTTTTTTGTTGGATTTTCTATAAAAGCGAGTTTTGTTAGTTTTTTTTAAACTATTATTTATTTTTAATTTTTTTTGTTGAATTTCATTGGAATTGTCATCGGTCCTTAATAAGTATACCTAATTTTGAGTTAATCCGACGTTTTGAAGGGGGACAAAATCATGTTCAAAGATTCCGTTACATACTAACATACATACGTCTGAAGCTAATAAAAGCGTATTAAAAACAGTCATGATACACCAATAAACAACCTTAACTACTAAAAGCGAACATGGTTTTATTGTCATAAAGCAGCTACACTCAAACTGCGGTTCGCCGGGCATATGTGGTTGGCCCGTCTGGTACCGAGAAAGAATATTCATTACGTAATAGAATATGTAATTAGTTAACCATTAATAAACTGTTATATTTATGTATTTTGAAGTTATGTTACAAAATCAATAACTGAAATAAGTCTAAACGTATTTCATTGCAGTACATAGTAAATATTTTTTTGATTCGGTTTCTTATTAATTTAACCTTTGAATAATTTGAAACAAACAACTGCTTATGACCACGAACATAGCAACGTGTTTAAAATGTTAGGAAATGACAAAAAAAACGTTAAAATATACGCTACGATGAATCCGTTCATAGTTGTTTAATTAAAATTGTAACAAGCTCGAAAATCTAAGAAATAATTACCTAATTATTATTTTTTGCGACACCATGGCTAATACGTGTTTGTGGCCCCTTTTAAAAAAAGGTTGAGGACCGCTGTCTTAAAATCCTATTGAATCATCGTTCACACATTGACACTTACTAATTGTATGTATTTTCTTGAAATACATTCAGAATGTTCGTAGATGTTTATTAAAAAAATTATCATAGATATTGTTTTTTTAAACGGCTTTGTATATATTTCTACACTAGACATCTTTAAATTGCACGCGAAGTAAACTTTTGTCGGCTCCATTTCAAATATAGACTTATTAGTTAATCCACTGTTTTTGTTCAACAATTTTATTTAATACTATTGTTACGCTGGTAAGAGTAATGCCATCTCTCGTCGAATCGAATATCAAAAGAACTAGTAATATCGAGAACGGTCGAGAAGTGTAGCGCCATCTATTATCAAATAGAGGAAACACATTATCGAAACGACTGGTCTTGCCGGGAATGTTCTCGATAATTGTAGAAATGTCGTATCGACTATCTATGAAGCGTTGCAGATGACAAATATTAAGTGTATTTCTATAGTTGCAGAGATGACATAAAGGGAGTCAGTAATCGGTTCCATTCGAAGCGAAACAGTGAACCTTCATTTTAAGCGAAGCAGAAAAAGTGCTTTCGATTAGTAAAGTGTTCCTTAAGTGTTTCATAAAGTTTTAATTTGTACTTTGGTGGAAGGGTTATTTATCTCGAGCCCTAGCGCGTAATACTATTTTCCGAATATTTCATTACAATCTTCACATTTTGAGTTCAGAGCAGTCAGTCAATAGAACACTTTATTTCATATAAGGGGTACGTAAGTGAACAACGAACCACGACAGATTCGACCGTAGAGGTTCCTTTATGGAGTTCAGTACTAAAACAACCCTCATCAACTTATGAGTGCTCCCGGAAGCGACTGATATGTGGATTATGCGCCCGAATGATGTGGACTAGCCCAGTGATTTAGAGTCATACTTGGATATAAGGATTGCCGTACTATATTTTACGAGGACTATACCCTTTGAAGAGACCGTTAGAGAATTTGGATGTAAGTTTTGAACTATATTTATTTCCTGATCTGATGTGAGGCGTATTCATTTTAAATTTGATAATTCATTTAAGTCCAGATGGTATGTTTTTCATGGAAAACAGTAAGGTGATGGAATATTGAGCCAAAAATCCCATTAAGGTTTTATTTTGGTGCTTTTCGTTTGTTTTTCGATTGATAGTTGTGTTTGTTTACTCTTATATTATATCATATAAGGAAATACATTTATACCTTACAGGTTCTCAGCGTTTCTAAATCATTCATTGTTGAGTGATTTACACGCTCCAGTGGTTTGCACTGATTGCAATCTAAAATTGCGAAATCCAAAGATGAACAACCTGAATTAACCACGTAGGCTTTTAATGGATGTTATTATTTTTATTAGAATTCCTCTGCGGTTCAAGATAGACAAGATCCTAAGTTCAGTAAACACGAATGTAAATTTAATCAGTTAAATTTCATTTCTAAATAGCATTATTGCCGATACTGTGGGCTGAGCGAATTTCATCCAATTTAAAAAATATTAGTAAATTCATTCTTTGTTATCGTGTTTATAAGTACTATGTATCACAATATATGTGTTTTAATATGGTTTTTTACAAGAAAATAATTTTTTCTTACACTATTTTTAATTCAAATTTATTAAAATTTATTTTCTATTTTTTAATTGGATTTTCTATAAAAGCGTATTTTGTTAGTTTTTTTAAACTATTATTTATTGATGTGTATGGCGATGACGATTTCATTTGTACAATAAAAAACAGGCTACATCCATCACAGCAGCTTTTTCTATTGTATAGACGGGTGAAAGAACTCACGGCTCACCTAGTGTCAAATGGTCACCGAAGCTCATAGACATCAATAACGTAAATCCTGTCACTCACCTTGAGACATGACTTCTAAGTCACAACTTTACAGTGCCATTCATTTTATTTACATTTTATTTCTAACACGATATTTATTGCTAGATTACACAGAGCATTAGTTCCAAGATATAAAAAGTTGCCACACGATTTTGGTAAAAAACTATACCCAATCCAATACTTCTAAGTATAATTCGTAACCATATTTTTTTATTGCCTATTGTAGGCAGAGCATACGGCCCACCTGATGGTGAGTGGTTACCGTCGCCCATGGACTTCAGCAATGCCAGGGGCAGAGCCAAGCCGCTGTCTACCGTAAAAGTATGGCGTTACATAGAACTTTCCACTGAGTAAATATGTTGCATCTAAGCGCTTCTACCGCGCCTTGTAATGCAATGAAGCGATTGATCGCATCTTCTACAATAGAAGATCGGTCACATTGTCTTAGTGCATCAGGCGTGTCCTTACACCAGTAGCGCACAGGCTAGCATATAAACATTGCCCTTGTACGCAGATGAGCATACGGCCCACCTGATGGTGAGTGGTTCACGTCGCCCATGGACTTCAGCAATGCGAGGGACAGAGTCAATCCGCTGCCTACCTAAACTAATAACCCTCAGACACAGCCCACTGAGTTTCTCGCCGGATCTTCTCAGTGGGTCGCGTTTCCGATCCGGTGGTAGATTCTGCGAAGCACGACTCTTGCTAGGGTTCGTGTTAGCAACGTCGTCAGGTTTGAGCCCCGTGAGCTCACCTACTAGTTAAGGTTACGCTGGAATAGCCGCGACTAATAAATTAACACAAAACAATAGATATCGTTTCTTAAATTTAACAATTTATATTCATTACGAAACTAAGAAGAAATAGCTTCAGAAATATGGAACAAATTGATCACAAAATGTTTGATGTATTCACGTATCATTTACCATCTCATATTCAATACAGCGTAACAGTTATTGCGTACGAAAAATTCAGTCATATAAGTCGATCCAATATTCATTTGAGTCAACGAGTTAAGATGTACTTATATTTTCAGGGAATCAAGAAATGGGGCCGAGCTTAAGGTCCGGAATAACATATAGTCGAAGACGTTTCTCGAAATCAAATAATATTTAACTTGAAAGGTAAAAGAACGCGCTTTGGTATATATAAATATAATATAAATTTGAGCCAAAAAATGAGCCAGCGACGCCAGGTGGGCGAGGAAAGTCCTCGAATGGAGGCCACGGATGGGTACCAGGAGCGTGGGGCGTCCTCCAACCAGGTGGACCGACGACTTAGTGCGCACGGCGGGAAGTCGTTGGATGCGGAAGGCGGAGGACCGCATTATGTGGAAGGCATTGGGGAAGGCCTATGTCCAGCAGTGGGCAGATAAGGGCTGATGATGAATACAAATTTAGTGAATAATTGAGAGTGAGTAAAATAGGAGTTTAAAGATAAAAAGAATCGACATAGTGCGTTATTTATTCATCCCTTTGCTTGCCAAAGTTAAACAAAAACCAGATAAGTGTCGAACAAAGTGAAAATTACTATAGTAGGAATAAACTTTTAAAAATTATCTAGGAATGGAAAGTACTACCTACCTTTAAAAGTAAGTGTATGATATAGTATGGTTTAAAAGTATGGTAAAGTACCTTACTTAAACTATGGTAGATTTTTAATACTTTTAAAAGTCTGGCAATAAATTTCCCTTATTAAAAGAATAAGTTAAATTAAAAAACATAATTTTGTTAACTCGTGCTATCGAAAACGTCCCACGTCCAAAAACGATTAACATATTTTGCTAAAAACATTTCCATTGATTTTTATCGGATCTCTTTGAAAGCTTAAAGCTTCATGAGTGATTGTGAGCCCGCACGGGTAAGTTACTATCCCGTCTATCTCTGAAGTGAAGCAGTAAGCCATTCCGCTTTGAAGGTTGGCACAGCTGTTGTACCTACTGTAAAAGCTGAGACTTGGAACTCATGTCTCAGGGTGAGTGGCGATATTTGCGTTGTTGATATCTCTGGGCGCAAGTAACCACTTAACACTAGGTGGTCCATGAATCCGTCCACATATCAAAGCAATACAAAAAAAAAGCTCAATAATCCCAAAAAACAAATCAGGGATTTACGTCAAATTGGTATTTAAGGATAAGGTCGATACTTTTTACAACCCGAAACAATACGTTAAAAGACGTACACGTATAAAAATATACTTTTTCATGTTTCTTGGATATTTCCTAAAAGTCAAGATAAGAAGAAACGATCGTCAGCTTCATTTCTCAAGTTCCTAACGCTACTACTATCCTTTTCGCGTAATCTAAAGGTCGATTGACAAAATAACATCAGTCTGAAGAAAAAATGACGGCTCGTACTCTATAACTCTTTCGGCCTATTCGATAAAGCAATCAGAAAAGTGTTCCGAAGAGATATATGTATGTATTGTATATAACGTAGGGAAAAGGAAATAATCTGGTTTCTTCGTAAATCTATCTTCAATATTAAGACATGCGTGTGTCAGATTTAATGATAAAATATTGTAAAAACAATCGATGCTATATTTAATATTACTAGTGGTCCCGCAGTAGTCGAAATTCGACTATAATTAATTGGAATTGTAAGTTTGTACACTATCATGATTGTATTTTATACTTCAATAATCACAAATTTCGCCAAGACTACACTATAAAAAATATTAACAAAGACAAACAATATTTAATCTATTCTCAATTTGACAGCAGTGTCAAGAACAAAAGTTTGACAATAAATAGTATGCATGCGTGTGTGCGTCAAACACATGGTATGTAGTGTGCGTAATGTTTTCTTTATTGATTTAATGTATCTTTTATGCATAATTTTTAAAAAATATTAGCATTGTGCACTTCTTCTCTATATTCTCTATAAGTGTGGAAAATTTCATACTCCTCCGTCCACGCAATTTTCGTAAAAAGGCATACAAAGTTTTTGCTTCACGTATTAATTTAATATTATAAGTATGAAAGTTTGTGTGATTGTTTCCCAAAAAATGGTTAAACTAATTTGGATGGAAATTCGCACAAAGATAGTTTATAGACTGCATAATAAATAAGATAGTCTTTTTTTTGTGGGGAACCACACGACTCAGCTAACAAAATCAAATCAAAAAATTTTTCAATCAATTATTTTATTTGATTAGCGTGGGCCCTTTTTTTTTTTGTTTTTTTTTTTTTTTTTTTTATTGCTTAGATGGGTGGACGAGCTCACAGCCCACCTGATGTTAAGCAGTTACTGGAGCCCATAGACATCCACAACGTAAATGCGCCACCCACCTTGAGATACAAGTTCTAAGGTCTCAAGTATAGTAATGTAGTAATGACTTTTCCATCAATTCGTAATGCAGTTACACCACTGAATAATCCGTAAGAAAGCTCGGGTTTGATCTTGTCCAAATTTTTTATTAAGTGTTATTAAGTTTACAAAAATGTTATTAAAGATGATGTGATCTCGAAGAGAAAAAATGGGGTGCATCTGATGAGGCCTAAACTCAGCATTACGTAAACACGGGGTGAAGAACAGATCTAGAAGAATCTAGTCTGGTTTAGCGAGGACTACCAAAAATCAGTTCATACTGTCTGAAGCATAAATTCAAGCCCACTCGCTAATAAACTTTTGTTATTGAGGTGTGTTTAATTTTAAAACTAGTTTAATTTAAATCCAAAATATGTCTGAAACTCTGGTCCGTGCTCTGCAATGAGTCTTTGATTTTTTATGGATGTTAAACGATCTTTGAATTTACTTTTATTTTTAATGTCTATCGAATGTGTATAACTTATTTAATACGCTTTTATTAGCTTCAGACGTATGTTAGTATGTAACGGAATCTTTGAACATGAATTTGACCCCCTTCAAAACGTCGGATTAACTCAAAATTTTGTATACTTATTAAGTACCATGACAATTCAATATTTAAAAAAAATTGAAGTTTACCTAAAAAATGAAAAATAAATAATAGTTTAAAAAAACTAACAAAACACGTTTTAGATAGAAAATCCAACTAAAAAATAGAAAATAAATTTTAATTAAAAATAGTAAAAGAAAAAAATATTTTATTGTAAAAAAAGCGTGGGTCTTATTTTTTCTTTTTAGTTTTTTTAAACTATTATTTATTTTACTATAAAACTTTTAATGGGCATACATGACGTTAGCAAAAATATATCGTGATGCAATTGTATATAGCAATGTACCATTAAATTTCATAGCAACTCTGAGTATACCTGGCATAATAAAAACGACAGTATGTTCGCTCATGATTCTACGTATAAAGGCATCTACGAATCGATTAGCTGTTTATGGACTAGAGGATGACACAATCAGGTATTTTCTCGGGGTAGTGTAATATTTTTTATTTATTTATTACAAATTTAATGGAGGTGAAACCGCAAGGGATGTATAGTAACTACACAAGGATATCAAGAAGGTTATTTTGGATATATTATTACAAAACAAATTAACAAAAACTGTCATGGCAGACCGATCTCAAAACTTATCTTTAATTAGTCTGTCCTACTCACATAATATAATATTAGCATTCAAAGACCTACAGAAATTTGCCAGCCTCAGATTCGCACTACAAAAATTTGGTCCATTTTAGTTATTCTGACAATTGTAACTAACTTAATTTTTATTCTTACCAATATGCTGCATGTCTCGCCATGTTAGATCTCTATTAGCCTGTAATGCTAAAGCGCATATACCGGCTGCAAGAGGGGCCGATGCGGAAGTACCCGTGTGACCGGCTGTGCAAGAGTGATGCAAGTCCGTTGTTACCACCTGCCAAAGAATATTATTTTACTGGTGGTAGGACCTCTTGTAAGTCCACGCGGCTGGGTAGCACCACCCCGCTTATTTCTGCCGTGAAGCAGCAATGCATTTCGGTTTGAAGGGCGGGGCAACCGTTGTAACTATACTGAGACCTTAGAACTTATATCTCAAGGTGGGTAGCGCCTTTACGTTGTAGATGTATATGGGCTCCAGTAACCACTTAACACCAGATGGGCTGTGAGCTCGTCCACCCGTCTAAGCAATAAATAAATAAAATATTTAATAAAAATTTGTTGGCAGATCACACAAGGCATTTGGCAAAAAGCAGAATTCCAACGGGAACACCGTAGACTATTCAAAATACGTTTAATTATAATTAATATATACATTCATAGCTTCTAACCACTCAGACAAAAAACAAACAAACTTGTTCAACAAATGAATATTTGCTTGAAGTAGGAATCAAGTTCATGTCGAACTTATCGCTTGCGACGAAGGGTTCGGCGAGTAAATTAACCCACAGACACAGCCTACTGAGTTTCTCGCCGGATCTTCTCAGTGGGTCGCGTTTCCGATTCAGTGGTAGATTCTGCGAAGCACTGCTCTTGCTAGGGATAGTGTTAGCAACGTCACCAGGTTAGACCCCTGTGAGATCATCTACTCGATCGGAGAATCTAGTATAACCCCTCGAGGTTACTGGAATAGGTAAGAAAAAGAAGAAGCTAAATATTAAATATGAAACGCAAGAATATTACTCAAACGTGGAAAAACGTAACGCCATAAACTTGATACAAATAAAAAACATCGTTTCATACATGAAGTCCAATAAAAATGTAATGTAGCGTGCACATAAACAAAGCTATATAAGGGAAGATACAACAAAGAAACCTCTATAGAGACACGTAAAATAATTCCTGGAAATATATCTCCAGTAAATTCTACAGTCGAGCAGAAACGGTTCTATATTCCATTGAATACTTTACGACGCGGATCTATTTATACATTCTACGAAACTCGCAATAGTTTTTGTATCATTGCTTTATGTATACCTATCACGAGCACTTTGTTTCGACCCAAAACTTTTAGCAAACTTTGATTGAGAACGTACCCTCGCTTGGTGTAGAACCGGAGTCGAATTGCCAACTACATTACCTTTTGGGCTCACAACAAAACCAACCTTTAATTTATATTCAAATGACATAATTTTATTTACCCGAATCCCGAGCTAAAAGGGCAAGACCTGTATTTTCGGGGTAACACACCGAGATGGGGCGGCGTAACTACTTTTACTGTAAACAGGCATAAACGTTCGAGACGTTTAAAGGAGAATCCTTTTGATATAGAACAGCGTTTGAACAAGTTCGAATTTTGTAATATACACACATGATGAAAAAATATAACAGGTACATTTATTTTTCTTATTATTCCTATTATCATCTATGTATTCATGGCAATTTTAAGGTCTGCAATGGACAAGTTGAGAAAAAATATGGAGGAAATGCAACAAATATAAAACCACAAAAATCCGGCTAGTTCGGGCACTTTTATTCCCCATAATATTGTACGCCGCAGAATCGTGGACCCTGCAGGAAGTAGAGAAGAAGAAGATAGACGCCCTAGAGATATGGTAGGGGGGTGAATACTCGGAGTATCGTGAACCGAATTCGGTACCAACGAGTCTATACTTCAATAAATCGGCATCAAGCAGCGGTTATCATCTTACAGTACAGTCTCGTATCTTCCCTTTTTTGGTCACGTATGGTGCCGAGGGGTGAGTGGCTATTGAGCGACTTGTAGTCCAGGGCAAGATTCAGGCTACCAGGCCACTAAGAAAGTCACCTATGAGGTGGAATGACCAGATAAAAGCGGCAGTAAATAGCACCTAGTCATTATATGAATGCATGAGAAGGGCAACCACCCGAAAAGAGTGGCAGCGTGTTGTGAAACTTGCTACCAACACCTGAAGTGACGACCATCATAGATAATACAAATAAATTAGTATGATCATGACCACTCTGTCAAGAGTGATACTGACAAAGAAGAAGAAGAATTATTATTTCACAACAGTCCCGGATATTTATGGCCCATCAATAAAAAAATGCAATTTGGGTCTCAAAATAGTATAGAATTTCATAATATAATAATACAAAATTTTAACAATCAAGAAAACCAGCTTCACGACATAAAATAAGTATAAAATCGTGAATTTAGTCGAATTCAATTAAATATGAATTATCAAGGATAGCTCAAGAACTACATAATCAGACCTTGATAACATTGAAATGGGAACACACGAGAAGCCCCAGCTTCCCAATAAAAAAAATTAGAAAAATCATTAAGATTGGTTCACCTCGAAAGAGTTTCTGACATAACACACATAAAAATACAGTCCAATTTTAAATATCTTTTTTCACCCACTTCAAAAAAATATATTTAAAATTCAACTGTATTTTTTATCTTTAGTTAGTAACTTTTAGTTTAGTTTAGTTTAGTAAATATATTTGTTTTAAATGTACCTGGTTCTCGTTTATTGCGCCACTGCTATACGTGGCCGCTAAAGTCGAGCTGCATTTCTCCGAGTACCAAGGGACGTCGCCGCGTTCCGTTGCCGACGATATCGATAACGTCCAAATCGAGTTAGTGTAGCCGTCGCAGTTGCAGTTATCGTGCTCTTTACCGCCGTTTCCTGACGCCCATACAAAGATCGAACCTTTTCCGTTGCGACCCTACGGAGAAAAGAGTATAACTTTAATGTAAATTACGAGAAAATATTTTGAATAATCTTTGGCGATTTAATTCCATGTTCACTTCATTAATTGTATCAAAAGTTTCGTTATCATCAAAAAGGCTCACTGTAGTTTCGTGTTCAGATCTGGTGTTTTATTATTATTCCTATAGAGTAAACCTATATTTCTCATATATTTATATCAGTATGTAGTTAGTTACAGTTGTCAATAATGTAGTTAAATCGCTCGAAACAATCTTCGGGAAGTTGTTTAGCTCGTACATTTCTGTTTATTCGATGCAATACGTAATGGCTTTTAGATTTCGATCCACGAATGGACGAACAAAGGCATATGGAATCAGAGCTTTGAGTGCTTACAAATCAATTCAATTTTATACGCAGCGTACATTCATGAGATTGTGTGTTGATGTTATCCTTGTTAATAATTAGCCTATAAACAATTTGGTTGTATCACTGTGTAGCTTAATTGTCTTAACTAGGGACTAAAGTCCTAAATGTAAATTTATCGAAACACATTTTAATCTTGTAATATTTAATAAGTCTAAATCAATACAGAGTACAATGAAACCAAAGTTATTTGAAAGTGCCTCCAGTCAATGTAAATATAAATTCAACAAAATTTTCTAATTTACGAGTGCCGATTAAGTTATTTTATAAATAACTTCTATTTGATATTGACTTATTTATTTGCAAGTATGAAGGTCACTTTGTCGACTGTATTTAAGTTAGAGGTATTGAGTCAGGTATCCATAAAATAAATAAGAAAAAACTATTATTTCGTCTTACCATTTTTAGAATAAAATTTCTGTATACAATAGACCTACAAATTAAAGTCTAGATGTTGAACAGTTTTAATAGTCAGACAGACTATATCGTGTTCTATAGATCCTAGGCCACAGTGAATATGAGAACACATGCCACATGCCGAATTGACTACGTAAAATAATAATTGTTATCGAAACAAATGTCTAAAATACTTCATATTCGTCGTATAATTTATCCCGACTACTACTTTAAATCTGTCTTCTATATATATTGATATATGTATATATGAATTGCTGTTCGATAGTCTCGCTAAAACTCGAGCACGACTGGACCGATTTGGTCTTGAATTATTTGTTGAAGTCTAGAGAAGGTTTAAAAGGTAGATAAATATGAAAATGCTCGGAATTACATAAAAATTACAATTTTGTTTTTCCTTTGACGTGTCCCCCGTCGAACGGATTCCTTTTGTTTGTTTTAAGTTTATTTTATACAAAACTTTAGGTCTTTTATTTATCAATTGAGGCACTACGAAGTCTGCCGAGTCCGCTAGTTTTAAATAAAAGAATTATCCATCAGAATTGAAAAGTTTATACATACCAGAATGTCTACAATTTTCCAATGATTAATTTTGTTAGTCTAAAATCGGGGATATTTTTTTCCGTTATTAATTTTTCGATTACCGTTACCAGAAATAAAAATACCTAACCGCAAAGAAAAATATCCTTTAAAGTATGTTTATTAAGCTTCGTTACGTATCCTCTTTAGAAGCTATTAAAAGAGCAAAGACTATAAAAGTTAGAGCCGAGAGGAGGGTTTGAATGTTGTTTTATGTAAACAAGTGCCCTTACATGGCGAATAGAGTATAGTAAACAACATTATGTAAATTTCATGGTTCGCGAGCACTTGACCATATAGGGAATAGAGAGAAAATAATTGCGTCATTACTGAAATTGCTTTGGCCAAGTGTCGCCTCGCTGGCTGCGCGCCCTCCGCTAACTCGGTTACGAAAATGTCACTTAGCATTAAACATAAAAAGGACCTTATCGCGTCTTCGTAAGTGCCACAATCAAGTGAGCTTAAAAAGGTAACAAATTAAAATTTTGAAGTGCGCAAAGCCGGTATTGTGACTTTTCATTATGCCCCCGCTGTTAGCGGAGCGAAAATTTTACGGGCCATTCACGTTATTCTATATTAGGATTTTTGGAGGCACAGCGAAACCCATTCATTTCTAAAAACTCATACAAATTATAAAATTGATTAATTAAAGATCAATCCGCTTTATTCTTATCTATCGATGAGTGTAGACGACATCGAATGACCTTGTGTTCAAAGCTCTTATTGTTAGATACCACAACGTGAATGTTACCACACCAGCAGAGAGGTCGCTAACTATTACGCTACCAGTAAGCAAGCTCTGACTATTTCAAAAGTGTTTTGCCGAATGTCAATCGCACAGAAAACGCCATATCCCGATGTTAACATTGAATTTTTGTCGACGTTGGAATTAAAATAACTAAATACATTCCAACACTATATACATAAAGAAACAGTAGAGGGCGCAGAGGTCGACCGAAGAAAACATGGATGGAGTGTCTGGACGATATGAGAAAGAGAGAGGAGAGTGTTGAGATGATGGCTGATAGAAGACAATGGAAGAGAAAAATTAGCTGTGCCGACCCCACCTAGTAGGATAAGGTGGAGAAAAAGAAGATATATAAATAAACAAATTCTTACCTTAGTAACGCCTTCAATGAATGCTCTCGTCGCCAATAGTCCGGGCCCATCCACAGTCTTTCCATCATCATCCGGTCCCCACGAGGCACTGTATATGTCAACGTGTTGAGGATTGAGACTCAAAGATCTGGCTTCGACGACATCTGTTACATCACCATCTAACATGCGGACGCCTGTTTCAATACAAACAATACATTTAGTATTTGAAAAAAGATATGGAATTGGTTATATCTTTATTTACATACATATTTTATCATAATTATTTGAGACTAGCTGACCAGGCAGACTTCGTGGTGCCTAAATCGATAAATAAAATACCTAAACTTTTGGATAAAATAAAACTAAAAAAAAACAAAAGGAATCCATCCGAACGGGGGACACATCAAAGGAAAAACAAAATTGTTTGTTATTATATAATTCCGAGCATTTTCAAATTGTTTCACCTTTTAAGCCTTCTCTAGACTTCCACGAATAATTCAAGACCAAAATTAGCCAAATCGGTCCAGCCTTTCTCGAGTTTTAGCGAGACTAACGAACAGCAATTCATTTATATATATATATAGATTAAGCCGGTACGAGAAACCGTAGACAGTGAATCCGTTGAGTTTGTTTAAGAATGAAGCGTGAATTTCTTATGTCAATGAGCAATGATCACTCAGAATGAGGTGAATTCCTCGTTGTCTAAACGATAAGACGCTCGCCCCATGTACTCGTGGCAAGCGATGCGAGCGTGCCGGTGTTCAAATCACGTAATTGTTGGACTCCTACCGGGCGCGTCCGTAGGTGGCGGATAACGGGCCTCTGGGCACCATTCCCAGAGGCATCGTTCCGTCTCTCTCGTTTTGTTGCAACGAGAGAGACCGAACGACGTGGACCAAAACCAGCTCTGGGGGTTCCAAGCTCTCCTCCCCCTTCACTTGTTGAAGGGTGGTTCTCCTGGAGAAGCGTGGGCCTCTACCTTTTATCCCTTTCCCTTTGATTATTTCGTTATTTTACTAACTGTCTTTTTGTTATCTTAATTTGTTTAATTTATATTTTGAGTTGTAATCTGTCTCTTTCTTCGTTTCACTTTTTGGTTTATCGTTTTGTGTTATTCTTTATCCTGTCTTTCTTTGCCTTTCGTTTTATTTTTGGTTTCTTTTGTTTTATTTTCTTCTTCTCTTTATTTCAATCCTAATCCTAAGCTTTGACACCTGGTGAGAGGATGCATGGCCGGTGGGTGACCGGTCACTAGGGTGTCCCAGGGGACCACACCTCGGGTTAAAAATAAAGGGAAACCAATGAAGATGTCCAGTTTGCAAAGAGTAATACCCCAGGAGGGTACCTGCCAAGCGGGAGAATCCCTCCGTACTACCGACTCGTCGGTAGTGCGCAGCCCCTCGTATTCTGGGGGGGGCACAAACTGCACTGAGATAAGGTCCGGGAAGGACGTAGTTAAAAAAGGAGCAGGGTCCGGGAAGGACGTAAGTAGGAAGAACGGGTCCGCGAAGGACGTAGTAGCAGAAGGGTCCGTTAAGGACAGTGAGGGGATCGTCCAGAACCACTCTGGTGTCGGATGATAGCATGACCACAGCTGGGTCGGCCCACTCGTCAGCCCGCTCTTCGCCGACACGCAGACAGCGAAAAAGAGTCCTGACGATCAGCAGTGATGAGTTTGGAAGCAGCTCCGGCTCGGATGAAACAGCTACTACTGGTAAATGTGGTGTCAAGCCGCAATCGAAGAGAGGTCGCGGTCGTCCGACGACCACTGGTCAGTACGGTCTGACTGCGGACGAACAGGCGTATCTTAAAGCTCAGCGCTCTGAGATAAAGGATGCCGGTAGCGTGCGTAGTATGCGCGAATTAAGAAGCGCAAAAATCATGGAAGGGAGCTCTAAGAAAGATCCCGAGTGTCGTCTAAAGGAGAGTGCCGCGATGGCTCTGAAGGTATGTAGTAAGCCCGGAAACCTGAAGGGCACGTATCAACGTGTCCTAAAGGAATTGGCGGTGACAATAACGGAAGTCACAGAAGAACTGGCGAACCGCCCCGCGACCGAAGAGATGGAAAAGCTGCGTGCGGTAAACGCCTGTCAGCAGGAAGAGATTTTACAGCTCCGGCAGGAGCTGCAGAAGGTGCACAAGGAGCTGGCGCGCATATCACAGGCATTGACGTTGTCCAATCCAGTCGAAACCCCAGCCCCAGCTTCAACCACAGAGGACCAGGAGGAGTTGCGTGTCCAACGCATTATGCGTGCCGTCGGCACCATGCTTGACGCTCGCATTGCGAGTCTGGAGATGCGGCTACCCCCGGAGCCTCGCATCAGGCCACCCTTAGCGGCGGATAAGCGGAAGAGCTGTGAGAAATCGCCGAATTCTCCTCTCCTCGTTGACGCTACGCTGGAGTCGACAACGGCACAAGCAGCACTACCGTCCACGGTGAACAAGAAGACACGAGGCCCTAGACAAAAGGCCACAGTGTTAGCGCCTCCACCCGAACCGCGTGCCTTCCCTCCGGCTCCAGCTGTCGTGACCGAAAGCTGGTCTACGGTCACCCGTAGGCGCGCTAAGCCGAGAGGGGAGACCGTGAGAACGGCCACAGCCGTTCCACCCACTAGGGTGTCGGAGAAAGTCCCGTCTTCAAAGAAGAGGACAAAGAAGCGGCTCCGAGCTCCGCGTTCTCAGGCTGTGGTATTAAAACTACAGCCTGAAGCGATAAATAGCGGTCTCACATATCGGTCCATCCTCGCGGACGCGAGGGCGAAGCTCGACCTAGAATCGCTGGGTATCCCGCTCCAGAGGATCCGATCCTCTCTGACGGGTGCCAAGGTCCTGGTGGTGGACGGAGACGATCAAGTAGAGAAAGCCAACCTCCTGGCGAGCAAACTGAAAGAGATACTGCCCGCTGAGGGCGTCGAGGTCTCCAGGCCATTGGTGACTGCAGCGATGCGCATCAGTGGCCTCGACGACTCGATATCGCGTGAAGAAATCGCTGATGAGCTCGCCAAAATTGGGGGGTGTCCACCCGAGATTATCAAGATCGGGGAAATAAAAACCGATCCAGGCGGGATGGGACAAGTCTTAGTTCGTTGTCCGATCTCAACAGCGGCGAAAATCGCAGCAGTTCCCAAGCTAAGGATTGGCTGGAGCGTGCTCCGCGCTCATTTGCTGGAGGCCAGGAGGCTGCAGTGTTTCCGGTGCCACGAGTTGGGCCACGTGAGCGCTCGTTGCCCGTCGTCGGTCGATCGCAGCCGGGAATGCTACCGATGCGGCCAGGCCGGTCACGTGGCTTCTGGCTGCTCGCTGGCGCCGCGCTGCACTGTTTGTGTCTCCGCCGGCAGACCAGCGGACCACGTTTCCGGGGGCAAGGCCTGTGCCAAGCCCCCGAGACAGAGACAACGTCGGCAGGATCTCGCGTCGCTTGAGGGCGTGCGTAATCGGCCCGGTATGGCCTCGGTGACACCGATGGATGCTCAGATATGACAGACGTCCTTCGTTTCCTCCAGGGGAACCTCAATCACTCCGCCAGAGCTCAAGATCTTTTGTTTCAGAGCATGGCGGAGGGGTTGACTCACCTTGCGGTGGTCGCAGAGCCGTACCGGGTCCTTTTGGGTCCCGATTGGGCAGGTGACCTTGACGGCCGGGTTGCCATTGTCAGGCGTGGCTGTGTGGGTGCTCCGCCCGGATTCGACCTCATTGAAAGGGGTCGCGGCTTCGTCGCCGTCCTCTGGGCCGAGATGATCGTGGTGGGAGTATACTTCTCCCCCAACAGGACGCTCGCCGAGTTTGAGGGCCTCCTCCTTCAGCTCGGTCGCGTCATTGGGAGGTCACATTCCCGTCGGATTCTCGTCCTTGGGGACCTCAATGCCAAGTCATTGGCTTGGGGTTCCTCGAGGACGTGCCCCAGAGGAACGGCGGTGGAGGAGTGGCTGGTCGGAGGCGGCCTCGTTATTCTCAACCGTGGCACGGAACTTACGTGCGTGAGACGATTAGGCGGGTCCGTGGTGGACGTCACGTTCGCATCTCCCGATGTCGCGAGTCGCATCCGTGGTTGGACGGTGATGGTTGGTGAGGAGACGCTTTCCGACCATCGCTACATCCGTTTCAGCATTGCTGTAGCCCCAGAAGTGACATCAACTCCTTTATTCTGCGGCGGCGGCGTGGAGGGTCCTCGTTGGGCCCAGAAGCGCCTCGATGTCGAACGGCTGAATGAGGCGGCTGTCGTCCAGGCCTGGCGCCTCGATTCCCTCGGCGAGCCGATGAATGTAAGCGTGGGGGCGGAGCGTATGCGCGAGGCAATGTCGCGGGTATGCGATGCCGCTATGCCTCGCGTCAGAACTCTTGCTCCTAAGCGCCGCGTATACTGGTGGACTGATGAGATCGCCAGCCTGCGCCGGTCCTGCAACGTCAGTCGACGTGCGTACCAACGAAGCCGACGTCGGGGGGCGCATCGGGACCCTGAGGAGGAGGACCACCTTTATGAGGTGTACAGGACGGAGGTGAGGGCCCTTTGCATAGCCATCAGAGAGGCGAAGGAAGCCGCTTGGAATGATCTGCTCGCCTCGCTCGATCGTGATCCGTGGGGGCGGCCCTACAGGCTAGCGCGCAATGCGCTTCGCCCATGGGCTCCCCCTACGACCAGCACACTGCCACCCGAGACATTGCACCGGGTGGTCGGGGGTCTATTTCCGGACTCATCCCGAACGGCCTTCATCCCCCCTGTAATGGCAACGGCGCAGGTCGCTGACGGCGGAGAGCTGGAAGGTGTGTCCCAGGCGGAATTTGAGGCGGCAGTGGCGAGGATGCGCGTGAAGCGTACAGCACCAGGCCCCGACGGCCTGTCGAGTCGAGCATGGGCTCTCGCTTTAACTGAGGATGGTTTGGGACCTGCACTTCGAACGCTGTTTAGCAGGTGCCTCCGCGAGGGCAGGTTCCCGGAGCCGTGGCGCACGGGCCGGCTGGTGCTTATCCCGAAGGACGGTCGCCCTAGAGACGAGCCCTCCGGATATCGCCCGATAGTAGTGTTGGACGAGGCCGGTAAGCTCCTTGAGCGTGTGGTTGCCGGGCGTCTTGTTCAGCACCTCGAGAACATTGGGCCGGATCTCGCGTCCAACCAATATGGCTTCCGGAGAGGTCGGTCGACCGTGGACGCGGTCTTACGGGTTCGCGATCTTTCCGACCAGGCGTGCTCTGGGGGAGGTGTACTGTTGGCTGTGTCGATTGATATTGCCAACGCCTTCAACACGATCCCCTGGAGCACGATTGTGGAGTCATTACGGTTTCACCGCGTCCCCACCGGTCTCCGTAATCTGATTGAGGATTACCTCTCAGGGCGGGCGGTGATCTTCCCCGAGCGGGGTGGGTGGGGACGAAAAACAGTGTCGCGTGGGGTTCCACAAGGGTCGGTACTGGGTCCACTCCTTTGGAATATAGGCTTTGACTGGGTCCTCCGCGGGGCTAACCTGCCTGGCGTCGAAGTGGTTTGCTACGCTGACGACACGCTGGTGACGGCTTGCGGAGACGACTACCGGTCAGCAGCCGTCCTGGTTGTGGCTGCAGTGGCAACTGTGGTAAGACGAATAAAGAGACTCGGCCTCGAGGTGGCCCTCCAAAAATCCGAAGCAGTGTGCTTCCACTCAGCTCGGAAAGGGCCACCTCAAGGCGCGAATCTCGTAGTCGGGGGTGTCACCATTGCTGTCCAGCCGAAGCTCAAGTATTTGGGCCTCGTGCTGGACAGCAAATGGAGATTCGACCACCATTTTAAAGCGCTGGTTCCGAGGCTCATGGGGGCGGCAGGTGCGCTGACCCGTCTTCTTCCCAACGTCGGAGGATGCAGCGCCGGTACTCGGCGACTGTACCTTGGGGTGGTGCGCAGTATGGCCCTGTACGGTGCTCCCGTGTGGTCACCCGCACTCTCCGCGAGAAACGCGTCTCTGCTGCTCAGAGCTCAGCGGGCGCTCGCGGTGAGGGTCATCAGGGGGTACCGCACCATCTCTCAAGATGTGGCCTGCGCTCTCGCCGGATCCCTACCCTGGGACCTCGAGGCCGAAATCTTGGCTGCGGTATATCGGCGTAAGGCGCAGGCCTTGAGTCGGGGACGGTCGCCCGGCCCGTCGGCTGTCGGTCGGTGGAAGCGTGCTGCGCGTCATGTAGCATACGCTAAGTGGAGAGAGCGATTGCTGAAGGAACTTGGCCAAACTTCAGCCACCCGCAGTCGCACCCTCGAGGCCCTGGTGCCCGTGCTGGAGGCATGGTCGGATCGGCGTCACGGCGTACTCTCCTTTCACCTTGCGCAGGTCCTCTCGGGACATGGCTGTTTCGGGAGGTACCTGTGGAAGGTCTGCAGGAGAGAGCCACATCCGGGCTGCCACCAGTGCGGGCACCCGGACGATGACGCGCAGCACGCGCTCGAAACGTGCCCGCGTTGGGAGCACTCGCGGCGAGATCTCGTCGCGGTGCTGGGGAGAAACCTCTCCCTGCGGGCTGTCGTCGCCCGCATGTTAGAGGATCAGGGCTCGTGGGAGGCCATGGCCAGGTTTTGTGACCTGGTAATGGCGTCCCGTGAGGCTGAGGAGCGTGAAAGGGAGTGGGATCCCTCTTCAGCACCTCAGCGCAGAAGGCGGGATGGCCGGCGCGGGCGTGAAGCTCCCGCTCAGCCCCCGTAGGGACTGTCAGGTGGCGGGTGCGGGGGCGCCCGGTACTCGACTGTCGGTCCGGTGGTGGGGCGGTGCAAGGTGGCTCCTGTGCGCCGCTCACGGTGTATCTCCCGAAATGACGTCCTTCGGGATTTTCCCGGAGATGAAATCCCGTCTTATCATCAGGACGGGTACCGGCGAAGGCGGACTTTCGGCGCGCACTGCGGTACCGTAGGTCTGGTGTAGCCGGTGTGGTGGAGCTCGATGGGGTTTAGTCGGTAGTCGTTCTGCGGGGCAAGTGCTTCGCGCGCCTTTTTCAAGGCGTAGTCTCTTGCGAGGGATTCGGGGAGGTGGAGGACCTTCTCGTCCCCCTCTTCCTCTCAGGAGGCGCCGGAGTCCGACATAACCCGGTTCGTTACCCCCCGGACCGGGTATCCGTAAATGGATTCCCCAGCGTTAAAAAAAAAAAAAAAAAAGTATTAATACCACAATTCTATCTCTCATCAACCGAATGATCATTGTTCTATACGCTTCGTATATACTGTGTTTACTTATAATATTTTGTATTCAAGTTTAACAATATTTGCTATGTGTATGTGCATTACTATAATTCTCATGTTGTATTTCTTATTTTAGTTATGTGTTATTTGTTCTACACACACTCATCACTTTTAATTATTATTCTCATAATCCTCTCGCAGGTCTGCTGGAAGAGATTTCTTAAAGAAATAAGCAGCGCCTTTGTACATAATTTTCCTATTACTCTGTACTATGTCTTCTTTTCTGTGTGTACATAAATAAATAAATAAAAAAATACTACTGAAAAACGTAATTAAAAGATTTTCCATGATGAATGATCGTGTAATAAACACGAAACCATCAAAATTGTATTGTATAACGATTAAAATATACTCGCACATGTCCCTAATAATCAAAGGTGGAAGAGAGATGTTTATGTTTGGTAGATATAACCACCGCACGTCCAATCCGCAGCCTTAACACGTGGTGGGTTCAAAAAGTTTCAAATTAATTTGAAGTTTCAGTTGTTTGCAACAATAACAAAGACAAATACAGAAGAGTAACAAAAACCAAGTAAATGGCAAATAAATCTGGAAATTTAACAATAATACTAAAAAGACTGCGACCTTTTATCTTTGTCTAAATAAAACTGTAACGCGGTATTTCTCTTTTGATTGTACAATAAAAGTGTGTATTTCTTTATACGTATATTAAAAGTTATTAGGCACTTTCACATCCAAGAACTAGTTCTTGTTTAGAACAAAAAGACGTAAAACGTTATGCCGTCAATAAAAAATGTATTTACATATATATATATATATACAACAGCGTAACAAGCGCTGAGAATTTTTTGTAACACAAAGTTTTTATATGAAGTAATTCCTTTACAGTGTTACGTTCGGAATTGTAATTTCAACGGTTTACATTTCACGAACCAACCATATATAATCTGGGTACACTGAGTTACTCCACCAATTCCGAGAACGACCCTGATAATATATCGAGAAAGTTCTTTCGTATGATATTAGTTGTGTTAGTATGAGTCTAGCAAAGCGAGACTTTTCAGAAACCTTTTTATATTTAATTTTACTCGTTATTGAAGTATTTACATCCAAAAAACTCATTTTGTGGATCCGTCAGAGTAATCCAATATAATAACATAAGAAACTGATTCAAATAAGTATCTTTAAAACTTAAATTAAGTGATTTCTGTGAATGATCGCTGTGATGCATATTCGTATCTTAATTTTCTCCTTGATTCTTTCGAACCTAATTAAGGTGTAAAAAATATATAGTTTTTCCATCAAAGTTGAGAACTCCTGAATTCACGACTATTATACATAGAACAAGGGGACGTATCAGGCAGTGTAATGAACTAGGATGTTTATTTAAAGCCGTTACAAAAAATACTCCACAATATGCACGATATTCAGACACCGTATCGATACTGAGGTCAACCGTATATTCTAATGTTGGCACCTTATCAATTCTCATCTTACCTCCAACTCGAGCACCGAACGCAACACCGACTGCACAAAGCGAGTTGTTGGCAGTGGCGGCAACTTCGCCGGCGCACCTCGTCCCGTGCCTATTTGAGTCTATGACGTCATATCTTGGCTGAGGATCCGGATCGAGCCCGTTCACGTCGTATGATGCAGCTGGGTCCTGTTAAAGATTACAATTACTATGTGGAAACAGACCTGATGTCAAGTGGTAGTCTTTTAATCTACCTATGCTAACAAACTCGAGGGGCTATACTAACTTCGCTGAACGTGTAGGTGAACTCATTCGGCTCAGCCTGGCGAATTTGCTAACAGTAGCCCAAGCAGGGGCAGTGTTTCGCTGTATCTACCACCGGATCGGACTCGCGATCCACTGAGAAGATCCGGTGACAAAGTCAGTGGGCTGCGCCTATGGGTTAATTTTCACGACGAACCCTTCGTCGCATTCGACGGGTTCGACGGTGACCGGTGACCGGTGATTGGAATGCCTAAAAGCACCGATAGTGGATCGGGAGGATTCGAAATGATGTGTTTTAAGCAACGGCGACTTTTTACCATTTGGTCCACAGGGTCGGGTATATATTATAGTTTTCGGCAGGTACAATAATAGGGTTATCGTGTATCGCGCCATTTTTGCGATTTATTTGGTTATCGGAGCCTATTGATATTAGAAATAAAATGCCACAACTCGCTTCGAGATTAGAAGTCGATTTCTAAACTTAGAGTAAGAAGTAACGGTTGTTCCACTCCTAGAATCGGAATAGAGGACCACTTCGCGGCAGAAATAAACAATATGGCGACATCTACCCGTATGCTTTCAAAATGAGCTCGGCCAGTAATAACGCAAATCCATAAAGTATAATAAAATTTCCTTCTTAAGATAAACTTAAGTGAAAATGTTACAAGAAAGAAAATATTTACTGAAAATCCGGTCTAGAATTAGCCTTATTTTTCCCTAAAAATGCTCTCTTAAATTCGTTCTTAGGAAAAGTGATTTTCTACACAATAACAAAAAGCAATTAACCGTCTAAATTCTTAATTTTAATATTTCGTGTATAATACAGTAATAACGCAAATCCATAAAGTATAATAAAATTTCCTTCTTAAAATAAACTTCAGTGAAAACGTTATCAGTGAGAAAATATTAACTGAAAATCCAGTCTAGATTAGCCTTACTTTTCCCTTAAAAATGCTCTCTTAAATTCGTTCTTAGGAAAAGTGATTTTCTAAACAATAACAAAAAACAATTAGCCGTCTAAATGTCGCCATTATCATATTTCGTGTATAATTAAAATCCTCAGATACGCGATGTAAATATTCCAAGCACACTGATCGATGCTTCCTCGCATTCACAAAACTAGGCTCTTGATCTCCTCGGCTTATGATTTTCGGAACAGATAACACACATACATTTGCGTTTACACTTCGTTTATGTAATATCGGGGATAAGCACGCGAGACTAATCCCGGTGGATATAACGTCACTTGACGTAACGAGTATGTGTAATATAACTCGACCCAATTACCCGGTTTTTCTGAACGCTAACAGTGAAATTAAAGCCGCGCTCGCACGTAGCCGCGCGGTAACCCACGGCCGAGATGAATCGTGTAATTTAAAACTCGAGTCCTTTTGTTCGACTCGCAGATGTCACTCGGCGCCCTTTTATCACGAGCTGAAGATTCCCGACGGATTACCGTTACCGTACTGATTTCATTCGAGTTTTCGAACGCGTCGTTTTCGCTTAGGAGTTTTTCGAATAAGATCGATATGCAAGGAAACGACGATAGCGATTTACAGCGGGAATGTTTACTTTGAAAGCGACTTGTTGGTTTGCAAGACAGATGCACGATAAGATTAATCTAATGAAATAACCGTTTAGTGTCTGTTATTTAGAGTAATCTCTATCAGATTTCCAAATTTGATTTGGTTCAAAATTACTCTAACAGAAATCTTGATATTTAACTCAGCTTTATCTTCCTGACCTATTATATAATATTAGATACTTACGTAATTCGCGACGAGATCAGGGTGGTCAGTTTCGAGGCCATCATCGAGGATCGTTACGACGACTCCTCTGCCAGTAATGCCTTCCCGCCACGCTGGTATCACATTCATATCTAGGCCGCCACCACGATTCTGAACAATAAATAAGCACTTATATTCTAAACTATGTCTACTATCACTATTATTACAGCTAAGTTCATCATCATTCATCATTCTCCTGCACTTCTCTCAGTCTATCAATTACAAGATTGTTTATTTATATTCACTGAAGAAAATAAAACAGTTTATGGTTTATTTAAATTAGTAAAAGAAATAGGTAAATGTCGCAACTATTTGACTTATGCAAATGGCACAATTTAATACAGTTTTTAGGCCATTACAAAACGCTTCAATCTGATTTAAATTTAACAATTTGTGGATAACAAATTTTCTGTTCTTTCTCGAATCTGTTGGGACAAACTAACAAACTTCTCTTCTTCATAAAATACTTTATTTGGGCATTCGTAGGTAGCATACTCAACGGGCAGATATCGTACCCAAAACATAAGAGACTAGGTTTATTTGGCCTAGAATTAGTATTCTAAATATAATCGTAAATTAAAAAAGTTTTCTGTAACAAATAAGGAGGCTATTTTCCATTTCAATAAACCCATACAGGTATTCTAATGAAAGAAATAATAAATTCTCCAATCTTTGCCGGCGCGTATCATAATCTGGCTTCACCGGGACGGAAATTTAATTTATTAAATGATACTTTTACTAAAAAGGGGTTGCGAAAAATGTGCTCTTGCAACGGCAGCGAAACGAAATGAAATATCATCCGCAACATCGGTGCGGCCACCGGAAAGTATTGATAGATCGTTTTGTACACGAACGAAATTAGTTTTTTTTTTTCATTATAAATCGATTGGATAGGAAGTTGGGGCTTACTTTATGTTAATATTTTTACTTTCTTTTTAGTCCTACGGTAGTGCCAGGTAGAGGGGGAAGAAGTCGACCGAAGAAGACATGAATGGAGTGTGTGAATGACGATATGAAATTCGTCGTGGCCTAAAGGATAAGACGTCCGGTGCATTCGTATCGAGCGATGCACCGGTGTTCGAATCTCGCAGGCGGGTACCAATTTTTCTAATGAAATACGTACTTAACGAATGTTCACGATTGACTTCCACGGTGAAGGAATAACATCGTGCAATAAAAATCAAACCCGCAAAATTATAATTTGCGTAATTACTGGTGGTAGGACCTCTTGTGAGTCCGCACGGGTAAGTACCACCGCCCCGCCTATTTCTGCCGTGAAGCAGTAATGCGTTTCGGTTTAAAGGGTGGGGTCTATGGTCTTCAGTGACCACTTAACACCAGGTGGGCTGTGAGCTCGTCCACTCATCTAAGCAATAAAAAAAAAGAAGACTGGAGTGATGACGGCTGATAGAAGAGAATGGTAGAGAAAACTTAGCTGTGCCGACCCCACCTAGTGGGATAAGGTGGAGAAAAAGAAAAAGAGTTTTTACCTTCTTTTTCTTTTTTGGTGAAGAAATCGTTCTTTAAAAATACTTTTGGGATGACGACTACGTTATCTGTGACCAACAAAACTAGGGCAGGGTTTTCGAAATGTCTGAAAAACGAATATCGTAGCGTTCCATGGATTCATCGTATAGGTGCCGGGTTCATCATGTTGCTAAGAGAGGAATTGAAGAATTTCAGTCGACTTATGACCCTGATGTTTATGGGACCCGTACCAATGCGCAATACGTTCACCTCCATTCTCGGCATTCATCTCCCTGCTTAGTCAAATTTGGTAAAAATCTACTAATGCCTATTTATCCTTTAGATATTCGTTCAAGTATAGAATTTGGTAGGTTATATATGAGTCGACTAGTATCAAAGCCGGCAATGTGACTTTTGGACAATTATTGGTAAATCAGAAAAACGAATTATTGACTTTGTATTCCATTGGCAGTCACAAAACTCTTCTGAACGACATCTTAGATAAATAACAGGTTAAGTATTAACCTTTATTTAATGCAGGTTTTGAACCGTATTCTTTGAAGGAGACGATTATATTCAAATCAATCTGTATTGACATATCAATAACATTTTTTTGTCCAAGTGCACAGATTGCCACCTTTGATAATAGACGACTCATATATTTCGCTGATATACATCTCACTTCCACTTCGACGGCATATAACTAACTATAGATCCTTTTTTGGATAGTTTGTAAGAATACTGAAGAATTACTGGTGATAGGACCTCTTGTATTACTGATGGTAGGACCTCTTGTAAGTCCTCACGGGTAGGTACCACCTGCCTATTTCTGCCGTAAAGCAGTAATGCGCTTCGGTTTGAAGGGTGAGACAGCCGTTGTAACTATACTGAGACCTTGGAACTTATATCCCAAGGTGGGTGGCGCATTTACATTGTAGATGTCTATGGGCTCTAGTAACCACTGAAGGCCAGGTGGACTGTGAGCTCGTATAAAAAAAATATTTTTATATGTTTCTATTTATTATATGGTCTTTAGGTATATTTACTTACATACATATACATATGTCTACGGCTCAGTCTACGGCTCACAAGATAAGATGAAAACATTGACAATTTTAGTGTAGACAAATTAAGAAGTAAAAATGAGCATAAAGCTTTAATTATTGTGGTGCAACAATAAAAACAATACATATTTCATATTTTTATATAGACGTTACAACAGTATTTATTTGCTACGCGCAACATTAATATGAAATTAGTTGGGATCTAATCTTTAAAAAATCGCTTTTGTATGGATCTGTGTAATTTTTTTATCCGTGTGATTTGAACTGTAGACAATAATTTTAAACCATTGATAAGGAAAAAATCGAATAATGCTCGCATTAATACAATAAAACCAATTACAATATGAGTTCTTATTATGGACATCCGGTCATGCCAATAATGATGTTAGCAATTTTATAGGAATTTTATGTTTAGTAAAGCCGCAATGAACGCGTACAAAACTTTGGGATCGATAACTGCACTCGCGTATCGCGCATCAAAACACAGGAAACAAAAATCTATTTCATTTTTTAGTACCACGTCTTCATTTTCAAAAGCTTCTCCAATATAACCCGCATTATCGTTATTATCCACGAAGTCTATCAAAGCAAACGGTTCGAATGATTGGTAAAAAGATACTCAACTTTTTAACGATCCAAAAACATATGCGAATGCTCACGAAGAAAGACTTAAAGACACATTACGAATCCATGGAAGTTTCCGCGAATATTAATAACATTTATCTGTATCTTCGGGAGTTACTCTAAATAAAACACGTATTTTTGGTTTGTGTCTTGTCAATATTTTGAGAGCGCCGTAAAGTTGTGCAAAACAAAATTAAACTTCTCTTTTCGTTCGTTGAAGCCGTCGTAGGAAAACAAAACTCCGAAATGAGTGCTTACACTTTTAACCTTTACAGCTTCTCGATAATTGTTTTACCGTAATTTATTTAGTGTTTTGATAAAATCGTTTTCGGAGAAATTTTCAATTTTCATGATCAAGTTTGTTTGTCTTTGTGAACTTTTTACGGATGGTCATTGTAATGCCTACACATTATTTTATTTTTTTCTCATTTTTAGACATCATTAATTGGTTTACTTAATTTATTATAACATTATAAATATTAAGACGTATTAGGTACAGTATAATGAACTCCTTAAAATATTTACGCCAATCATACAAATCGAATTTCATGATCATTATTAACATTAATGGAGAAGAAGAATATACTAAATATGTAATATATAGGTTTGTT
This sequence comes from Bombyx mandarina, assembly GCF_030267445.1. Classification (NCBI taxonomy): domain Eukaryota; kingdom Metazoa; phylum Arthropoda; class Insecta; order Lepidoptera; family Bombycidae; genus Bombyx; species Bombyx mandarina. Next base: position 5,887,695 of record NC_143227.1, on the reverse strand, counting down.
GGTTCCTCCTTTTTCGCATAGAAACAAAATATTGAGCTATGCTAATTTTTACCAAGGCTTATTACTTTGTAATTTATTAACTTAGGGTAATTGTATTTTATTCCAGTTTAAGATGGTGTGACGATAAATAATAGTACATATATTATTTTTTTATTGCTTAGATGGGTGGACGTGCTCACAGCCCACCTGGTGTTAAGTGGTTACTGGAGCCCATAGACATCTACAACGTAGATGCGCCACCCACTTTGAGATATAAGTTCTAAGGTCTCAGTATAGTTACAACGGCTGCCCCACCCTTCAAACCGAAACGCATCACTGCTTCACGGCAGAAATAGGAAGGGCGGTGGTACCTACCCGCGCAGACCCACAAGAGGTCCTACCACCAGTAATTACGCAAATAATAATTTTACATATTAAAATTTAAAGAATATATATTGAACACTTACTAAATACCACATATGAGGCCATTTAGGATCATTGAGAATAAATTTTAAATCCGCCGAACGTGTTCTTCCCCTTATTCGCGTGTTCAGCTCTCGCTTTCTGTCCGCATCTCGCTTCGACGCAGCCGAAGAAGAGGGGTCCGATGTTCTTGTTTCAGCTAAATAAATAAAAACATAAATCAAAATTCTGTTGACATCCGAACACGTTTTTTCAAATAATAAATCTATATATATAAAAATGAATTGCTGTTCGTTAGTCTCGCTAAAACTTGGGAAAGGCTGGACCGATTTGGCTAATTAAGGTCCTGAATTATTTGTGGAAGTCCAGAGAAGGTTTAAAACGTCGATAAATATGAATATGCTCGGAATTAAATAAAAATAACAATTTTGTTTTTCCTTTGATGTGTCCCCCGTCGGACGGATTCCTTTTGTTTGTTTTAAGTTTATTTTATACAAAAGTTTAGGTCTTTTATTTATCGATTGAGGCACTACGAAGTCTGCCGGGTCAGCTAGTAACCAATATTTATATCAATCAATATTTATATCAATAATAATCAAAAAAAGTAGGCAGCGGCTTGGCTCTGCCCCTTGCATTGCTGAAGTCCATGGGCGACGGTAACCACTCACCATCAGGTGGGCCGTATGCCCGTCTGCCTACAAAGGCAATAAAAAAAAAAAAAAAAAAAAAATGTCTAAAGTTTGATTGGGTAATTAGTTATGATGCTTGTGGGTTCTATTTATACCTTATAATTAGCAGGCTGGTCAGCCCATGTATGGCGAATATATTTTTTTGAACTGTCCAAGATAAAGATCATATTAATGCGAAGAGAGTCAAACCTTTGCTTTCGTGGTTATAAAAATGTAGATGGTATCTATTACAAACCTGTATTGTGACTTTAATATTACATATTAACTGTATAGATAGGCAGATCACTCATCACGAGACTTTAGTTATGACAACACAAACATCATTGCCAATTTTCTCCTTTAACCTGTGTCCACCTAATACTAAGTGTCTCTTCATGTGTACTCCATTCTTCGTATGCACTCCATTCGTTTCGGTGTCTTGCCTTTCGCATCCAGTCCTTACTAGCATTTTTTTTTAGCGAAGAAGGATTACTGGTGGTCCGGAAGCCCTTCCAGTTTCACCAGGATAGATAAGCGAGCACGGGCTCAGCCACTAGGGGTGGGATTTGGGAACAGCTACCCGAGCATCCCCAAAGCAGACCTAACGGCTCAAGGAAAGCTACATCACGAATGCATCTACTACCGGATCGGAATCGCTTCCTTACCAGCTATTTTACTATCATTGCCAATCACGACACCAATTCCAAGTTGATAGAAATCCACAGTGCAGTGACATCTATCTACGCGAGTTCATAATAGCACTTAACAGTACTAAAAGTAGTTTTAAACGTAATACTGAGAGCAATGTTTACGCGTTAAAGGAATGATTCTCATAATACGCTTTAATAAATTTCATCGCAACATGTTTGCGGCACTGGGTACTCTTTACCAGATTTCATAAAGCAATAAGAGCAAAGGAACGCTCGAGAGCAAACGTCTTGAGTACACTCGTGTATACTGTCATACGAACGGATAAGCCACTTTCTCTGAAAATATACTTTTCTGACAGCATAGTAATAAAATACAATTCGGTTACTATTGAAACAAAGATACGTTCAAAGATACAATATTACCTGTCGAGTATAATGTAGATATGATTTGAAAATCCCTCTTTTTTCTTGACAGGATTTTTTGTTGTTCAGCCCATCGTACCCTGCTATCACCTTCTAATCTGCCGTGATGCTCGTGGGCTGGCGTGAGGGATCTCTTCGTTAGTGAACGATGATGAAAATGGTAGTGATCGTCGAATATCTGCGAACAAAAATGAATGTAATGTTTAATACTCAGCAGAAACTTTCGGAAGATGACGAAATGTTTTATGTAAATTATAAAATCAATATTACTTCTTTCGTTATTTACTAGCTGACCCTGCAGACTTCGTAGTGCCTCAATCTATAAATTAAAGACCTAAACTTTTGTATAAAATAAACTTAAAACAAACAAAAGAAATCCGTCCGACGGGGAAACACGTCAAAGGAAAAACAAAATTGTTATTTTTATTTAATTCCGAGTATTTTCATATTTATCTACCTTTTAAACCTTCTCTGGACTTCCACAAATAATTTAAGACCAAAATTAGCCAAATCGGTCCAGCCGTTCTCGAGCTTTAGCGAGACTAACGAACAGCAATTCATTTTTATATATATAGATGCACGGAAAACGCGGATAATGAAATATGTACTTCTAATAACATAACTAGAATTTTTAAGCTTCCTTCCTATTTCAAAATATTTTTATATTCCAAATACTTTCAAAAGTTCAAGCTAGTTATTACTAGGCATAACTTTCGGTACTCATATTTCCACTGTCATAACAACATTATTATATTTACTATACATACTTTTAGACAATGTCGGGTCGTAAATTTTGGTTAATGAAGTACTGTGTTTACTTGATAAAACTAGTTGTCCTCAGGGTTTCATTCGTTTCAGTACTTTTCCAGCGTCGGAGAGCTACAGCTATCCGGAGGGACTATAAATATTTCAGGACTGTATCCGGATTTTTTCAGTAGTAATTTGCAATAGAATGCAATAAAACTTTTGAACGCGCTCATATATACATATGCAGTTACAGGGCGGGTAGGACGGTACAGCTGTGAAGTATTGTTGAAACTGCATTCACAAAGTGGCATTGGCATTGTGATTTGTACAGGATTAACTGTATTTACAACAGGATTAATTGTAACCAGTTAACATCAAATGGGCGGCGTGCTTCTTCAAAATAATTAATTAAAGTAGTGTTCGTTGAATCATCAAAAGTTGACCAAAATCACATACGAGATTTAAAGATTTACATTCGTTTTGTCTAAATTTTGTTTTTGTTTTTTACATTTTCTCTTTTTTCTTTGTCAAAATGAGTGATATTGATTTTTATAATAAAAATAGTCGTATATAAAAATCAAAATCCTTGTAGGATTAAGAACATGCGAACTGATGGTGCTAGACTGGTCTGCCTATTTATTTTCATCGTATTTATTAGAGACTGTACCGATTGTTTATTGCTTGTTTTGTGATACGAATTGTCTGGTAGACAGGAAAACATGTTTCGGATGAACATAAATAATTCCATTTAATTTGTTCCGAAGATTAAAGGCTACGGGAAATGTATCTTGTACGATATATTTACAGAAAAAAGACGTTCTTCAAAGTAACAACAAAGCCAAATGAATTCGGTACAAACAAAATTATCTCACGCGAAATTTGTCATATGGAAACTATAATAAAATGTCTCGATTACCATTTTTTTTGACTTTTCGAAGTCAACGTTTGATTATTTATTGATTGTGAAAAAAGAACATTATAACTTGTAATGAATTGGAAAGTTGAAAAAAAATCGAAAATCGCATTCTTAAGTCTGTGGTGACTATATAGCCAAAAATGTAACTGTTGTTAACTCATAGGTAGGTATTTATTTGTACTAGAGGTCCCGCAGTAGTCGAAATTCGACTATAAATAGTTGGAATTGTAAATTTGTACACTATTATGATTGTACTTTATACTTCTATAATCACAAATTTCGCCAAGGCTACTCTATAAAAAATATTAATAAAGACAAACAATATTTAATCTATTCTCAATTTGACCACAGACGTCAAGAACAAAAGTTTGACAATAAATAGTATGCATGCGTGTGTGCGTCAAATACATGGTATGTAGTGTGTGTAATGTTTACTTTATTGATTTAATGTATCTTTTATGCATTATTTAAAAAAAATATTAGCATGTACACTTCTTCTCTATATTCTCTATAAGTGTGGAAAATTTCATACTCCTCCGTCCGCGCAATTTTCGTAAAAAGGGATACAAAGTTTTTGCTTCACGTATTAATATATAGATTTACTTTTCGAAAATTTGTCTTTATGGGGTTAAATATATTCATTTATACACTATTTTATATTACAATATTCCCTATCAGGTCATTTCCATGATTTATTAGATAGATTTAGGCATATAAAGATACAATTCTAGATGTGCTATTTGTAATTTAAGTCAATGTTTATTGAGATGCATTACGCTGCCGAATTCGTTGAATGTTAAATTTTAACGATCGGGTAGAATATTCTGGAAAACTGCGAAAGAAAATTTGTTATGAAAAAATATTATACGGTGAGCATTTTTAAGGTGCCTTAGGTTGAATGAAGCGCTGGAATTAGTATAAAATTTTACTTTGGATTTTAACAGATTAATTTGATTAATCTAGAGGAGGCCTATACCCAAATAGGGGTTCCTATCGAAGAAAAATAAACAACAATAAAATTAGATCGAAATGTAAAAATCATATATATTTAAGAATATTTATACTCGTATGTAATACTTAGGTGATGGGAAATAAAAGGTTTTAAAAAAAAAATGTTTAGTAGGCGGCTAATAAAATAAAACTGTTTGTTGACTATCATGAAAAATAAACATCCAATTTATATTTTTGAAACAATTTTTTCTTTCGTATTCATCGCGTTTCAAAACTAGGTGCGCTTTGGTTCAGTGTGAGCATACAGTGTGGCTCCTTGCGAGAACAGCCGCAGGGCGATAGCGACCTCGTATTTTAAGAAGCCACGTAAAAAAGGGAACTTCCTACAACCAACGTTATACAATATGCAACGCTGGAATATATTAGGGATGTACCTAATGTCATGCAATAAGTTCTGCGTGTGTTGTTTTATTATTCAAACCTATACTCTTTTCGTGTTCACATAAGTTATTATGTACATTACACATATTTACGGAGACTTTATGGTCTGACTTGCGGTAGGACCTCTTGTGAGTCCGCACGGGTAGGTACCACCGCCCTGCCTATTTCTGCCGTGAAGCAGTAATACGTTTCGGTTTGAAGGGCGGGGCAACCGTTGTAACTATACTGAGACCTTAGAACTTATATCTCAAGGTGGGTGGCGGCATTTCCGTTGTAGATGTCTATGGGCTCCAGTAACCACTTAACACTAGATGGGCTGTGAGCTCGTCCACACATCTAAGCAATAAATAAAAAAAGAATATTAAATAAGAGTATTTTTTTTGTTAGGAATTACTTGCGTGCATTCCTAAGGTACCAAATCACTCAAAGATTGAACCGTCAATAGTATTGCATTAGATTTTAGTATAATAAAACAAAAAAAAAACCCGAATTTTACGTTCAGCATGACCGAAGCGAAAATTGGTCCTGTCGTTCTAAAAAAATGTTTACTTTATAATAGGATAGACCACTCACTATAAACCTACTTTGAATTCTTAAGTAAAGGAAGGGTGAATGTCGTATATTATTCTCAACATCCCGCTCCTTAGATGTGGCTTTGCCTAAGGGCGGCTCGTGACCTGGGCGTGTTCATTCCTGGGTTTCGTCTAAGTGTGTTTTTGTACGAAAATCTTCCTTTTTTTTGTCAATAAATGTTGTATAAAATCTTTAGATCGAATTGACCTTGCGTCACTCAACATTTTTTTATGTTCATACTTTTGTATGACCAATTGAAGAACCGAAATAACTGTAAGAAAATTTAACGTTATTCTTTTTATTGCATTTATGTATGGACAAACTCACAGCCCACCTGGTGCTAAGTGGTTATGGAAGCCCATCTATACCTACAACGTAAATGCCGCCAACCCCCTTGAGATATGAGTTCTAAGGTCTCTGTATAGTTACAACGGCCGCCCCAACCTTCAAGCCGAAACGCATTACTACTTTACGGCAGAAATAGGCAGGGTGGTGGTACCTACCTACCCGTGCGGACTCACAAGAGGTCCTACCACCAGTAATTACGCAAATTACCATTTGTATGTACAATGTGCTTTGCCCTATATAATCGTCAAATACAATGCAATAGTGTTTTGTAATGTTTTTGAAGTTATACTTCTTTAGGCGCGTTATGAAAAATTTATGAGAGTGAAATTTTACGATGCGCGCGCACCGTGTCACAAAATTAACAGAAATGAAGTTGCCCACTAAATCGCTCATTACAATACGACCGACGTAGCTTGGCGAGTCTGAATATAGCAGCAGGTGAACTTTCCGAACCGTACCGAGAATTACCGAATTTATACGATGTCAAGAAAAGGGATGTCCAATATGCGTGTTTGAGGATGTTGTTTAATCGATATTCTTTCAAATTGATTAAAATTTAAATTAAAAAAAAGAAATAAATTTAATAAAAATAAAGTATAACTTCTTACGCGCGTACATAAGTACACGCACCCTTTATTTTCATAGCGTTCGACAAAAAATTACTTGCATTAAACATCAAGCAATTGTGCACGTAATACGTAAAAGTATTACTGGTACCATTTTTTTTTTACCAAAACCGTGTCTAACTCGTGTTGGAAGCCATCGACATATTTTTCCGATATTTTTTTTTTCAATCAACGCGTTCCGAATTCGAGACCCCAGTCAGTTTGAATTCAAAAGCACGTTGACTGAATCCTGTTATCTTTTCGGTGTGTGTGTGTGTGTATTTTCATTGAAAAACTGGTTGCTTTTTTTCCTACCTATGCTGATAGCCTTGAGAGGCTATTTCAGCTTCAACCTAACGTGTGTAGGTGAGCTCACGGGGCTCAAACCGGAGTGTTGCAGCACTGACCCTAGCAAGAGTAGTGCTTCGCAGAATCTACCACCGGATCGAAAACGCGACCCACTGAGAAGATCCGGCGAGAAACTCAGTGGGCTGTGTCTATGGGTTAATTCGCTTGGCGAGCCCTTCGTCGCAAGCGACGGGTTCGATGAGGACGGTGACCGGTGCTTGTGGTGCCTAAAAGCACCGGTCATGTTTACCATTCGGTCTACAGGATCGGGTCTGGTTGATAGCGTGTTTGCGGGTTCGGGTATGCTAATAATACTTTCAGAAACGAAAATGTGATTTCACAATTTGAAAATTAGGTTCATTTTCCAACTCTATCAGACCGTTCCAAGAACAATGATAAAATTGTATTGACGAACAATGATATAGAGTTTGAATGCAGAATGATTCGATTTTTTAAATGTAAATAGCTATAATGACCGAATAGTTCAATGAACTCACTTCAAAATTAGTTTTTTTGTATTCACTGGAGTGTAACGAATGTGGACCGCTTTTGTCCTAATTTATCTGATATAATAATGAATCAATGTTGAAAATATTTAGCCGCATCAAACAAAAAACTCGTTATATTTTTATTTAATAGCGAGCAATAAAAATTATTGTCCTATATAAATATAATTATATAACGATCTATTAAAAGTCAGCATTGTAAAACTTAAAAGTATGAGACAGTTTTGAGCAATTAATTTAATGAATTTTATCTGTGAGTTTGGTGGCTGACAAATACAAACGAAGCGTAAAATCCTAATGCGGACCTGTGAGAGTGACGCCGCCACATTTTAAGCTAATTGGAATGCACTACATCCAAACAGAATATTAAATTTAATTTAATTTTCTGAATAAAGAGAGACGAAATATTAAATATAAAACAAAAAAAATATTAATTGAAAATATGTGACAGTGATTCTGAGGTGTAACGTGGCCGTTGGAACTATACTTGAGACCTTAGAACTTATATCTCAAGGTGGGTGACGCATTTACGTTGTCTATGGGCTCCAGTAACCACTTAACTCCAGGTGGGCCGTGAGCTCGTCCACCCATCTAAACAATAAAAAAAGGTATAGATAGTTACAGCATGTTAACAATAGGCGTGCAGACATTATAAACATTATTTTACTGATTTCTGCCAATCTTTAATGATGAGATTTATTTCTGGATTTGCATCTTTATGTCAAGGTTCTAGCATATTTAATAATAGCATTTTGTATTAGTTTTCAAGTTGTTAAAAAATGTGTGTCTAAGGAATTTGCTCTAACTCGTCTTTGTTTAATTTCTGAAAACATTTTTGTCATAATTCTAATAAAGTACACATTCCATTGAATTAGTGGCATTGGTGATGTCCATGAACGACAGTAACCACTCACTATCAGTCGTCCTCGTCTGTCTACAAAACCAACAAAAAAAAACAATATAATGTAATGATAAATTCTATAAATTCTTTGAAAGTTAGACGCATAAGATAATCTTCGCATTTTGATCATTTAGCCACCCTACCAACTTATTTCGAGAATTTCATTGTTCAATTCGAGGGTACGTCGTGTACATTGGTGTATATCCGACAGAAACACCTATGTAGCGGCGACCCCTAATTTCGTTACGATTTTTGTTACGGGGGAAAACCAATCCGTTTCCATGGCAACACCGGCTCTCATCCCCGACACGCAATAACAGTAAATACTCGCTCCCCATACCGAGGTAGGATTCTCGAAAATAAAAGGTAAAATAGGTCCTTGCAAGATTTTAACGTTAGTTTGCGAGTCTCTTTCTTGTATTATATTTTTTTGTTTTCAAAAACGACCAAGTGAACTAGCTCGCGGCTAACCTCTTGTTGAGTGGCTCGCGGAGGGCATTGATATCACAACGTAAATGCCTCAAGACCATTGACATTAATTATCCTAATTGCATTATACAGCTGCTGTCGCAGTTCAAGCCGGAACACATGATCGCTTCGTGCCAGCTACAGATAGGATAGTGGTACTCACCCTTGCAGACTCACAATGAGGCCTACCACCAAAAATTTGTCTAACAATAATAACAATAGTATATAACTAGTCAGGTCATAAGTATTGTCACACAGTAAAAACTTTTCTTTTAATTCTAAAAAGTTTAAAAGCCACAACTAAAAAGTTTAAAGTTGGCCACAAAAAAGTTTATTGAATTCGAATTTCGAATTGTTCATGAAAATAAAAATGTATACTTTTAGAATTTTACTCATTTTTAAATATGGAGTGGACGCTTAAAGAAGACCGTGTTGCAGTTATTGCGTTGCATCGTTGCGGTTACGCGTCAATTCAAATTTTTAACATACTCAAAAATTTGAATATAACCAAAAGATTCGTTTATCGTACCATCAAATGATACAATGAAGACTCTAGTGTAGATGACAGGTCAAGAAGTGGTCGCCCTCGGTCTGTTAGGACTCCAGCAGTGATAAAAGCTGTGAAGGCGCGAAAACAAAGAAATCCCAAACGTAAGCAGAAACTGTTGGCCCTTCAGATGGGGTTAAGCAGAACCACGGTGAAAAGGGTGTTAAATGAGACTTAGGGCTTGGGGCATATCGAAGAAAAACAGGACATGAAAAACGTTTGAATGCTCGTCTAATGGACCTGAGACTGAAGAGATGCCGCGCTTTGTTGAAGTGGTACGCGGGAAAAAAATATCGGGAAATTCTTTTTTCGGATGAAAAAATTTTTACCGTGGAAGAGAGCTACAACAAACAAAATGATAAGGTGTACGCACACAGTAGTGAAGAAGCGAGCAACCGTATTCCGCGTGTCCAACGAGGTCATTTTCCATCCTCGCTCATGGTATGGTTGGGAATTTCTTATTGGGGCTTAACAGAGGTACATTTTTGTGAGAAAGGTGTAAAAACGAATGCAGTTGTGTATCAAAATACAGTCCTGACGAACCTTGTGGAACCTGTTTCTCTTACCATGTCCAATAACAGGCACTGGGTATTCCAACAAGATTCGGCGCCAGCTCATAGAGCGAAGAGCACACAAGACTGGCTGGCGGCGCGTGAAATCGACTTCATCCGGCACGAAGATTGGCCCTCCTCCAGTCCAGATTTGAATCCGTTAGATTACAAGATATGGCAACACTTGGAGGAAAAGGCGTGCTCAAAGCCTCATCCCAATTTGGAGTCAATCAAGACATCCTTGATTAAGGCAGCCGCCGATATTGACATGGACCTCGTTCGTGCTGCGATAGACGACTGGCCGCCCAGATTGAAGGCCTGTATTCAAAATCACGGAGGTCATTTTGAATAAGATTTAGTGTCATAAGAATCTATGTTTTGTTAAGTTCATTTTGGTATATGAATGGTTACATAATGAATAAACTTGTTTCAATTATTTTACATTAAACATGTGACAGAATTTATGACCTGACTAGGTACTACCTAAGCTGATAGCCTTGAGAGGCTATTTCAGCGTAACCTTAACTAGTAGGTGAGCTCACGGGGCTCAAACCTGACGACGTTGCTAACACAAGCCCTAGCAAGAGCCGTGCTTCGCAGAATCTGCCACCGGATCGAAAACGCAACCCACTGAGAAGATCCGGCGAGAAACTCAGTGGGCGTCTAATAACGATCGCAGTATGCTATATAACACTCAGAGAGCGCTAATTATTTACTAATATACCATTCAAAATATCACCTACCTACCTATACTTATAGTATTATTTTGCGGGAGTCTTAAATAAAATTAAAACTTTTTTTACGATTTAATCTTGATAAATTTTATATTGTACAAAATAATTTTATTAATAATGACGATAAAGAAGGCCAGATTAAAGCGTAAAAGTTTTTTTAATTATTACGTACTGATTTTAACTTATAAATTTATAAAGAAAACTTTATAGTCGCATTGATATTCAAAGTCAGAATGTCTTAATCATCCTGTAGGCAATAGGCTTGCTGGCATCTCTTATCAACGTACGTTCATTACGGGTTCGAACATAACTCAGGCTTATTTGAAGTTTATGAGGTTTTAAATCAGCCATAATCACGTCAATGACCGTAACTTACTCTTGACGTACGGCTTCCATATCGAAAGGTCGTAAATATCGTTCAGTTTCGATCCGAGGGGAATTGTTTGCGGCTAGAAATTAAAATGAAATAAAATTTTTAGAAGCTGTTTGGATTTTTATTAAAATTTGTTATCTCATTGGGTAATCATTGGTTTACTGGTGGCAGGACCTCTTCTGAGTCCGCGCGGGTAGGTACCACCGCCCTGCCTATTTCTGCTGTGAAGCAGTAATTCGTTTCGGTTTGAAGGGTAGGGCAGCCGTTGTAACTATACTGAGATCTTAGAACTTATACCTCAAGGTGGGTGGCGCATTTACGTTATAAATGTAGCTCGTCCAACCACCTATGCAGTAGAAAAAATTAAAAAAAACAATCAACTTTAAATATTTTTTGGTAAGAAATTGAGAATCTGACTTCATGTCTCAAGCGGGTGGCGGGGCTAGACGATAACTATTTTATTTGGGCTTCGAGCTCCTTCGTTCTTCTACTAACGTATTTTTTTTATGACCAAAAGGTTAAACTATGGTTACAAAATCCAATTTATCTTGATCGTTTTCATTATAACTAGAGGTCCCGCAGTAGTCGAAATTCGACTATAATTAATTGGAATTGTAAGTTTGTATACTATTATGATTATATTTTATATTTCTATAATCACAAATTTCGCCAAGACTACACTATAAAAAATATTAACATAGACAAACAATATTTAATCTATTCTCAATTTGACAATAGACGCCAAGAACAAAAGTTTGACAATAAATAGTATGCATGCGTGTGTGCGTCAAATACATGGTATGTAGTGTGTGTAATGTTTTCTTTATTGAATTAATGTATCTTTTATGCATTATTTTAAAAAAATATTAGCATTGTGCACTTCTTCTCTATATTCTCTATGCGTGTGGAAAATTTCATACTCCTTCATCCGGGCAATTTTCGTAAAAAGGGATACAAAGTTTTTGCTTCACGTATTAATATATAGATACAAACATAATAGACATTAAATAGCATTCTCATATCGCTGTGGGGGTCACTGAATATACATATTTGTTTGCAGACAAAAACATCGAATTATTAAAAGTGTTATTACCACGAAAACTGCAAACGACTCAGCGTTGGAAACTGTAAAATTTAATAAAACAAGTTCGAGAGCCGAACGAGAGTAAAAGTGTTCTGAATCATGAAAGCACAATAAAAGTGTAGTTCTAGTTGTATATGGCACTCAGCTAACATAAAAGATTCAATTTCTATAAAATCCTAAACCGAGAGAGTGGACGTGCCGATATTTTATCAAATTGAGGGAATTTTATTTTCAACCCTCAAAGGTACTTCTACAGTTTGGTTTACATTTCGCAATAAAAATATATTTATTTGCTTTCTAGAATTTTCGGATCGGTTTATGAGAATAGTGACGCTTTCAAATTATTTCAAATAATATGGTTTCATAGTACTCAGCAGGTTCTTTCATTAAGCTGGCTACCTACCAAATGTATCTATTTAAAAAAGAGATATACCAGTAGAGTAAATGCTATCTGCTGATATAGACATCCCGGTCACCGTCGTCGTCGAACCCGTCGCTTGCGGCGAAGGGCTCGACGAGCGAATTAACCCATAGACACGGCCCACTGAGTTTCTCGCCGGATTTTCTCAGTGGGTCGCGTTTCCGATCCGGTGGTAATTTCTGCGAAGCACTGCTCTTGCTAGGGCTAGTGATAGCAACGCTTCCGGTTTGAGTCCCGTGAGCTCACCTACATGTTAGAGTGAAGCTGAAATAACCTCTGAAGGCTATCAGCATAGGTAGGAAGAAAAAAAAAAGAGATGTGTTTCGTATTTAACGATTTTGATCATCGTATCTTCAAATTACGTTCTTAAATATGACAGTTTTTTTGAACTAAGTAAAATTATTTCAAGGTTGATGAACCAAGATAACCGACATAGCTCGTAGTATTCCGAGATTAAATTGACAGTCAGCGGGGCACATTGCTCGAAGAAAACATGGCCGCCGGAGTCGAAAAGTTCTTGTTGTGTTAGCGCGTACGTGGACAAGTGATACGCAATACGACCAGTAGAACCCTAACTTTTTTTTATTGCTTAGATGGTTGGACGAGCGCACAGCCCACCTGGTGTTAAGTGGTTACTGGAGCCCATAGACATCTACAACGTAAATGCGCCACCCACCTTGAGATATAAGCTCTAAGGTCTCAAGTATAGTTTACAACGGCTGCTCCACCCTTCAAACCGAAACGCATTACTACTTCACGGCAGAAATAGGCAGGGTGGTGGTGCTCACCCGCGCGGACTCACAAGAGGTTCTACCACCAGTAAAATAAAAGTTATTTCAAAGATAACAGTTCTCGAGTGGCGACCGCGCACCGGAAAACGCAGCGTGAACAGGCCTTCCACAAGGTGTACCGACGACTTGCTAAAGGTCGTGGGAATCCTCTGGAAGCGGTCTACGCAGAGCCTGTTCTTATGGCGAACATCCGAAACAGTTGACTTATGTGGGCTGATGATGATTATGATTGTACTAAAATTTATTTACACTAGGGTCGGCTTTGTTCGCAATCCGAGCCAGAATCATTCACATTTCGAGATCTACATTAATTTTACGAATTCCTCGTCTGTTTTCATATTTTGCACTTGTAAAAGTAAATCAAAAAAAATATATTTACAAATTTCGTTATCGATAACACTAAAGGTTGGAAACGCACATTCAAAGTCTTTTGTTTTTAGATCCATATAGAAACAAACGTCTCCGTTGTGAAATTTACATTTCGGCAATATAGTCCGTGAGACCAGGACTATAAATTTGATGCAAAGTGGTCGCTGGAGAGCCCTTGGATGGAACGTGAATCGTAAGTTTAAAGAGACTAATTCTAGAAAATTGGTTTATTGTATTATATCTCAAGAGAAAGCCGACCATTCTTGGTTTCACGAAGCAGATCTCCAACTTTAGATAAATGTTAATTTAGTGTTTAATTATTTGTTTTCTTGGAACACTATAACCAAGAATTTTCACTTTTCATTGCGTTTTTTTTGTAAAATCTTTCATAATGAATATTCTAATATGATACCATAAAATTTCGAATCGAAGGTTTTCTTGAGATATTAAAACTATCATTTCATATAGACTGTGTCCAGCATGTTTAATAAGGGCTTAAGAGAAGGAAACTAACGATATTAACATTAGGTGTATGTTTACAGACTGTAAAATCATCGAAATTTCAATGCCGTATAAAGTATTAACATTTAATGTATCGCGGAATTTATTGACTATCAACTAGAGGCTTTAACAAAATTAATAAACCCTCTTAAAATTAAAAAGGAACACCTCGTTCTGAATTTAATACTGACAAAAAACTATTTAGGGTTACAACGAAACATCTAGAACTCGGAACACAAAATTAAAGTTTATTTAAAGTATTAGCTCCTTCAAACTATGAGATTTTCTTGTGACATGGGTGCTGCAGGAAGATACGACTCCAAGAACTACCAGTTCACTCAGACCTCGAATGCCAAATAACTTTAGGAAAGAGCAAAACCGTCCGAAAGTCGAACCTGGGCTGTAATCACAATACCGTTGTGGCGACAAAATTGATTCAACAATAGAAACCAACCGATAAACCTGGCTGTATCACATCAGAGTAAATCGTTTAACGGTTTCTACTCGAGCGCGGAGTGTCATTCTCGCCGAGAATTGATTTCAGCGGCAACACAAATTCATTGAAAATAAGTTCTCCGACCAAACGCAATGTAGTGAAAACGTGGGCCATTGTGAGAGGCGAAGCTTTAATGGTTGCAGTCTTGTTAGGGTTGACGAGGAAAATGGTAGACCTACAGCATTATAAAACAAAATATTGACAGATAAATAATACGGTTGTATTCTGAATTTAAAACCTATTATTTGTTTTGACTTTGACAGTTTTTTTTTTTTTTGAAAAATTATCGCTATATTCTAGATGTAAGACTATAGACCATTTTAAACGTAGAAATCTTAATATCAGTATCGTGTGCCTTAAATAATTATTTGTTGGTGGTGGGGTATTGTGAGGCGTGGTTACCACCCGTGGGTATAACCATCATGCGACGTTCCATTTTGATAGAGAGGACTGTTGTAAAATCCAATGGACCCTTCGAATTTATACCTCAATTTACGTCGCAGCATTCACCGATTGTTATTAATCACCACCTAAAGTAAGGTGCGTCATAACTTTTTACATTTGAACGAATAAAAAATAGAATTTGCGTATCTAATTACTGGCAGCCCTATTCTACCCACACAGTCGGCTACCAATATGTACCAGACGGCGCGGCGGCGTGGCGCGGATTGTTACCATGTCTTCCTGTTGAATTGCATCGTATTTCATTTACGGAGCAATCAATCGATCCCTACCGTGATCAAAGATCAATATTAAAAATTACTTTTGAGTTTGCGAATATTTCAATAAAACTTGTATGCGAAAAATCTACAACAAACAAATTTGGTAGGAGTTATTCCTGTTTATTTAAAAAAAAATCATACTAAATTATTCTAAATCGTTGGTCGACTGAGTACTATTACACACTATTATACCACGAAGTCCATATTAAATTCCCGGAATAAGTATCTTTGTAAAATATTTTTGATATATTATATATAAGGCCGTAGTGCAATTGTCTCACCACGAAACAGAGGAGAAATCTTAGGCAAGGTTATAGCGTTTTGAAAATAAATAATTACTTATAGAAAGATAAGAAAAAACATTCACAATTTCTTCCTTTACAAGTACAAGACAAGTAGTAGCAATTACTCTTACTAACAAGATCCGTAACTAGAGGTCATCGCGTTGATAAACAATCAGTTTATTAATGCACTAAATTGACAATTAAGACTAAAATTAAATAAGTACAAAACTCACATTTATCCTACAAAACTCATAAATAACGGACGCGTCATGAAAGACAGTAAATTATATTCAAAGAAATAGTTTAAATTACTGATTTGAAACTTGATGAATCTAAAAAAAACTCTGAAAGGAGATAAGTTTGTAAACTTAACCTCTGCTGCGTGTGTACTGCAACATTTATATAAACCAATTCCTTAAATGCTTTGCTTAAACTAGGACGTCAATCAGCCTTATCACAGGTTAGATTACACATAGTTCAAGAATTATTACACTATAAAGCAGCAGATAGATAAAAATTTAGAACAAAAACGTAATATGATAAGGGGCTTATGAGATAAGAACTGATATTACATTACGTAAGTGCTCAGAGATTTAGATAAAATGTATATTTTTTGTTAGTAGTTCGAACTTTATGTCACAAATGTTAGTCACCTGTTCTGAACTTAATAATTACAGTAACGACAAAACTAGCACGCTCCAAATGCGAAAATGTTAACATCAAGCGCAAGCGTGAGGGTATCTTAAAAGTTCATCGTCCTCAGGCCGCTGCGGAAGGCTGGATACAAACCGTGGACAGCCGTAATTACGTTAACTGAAAATCCCGGGAGCAAGATTTACCTTTATGAAAACGCAGACCATTGGCTTGTTTTGTTTTCTGGAAGCGCTACGCTAATTTTAAAACTAACTCTTTTATACTATTTGACCGCCGAAGCTACTCACTAAACGACACTTGCCACACGATCATTTGACAATAGATATACTTATTTATAATTCAACGATCTCTGAGTATGATAACAGCATACTACGATCTAGAACCGACCTTTCTTGAAAGCAGGGTGTATTGAGACCCAGCAGGGACAGAATCATCGCATCTTTATCGCGAAACAATCATGAAATGTGGATCCACTTCAGAGGAATGTTTTTAAGTCGAAATCCTCGGTAAGTCGAACAAGAATGCCGTTTCGGTCCACTAAGCCCCCAAATACTCGATATCTCGAATTATTTAGACTTTATAACTCGAATAAAATGTTATTTCCGTGCGTAGGCATTTTAGTACATATTTATACTCGATAACTTGAATTTCGTTAGTCAAAGTTAGTCAAACATAATTACGTTTTACTTGGTGGAATTCCCCGAACTCGAAGATGTAATTGATTCCAATAGATACATACCTATCACAAAGCTTTAATCGATTTTTTATTAATTTTTTTGACACCTCGTAAAAAAATTTCAAAAATCGCCCTTTCTTAAATCGAAATTTTAGCCATCAAATACATTCATATCTCGAAGTACTTGTTAAGTTAAAAACTCAATAAGTTACTTTTTTTTTGCATGCCCCTTGACATTCGAGATATGAAGGTGCTACTGTATAAGGCAATACGCTCAAAACTTCAACCGCATATCTCAAAGCTGGCGGTTTTCTGAGGTACACCTGAATACAGGCAACCACTTACCGAAAATGTGTGTGTTTAGTGCGAGTTTCTTAACGTTCTCGATAGCGTAAAAGTTAACCCAATTTTGTATGCAGTTGAAACAGCGCCCCTAGCGGCAAACGTTCGCAAACGATCCCATTCCATACATATATGAGTTAACTTTTACGCTATCGAGAACGTTAAAAAACTCGCACTAAGCACACTGGTTCAGAACACCCTCAACTTGAACCATCGACGCAAAACACCTGGAACGTATTCCACAGAACATACAACTCAACAAGTTGTCAATGTATGTTTGCTATTTAGCACTTCACCCACACGTGATTCTTTCGTTAGTAAAACACGACTTAGTTTCTTTTATTGCTTAAATGGATGGAAAAGTTCACGACCCTCCTGGTGTTAAGTGGTAAATTCAAATAAAGGCACAGAAGAAATATATACGTATACTAGCTGTCCCGGCAGACTTCGTAGTGCCTCAATCGATAAATAAGAGACTTAAACTTCTGTATCAAATAAATTTAAAACAAACAAAAGGAATCCGTCCGACGGGGGACGACGGGGGACCACACATCAAAGGGAAAACAAAATTGTTATTTTTATTTAATTCCGTGCATTTTCATATTTTAAACCTTCTCTGGACTTCCACAAATAATTCAAGACCAAAATTAGCCAAATCAGTCCAGCCGCTCTCGAGTTTTAGCGAGACTAATTTTTTTTTTTCCCTACCTATGCTGATAGCCTTGAGAGGCTATTTCAGCTTCACCCTAACGTTAGTAGGTGAGCTCGCGGGGCTCAACCGGAGAGTTGCTAACACTGACCCTAGCAAGAGCAGTGCTTCGCAGAATCTACCACCGGATCGGAAACGCGACCCACTGAGAAGATCCGGCGAGAAACTCAGTGGGCTGTGTCTATGGGTTAGTTCGCTCGTCG
Source organism: Bombyx mandarina (assembly GCF_030267445.1). Lineage (NCBI taxonomy): Eukaryota > Metazoa > Arthropoda > Insecta > Lepidoptera > Bombycidae > Bombyx > Bombyx mandarina. Next base: position 5,869,291 of record NC_143227.1, on the reverse strand, counting down.
AGCCCTTCGTCGCAAGCGACGGGTTCGACGAGGACGGTGACCGGTGCTTGTGGTGCCTAAAAGCACCGTTAATGGATCAGGAGGATCCGTAATGACGTGCTTTGGGCGACGTCGACGGTTTACCATTCGGTCTACTGGGTCGGGTATGTAATTTCCAGCGGCTACGATGAGAGGGTTCTCATGTCGTGCCGCCTTCTCAAAATGGCGCAGCGATGCCGACTGTAGATACTTACTAAAAGAGTCGAGCTCCAGGTCGTCGTGGAGATCCACATTCCTAAGGAACCAAGGCGCTCCGACGGCTATCCTGCAGAATCGTGATTGAATAACCTGAAGGGATTTCAAGTGGGTGCGGGCTGCGTGAGCGAACACTACGCTTGCATACGTCATGACGGGGCGTATACAAGTTTTGTAGAGAGTTACCTTATTACGGAGGGACAGTTTGCTTCGACTACAAAGCATTGGATAGTCGTCCTAGAATAAACGCGGCGCGGTCGCGTACCGTTTTTATATGGGGACGGAATGTCATCCCTCTGTCGAGGGTGACGCCTAGATATTTGACCTTCGAGACCCACGGTATGGGCTGGCCAAAGAGAGTGATGGGACTAACGGCGGAGGTGTTTGCGCGCCTACTACGGAGTGGGATGCTCGAAGTGATGTTCGGAGGGCGACCCCTTTTGAAAAGCACCGCTGCGCTTTTCGTGGGGTTGATGTCAATTCGCCACTTCCGGAACCACTGTCCCATGGTGGCTACTGCGATCTGGAGTCGCCGATGAAGCAGCGACATCTTCCTACACGAGTAGTAGATAGCGGTGTCATCGGCGAAGAGCGCTAGATGGGTCTCCGGAGACCGGGGTATATCATTGATATACAAACTAAATAATAACGGGGAGAGCGCGGAGCCTTGCGGGACTCCGGCGGTCAGTTGACGGGGACGAGAACGAGTTCCCTCTACTCGATATCGAAACGAACGGCTCGACAAGAAGTCTCGTATGATGAGCACGAGTCTGTCTGGCACTCCCATGTTGTACAGTTTATAAATTAAACCGTTGTGCCAGACTTTGTCGAACGCCTTCGCGATGTCGAAGAAGAGGGCGTCGGTCGGGATTTGTTTACGCCTATTTAGTCCTATCAGAATGTGCTCCGTGAGGCGGTGCACTTGTTGTACGCACGAGTGTTTAGAGCGGAATCCGAACTGTTCGTCTATGAGAATTTTGTTCGCGGTAACAAAATCCCAGAGGCGTTTCCTAAGGAGCCGTTCGTAAATTTTTCCTATCGTCGAGAGGAGACTAATCGGACGGTAACTAGAAGTTTCGTTTGTCGGTTTGCCCGGCTTATGTATACCGATAACGTCCGCTTCTTTCCACACCGCGGGAAAGATGCAGTGCGTCATAGCGGCATTTAAAATTGTAGCCAACATTGCTATCAGTTGGACTGGCAAGAGTTTTAGCGCGCGGTTGTGGATGCCGTCGGAGCCGGGTGCCTTCCTAGGTTGGAGGTTGTGGATCGCGTCTCTAACTTCGTCAGTGGTAATGGGGGGTAACGCGTCCGAGGGCGGCAGGGAAGCTCTGCGCTCGACCTCCCTGTCGACTAACTCGGTGTGTTCGGGGTCCGCGTGTTGAGTGCTGGTGGTGCACTGCTCTTGCAGTGCATCGGCCAGCAGCTCAGCCTTGTCATCGTCATCGAATGCCGGTGGTTGGCCTGAAGGGCGTATGAGGGGAGGCATAGTAGCGGTAGTTTCGGATTTGAGAGTCCTAGCTAGTCGCCAGTATGCTTGGTGGGAGGGCGCGAGTTGTTCTAGATAACTATGCCAATTATCGTTACGCGCGTCGCTTAAGCGGGAGTGGACTTCGCGCTGTAGACGACGCATCTGAATCCGGTTTGAATGCGTGGGAAGACGATCGTAGGCCCGGATTGCCGCGTTCCTAACTCTTAAGAGATTCCTAAGATCGGGGGACAGTCTGATGCGGTGGAAGCTGTCCTCCACATAGCGAGACTAACGAACAGCAATTCCTTTTTATATAATTATATAGATATACATAAAGATATACTCTTGCAACACTGTGATTTAAAAATTATTCTTGTCACTGACAAGTGCGAAACGAATTAATGCGCAACAAAATACATTAGGGAGCGCACACACAATTAATTACCACGACACCTACTTATTAATTAAATATAATGGGCCAACATAAAATTTAATACTCTGGGACATATTATAATTGTGGTTTTGAACAAAATTTATAAGGTTGCTTCAATATCCGAACGTAATTATGATAATACTAGCGACCCGCCCTCGCTTCGCTTCGGAAACATTAAAACACACATGAAACCAAAAAAATAAATTTAAAAAAGTAGCCTATGTTCATCAGGGACAATGTCGGCTTCTAATGGAAAAATAATTTTTCAAATCGGTCCAGTAGTTTCGGAGCCTATTCGAAACAAACAAACAAACAAATCTTTCCTCTTTATAATATAGATGTAAAAGATATATAGATGTAAAACGCTCTAAATTTTGAGCTGAAGGTTAAATTAAATCTCTATTAAATCATAGTTTATGAGAGTTTTGGATGTTCTGATGAATATTATTTCATATTATTTACGTTTTGTAAGTTTTATGATAAGTAATATATTACATATTTTGCGTAGAACATATACGTAACAACAACAACACATAAGACTGATCACTTCTAGGTTATGAAAAACAATTGCTAATATCCATTGAATATGTAGTTAAAATTTGTTTATTTTATTTAAACCACCACTGCCACTTTGATTCCGTAACACAAATACATTGAAATTGGATTGTATTATTAATTGACAATAGACTAATAATTATTGCGATAGTGGGCAGAGCGCATTGCTAATAGTTCGTCCCGATCCACTAACGGTGCTTTTAGGTACATCAAGCACCGGTCACCGTTCTCGTCGAACCCGTCGCTTGCGACGAAGGGCTCGGCGAGTAAATTAACCCACAGACACAGCCCACTGAGTTTCTTGCCGGATCTTCTCAGTGGGTCGCGTTTCCGATCCGGTGGTAGATTCTGCGAAGCACGGCTCTTGCTAGGGTTCGTGTTAGTAACGTCGTCAGCTTTGAGCCCTGTGAGCTCACCTTCTAATTAAGGTTAGAGGAAATAGCCTCTCAAGGCTATCAGCTTTGGTAGGAAAAAAAAAGGTAATAGTACATATGCCCGCTGGGACCGAAAAGTTCTAGAGTGGCGACCGCGTACCGGAAGAGTATGAGTAAGCCTCCCACAAGGTGGATCGTTGACTTATCGAAGTTCGCTGGAATCCACTGGACACAGGCAGCGCTGTACTGGTCCTTGTGGCGAGGCTTGGGGGAGCCCTGAGTCCAGCAGTGGACGTCTGTGGACTGAAGGATAGGATAGGAAACCATTAACTACGTATTATATACGAATAAATCTACGCATCGTCTAGATTCAAATAATTAATATATTCAGTTCATAAACATGGTATGAGCTGTAGAATATGAAACAAAAAAACGCGCAGACATCAAATCACGATTAATTCAGTGATTCGTTCGAACGCGCACATAAAACAGAGCCGATGTTAATAAAACCTTTAGAAACGAAACAGATAGCCTTTGTTTTGTTAATAGACTTTCTCCGAAGAATGTTCTTTGCCATTGCGATATGTATTTTGAAAAATAATGTACATCTCTGTTGTGATTTAATGTTTAATGTAGTTTTAACGTGAGGCCCAAAATTATAGGTGTTATAAGGAAGCTTTGGCTGTGGACTGGAAACTAGAGTATATTTTTTAATATTTTTATTGCTTATATGGGTGGACGAGCTCACGGCCCACCCGGTGTTAAGCGGAGTCCATAGGCATCTGCAACGAAGGAGGAATGCTTCTATTTGAGACTTAGAGCTCATGTTTTAAGGACTGTGGCGGCATTAACACTTAACGCTAGATAAGTCTTGAGTTCGACCGCAGGTTTAGTCAATAAAAAAACATGATTCTAAAAAGATTGATAGAATAATTGCTTTAAGTACGTAATAGTTACTAACCACTTTCTAGCTTCTTTCGGTTTTTCATTATAGTTTTCTTTAATTTTTATATTACAGAAATGTAAGAAAGACATTAGAAAAATAGAACGGTACAATGAACTTTCCGGAAAAGTCCAATTTCAAAAAAAAAAACAGCTTCACAGCCTCGACTAACAAACGCTAACTGTTTTTAACAGCTATATTTTCTGGCACGGTTAATATTTCGAGCTAATAAATACGTATGAAATTAGCGAGAACATACAAATTGGTCTCTAGAGGCGATAATTATTCCAACGGACGTCACGACAAGTAATTGAAACAAGCGACACAGTACACATAATATGGAATGTGACTAGGTTGAATATAGTTTTGTTAAGAGATTTGATTTTTTTTGTAAACGCTACTGTACTTAGGTTATCGACAATAATTTGGATGAAACAAGCGACACAGTATGGAACGTGACTAGGTTGAATACAGTTTTGTTAAGAGATTTTTTCTGATGGTAGGACCTCTTGTGAGTCCGCGCGGGTAGGTACCACCGCCCTGCCTATTTCTGCCGTGAAGCAGTAACGCGTTTCGGTTTGAAGGGTGGGGCAGCCGTTGTAACTAGATCTTAGAACTTATATCTTAAGGTGGGTGGCGCATTTACGTTGTAGATGTTCATGGGCTCCAGTAACCACTTAACACCAGGTGGGCTGTGACCTCGTCCACCCATCTAAGCAAAAAAAAAAAAAAGATTTGATTTTTTTTGTAAACGCTACTGTACTTAGATTATCGACAATAATTTAAAGTTATGTCGTTCCACAAAGTACTTCGAGAGTTCTGGATAAAACGGTTCGCTGTACGACGTGTCCGATAGTTATTCGGCAAATTCCTAAGGCAGTTACCTAACGTTTTTTCTACAAACACGTGCTTGTCACGAGTTCACGAACGATCTCTACGATAAAGGAACAATATCATGTGACAAAAATAAATCCCGTAGTTTTAGTGATGTACCTATTTTAGCCATATTAAGTAAAACCTTTTTTGTTATTGCTTAGATTAGTGAACGATCTCATATCCCGTCTGGTGTTAAGTGATTAATTACCGGAGCCCATAGAAAGCGACATCGCAAATGCCGGCACCCACTTTGAGACATGAGTTCTGAGTTTCTATAGTACATTTACCTTGCCCTTCAAACCGAAACGTATTTTTGCTTCGCGGCAGAAATAGGCGGGGCCGTGGTACTTACCCTTACGGGCTCACAAGACCACTAGTAATTACGCAAGTAATATTTTTGTGATTTTGATTTTTATTGTACTATGTCATTCATTCATCGTGGAAGTTATTCGCGAACGAATATTTTTCATTACAAAAATTAGTACATGACTGCGGGATTCGAACACCGGCTCGGTCGCATCGCTCGATACGAATGTACCAAGCGCCTTATCTTTTAGGCCGCAGCGACTATCCTGCGCACTTTAGTCATGAGACACGGCGTTCCCGTTTGAAACATGAGACAGTCATGTCAAGACTGACTTAATACTAGTATATCAAAAAGCTTACGGAGCTTATAAGCAACACAAAGTGAATATCCCGATGTCCAATTGAGGTCTTATTCTAAGATTGAAGTGAAATAGAACAATAATTAATGATTGCTTCGCAGCGAAAATTCGCTTATATGGGTTTATAAGAAGCTTTACCATTGCATTTTTAATAGACCTAGGGCATTAGGCATAGTCTAGCCTAGGGCATTAGGCATTAGAGCTAAGTAGGATATATGATGACTATGGGACTTTATCTGATAGAGGCACCAAATTGATTCAAGTTTCAGTTTAATAATCGTTATATAAATCAAATTTCGTTAAAATAATATGAAGTTTTCTATATAAATCGCTATAAATATGAAGCTTATATTTAATCAAGATTCTAAAAGGTCAAGTGTATTTATTGAGTTTCAGACAAATATTCAGAAATGCTTTTGTGTGATTATACGCCCACGAGAACCCGATTTACAGAGAATTACGGGAACCTGCTAATCCAATAACATATGTCATGGGCTCGTAGTGTTCTACATTCACAACGATCTGTTGTAATGCCAAGTCGACATTTTGGCGTTGAAAAGACGGTTAATCTTACGTTTTATATTGTATTTTTTTTATTACTTAGATGCGTGGACGAGCTCACAGCCCACCTGGTGTTAAGTGGTTACTGGAGCCCATAGACATCTACAACGTAAATGCACCACCCACCTTGAGGTATAAGTTCTAAGGTCTCAGCATAGTTACAACGGCTGCCCCACCCTTCAAACCGAAACGCATTACTGCTTCAAGTAGAAATAGGCAGGGTGGTGGTACCTATCCGCGCGGACTCACAAGAGGTCGTACCACCAGTAATTACGCATATTATAATTTTGCGGGTTTGATTTTTGTTACACGATGTTATTCCTTCACCGTGGAAGTCAATCGTGAATATTTGTTGAGTACGTATTTCATTAGAAAAATTGGTACCCGCCTGAGATTCGAACACCGGTGCATCGCTCACGAATGCACGAATGCACCGGACGTCTTATCGCTTAGGCCGCGACGACTTTACCATAAATAATTTCCAATGTTTTCAATACTTTACTGTTTTTGTAGACGACTAAAAGTCGTTCTTATGTCTTAGGAATATTGACTACGTTAAAAAAACTTTTATTTTTTTAAATATTTGAAGTAGCGATTGTGTGATGAAACGTACAAAACTGTAATTTTGCTTTCTATGCAAGTAAATTATTACATTGTTTTAATATATTAACATTTAGTTTGTTAATTGTTATATAACCATAAATGAAAATTTACGCGAAACGTACTTATTATTTATGAAACAAAAATATTAAGTAGACATCATTTAACATTAAAGAAATCTCTTCTCTCCAAAACTTGCATTTTGAAATATCGAAAGCTCTTAGGTATATCAAAGGAGAACGATGCACAATGTTATTATACATTATACTTTAAGCTACGTTTTACAAATCATATCTTCAACATATGGTACAACATATTGTGCGCGGATTATCTCAAGTCTTCGACAAACTTACTAGAGTGGGGATTTGCAGACGGATCAAAGTAGTACGCTAGATGCATTCGGTACTTACATCAAAATCGGCTCAGTTACATCATTTCATGCGCGCGCTTGGATTATATTTAGCGATTTGTTGGATAATAGTTTGTGCTTAATATTCATGGATTATTGAATGCTATTGAGGGATTTAATTTATCATCATCATTCTCCTCTCCCAGTCACTTAGGGTTGGCGCAACATGTTTTCTCTTTCGAGACTCCTCTATCATATGCCATTTCTTCGCTCACTCCACTTTTATACATATCGAAATTCACGCAATCCATCCATTTCTTCTTTGGTCTCTTTTCCTCTATATCCTTCCACATTCATAGTTAACCCTCTCTTACCAACCTCATTGTCATTTCGTCTCATCACATGTCCATACCATCCCAAACGCACACTTCTCAACTTCTCTGTCACAGGTGCCACTTTCAGAGTTCCTCTAAAATATTCATTCCGTATTCCGTATGAGGGATTTAATTTATACTTGATTACAAATTGCATTTTTAACTGTGATAATATAATTTTCATATTAATTATAATTGAAAGAAGATTGATGGCTTCGATTTCGCGGGGTGCTGGGGTAAATAAACCAATAATAATACACTTAAGCACCGTATCTTATCTTTTTTTTTGGAGGCAATGTTTTAGTTTTATAATATTAGTTAGGGATTAGTGGTATTGTGATTAAGTGCTTCTGTGGTTTTTTTAGGATGCGCTACGTAATAAAAATGATTGTAAAATAAGAAAAAAAAACCATTTAAATGTGTATATTCTTTCCTTTGCTGTATAATCTTCATTGTACTAGACTTAGAGCACAACGTTGGAGAAAAATTGTGCGAAATTACTTAAAATTTCAATTTTAATGCTCGCTTCATCGCTTCAAATCTGCGGTTGCTGGGAAAATATGGTTACCACGTTTAACAAAGGATTTAATCTGCAAGTGTCCACATACTTTTATGGGCGGGGAGGGGGGGGGTGTCCCACGCCAAGGGAGCGCGATCTGGACTGTCCGCAGATATTGGGAGCGGGCCGCGAGTCCAAGTATATTTAGGGCCCTGCCCACTAAGTGTCCAGATACGCTAGCGCTGAAATTGTTTTTAAAAATAAAATACTTTATATTACGTTAATTTTTGGAGTTTACTCCTTTAGAATCGATTTACATATATAGGCCCGGGGTATGAAAATTATGGGGACCAAAATCGTACTAGCATGTCACACGAAATGCGTTATGCGCCTGATTGGCTCCTGATTGCGTGATGCGTGCGCGCGCCAATCAAAATCGTACTAGCATGTCACACGAAATGCGTTATGCGCCTGATTGGCTCCTGATTGCGTGATGCGTGCGCGCGCCAATCAGGAGCCAACGCGCGGCCGCGTTATCGCAGGTGACGCCGGGCTGCTGCGCCGGCAGTCCGCCACAAAGCCTCGTACTGATCGCGCGTTTCTCTCATTATTGTATTTTCATATATTTGTTAGTCGTTTGTTTTGTGTCTCGTTAATTTGTTAATAATCTGTAGTGTATCGTGTTGTCGTAATATAGAACTATTTCTCGTATTGTTTCGTTTAATTTTTGGAGTTTACTCCTTTAGAATCGATTTACATATATAGGCCCGGGGTATGAAAATTATGGGGACCAAAATCGTACTAGCATGTCACACGAAATGCGTTATGCGCATTTCGTGTGACATGCTAGTACATGCGCCGGCAGTCCGCCACAAAGCCTCGTACTGATCGCGCGTTTCTCTCATTATTGTATTTTCATATATTTGTTAGTCGTTTGTTTTGTGTCTCGTTAATTTGTTAATAATCTGTAGTGTATCGTGTTGTCGTAATATAGAACTATTTCTCGTATTGTTTCGTTTAATTTTTTATATCCAGTAAACTCCAGTCGTGCGTCGGAGCGGACACACACACTTTTTTTTTATATCCAGTAAACTCCAGTCGTGCGTCGGAGCGGACACACACACTTTTTTTTTTATTTAAATTTTAAATTTTTCTCGGTAAATTTTCTTGCATTGTCATTACAAGCTTCGCTATTTAAATGTTGAATTTTGAGGTCATGACTGATTAAATTTTATAAAAAAAAAACTGTTCGAACAGACAAACAAAAGATAGGAGTTGGGAAGATCGTGGTAATTAAAAGAGTAACCTTTTAGGGCTTTGTTTTCTATCAGAACGAACGTTCACAGTTGAAACCAAGTGTTACGTAATTATACCGTAACTCGAAAACAGTACAAAGTCTCAACCATTTTTCTTTAAACGGTACTAGTATCAGGGAATATTAATAATCGGAAAAAGAAGAGTTCAATTGGTCCCTTTCTACTACTTTGGCAGTGCGGATCTGGTCAACTGACTAAATGTTATTAAGAAACATTGAATTTTATTTAACACTCATCCCCGTATCATCAGTCGTTCACACGAGCTTAACTCGACTCGACTCAGCCTCCAACGCGCCTTTTGGTATGCTTGATCGTAAAAATTACCTCCACTTAAACGCCCCTCGAAAAAATTTCTCACCGGAGTGGAGTACTTTAATTTTCACAAAACAGAAAGGGAGTATTTAAGGGAATATTTGAATAGCATTCTTTTTTCGCTGCATTACAAAATGCTTTACTGCAGCGTATGATAAATACGGTCCGTACAGGAAACAGCATCCGTCCATTTCTGTCGTAGTCCTTGTTCAATCGAAACTTCTCATAGCATTACCAATGTCCGCTCCTGTACCCATGTATTACTAAGAGGGGTATATACAGCAAGAAAACTAGCAAGCGTGTTATGCGTGTCGACAGAAAAAAAAAGCATTTCTGTGTCATTACGCAGCTAGCATTGTACGGTCGACGAATTCACAAACAATCCTCGCGAACTTTCCACGAACTTAGCACAACGTTAATTTCGAGCGCTTTTACTTGTCAAAAAGTTTAGCAATTGTGCGCGTTAGAGTAAGGCCGACTTTATGAATTAATCTTGACGCGAGACAGCGATATTTCAAATCTTAAATTTTCGAAGTAATGAAACTTTGATGGCAAAAAGTCTGATCGTCTTGGTTTAAGGAATCGTAACGAGATCTGTCGGTAGTTGAATCGGCTGATGACGTAAATAAGTTTGGGCGTTTGAAGACTTCTTAAACGCCGATATTATCGAGCATGTTTATAAAGCAGACCTTAAATATATATCCATAAAGGCCATTCGATTTAATAAGAAGTTTCGTTCATCATATTACAAAAAGTAACTTTTATTTGAAGTATTTCAGTAGCTTAGATAGAACTACTAAATATTCGAAAGCAAGTTTACGAACAAATATGTTTCTTATCGTTCTTAACCTAGGTCAGAAAATGTAATGTGTTAATAGTCTGTTAAGATTTTTTTTTTAATAAGACTATGCCGTTACTATGCAAAACATGAAAAAAAGATTTTGTGGCAGAGCTTGCAAGGATCGGTACTACCACCCTACGTATTTATGCCGCGAGGCAGTTTTTTTTTCCTACCTAAGCTGATAGCCTTGAGAGGCTATATCAGCGGAACCTTAACTAGTAGGTGAGCTCACGGGGCTCAAACCTGACGACGTTGCTAACACGAACCCTAGCAAGAGCCGTGCTTCGCAGAATCTACCACCGGATCGGAAACGCGACCCACTGAGAAGATCCGGCGAGAAACTCAGTGGGCTGTGTCTGAGGGTTAATTTACTCGTCGAGCCCTTCGTCGCAAACGACGGGTTCGGCGAGAATGATGACCGGTGCTTGAGGTACCTAAAAGCACCGTTAGTGGATCAGGAGAATCCGTAATGAGGTGCTTTGGGCGACGACGACTGCTTTCAATTCTGTCCGCAGGATCGGGCATGTAGTTACCGGCGGCCACGATGAGAGGGTTCTCGTGTCGTGCCGCTTTATCGAAGTGGAGCGAAGCAGTAATGAGTTCCCATTTGAAAGGCGGGGCAGCCGTTAATCTATAGAATTGATACTTATAACACATATTTCAATGTGGCAACCACTTAATACCATGTAGATTGTGAGCTCGTTTAACTGTATAAAAAGATAATATCCGATTTAAAAAAATACGATTCCCGTCAAGACGATTAAGCCTCTTGACTATAACATGTTTCTTTATCAAGAATGTATCTTTCAGTGAGACTCTGGTCTTAAATCTCGCTCCACACAACCGTGGCTGGTAATGACTGTTTCTGACTTCATCAAATCTGGTCGTGGATTACTCCCGATTTTAATTCGCTTGATAATGCTTTATAATCTTTCTTGATTTAGACAATTTTCTACGTGCTAAAAAGTTTTCTTCCCAGGAAACTGTACAAAATGCTTTCACACAGTTTGTAGAATCTAGATCACCAGACTTCTATCACAAAGACATAAAGGACCTTCCTATTAGATGGCAGCAATGTATAGATAATAATGGTAGATATTTTGATTAAATAAATATGTTAAATGAAAAAAAAAACGAATTTCAATTTTTCAATACAAACCGTCAATTTCATACTTTAACCCCTGAATAGTATTTTTAGAGAATATGATATGCTCGCAAACACGACGATAATTTGGAATCCCTAAAACATTCCATCAAAAACGCAGTGGCGTATATTACCACGAAGAAAGTTCGTGTTCCAATCATTAACTTATATTTTAAAATTTTAAATTTACATAATATAGTATCCATAGTTTTCCTGTTACATTATACGTAGATTGCAGTTTTTTTTTTTTTCCTACCTAAGCTGATAGCCTTAGGGGCTATTTCAGCGTAACCCTAACGTTTGTAGGTGAGCTCACGGGGCTCAAACCTGATGACGTTGCTAACACGAACCCTAGCAAGAGCCGTGCTTCGCAGAATCTACCACCGGATCGGAAACGCGACCCACTGAGAAGATCCGACGAGAAACTCAGTGGGCTGTGTTTGAGAGTTAATTTACTCGTCGAGCCCTTCGTCGCAAGCGACGGGTTCGACGAGAACGGTGACCGGTGCTTGAAGTACCTAAAAGCACCGTTAGTGGATCGGGAGGATCCGAGATGACGTGTTTTGGGCGACGTCGACTGCTTTCCATTCTGTCCGCAGGATCGGGAATGAGATTGCAGTAATAATGATTCATCTAATAGAAAAAAAAAAATTCCTTGTAACAAATATTTAGGGCAAAACTGAGTATAAATATTAAAGTAGAAATCATAAATATGTATACTATTAATGTTATATAATATGTATGTATCTCATAACTATGTATGTATATCAAAAGTCCTCGTTCTATTTCAAAATCTGAACGCTTACATAAAGTCCTCATTTAGATGAGAACTATCAAGCCGAATCCATATTTCATTTTATTAGAAACTTACGTCATCACGTCAGATATCATCTGAAGAGGGTCTCTCATATTATTCGGACCATTTATTTGAGGATAGATAAACACCGATTTTACTTGCCCATCTATTTCATAAGATTCATTTAACACTTTTTTATCTACTTGTTGATTTCATTGAAGTGACTTGAAAGGAAGAAAAATAGAGTAATATGAATTTATTCCTTCCCTTTCCTCTTCCTTGTTCGGGGTGAATCTTGATGATGCCTGGAACATGCGGAGCAGACGTGCGTGCGAGCTCGCGGGACGTGATTGTTTGACGGGGGTATAGGGAGACCCAGTGAAACGGTGTTCGCCGCCGCCCGCCGGTCAGTTGGGGACCTGAACCCGGGTGTCTCTACTAAACTCCGCCCCGGGAAGCTGTCCCGCCAACCGGTGTAAAATCCTGCCGTGCGGTCGTCGTGCCGGAGTCGGAGACCGGAGTGGATCCCGGCGATCGCACGCAGGGTGGACTGGGGGCCCTTCCATGCCCTGCGTCAGTCTCTCACGCAACCCGTGGTCGAGCACGTACTGTGTTCCGCGCTTTATTCAGGTATCGTCATGATTTCGCTTCGAACTTCCTACCCACCCATTCCCACTCTCCAAACAAAAAAAATCAAACATGACAGTACAAAAAAGGAAAAGGGTTTTGTCGGCGATGCCCCATTCCACATTTAATGTGGATTTCAGCAATGTAAGGGGCCTACACAGCAACCTCGACGCCGTACACCACCATCTTGAGACGGCGCAGCCTGCCCTCCTTTTTCTGACGGAGACGCAGATATCTGCTCCGGATGATACTTCGTACCTTGAATACCCCGGCTACGTATTGGAGCACAACTTCCTGCGTAAAGCCGGGGTGTGTGTATTCGTCCGGGCTGATGTCTGTTGTCGCCGTCTACGAGGCCTCGAACAACGGGACCTGTCCCTCTTGTGGCTGCGCGTAGACCATGGGGGTTGTACCCGAGTCTACGCGTGCCTGTACAGGTCCCAGAGCAGTGATGCAGGTTCAGCTCTGATAGAGCATGTGCAAGAGGGGACTAGCCGCGTGCTTGAGCAGTACCCATCTGCGGAGGTGGTGGTTCTTGGAGATTTTAACGCTCACCACCAAGAGTGGTTGGGGTCCAGAACCACTGACCTCCCGGGTCGGGCTGCCTACGATTTCGCCCTGGCCTACGGCCTCTCCCAGCTGGTGACACAGCCCACCCGTGTCCCAGATATTGAGGGGCACGAGCCTTCTCTGTTGGACCTTCTGCTGACCACCGATCCAGCCGGATACAGTGTGGTGGTCGACGCTCCGCTTGGATCGTCTGATCACTGCCTTATCCGTGCTGCCACACCACTCTCTCGTCCTAGTCGTCGAACGACGACCAGGTATCGAAGAGTTTGGCAGTATTTGTCAGCAGATTGGGATGGATTGCGTGAATTTTACGCATCCTACCCATGGGGGCGGTTCTGCTTTTCCTCTGCTGATCCTGACGTCTGTGCGGACCGTCTTAAAGACGTGGTGCTCCAGGGGATGGAATTGTTTATTCCCTCCTCTGAAGTGCCCGTTGGGGGTCGCAGCAGACCCTGGTATAACAATGCCAGCAGGGATGCTGCACACCTCAAGCGGTCCGCATACGTGGCATGGGATAATGCCAGGAGACGTCAGGACCCTAACATCTCAGAGGAAAGGCGGAAATATAACGCCGCTTCCAGGTCCTACAAGAAGGTTATTGCCAAGGCGAAGTCGGAGCACGTTGCTAGAGTTGGCGAGCGACTAAAGAGCTATCCCTCTGGGAGCCGTGCTTTTTGGTCGCTCGCCAAAGCCGCAGAAGGAAACTTTTGCAGGTCTAGTCTCCCACCACTGCGAAAGTCCGACGACAGTCTGGCCCATAGTGCGAAAGAGAAGGCTGACCTTCTGGTCAAACTCTTCGCCTCGAACTCGACCGTGGACGACGGGGGTGCCACACCACCGAACATCCCCCGGTGTGATAGTTCCCTGCCGGAGATCTGCTTTACACAGTGTGCAGTCAGGCGGGAACTCCGACTCCTGGACGTCCATAAGTCGAGTGGGCCAGACGGCATCCCCGCAGTGGTTCTGAAAACGTGCGCCCCTGAGCTGACGCCTGCGCTAACGCGTCTGTATCGCCTCTCTTATTGCGCTAACAGGGTTCCGTCTTCATGGAAGACCGCCCACGTCCACCCTATCCCCAAGAAGGGTGACCGGTCGGACCCATCGAGCTATAGGCCTATCGCGATAACTTCCTTGCTTTCCAAGGTGATGGAGCGAATAATAAATATACAACTCCTGAAGTATCTTGAAGATCGCCAGCTGATCAGTGACCGACAGTACGGTTTCCGTCACGGTCGCTCAGCTGGCGATCTTCTCGTATACCTTACTCACAGGTGGGCTGAAGCCTTGGAGAGCAAGGGCGAGGCTCTTGCTGTGAGCCTTGATATCGCGAAGGCCTTCGACAGGGTCTGGCATAGGGCACTTCTGTCGAAGCTACCATCTTACGGAATCCCCGAGGGTCTCTGCAAGTGGATCGCTAGCTTTTTGGATGGGCGGAGCATCACGGTCGTTGTAGACGGTGACTGCTCTGATACCATGACCATTAACGCTGGCGTTCCACAAGGTTCGGTGCTCTCCCCCACGCTTTTCATCCTGTATATCAATGACATGCTGTCTATTGATGGCATGCATTGCTATGCGGATGACAGCACGGGGGATGCGCGATATATCGGCCATCAGAGTCTCTCTCGGAGCGCGGTGCAAGAGAGACGATCTAAACTTGTGTCTGAAGTGGAGAACTCTCTGGGGCGAGTCTCCGAATGGGGTGAATTGAACTTGGTTCAATTGAACTTGGTTCAATTCAACCCGATAAAGACACAAGTTTGCGCGTTCACTGCGAAGAAGGACCCCTTTGTCATGGCGCCGCAATTCCAAGGAGTATCCCTGCAACCTTCCGAGAGTATTGGGATACTTGGGGTCGAGATTTCGAGCGATGTCCAGTTTCGGAGTCATCTGGAAGGCAAAGCCAAGTTGGCGTCCAAAATGCTGGGAGTCCTCAACAGAGCGAAGCGGTACTTCACGCCTGGACAAAGGCTTTTGCTTAATAAAGCACAAGTCCGGCCTCGCGTGGAGTACTGCTCCCATCTCTGGGCCGGGGCTCCCAAATACCAGCTTCTTCCATTTGACTCCATACAGAGGAGGGCCGTTCGGATTGTCGATAATCCCATTCTCACGGATCGTTTGGAGCCTCTGGGTCTGCGGAGGGACTTCGGTTCCCTCTGCATTTTGTACCGTATGTTCCATGGGGAGTGCTCTGAGGAATTGTTCGAGATGATACCGGCATCTCGTTTTTACCATAGCACCGCCCGCCACCGGAGTAGAGTTCATCCATACTACCTGGAGCCACTGCGGTCATCCACAGTGCGTTTCCAGAGGTCTTTTTTGCCACGTACCATCCGGCTATGGAATGAGCTCCCCTCCACGGTGTTTCCCGAGCGCTATGACATGTCCTTCTTCAAACGAGGCTTGTGGAGAGTATTAAACGGTAGGCAGCGGCTTGGCTCTGCCCCTCGCATTGCTGAAGTCCATGGGCGACGGTAACCACTCACCATCAGGTGGGCCGTATGCTCGTCTGCCTACATGGGCAATAAAAAAAAAAAAAAATATTATAATGCAATAGGTTCATTGACACAATATCCCACGCGTATACAAATATGTTTGCGATCTAATCCCAAAATGTTTGCGAGCTTCATTAGTTAAATTTTTATTCTGTTAAATCGATGCGAGAATTCCCTTCTGATTATAGGTATCAGAAATCTAGACGATCGAGTCAAAATAACCCAGATATAGAATGCCAAATGTCTTAATAAAATTTAATTCCTCGGAACGGAAATCAAATTCACACCCTGACTATTTAATTAATCAACCACTAAACCTAACATTTACAATTACAATTTTAGTTTCTGTTTGCAGTAATTATTTAAAGTGATTATCAAAATTCGACCATAATAATCGAAACCACAAGATCCATATTCATTTTACATATTCCACTTACACTTGAAACTCCTGTTTTCGAAATTTACAAAAAAAATATCCTTCAAAAACATTTATTGATAACGCTCAAACGTAGATAGATATTTAACAAAAATAATCGGTTGAAATTAAGAAGAAATTAAACTCAACAGTTTTTTTCTATTCCTATTTGCAAATATAATTATAAACATTTAAAAAAAAACTGTTATTCTTACGTAATTATTAAATCCTTAATACGATCCATTAGCGACTGGCTTAAATTTGATAATTTGTGTTGTATTTCGGATAATCCAAAAAAATATAATGAAATTTATAAGGCAATAAAAATATTGGGGTCACCCGCTAATGGCCGTCGATTACGTTTCATAGCCGTTCGCATCGTTCCGATCTTTTATTGGCGTTCTGCAAACATAATAATGTACGTACGCAAATAAGATTATTTATTGACATACTATATACCCTTTGATCGAGAAAACTTTAAGAGTATATTATATGGTATACAGTTTAGGACAAAAATAGGATACAACAATAAATACAAGATTTTGTTTACACGTTATAATACACTTTGGAATAAACGTTGTTGAACCTTCATTGTTAAAGACATTCGTGAATACAAGTCGTTTTCTATGTAAATATTATGATAAGAAGAAAAACATTTTCAAGCTTGATATTATTTTTTGAATAAAAATGTGACCAACCAAATATTGCATTCCAATAGTGCGATACGATACGAATGAAATGTATATGAAGAAAACGTATTTCTTTGATAAATATTATTGAAAATAGGTATGTTTTTTTTTCTTTTTCTTAGATGGATGGACGAGCTCACAGCCCACCTGGTGTTAAGTGGTTACTGGAGCCAATAGGCATCTACAATGTAAATGCGCCACCCACCTTGAGATATAAGTTCTAAGGTCTCAGTATAGTTACAACGGCTACCCCACCCTTCAAACCGAAACGCACTACTGCTTCACGGCAGAAATAGGCGGGGTGGTGGTACCTACCCGTGCAGACTCACAAGAGATCCTACCACCAGCCCACAAGAGGTCCTACCACCAGTGTGTAACGGCGCATTAAAATATGTAATTGAAAAATGTATTAAGTTTACATCGGTGGTCAGTCAATAGATGTACTGACTTCCACGATCACGCTATGGTTATGTTAAGTGACTCAATTTGATTGGTGATATTTACACATATGCATTGTGAAGCCGCTGGCGAATGCGAGCTCATTATAATTTTGCACCGATTAAGTCCATAATTTCTAGGCTTCGTAGTTTTATTATGAGGATTTTGCACGGGAGTACCTTCACACAAAACCTGCATCGTAAAGCTAAATGGTTTTCTAACTACAGAATATTGATTTTTATTTCTTGAATTGCAATTAGACCTATAAATACAACAGAATTGTCTTGTGTTTTCAAGTTTGATAAAAATTAAATTAAGGACTAAGCTATATGAAGTCTATACTTAATATTATAAAGAGGAAAGATTTGTTTGTTTGTTTGTTTCGAATAGGCTCCGAAACTACTGGACCGATTTGAAAAATTCTTTTTCCATTAGAAGCCGACATTGTCCCTGATGAACATAGGCTACTTTTTTAAATATTTTTTTAATTATTTTTTTTGTTTCATGTGTGTTTTAATGTTTCCGAAGCGAAGCGAGGGCGGGTCGCTAGTAGCTAATAAATGAAACACTATATGTAAACTTAGCATAAACCACATTTCAACACTGCGATAATATGACCTATATACTGTTAATGACCAATAGTTGACATAAGATATGATTTTCAAACGAGGAAATGCGCACATTGATTCTACTGGTCCAATAGAGATGCAGTTGTCGGTGTTTGTGATTTACACGAAGAAACAACACGTGTGGCACTCGGAGACTGCCGCGGTAAAGCTATTGCATAGCATTTTTTATCGGCTTATGCGATTATAAATCGACAATAATAATTTAATATTAAAACAACAATAAAATAAGATCCGGCGAGAAACTCAGTGGGCTGACTCTGCTACATTGTGAGTATTCCATTTTGACCGCGCACTCACTAGAGGGCGCTACATGGGATAGAGACACGCCTTTGGATGCTAGTTCTAACTCTCATTCGCCCAGAATCAACGGTTTAGCTAGTTTATTTTTAATGCCACTCCAATCACTAAATGAGTAATAGGAGTAGTAATAAAATTATTCGACTAAGCGATAGAAAATAACACGCCCAACGCATCGTAATGTGATATAATTTTCTATTTTACAATTCCGTTTGCCGCCGATAGATGGCGCTTGACGCAAAAGCTGAATCGCGCTATCGTTGTGTTACCCACGAAATTGTATCACATATTATGATAGTACATAAATCGGTGTTTAGACTTCTTACTTTAAACACTACACAAGCGCAACGTGTGAATGCGTTGAACGCGAGCTCCATAGTAGGCGTAGTGAGGGGTGCAAGGTTTTTTTCGTTACGGAATTTCATGATTCCGCTCTCAAGCCGCGCTCAAGGCCCGCGATAAAATCTATGCAATAGCTTAAAAAAAGAAGAAAAAAACAGTATCTAGTTACAATTAGACTTTTAAAACTGTATTTTAAAATTATTTGGTTTAATATAGTTAAATAAAAATTTTAAACTTTTTACCTCTTACGATTTTTTTAACTGAAAAGTCCTTTTACGTGAATAATACATATTTCAAAGTGAATTTTAATTTCAACTAGAGGATGTGCGAACTGGTCCGGCTTCTGAGTTGATGCTAACATAATGGCCACCGTTATCGGAGCTAGTGTCGTGCATGCACGATAATGAATGCTCGGCTTTATGTGTGACCGTGCATTATGAATTTAAATTTTGACGTTCCAAAATTTTAGGAATTAATATTTCGTATCGTTGAAAATGGAAACAGTAATGTTGCATTAGAACAACCTTACTTTAATGTTGTGTTTGATCAACATTATAATGTAAATATATTTGTTGGCTTAAATATAAGAGTGCTGTTGTTTTTTATTTATTTTTTATTCTCAGTTCTTTGGTAAGTAAAAGCTCGTCTTGTAAGATTACCTTATGATATTTAGTGCTCAATGGAACCTTCATGTAAGTATCTTAGGTGGTAATGTTTTTTTTTTATTGCTTAGATGTATGGACGAGCTCTTTTTTTTTTTTTTTTTTATTGCTTAGATGAGTGGACGAGCTCACAGTCCACCTGGTGTTAAGTGGTTACTGGAGCCCATAGACATTTACAACGTAAATGCGCCACCCACCTTGAGATATAAGTTCTAAGGTCTCAATTATAGTTACAACGGCTGCCCCACCCTTCAAACCGAAACGCATTACTGCTTCACGGCAGAAATAGGCAGGGTGGTGGTACCTACCCGTGCGGACTCACAAGAGGTCCTACCACCAGTAATTACGCAAATTATAATTTTGCGGGTTTCATTTCTATTACACGATGTTATTCCTTCACCGTGGAAATGAATCGTGAACATTTGTTGAGTACGTATTTCATTACAAAAATTGGTACCCGCCAGCGGGATTCGAACACCGATGCATCGCTAAACACGAATGTACCGGACGTCTTATCCGTTAGGCCACGACGACTTCAAAAGCTCACAGCCCACCTGGTGTTAAGTGGTTACTGGAGCCCATAGACATCTACAACGTAAATGCGCCACACACCTTAAGATATAAGTTCTAAGGTCTCAACGGCTGCCCCACCCTTCAAACCAAAACGCATTACTACTTCACGGCAGAAATAGGCGGGGCAGTGGTACCTACCCGTGCGGACTCACAAGAGATCCTACCACCAGTATAAACTAATATTTTTACTAATATTTTTTGTTTATGGTTATAAATTTAGTTTTATGCCTACATCATAATCTTCTTCATCGTCGCAACACTCTCGGCAGAATGATCGTGGTAAAAAAATTTTTGTGACCCAAACCCACCCAACTTGAAAAAATCAGCTTTTGTATCGTAACCAATTTGAATTTAATTTTAAAGGAGGTAACAAATATCTGCAAAGGAATTTTCAGTCGAAGCTACCTCCACAAGAGCCCACAATAGCGTTACGATGGAATCTCGGATATTCTGGAAGAAAGCGAGAAAAATACATTGTGAAAATGCAATTTCACTCACACTCCTCGTTTAATACGTTTAGAAGCGCTTCCCCTGGGACACTGGCTTGCCTCCAGACCGGTAAAACGATGACTGCGCATTTTTATACAAAAAATTAACTATTAAATGTTGCTAGTTCATACATTTTTGTAACAGTACATTTTATTTTACTTTTACGACGCTTGTTTAATACAGGAAAAATATTCTCTCGCT
Organism: Bombyx mandarina; assembly: GCF_030267445.1. Classification (NCBI taxonomy): domain Eukaryota; kingdom Metazoa; phylum Arthropoda; class Insecta; order Lepidoptera; family Bombycidae; genus Bombyx; species Bombyx mandarina. Next base: position 5,848,521 of record NC_143227.1, on the reverse strand, counting down.
CCAGTGAAATTCTAAATGTATTCGGAAATCAAAACTGTTTTGAAATTTATTTTGGAGTGGCTGGCGTATTTGATGGCTTTCAACAAGACTAGTGTTATGTTATTATTAGTTTTATATTCATTTACTTTAAAATAACGTTCGGAGTATCATAAGTTCTATCATGTATTTATGATTATGAGAATTATTCCTTACTAGACGATGACCGGTTTTTTTTTTGATAACGCCATCTTGTTTTGTCTTTAAAGCGGTTAGTTGCCCTCAATTAAGGAAAATAGTATTATTATTCGCCAATAGATGTCGGGAAGAGTTTATTATTGAAAACACGAATAAAACAACATTTTCTGAAAATAAATCGTAGCTAGATCGATTTATCGCCCCCGAAATCTCCTGTATACTAAATTTTATGAAAATCGTTGGAGCCGTTTCCGAGATTCAGATTATATACATATATATTTAATATACAAGAATTGCTCGTTTGAAGGTATAATATTACGTTGGTACAAAACAAATAAACTGCCTAAGTCCGAGAAAGACAAACAATCAGAACTTCAATGGCGGGGCCGTTACGAAAATTCAAAGCGACATACTCTCGTAGACGAGACAACAAAAAATGAACACTCGTAGACAGTCGCAGCATTGGAGTTTTCGTCATTTGTAAGAAATGTAAGCGAAGTTTCTCTCTCAACTTTTCGCAAGTACGTCTGCGATGCCCTGGCTTTATTCCAAGCACATATCGACCGCTCCGCGTTTGTCCTATACAACTGCAATGAATTTGAGTTGACGCAATCGGAAGACTCGGAGTAAATATTTGTACTGAGATAACTTTGTGTACAAACGTGGCGAATTGCAATGATTCAAACAAGGACGGTTCAATTCAATATGTATGTGAAACTGCGTTGTAATACTTCTTGGTCTGGACTGTTCAATAATTATATATTTAGTGATTATATTTAATGAATTTTCTTTGTTCGGTATTGGCTATACCAGTATTCAGTGATTATATTTAATGAATTTTCTTCGTCCGGCATTGATGAGAGTCCGGGTTTTTTTTATTGCTTAAACGGGTGGACGAGCTCACAGACAATCTGGTGTTAAGTGGTTACTGGAGCCAATAGACATTTACAACGTAAAATGCGCCACCCGCCTTGAGATATAAGTTGTAAGGTCTCAGTATAGTTACAACGGCTGTCCCACCCTTCAAGCCGAAACGCATTACTGCTTCACTACAGAAATAGGCGCGGTGGTGGTACCTACCCGTGCGGACTCACATGAGGTCCTACCACCAGTAATAAATATGGACGAATAATAGGACGGATGGCGAAATTAGTGGTATCTAGAAGCTTCGGTAACTTATGTTGTAGTTTGAAGTATAAATTGTTTTGTATTTTCTTCGGCTGCGTTTAATTTCTCGGTCTTTATTGTCATTATATTATTTCTGACGTTTCGAACACATTAACAATTCTCGTGATCACAGAACTGTCACGCGTAAAAAAACCCACAAGATTATAGCTAAGTAGCTAGGCTTTGAGCTCGACTTCCCACTAAAGCAACAAAAACCACTAGATCAATATAAATAGGTACTGTTAAAATATTATAACGGCCGTCTGGTGTAGTGGTAAGTGATATGGTCACTACACAAGGGGGTCGCGGGTTCGAATCCCGCCAAGGGAAGATATTTGTATGGTAAATATAAATGTCTTTTCCAGGGTTATGGATGTATATTAAATATATGTATGTGTATAATAAAAAATCTTACATTTATTTCCGTTATCTGGTACCTGCAACACAAGTTCTTTACGAACTTATCACGGGACCAGTTAACGTGGCGTGATTGTTAGTAAATATTTATTTATTTATTTATTATTATTATTTATTATACACCAAATCAATTAAACATTACAGATTATAATAACAATAATTATTGTTTCCTTGCGTTCATCAATCAATCAACGGTTTTATTGCTGATAATTTATATGCGTAAGTACTTTTGCGTCAGTCGGTATACGCTAATGATATAAACTTGGCAATGCTAACGATTCATCACGTGTCATTTTATATTGACAGACATGATGGATGTGATTTTGCATATAGCTTCCCGCTCCTTGGCCTAATTTTTTGATGCGTAGTTATTATCAGATACTAAAACGCTTGAGAATCGACTCTTTATTTGATTTTTCTGTGCACAATCAAGAGAAAATCAATATTGAGAATAAACTTTACATTTCACTAACATTAACATTTTGATAACAATATTATTATATTAATATTGGTCTGCGAAAATACACAAACTTGGAACGAGAACTACATTTAAAGAAATATGCGTAGGTGAAAAGCTTACGTGTTGTGACGCATTTTCCAAACCAAACCGGGGTTACATAACTTTTAGATTCCGATATTAAATAATAATATTATAGTATTATAGCACATATTTCAAGTATTATTGGGACTAGGTTTTTTTTTTATTATTGCTTAGATAGGTGGACGAGCTCACAGCCCACCTGATGTTAAGTGGTTACTGGAGCCCATAGACATTTACAACGTAAAGGCGCCACCCACCTTGAGATATAAGTTCTAAGGTCTCAGTATAGTTACAACGGTTGCCCCCACCCTTCAAACCGAAACGCATTACTGCTTCACGGCAGAAATAGGCAAGGCGGTGGTACCTACCCGTTCGGAATCACAAGAGTTCCTACCACCAGTAAATTATAGATTAAGATAATATAAGATCCTCAGACCAATCATGGATTGCTATTTCAAATTCCATTCCATTTAGGAATTAGTGTCCAAACATTTGTAGTTCGAAACCTTTAAACTGGCAGAACATTCAAAGGCCTCCAATTAGATTACTCAAACTGTTCTGATGTTCAAACATCCTTGAAACTTCGTCATAGACTATAACTTTACAGACGAGCCGCACCGTCAATTATGTATACTTGTCACGAACAGATTCAGTTTGTTGAATCTCTTCTTCTACGATTAAAACATAATTATTGTGTAGCCTATACCTAGTTAGGTCATAAATTTTGTCACATGTTTAATGTAAAATAATTGAAACAAGTTTATTTATTATGTAACCATTCATATACCAAAATGAACTTAACAAAACATAGATTCTTATGACACTAAAGTTTATTCAAAATGACCTCCGTGATTTTGAATACAGGCCTTCAATCTGCGCGGCCAGTCGTCTATCGCAGCACGAACGAGGTCCATGTCAATATCGGCGGCTGCCTTAATCAAGGATGTCTTGAGTGACTCCAAATTGGGATGAGGCTTTGAGCACGCCTTTTCCTCCAAGTGTTGCCATATCTTGTAATCTAACGGATTCAAATCTGGACTGGAGGAGGGCCAGTCTTCGTGCCGGATGAAGTCGATTTCACGCGCCGCCAGCCAGTCTTGTGTGCTCTTCGCTCTATGAGCTGGCGCCGAATCTTGTTGGAATACCCAGCGCCTGTTATTGAACATGGTATGAGAAACAGGTTCCACAAGATTCGTCAGGACTGTATTTTGATACACAACTGCATTCGTTTTTACACCTTTCTCACAAAAATGTACCTCTGTTAAGCCCCAATAAGAAACTCCCAACCATACCATGAGCGAGGATGGAAAATGACCTCGTTGGACACGCGGAATACGGTTGCTAGCTTCTTCACTACTGTGTGCGTACACCTTATGATTTTGTTTGTTGTAACTCTCTTCTACGGTAAAAATTTTTTCATCCGAAAAAAGAATTTCCCGATATTTTTTTCCCGCGTACCGCTTCAACAAAGCGCAGCATCTCTTCAGTCTCAGGTCCATTAGACGAGCATTCAAACGATGTCCTGTTTTTCTTCGATATGCCCGAAGCCCTAAGTCTTCATTTAACACCCTTTTCACCGTGGTTCTGCTTAACCCCATCTGAAGGGCCAACAGTTTCTGCTTACGTTTGGGATTTCTTTGAATTCGCGCCTTCACAGCTTTTATCACTGCTGGAGTCCTAACAGACCGAGGGCGACCACTTCTTGACCTGTCATCTACACTAGGGTCTTCATTGTATCGTTTGATGGTACGATAAACGAATCTTTTGGTTATATTCAAATTTTTCAGTCTGTTAAAAATTTGAATTGGCGCGTAACCGCAACGATGCAACGCAATAACTGCAACACAGTCTTCTTTAAGCGTCCACTCCATATTTAAAAATGAGTAAAATTCTAAAAGTATACATTTTTATTTTCATGAACAATTCGAAATTCGAATTCAATAAACTTTTTTGTGGCCAGCATTCTAAAAGAAAAGTTTTTACTGTGTGACAATACTTATGACCTGACTAGTTATATTGATGTGTTTTATATTCATTGATTTCATGAAGTTTTTTTTTTATTTTTGAAGTGAAACTTGTTTAGGCGTATGAGGATAAAAAATTTATAGATGTAACGTCACGCAGGTATGCAACGGAAGTGTCGAAAAATTTTAATACAGCGCCATCTATGAGATTTTTTATTACTAACGTGCGTATGAAACCTCTTGTAGTGAATTTTAATTTTTGAAGGTTTCACTTCTAACACGTATGAATTGCACACGTTTTTTTTTTATTGCCCTTGTAGGCAGACGAGCATACAGTGATGACCCACCTGATGGTGAGTGGTTACCGTCGCCCATGGACTTCAGCAATGCCAGGGGCAGAGCCAAGACGCTGCCTGCCTGCTTTTCGTAATTTAAACTATCGTAAATAAAATTTTTAAAGATGTCAAGCCTTCAACATATTGTGTAGAGTGGTCCGCTAGTAATTATAATAAGATTTACCCTGACATATTTATCTTAAGACGGACCCAAATCTACTGAACCGGTGAGATTGGGTAAAGAATACTTAAAAAGATTATCTTGAATGTGAAAAGTACGTGTCGACCTATTTACTCTTAGATATCAGTGAAATGACTAAAGTGAACTACGTCAGTTATTCAGTATGTTGTGAATACATATTACATAAACCAAAATTACATTCATTGAATTCGTACAAGGATGACAAGTTGAGCCGTTGGTAATCGACCGGAAATTTCAAATTACGACCCTTGAATATTTTATTTTGGCTACACGCTTCCACATTCGATGAAATTTGCTTTTGCATTCGACTGGAAAACATAATATTTTCACAGTATAATATTATTGCTTTTGTATTAATTAAATTCGTAAAACATATCACCTCTATGGGAAAGAATTTTCTTGAACTTCGTTTTTGAGTCGCCCGTATCTCCATTTGCCATGGTTCTTACCTGCGAAACAAAAGGCATTACGTTTAGAACTGTTTATAAGCAACATCAAAGCTGGTCACAATAGTAGAATCCTTAATTTATAAATGTCATTATATAATTAGGTGAGTCAAACATTTCATTTGATTTACCTACAGGGTGTTCAAAATTGTTCGAGAAACCTAAAGAGGAATTATCATTTAATATAAATGGAAAGATATTAGCAAAAATAAACAAAAGGCTTTCAAAGACGAGCTCACAACCAATCTAATCTTAATAGTTACTAGCTGTATCCGACCGCTTCGCTGGGCATTTAAAATTAACATTATTGTTTCTCATCCCCACAAACATTCTCATCATTAACGCCCCCGCAACTGGTGTAGGGAGTCCAACGCTTATATAAATATTAGCCTATCCATTAAGTACATGTATTTTCTACATGGATACCAAGTTTCAAGTCAATCGGATGCATGGTTCAGTAGTTATAACGGAACATCCGTAAAAACCACTGTAGATTCATATATTAGTATAGATAAGAACCCTAGAGATCACAACGTGGATGTCACTAACCACTATAAGACAATTATAGTTTTAACTGCATTGGTACAGCGTTTATGCCAGTCTTCAGAAAGATAGAAATGGACCACAGTGAGTTACTATTTATGCATTCACGGCAATTTGAATCGACAACCGCTGTAAGATGAATATTTCAATAATAACAAATACGAACTATTTTAGCAATTCATAATAATGTAGAATTTAAAAATAAGCCAAATGGTGTAAGTTTTTCCATGATTTTCCTATCATTTCCAGGTTTTAAATAAAAATGTCTTCTTTAGATGTTTTTTTCTGGGTTACAAGAACAAGTAAAATACGTATCTTTTTTAATTGCAAAATGGTTTCTTTTAGCTCTCATTATTGAGGGTTCCATTTAATAATGAAAGGTTTTCAAAGACTGAGTCCATTACGAAAATTATTAGAAGCATTATGAACGAATACCTAAACTTTTGCTTCGCTGCCAAATTAGATTAGATTCTATTTTCTTTATTACATTAAATTTTAATATGGCTTGTCATTAAGTTAAGAAAATATAAGTTTAGATTATAATTGCTCTTTCAAAGTTTATTTAGTTGATATTGCGAAACTTTACTGGTGTGGTATGGCGTCTTGTGAGCCTACACGTGTGTGTAGGTATTTCTGCCGTGAAGCAGTAATGCGTTTTGGTTGAAGCTTATAATAAAATTGGGTCTTCGACCTTTTGACCTTTGAATGGTTGCCGATGGCATTAATGTTTGTGTACCGCTACCGTCATAACTTAATAACAGGTGGTCGATAAATTCGTCCACTCATGCATTGCAAAAAATATGCGATTTTGCAAAATGAAATCCTCCTTTTTCATAACAGTGGTATTTTCAAACCCATTAAATAAAAAATTCACAGATTCAGTACAGTAGTCAATTGAGGGTCGAAAAGTTTTTTGAGAATCCGATCGTCGTTTTTTCATAATAACGTAATACAAAACCGACCCGCACAAGTCGATGGGAGATCTAAATAAAATAACACAGTTCTGATTCCGGACGGATCCCGTAAGGATTCTCTTTATTCTTGTTTCACGTTCCGTAATGAACTGACCCAATTTACGATCAGAATTAGGCAACGAGTAGGCGACGAAAATATTGATGTTAGAATATTTTTTAACTTGTACTACAGAGCGAACGGACTTCGGTACTCGTCAAAGATTCCTGCTAAGTTTATTTTTTAAATGTTTATGGGTCTTTAGCCCACAACACATCTAGTATTAGGACATTAATTAATATCTTTAACGGTCGTCTGGAGTAGTGGTAAGTGACATGGTCACTACACAAGGGGGTCGCAGGTTCGAATCCCGCCAAGGGAGCATATTTGTATGATAAATATAAAATGTCTTTTCCAGGGTTATGGATGTACATTGAATATATGTATGTGTATAATACAAATCTCACATTTATTTCCGTTATCTGGTACCTGTAACACAAGTTCTTTACGAACTTAGCACGGGACCAGTTAACGTGGCGTGATTGTTAGTAAATATTTATTTATTTATTATTTATTTTAACATGAAAATTTTAGTGTTGCCGCCCGTCATGTGATACGTGGTCAAAATCTTAGTTTCATCACAATAACAGATTTCCTTATTCTTTCAACCGCAAGTGATGATTTCTTCACAGGTCCGTCTTAACGGCTTACGAGCTCTGACCGAAAATACGACTTACCATGAACGTGCCATATCCGTAAAACTATTATTTATCAATAACTAAAATGCACACAATTTTCAGGAATAAACTAACTTCCACAGCAGTATGAAACTTTAGCCTGCGTTTCAGGCGATTTCAACGGTCCATTGGCGCCCTGTATATTAAAGTTTACAAATTGCAAACCGCTCAATCTGAAATCCGATCTGATACTGCTCAAACTTTATTGAATAGTGAATCGAATCAGATCCTGTTTTATTAACAAAATGCAAAGGGGGAATGAATTAAATGGAAAACTTCTTAACGAAACACAAAAGTAGATTTACTTCCTCAACATGTGTTTGTTTACAACGATATAGCCTTCGTGTATTTAATTGTAATATTAAGTGAGTTTAAGTTCGTAGCGATACTGGTTCTTTTTATCTCTCAAATTTCCTTTAGATTTTTCATGGTCGAGTTATATTGAATATTCAGTACCATTCTCTTGTTGACTTCTCTCAAATCACTGTCTTAAAAACTAGCTATTCTAAAACTGCATAAAATTGTTTGACTTATAGTACATCAATATCACTAAATATGTCACCACCATCAACATTGACCCTTTGCGTTGCAGACAAAACTTAAACGATAGCATATGAAACAAAAAAAAGACTACATTATTCTAGTAATGGACATTAAGTTAGCACACAAGACAGTTTCCTGACGACGCAGTTATCAATTATTTATTGTCCCCTAAAAATCAAGTAAATTGCCTACCAACTCTAAGATGTATCAAGTACCTGAAACATTATATATAAGGTTTAAAGTAGAATTAAACTAAGCCCAATTTTTACAAATGAAAGCGTCATAAACAAACATATTTTATAAACAATCATGCAATAGTAATACCTAAGTAATGTTGCATAAGTAATAAAATTAGTATTCATAATGGCAGGACGATTGGGAGTATCCGGAACTAATCTACAAAGTAGTACTAACTTGGGAATGAGAGAACTTTGTCTACTAGGTCCAGATATGGAAATGAGATGAAGTAGTGAATGATTCAGAGAGTCTTATTTAATTAAAATAACTGCATAATCAACATATTTTTTTCATTTGCGATATATTGCGAATAATAGTGACAACCGGGAACAAAATAATGCACGGTTATCCGGCCCAAAATTAGGATTACCTGTGTAACGGGTACCAGAGACTATCAAACACACTTATATACTTTGAAGTATACATATATAGGTAATAAACACCCAGACAAAGAGCAAATAAACCTGTTCATCATGCGAATATTTGCCCCATGCTGGAATAGAGCTCACGACCCTCGGCACAACATTAATAAGCTAATATCTTGTCAACACGTCCTGATAAGTTTCCCTCGGAGAGGTTTATACAAGTACCCATAAAATGACTGCCAGATACCAGCGCAATTTGAGATTTAAATATTTGAACGAAAGCTCCATTGAGGAAATTTTCAATACCTTCATCTGTTTTATACGTTTTATATACCCTCAGCTTCGTAGATAAACGTATTCGTTCAATATGAAAGCAATATGCGAACGAAATTGAAATCCATCTCGGAACTTTAAAAGACAAATCCGTTTTATTTACGTTAAGTTTGACAAAAACAATCAAATCGTGTTTTCATTATGAAACAAAAGCAGCTTTATTCACTTCAAATGACGAATTAGAACTTGTCAAAAACAAGAAACTTTACTTCGCTTTACTTCCGTTTGTAAATGGGAAATAATGGTAAAATATCCGAGCAACCTCCTTGCATAGCAGGTTTGGTTTTGTCTAGAATTATAATTAAATTGTTAATATTGTATGATTATACGTACGAGACGGATTCAGAAATTAAGAGATCCGTAGAAGAACCAAAGTTCCTGACATAGCCAGTAGGATTAGCAAGCTGAAGTGACAGTGGCCATGCCACATAGCGCGAAGATCGAATGACCGATATGGCAGAAATATTCCTGAGAGGAGACCACGTAGTGGCAATCGCAATATGGGACGGACACCTACCAGATGGACCAACAACCTAATGAAAATCGCTGGGTCACGTTGGATGCAGGTGACAATGGACCGACCCCACTGGAGATCGATTCGATGATACATATGATGGAGATAATGATACATATGATGGAGATGGTGATACATATTTTATTCATATAAATGTTAAAATCAACTGTTTTTATTGCATTGCGAAAGAGTAAGCGGTTGATGGGAGGGCGCGCTCCCGGTCCCACGATTATTTTGATGCAGCGAGGTTTCGCCTACAGCACTTAACGCGTGAGCGGAAGTTCGGCATATTTATCCGGTCAAAAAAAGGTCCGTAACACTTAATATCTCGGCAAATTATTAATATCCATAGCAAATACCACGATTAACCAAAACCGAAGCAATTAAGAAACTTTGAATATTACATCAGACAAGTAATTTCAAGTTCATAAGTGGGACAGGAGCCGCGTGTCAGTGCATAAGTTGTGGTAGTAATGCCCAGAGTAGTGTTATATTGCTAGCAGTCAAATTAAATGATAATTATACAGTCTGAGGGTGGAATATTGCAACTTATTAAGCCTCCGTTACGTTATTTAGTATAAAGAAGAATCTTATAAGATAATTTATTTCCGCAAACAGCAGTAACCAATATTATGTTCCTCAAATTATTCAAATATCATAATTAACCGCAAATTCTTATCTTGAGTAATGTAAGTATTGCGAACCCAGATCAATAGGAACCACGGACCTGAATATTTCTGCAACGGAGCATCCAAAGGATACCATAGCCAATTCCAATCCAATTGACACATCGATCTCAAGTCTTAAGATGGCATTCAGGTTGGCGTATCTGTGAGCTTCGATAGCCGCTTAACAAGACGTGGACGTACGTAAATAAAATCCTCACAATAACTTTAGGCAAACAAGGAAACTCAATCTACAAAAGCTTTTTTTTATACCTGATGATGTTTTATGAGATTGTATGTAATAACAAATTTTAATTATATGTTTTCGTCTTGCTAATTTCGTCTGTTTGTCTGTTTAATATAATATGTGCTATCATTATACGTGCATTGTATTCGAACATTTGAATTGTCATGACGTTTCTAACTGTTTAACAACATCGCGAATTTCGCAGTTATCTCTGCGACATACATATGTATACATATACTAACATCGATACGGACAAGTTAAACCGAGTGCTCGTCAGATCACAGCTGTTCACGGGAGGAACAGCTGAATTGGGTCACAGTCGAGCTGAACTAAGCGTTGCATAATTAATAGTACCATCCATTCGCAATCTCTTAAAGCCCGCCGGATATCTCTTACAATCGCTCCGGGATGTTTTGCTGATTCTGTCACAGCTATTTGTGGACTGTTCCTTCGAGCTTCGTTGTTTAAATGATTCTCTTTAATCGTTCTTGATTCATAAGTTTTAAACTAATAAACAAAATTTGGGTAAGATTACAAAAACCATATTACATCTGTTGAAAAGGAAAGACCACAAAGTTTGGTTAGATGTTGATGTCTTTGAGGTAGCATTCAGCATTAATTATTATTAAAAAGGCAGTACAACGGTTTGAGGAAACTACTTTCAGTTGCTTCTTTCCAAATGGTTTGATTTCAAATGGTACCAATGAGTATTCCCCTGAACCCCGAACCGAAAAGAAAACCCAATGCTCAAATATTTCTTTAACTTTTCACTCATACATTTCAAATCCATTCCGCGTTTTTGTCGTTAATGGCAACTCAATCTAAATAATTCTTTATAAACTTTTACCCGCATATTTTAATAACCATGTTGGAAAACTTTCCTAATGGATCGTTAAAACTTTTCTCGGATCAGTCTTCTGCATGACGTTTTCCTTAGAAAAATACGAGTTTCCTATCGCACTTTTTTCCACAATTATTTCCGGTTAATGACTAAAAGATGTGTGTTCAGCGATTGTCTAACAAAAACTGGGTCAGAGCTGCCCCCGTCCGCGCATACTTAATTTCATTGCACGCTTTCGAATCCGTGAGAGCTTTTGAACTTTTGAGGTCGACGCGACATGTCCTTAAGCCCTCAAGTTTGGTTGAACGTTTTGAATGTTACAATTTACTCGGACTTTGAAATGTAATATTTTTGTTGTGTTTTCATTACAGTAATAACGTTGACGTAAAAATTATACACTATGTAAATAAATTATTAAAGAATCTGTGCCACTAACACTGACTATTTCAGCTATTGTGTGTGTTACTGATTCGCAAGGGATTTAGTTAAATCGAAAGTTTTCTAATTGGCTTTGGATCTTTATTTTAATTGGATTTCTTGTAATATTTTATCGTTTAGAAATAGACTTGTTATTACGAAAATTCCTTAACCATTTACCAAGTAAAATGAGAGTGAGAAAATGTTATTAGATCATTTGATGTGGGATTCGAACAGCAAACGTACAATTATTAATCATAGATCGCGGTTCTTGTCAATTCGATCTCAAAATAAGAAGTGATGAAAATAATAAATTATACGTAATCGTTTCATTACTAATATAAAAATTCAGAGGTGTCAAGGGACACCCGGACGGAACGAAGTTCCTTTCGATTAATTAGTGAAGGAATTGTAATTTTTTTTTAAGTCATAATAATAAATTACGGCATTATGAAGAAGAAAAAAACAATACTATGAACTAAATTACTATTGTTGAAACGCTATCTCGAGAAACTGTACTCATTACGCGGACCAATCGGATACGAGCAATGTCACGCGATAAGCGCCTACACGTTGATTGGTCAGAATGACGGATCTAACTTTTTAGATCCGTCATTCAAAAAATTCTTACGAAAAGTTGTCACGACACTTTTGTCGTGACAACTTTTCGTAAGAATTTTTTCCGTCTAGCCCTTTCACAACGCGCGATAAGGAACTTCGTTCCAATAATGTCTTGTCTAATATTTTTTTATCGTCGACATTATTATAAGTAATATGTACATTTCAAATCTACTCTCACAGTATTAGAAAATGCATGCAATAAAAAAAAATACCACTACAATTATTTGTAATAGTTTCAATACTGAATTTGACGATGCAAAATATTTTTTTAACAGATTCGATTGTACAAGTTATATGTCGTTTTAGATGCAGCAACTTTTTTGTTCTTATTTTAAAAGCAGAGTGGGAAAAGCGAGTTAAATCGATGCCTAATTCTGTTCACTATATAAAATTCACTTGAAAGTTATCGGAATCTCGCTATCAGTAGATTTTGGTTAAAGCACTATTACAAAAGTTAGAGACCTTTACATAATCGTTCTTCCTGAATGTTAAAGTTTTAATTGAGTTTTTCGCTGATGTCGTTATTTTTTTAAATAAGTTCCATTGATGACGGGGCAATATAAAGTTTGGTCATCATAACTTGATGAGAATCGTAAAAACAAGTACCGTTTGGCACTTATAAACTTCTATCGAGTATACAGATCACTGAAGATCGAACTTTAATGATTTTTTTTAAATGCAGCTTATATTTTTGCACGCATGAATATAGTTGCAAGCTTTTAGGACTTTTTTGATCACCTGAGTTGCAAGGGCGAATCCAGCTTTGGCGCCAAGAGGGAGTCACATAGTCGTGGTCAAGTCAAGAACTAATAATTTACAAGTAAAAATCATTATGTTCAATTAGTGGTCCACCTAAGTCCAGCGACCACCAGCTCGGGGGAGGGGGGGGGGGGTCATACCTCCGTGACCCCCCCCCCTGGATCCGCCGTTGCTGAGTTGGACATAATGAATTCTGGACACAGGAATAAAGTTTCACCATATCAGTGCCTCGGGTGTCCTGCCTACACTAAGATCGAAAATCATGATTGCTTCGTTACAGAAACAAATAGGGTTTTTGGAACTTCTAATGACATAAAAATAACATTCCCTACGTTTATTTGTTGTGCAGACAGATAAGCCAGTAACTTTAAAGCGACCAACGCCAATGACATTATCAAGGTTAACAGAAGCCTGTTGTTATGCAAGTTACTTGCCTAAACGATATTATTATAAAGTGTACTTTTGATTAAATTAAATAAACAAATTAACTTTTAAGGTTTGTATATTTTGGAATCCTTTTGCAAATTTGTTACCTAAGTGAGTCTTCATAATAAATAATGCTTAATTTTAAAATGAATTTACATTTTACAAACAAGGCGATAAATTATAGATCTGTAAGCAATACCAGAATAATTTCGTCTCGGATTTTTCTGGACAGTTTGAAAAATCTGATAACAAAAATCCTTATTGATGTTTTAAGTAAGTCCATATGATTTCATCTTATTATCTCATTCACTAATTGAATATCTTAAAATTATTTATAACTTAATGATTCCACGCCTACTAATGTTGCACAGTTTCGGACAGACAAGTGATAGAATGCTGACATATCTTGACACTTGAGGACATGTATATATCCCACCCGCCTATTTCTGTCGCAACGCCATCACATACCGGGCTTTGAAATTTAGTATCGCCATTAATACAATTCAATTGAATCTTCAACCTCATATATCAATATATCTATGGCAATAATAACATCAACAAGTCGACGATAGTGAAATCAACTGTATCTACATCTACGCCAAAAGACATGGACAAGCTAAATTGAAATTGAAATTAAAATTGAAAAATATATTGTTATTGAAATTGAAAAATAATTACGCGTATTAAAAGTTTTAAAAGTCAAAAGCACGCGTGGTAAACGCAAACAGAAACTTCGTTAATGAAACCTTCCGCTAAAGCTTTGTAGTTTAAAAACTAATTAAGCTAATAACTTTACTCTAACTCCGAATAATTAGATGAAGGTTTTGTACAGGAATATTTGACTCTTTGTGACGATTTTTTTTTTATTGAATAGATGAGTGGACGAGCTCACAGCCCACCAGGTGTTAAGTGGTTACTGGAGCCCATAGACATTTACAACGCAAATGCGCCACCCACCTCGACATATAAGTTCTAAGGTCTCAGTATAGTTACAACGGCTGCCCCACCCTTCAAGCCGAAACGCATTACTGCTTCACGGCAGAAATAGGCGGGGTGGTGGTACCTACCCGTGCGGACTCACATGAGGTCCTACCACCAGTAAAAAGTATTCTGATATCAAGATAAGGATAGTTGAATAAAATGGTAAATGAAACCCATTATTGTGACAACGGGAATGCGCTAGTAATTTCAAAACATAGACGAAGCATAGCTAGAAGAAATGGACTTACAAATCGAGAGGCAAAAGGCTATTTGATTTAAGCGTTATTTCGGTTAATACGTGACACTTATCTTTGAAATTAAATGTGCGTTTTCATTGGTACTAGCTGACCCGGCAGACTTTGTAGCGCCTCACTCGACAAATAAAAGATCTAAACTTTTGTATAAAATAAACTTAAAACAAACAAAAGCAATCCGTCCGACAGTGGACACATCAAAGGGAAAACAAAATTTGTTATTTTCATTTAATTCATATTTATCTTACCTTTTAAATCTTCCCTGGACTTCCACAAATAATTCAAGGCCAAAATTAGCCAAATCGGTCCAGCCGTTCTCGAGTTTTAGCGAGACTAACGAACAGCAATTCATTTATATATATATAGGTATATATAGATAGATAGCATCAACAGTTCGATTTTTTAGTTAAAATTCAATTAAGTTTACTCTATTTAAACAGCTGAAGAAGTTTTTTGTGATTATATGTTTTCCCAATTTTAAATTTGAAATGGCTCTCCTGTAATGTTGCAAAAATGTCGGCTAAACAAAATAACCATCCACCCTCGATATGATTCAAAACAAGTTTTCCGTCAGAAGCATACAAATACAAAGCGGTTTTAAGGAAGAAACAAAGTGAAAAGTAAGGACGCAAAACAAACTACATATATGTATTTAACGGCCGTCTGGTGTAGTGGTAAGTGACATGGTCACTTCACAAGGGGGTCGCGGGTTCGAATCCCGCCAAGGGAAGATATTTGTATGATAAATATAAATGTCTTTTCCAGGGTTATGAATGTATATTAAATATATGTATGTGTATAATAAAAATCTTACATTTATTTCCGTTATCTGGTACCTGTAACACAAGTTCTTTACGAACTTAGCACGGGACCAGTTAACGTGGCGTGATTGTTAGTAAATATGTATAATATGTATAAATATGCATTTAGTTCCCCGATTTTTTACCTTTATATACATATGTGTGATTCCTCTAAATAATCTAAACCATAATCATATACCAAATTTATTCTCATAAACGAATGGAATTTCCACAGCAAGCAATCATGACTTCATTAGTAAATCGAATTGTTTTGTTTAAAAGACGTCGAATCCAAAACGACAAGTTAGCGAAAAGTAACTATATGTTGAGTAACAATTAAAGGATGACATTTTCTTTCAAACTTTCCTAATTTACTCAGTTTGATGTGGCAAATTTATGATCTGTTTACACAGATTCAGATGGATTGTTAACGACATCGAGCTTATTAAACTATCACCATTATCTTTTATAACGAAACATTAAAGTTTAATTGGATAAGAAAGCAAACAGATAAACAATGTTAAGACCAACTAACCGAATCGAGGTATTTGGAAAACACGGTGTTGTTTGAGTACAAAGTTACCACTACAATCTCGGATGGTTTCGCTTGGGAGACACCAAACGACTAAAGCGTTTGTGATATTAAAAACCTTTGGATAGCTGTGCAAACGTTTGGATGCTGTGTTTATTTGGATTTTCACGTTTGAAGATTAACGTAGGAACAGGCACATGGTTTTGTTTGCATTCGAAAAAGGCACATCCCTGTATGATGAATATTCATGTTTTCTTTTGGCTTTTACATGATTTGACAAATGTGCTATCACGACTTGTCAGGAGTGTACACTAAGTGCAATCATGTCATACAAGGTTTAGTAAGAATCGTCAGCGGGATATTTGTGTACCACCCAAAGTAATAAAACCGATTTGATCAAGTAATTACCATAATATGTATTAATCAATAACGAATTACCTATTTAAGAACGCATTAATCAATATTAAGAAAGAGTAACACTAATATGTACTTAAAAATAAAGTCTTATACATACATCCCAGGGAACGATAATGTACTATCTAAAGGCAAAAAGTAGATTATCTTTTAAGAAAACACACGACGTGCTCTTCCAAACATTAAGACATTGAGTTAAAAGCACTCACAAATCCGCATTACCAAGGATTACTGGATCGGTGGGTTCAAAGACTTAGAAGACAATCCTATTTGCGTGCATAGCAGCCAATCCTTAGTAGATACATCAGCATCAAAGGACAAGAAAATAAGATTAAAAGAACAAGCCCTTTTGACTAAAGTGCCGCATTGGACTCACCTTCGTAGGAATAAGTTAATAATTGAAATGGTTTTCTTGGTCGGTTTATTAGGAAAGTTTTGCGATTTTAATGGGCGTTTTTAGATAGTCAGACCACGTGGCCGACGGTAAAGTACGTGAATTGCTTCCGTCTAAAGCTAGCGTGACCAAACAAGTGATACAATTTTCATCTCCATGTGTTGGAGGAGGATGTTTGCATAAAACTAATGGTTTTTTCGTATTTTGACTTTT
The DNA here is from genome assembly GCF_030267445.1 of Bombyx mandarina. NCBI lineage: Eukaryota > Metazoa > Arthropoda > Insecta > Lepidoptera > Bombycidae > Bombyx > Bombyx mandarina. The sequence goes on along the minus strand of NC_143227.1, from coordinate 5,831,488 downwards.
ATAGTTCCTTGATTGGTACTGGTACCTTTTTTTAGGTAGGATTGGTAGGACCTCTTGTGAGTCCGCACGGGTAGGTACCACCACCCCGCCTATTTCTGCCGTGAAGCAGTAATGCGTTTCGGTTTGAAGGGTGGGGCAGCCGTTGTAACTATACTTGAGACCTTAGAACTTATATTTCAAGGTGGGTGGGGCATTTACGTTGTAGATGTCTATGGGCTCCGATAACCACTTAACACCAGGTGGGTTGTGAGCTCGTCCACCCATTTAAGCAATAAAAAAGGCTAGATTCTAATTCAGCACAATTTGCGTCTCCATTTCATTTCCTTAACTTGGTTAGAAAGTGTAATACAGAAACGCAATATTTTTACCTTCCGTCTTAATTCCTTGCGAGAAAATTGCATTTGAATCTAAAAAATATGTACATTTTTTCCATCTTCTTCCCGTGATGAAGAATTATTCAAATAATATTGCCAAGGCAACGCTGAATATACAAAATGAAAACGTAAGTTTATAGGCGATAAGACTTGTTAAATATTATATACCTGCAATGAAATTGTTTGCCGGATAATGTAAAATTATCAATATAAATTTTAGTTTTTATGTCGGCGTTTTAGAATATTTCACATAAGGTAATGCGAGGTGAGATCAATGAGCATTATCTTTCATTTTTATTTTGCTGTTTGTGCCATTTCTGCGCAAAACAAATTTCAGTTAAATAAAACAAACTCTTACTAGGTACATATAATTATGTAGTCTACTGCTTACATTTCTAAAATCTTATGAAAAATAGCTTAGTATCAGTGGATATAGATATTTTGAACAATTATCCCTTGAGTAGTATCGAGGTTAATTTCACTTGAATTCCAAATGTAAATCGTTAAAAAAGGTTATGAATTTTTTCTGGAGCAAAAACTGTATTTTGAGTTTCTAGTACTCTATAATACCTAATCTCTAAATCAATAAGATTAAGAAATCGTCTGTAAATACGCAATGTAATACAAATAAAATAAAAACTTGTTTCTTTGTTATGCCGCCAGCTACTTTGCTATTTTCGTTGCTTGTTAACGAAATATCAACTTGGTAAAAATAAATTTAAGTACTAATTTAGGCAGGCTTTAACAAATCAATAGGTATTATTTTCAATACACGTTCAGTATGATGGTAGGACCTCTTGTGAGTCCGCGCGGGTAGGTATCATAATCACCACCCTGCCTATTTCTGCCGTGAAGCAGTAATGCGTTTCGGTCTGAAGGGTAGGGCAGCAGTTGTAACTATACTTAGACCTTAGAACTCATATCTCAAGGTGGCTGGCGCATTTACGTTGTAGATGTCTATGGGCTCCAGTAACCACTTAACACCAGTTGGGCTGTGAGCTCGTCCACCCACCTAGGCAATAAAAATAAAAAGTACATTACTATTTTTCCTAATTTAAAATTTGAACTCGGAGATGCAAATAAAATATACATAATGTATATCGGAAATTTCAACAATAATCCGTATAATCACAATTTTTATGAAACGTTACAAATACGACTGGTGTAAATAAAGTACTCTTTAAGAAAACACGCACGCGTGCAGATACACGCACTCATAGCTCGGGTTAGGGGCTCGTAGTTTTCTATTAACATGAAACACACTGAAGGGATGCGTCTCAAAAGTGTACTATAAATAAACAAGAGGGGTGCCGAGATTCATTTAAGGCCACATGTCGAGTATTTCGAAACCAATAATGCTCAAATTGTAGCCGCAAAATATCAGGCACGCAGGATACGTACAAATATTTATTTTGTTTCCGCTAGAACCAGAGAAACAATATTAATGCTATTTAGAATAGAATGGGACAGCCGTACGGACAAGGGTGCCGCGGTGAGAAATGAAAAATTCTCCCTCGACGCCACAATATTATTGCACAGCTCGTAGATTTGAAATATTTTCCAGTAGAATCGCTTTATTGTATAACACTCGATTGAATTCGGATTCAACAGTATCGCCTACAGAGAGCTACGGTTAAAGATCGCAAACAATATCCCATTGTTTTCGTTGAGCGAATAAAAAATTACATTAAATACTTCTTGAAGTATTGGGTAAGCTGTACGATAAATGGCACTCTTCTATTTTTGTATAATAATAGGCACAAGGGCAAGTTAACATTGTAAATTAAAGAGAGATAGAATGAGGAGAATATAATGATTGTCCGTAAATATAACGTCTTCTCGTATTAAAACTGTATAATCTCTATTCAGAAACAATACATATTGTGGTTCTAGATAAAACACCTTTGGCTAATGATGGTTGCCATCGACGAAAGCGCCATCTACAAATTCAATAAACGTCATACGTCAAACCACATTGACAGCAAAAACGTCATTCTATGTCATTTGTGTCACTTCGTATTATTCATAATTTTCTAACGTAACGAACTAACAGCTTTTTTTGTAAAATCGAAAATATACGAAATTATACAGTAAAACGAATTCTTTTTTGGATATCCTCCGTTCCTGCGTCTACAATCTCAAAACTTATTAATTTTACTGTTTTAAACATGTGACGTTTTTAATAATTATCATCTTTGCAACATATATTTTTTATTTTTGATCAGTTACATAATCTGTCTTTTAAAGCAAGATAAAATTATGTATTAATTTTGTTAATAGTAGTGAACACATAGGTAAACTAAAAACAAAAACTAAAATTAAAAACTACGCTCTTTTGACAGTATTTATGAGAAAAGTACTGGTGGATACCAAATGATTCCGCATATTAACTCAATTTCGAATATTTTTGGAAATTGTACACTTTTAATGCGAAAAGACGATAATTGATGTTGTTTCTGGTATTTTTTATTGCGTAGAGCGGACGGAATACCTGGTATTAAGTGATTACCGGGTCCCATATGTGTATGACATAACGTAAATGGATGCAAACGTCTTCGATCCGATTTCCAAACGAGAGGCGTAAATCTGAATTTGACGCAAGACTACTTCGCGGCAGAAATGTGCAAGTTGATAGTACTTAATTATACAGACTTACAACATACCCTGATTCTAGTATAAATATTTGACGATCGTTACCACAGAATTCCGACAAATGGCATCCGTACTAATGAAAACGAGCGTCGGAAATTGTAAAATGATAATGCCAAAATACGATATTAAACCATAATAAAGATAATCTTAATAATATGCTATGATAATATGAGTTTTAAAAAAAATTAAAAAAATATATCTAAATAAGCCTTCACTTAAAATTTATCATTTGGACATTAAAAGTCTTAAGTGTTACTACTATATATAGGTATCGACTTTTCGCATTAAAAGTGTACAATATCCAAAACTATTGAGTTAATATGCGGAATCATTTATCTCATAAATACTGTCAAAAGAGCGTAGTTTAGTTTTAGTTTTTTTTTTAGTTTACCTATGTTTTGACTACTACTAACAAAATTAATACATAATTTTGTCTTATTTTAAAAGACAGATAATGTAGCTATTAAAAAATTAAAAAATAAATGTTGCAAAGATGATTAATATTAAAAATATCACATGTTAAACCTTTAAAACACTCTACTGTAAAATTAGTAAATTTTGAGATTATACAGTTTTAATGCGAGAAGACGATATACGGGCGCAATCGCCACTATTGGCAATAATTAACATAATAATATATAGTTTAGTTTATTCTACGTTATTATTTATTGAAGTTATACTTCTTTAGGCGCGTTATGAAAAATTGATAAGAGTGAAGTTTTACGATGCGCGCGCACCGTGACACAAAATGAACAGAATGAAGTTGCCCACTAAATCGCTCATTACAAATACGACCGACGTAACTTGGCGAGTCATGATATAGCCGCAGATGAACTTTCGCGCATGTACACTCGTAAAAAAAAGTGCTATTAGCATTCATTTTTTTGTAATATAAATGACAAAATTATTATTTAATATAATTCATACTAAATATTATTAAATTATTAACGTTAAATATGTATTATTAATTATTTAATATAAAAATAAAAAAATTAATAAAAATAAAGTATAACTTCTTACGCGCGTACATAAGTGCACGTGTGGTGACTTACACATGATTGCGTTAGAGACCCCATACACGTACCCTTTTTTTATTATTAGCAAGATGAAACTGTTATTTTACCATATTTAATATTTAGCGACACTGTTTTGATGTGAAAATGTTCAGAATATGTTTAATGTTTATATTATTGTTTAAAAACATAAATGACTGTATAAATAATTAGATATTAATAAAGCACCATCATCAGTCTGCGGCAGTCCACTGCTGGACATAGGCCTCCCCCAAAGCTCGCCACTGAACCAGATCTTCGGTTCTACGCATCCAGTTACTGCCAGCTGCCTTGCGCAGATCGTCGCTCCATCTAGCAGGAGGGCGTCCTACACTACGTTTGCCGGTTCGCGGTCTCCACTCCAAAACACGTCTACCCCAACGGTTATCGGTTCTGCGACATATGTGACCAGCCCACTGCAACTTCAGCTTACTAACTCTGCGAGCTATATCGATCACTTTGATTTTTGCCCGAATGACCTCATTGCGTATTCGGTCTCGCAATGACAAACCAAGCATAGCTCGCTCCATAGCTCGCTGAGTAACTTTTAGTTGGTGGACTAGTCGCACAGTCAGTGTCCACGTTTCGGCTCCGTAGGTAAGCACGGGTAGGACGCAGCCGGTGCCGGGTCTGGTCGATGTTCGTGCGTTATGTTCGTTTTAGCGAGTTAGTATTTTAATATAATGCGGCCTCAATAAAGCATAAATATTAATATTAATTTATACTGTAACTGAACAGTAATAATTTAATTAAGTATTGTAATTGTTATGCAAATGATGTTGGCACCATCTATTATTAGGCTGGATAATAACAATGTTAGTTTATATAAATTAAAAGTAATTTATGTAAAATAAATTAATGTCAGAATCATGTAAAAATCACTAAAATATGTATTGTGAATTTTAAGCTATATTTTGTGAATTGTTTCGAAATCTTATGTGTGAAAACCCTGACGTAACGCCGACATATACTATATAGAGGTGAAAGAAACTATGTATATATTACTCTTAAATTTATTTATTTTTTATTTTGACAGCAGTGAAGTTATTTGTTTCATAAAATAATTTATTTATTTTTACATATTTTTTTTTTTTTAAATAACCGTATACATTATTATCCTCAATCGAGAGAAATGTAATGAATAATATAAAAATACATAATATATGGAATTCCCCCAAAAGATAAACGCGAATCAACTTTAGTTTTCTGGATACAGTCGGAGTTGAAAATAGTATGGTTGCACCTTATTATACTGATTCTATATTTGAATTCTTTTCCCGACCATTGAATCTCTGTCATCCGATACGTCTATGGAGAAATATCAGATGAGATAGCATCCGAGGGTGTTGCGGTCAATGCACCTCAGCTATTTATACCATGCGTATCGTATTTCCAACTGGACATCAACGATCCTTCATCAAGTATAAAGTGTCGGTCACATTAAAGCGGTTTTGTTTATAATCGCTTTATTTTAGTAGTTTCCCATTTTAAATTTTTTGTTGCAACTCGAAGACCATATTTTACAATTGCAATTAACTACGTTTACTGGTACTACAGGTCCCCTTTTTTTTCCCTGCATATGCTAATAGCCTTGAGAGGCTAATTCAGCTTCACCCTAACGTGTAGGTGAGCTCACGGGGCTCAAACCGGAGTGTTGCTAAAACTGGCCCTAGCAAGAGCAATGGTTCGCAGAATCTACCACCTGATCAGAAACGCGACCCACTGAGAAGATCCGTCGAGAAACTAAGCTCAGTGGGCCGTGTCTATGGGTTAATTCGCTCGTCGAGCCCTTCGTCGCAAGCGACGGGTTCGCAAAAATGCATGTACAGATTTAAGAAGGTATTTTTTTTGTGATGTATGTACATATATTTAGAAGAAAAAAAACCTGTTTTTCTTGCCGATTCTCAGTCGTGAAACTGTATTCCGAGCTGGTGGTGAAGTCTTCGTGATTTAAAAGCTGTCTAAGCCGGCTTGAAAATAAAACATATTATGGTTTTTAAATAATATTTTAATTAATTAAAAAAAAACAATACAATCCATTCTGATTATAAATCTAGATTAATCTACACAATTAATTTCGAGGAACACTAGGCGCCATTGTGTGATTAAAACATTTAATAGGTTTATTTCTGTGTGCGTTCATATTCCACATCAGTTTTATTCTAGATCGTAGCGCAAGATAGTCCCCTTAATTGCCGATTTACTGCGATATCCTTGGGTATATATAGAACGATGTGACGTACTCATAATTGACTATGATATTCGAATAAGTGACATACGTTCTTATATCATGAAGCATATTTCCCGTTAGCAAAAACGAAAATTTATGATTACGATTTTTTTATTGTAATTGTATTCGTTTTTAGTAGTTTAGTAGTTTCTTTTGTATTATTTTATTACTCAGTGTTCGATTAATTATCGAAATTCGACCATAATCACGAACATGGCAAAATTTACGATTAATTTTAATAATTACATTTTTCTAAGAGATGGTCAAACAGAAGAGAAAGTGGTACTTAACTGTTTTGTCTTTGTCTATTTATATATGTATAATGTTAATATATTTAAAATGGTGACATGTTCCTTCCTCCGTAGCGGGTCCTTTAAAAATTGGAACCCATTGACAGATTACTTTAATCTATATATTAATACGTGAAGCAAAAACTTTGTATCCCTTTTTACGAAAATTGCGCGGACGGAGGAGTATGAAATTTTCCACACTTATAGAGAATATAGAGAAGAAGTGCACAATGCTAATATTTTTTTAAATAATGCACGAAAAATACATTAAATCAATAAAGAAAACATTACACACACTACCATGTATTTGACACATACTAATATGTATACTCTATGTTTATTGTCAAACTTTTGTTGCTCTGTAAGTCTGTGGTCAAGTTGAGAATAGGTTAATATTGTTTATTTGTCTATAGTGTAATCTTGGCAAAATCTGTGATTATAGAAGTATAATAATAGTCTTTGACAATAGAGCCATGATAATGTTCAAAATTATAATTTCAATAAATTATAGTCGAATTTCGACTATTGGGGGACCTCTAGTAACTAACAAATATTTCATTTTTTTTTACAACAATTCGCTGTACCACAATTAACTCGGCCGTCACTAACTCGCATTATACCGTTAGCTTTACCGTAAGTTTGCTCGCGTAGTTGCGTCATTCAGTACGAAGAATACATTATGAATAATTGTAACAAAAAAATGAACCTTGAAAATTCATCACAACACAAAACAACAAACAGTTTAACGTACTTATAACGGAGAGAAATCTTTTAACAATATGGCAGTGAAGATTCTTGAAGATAGGTGGACGGTCTTTACGATTCTCGATATTATTAAAAACAATCATCGCTACTTACCCTAAACACGTCATTACGGATCCTCCCGATCTATTAACGGTGCTTTTAGGTACCTCAAGCACAGGTTACCGTCCTCGCCGAATCCGCCGTTTGCGACGAAGGGCTCGACGAGTAAATTAACCCACAGACACAGCCCACTGAGTTTCTCGCCGGATCTTCTCAGTGGGTCGCGTTTCCGATCCGGTGGTGGATTCTGCGAAGCACTGCTCTTGCTAGGGCCAGTGTTAGCATCACACCCGGTTTGAGCCCCGTGAGCTCACCTACACGTCAATAAGTTGAAATAGCCTCTCAAGGATATCAGCATAGGTAGGAAAAAAATATCACTAAGTAGTATCACTAAGTAAAATGAAGTGGCTAGTTTTATCTATCTGTATATGCATTATTTCCACTAAATAGACCAAATGATTTTGATACAGTACTCACTGACAGTATTTAGTATATTTCTTCCTCAATATTTAAACGTATTATGCATGGATATATTATAGTAGCCATAGGATGTAGAGAAAAGTTGACGTTTCTTCATGACAACATATAAACGCGTGTACACCTTAGCTTAGGAGAAACCTCTATTTGAAAAGTTATATGCAAGGCAATTAAAATTATTATCGCGTGTTTAAATCGATATTATGTTAACGAAAATGTTAACGAATAGATAAATTAGTCCAGAATATCATCCCAGTTACCTGGGAGAGGGGCAGGCCAACATGTTTTCTCCTTCCATACTCCTCTATCATATATGTATACCATTTCTTCGCTTACTCCCCTTTCTACTCTTACACATGTCCTCTTTCACGCAATTCATCCATTTCTCCTTAGGTCTACCTTTTCCTCTACATCCTTCCACATTCATAGTTAACACTCTCTTACCAACCTCATTTTCATTTCGTCTCATCACATGTCCATACCATCCCAAGCGCGCACTTCTAAATTTCTCTGTCACATGTGCCACTTTCAGACTCCCTCTAAGAGTCCAGAATATAGTCAAAAAATTTTTTTTAATATTTTTTGGGCGGGACCTGCGTGAACTTCAGTCGGATTCATAGTTAACAACAATACAGAATAATAGTCAAAATGTAAATATCAAATACGTATCAGTACCTATTACTAATATGCCACCTCTATTTTCGAGCCACGTTCAAATTCGCCGAGCCAATTACGACTACACAAACATTAATGGTTCATTGCAAAATTCAAGACCGCGTGCAGCATTACATTCCCTTTGCGATATTGAACGGAGATGAAAGCCGGAAATAGGTTCTATTAAGTTCCATTACTTCCATTGGCACCTTTATTTCCTGGAACTCGATGCACGGAGAGGAAATAACTTGGGGACGAGTTCTTGAGATCCTTATCGAGTGACAGAGCGTAGATTAAATTGTAGTTATTTGGCATTGATGTTTTTGTGCTAGGACGACTTTACAAATTTGTGTAATACGTACCTATATACGTAAATTCGATGGTTATTTCTACGATATCAATTTTAAAGACGAAGCCTAATAATGCATATATTTTCTGCTTATTGCAAAAATGTAACCATCATAATAATATGTTTCAATTTGAATGGTGGAGCGGTTGTTTACATTCAAGGGGTGAAAGCTATTTGGTTTAAGCGACTTTACGGGAAAAAAGAAAAAAAGGAGAGCCGTTTAAGGTTTAACATTTGGAAAAAAAAAAACATAAAAAAAACTTCTTCATCTATTTGAATGGAGTAAACTTAATTGAAGTTCAATTAAAAACATTAAATTAAACGGACCTTTAATTACATGGATAAATGTCGCGTATTAAGCGAAATGCCGCTTAAACCAAACAGGCTTTCACCCTTCGATATATACATTTCAATTGCGACTTATACACCGTACCTGTTGGTATTTACCTCGCCACTAGTGACCAGCGAATATAAATCGTGACCAGACTTTTTTGTTGGTTTTTTTCCTACCTAAGCTGATAGCCTTGAGAGGCTTTTTCAGCGTAACCTTAACTAGTAGGTGAGCTCGCGGGGCTCAAACCTGACGACGTTGCTAATACGAGCCCTAGCAAGAGCCGTGGTTCGCAGAATCTACCTCCGGATTGGAAACGCGACCCACTGAGAAGATCCGGCGAGAAACTCAGTGGGCTGTGTCTGGGTTAATTTACTCGCCGAGCCCTTCGTCGCAAGCGACGGGTTCGACGAGAACGATGACCGGGTTGTTGGCATTTACCTACGTCTCTCCATAATCGTTGAACAAATTAGAAGTGGTTAAAAGTGGTAAATACATCTCTCTATCAGATAACGCCTTAAAACGTCCCTGACCTAAAGTATACCTATACCGCCAGATGCAAATATAACGCGGGGTATTCAAAGCACGAACATAGTGTTCAGCTGTTGTTTTCATTTATTTAATTTACGATTCATATATTTATTTATAATGTGATAGAGAAGCTGAGGAGTGCGCGTTTGGGATGGTATGAACATGTGATGAGACGAAATGAAAATGAGGTTGGTAAGAGAGTGTTAACTATGAATGTGGAAGGATATAGCGGAAGAGGTAGACCTAAGAAGAAATGGATGGATTGTGTGAAAGACGATATGGGTAAGAGTGGAGTGAGCAAAGAAATGGTATATGATAGAAGAGTATGGAAGGAGAAAACATGTTGCGCCGACCCCAGGTGACTGGGAGAAGGGCAGGATAATGATGATGATGATATTTATTTATAATCTGTTCAAATTTGTATCGTATGTAATCCTTTACTTTCCATACGGCCCACCTGATGGTGAGTGGTTACCGTCGCCCACGGACTTCAGCAATGCCAGGGGCAGAGCCAAGCCGCTGCTTACCGCTTCATACTCTCCATCCATCCACACCACAATGCTCCAATCCATCACCACAATGCTTACTTAGGTCACCTGGTCGTCAAAAACGGAAGGCAATCAGCTGAGTTTAATAAAACCCGTCGATGGTGTACAACTTGACAGGTTCGAAAACGTCGGGACTACAAATAATTTTGCTTTGAACTCGACTTTTTAATTAATTCTCCCTATTTCGTGAGAATATTAATCCGGAATTTTCCGCAGTCAAGGATTCGAGAATATTGGTTTTACATAATGTTATTTTTAAGTGTTGTTTCATTAAGATGATGAATTTGTTTTGCGTAAAACAAATAAGCACTCTTTTGGAAATGGCGATAAGTGTACCATGATTGTTGAAGCCCATAGACATCACAGCTTTACGGCAGAAATAAAAAGGGTGGTCACCTACCTGTGAGAACTCACAAGACACCTTACCACCAGTAGTTACGCAAATTATAATTTTTGCGTAATTTGAGTTTTTTTTTTATTACTTAGATGGGTGGACGAGCTCACAGCCCACCTGGTGTTAAGTGGTTACTGGAGCCCATAGACATCTACAACGTAAATGCGCCACCCACCTTGAAATATAAGTTCTCAGTATAGTTACAACGGCTGCCCCACCCTTCAAGTTGAAACGCATTACTCCTTCACGGCAGAAATAGGCGGGATGGTGGTACCTACCCATGCGGACCCACAAGAGTTTCTACCATCAGTACGAAGTTTTAATTACGGTTTTGTAAGTTAAAAAAAATATAATAAAGATCACTCATCTCTATTAAATTCCAGTCCCCTACACACGTACTTCTATCATCTATCAATTTGTAGAAGTTGTGGATTTGTGGCGACTTACTTAAAAGGTCAAATTATCTAACTCAGCGTCTGCTAAACAGGATAAACTAAGATTTTATACGTTTTACGCATGAAAAGTTGCTGTAATTACATACAGGAAATGTACTTGCGAATTGCAAATTATAATTAGATTTTATCGTACCGCGTAAAGTACGTTTATTACACACGACAGTAAGTCGTCTCCGATGTCGTTATGGTGTTATAAAAGTTAACGATATTTTTAGTCGTGAACGTGACGCTGGTCCACAATCCCTCATGGTGTCGATATATCGTTGCAAATCGCTGAGTGATTTTCTGTTTCAGCTTTATGTAGTTTACAACAAATTTTATGAGCCTTTTTAATGATATTGTACACGTTTCCCTCATATACATCCTCCTTCCTCTATTCTGTTAGTTTTATATCCGATGACTTGCAAGCGAAGTTAATTATCCCTTCGTAATAAAGTGACACTCTACAAAACTTGCATACGCCGCGTCATGACCTATGCAAGTTGCCCACTGAGTTTCTCGCCGGATCTTCTGTGGGTCGCGTTTCCGATCCGGTGGTAGAATCTGTGAAACACGGCTCTTGCTAGGGTTGGTGTTAGCAACGATGTCAGGTCTGAGCCCCGTGAACTCACCTAAATTTTTTTTTTTTTTTTTTTATTGCTTAGCTGTGTGGACGAGCTCACAGCCCATCTGATGTTAAGTGGTTACTGGAGCCCATAGACATCTACAACGTAAATGCGCCACACACCTTGAGATATAGTTCTAAGGTCTCAGTATAGTCACAACGGCTGCCCCACCCTTCAAACCGAAACGCATTACTGCTTCACGGCAGAAATAGGCGGGGCGGTGGTACCTACCCGTGCGGACTCACAAGAGGTCCTACCACCAGTAAAAATGTTAGGGTTACGCTGGCATAGACTCTCACGTCTACTAGATCAGGTAGGTAAAAGAACTTTTAGTTTGATGGAAGAAAACTCTTGAATAATTTCAGCTGTTATTTTAATTTTAATTTATCAGAGACAAGAGCCTGGGTGTATTAGTCACAATAAGCCTAGTAACTAGCTACATCTATGAGTTTTCTAAAATTAAAATATGTACTCGTTGTCACATTTCAAAAGCAACGTAATGTGGCATTTCACAGACGAAAACCTAAAATACCATAAATATTAAATAAAAGTATATATACATTTGTAAAATGTATTATAATATAAAGTAAGAATATGTATATATATTGTTTTGTATCTTGTAATATGTATATATTACTATATATAATGTTTACAGTATGCACTGGGTTTGTGTTCCTAATTCTTCTTTCCTTTTGCGGGCCTACTGGAAGAGATTTCAACATAAAATAAGTAGTGACCTTGTACTCTGTGTCCTTATTGTCGTTTTTCTTCTAACAGCTTTATGTACAAAATATATTAAATAAATAAATACCAGTATGTAAGCCGGATCTACTTTTTATTTCAGTTGAACACTACTCAATTACTTCCCGATTGGTGCCATAAAATTAGTCATTAGCACGCAAAGCAGCGTTGCAGTAAGCCTTCGGACGCGTGGATGGAAATTTATTTGAATATCTAACCGATGGTAACCACGTGTTTTAATTTGACATATATTCAAAGATTAGGTCCACAGCAGTGCTGAAACCGCGCTACGGTCACGCGATCCATTTTAACATTAGCAAAAGTCATCTTATCATTGATAATCACATCCAAACTGTGTACAAATTGTATATGGTGTAGATTTATTCTATGAATCGTATTAACGAATAAGTTAATATGATCCGTAAAAGTTAGTACTTGTTAGTGAATCGTATAAGGTGAGGTTAGATTACAACTTCGGCCCGCTCTGAACCCTTTTACAATTAGGATAATTAGTCAGTTAACATTATGTATTTGTGGATTAGCGATACGAGACTCTTTTGTAATGTTTAGGAGTCTGTTTTGCATTTTGTTTTCAGTTTTGTTATTTAATATAAATGCTCAAATTCTAATGTTCGGTCAGGACATTTAATTTTGTGATTTGTCGGTATTTTTAAATTTGATAATACTAAATCTCGTCATAAGCTATTTCAACGAAAAGACTGTCCATAAAGAGAAGACAAAACGGTAGTGAAATATATGTCTTTGTATATACATAATAATATGTAGATATGTGCAGTTTTTAACTGTTCCTAAAAACTAAGTCTACTAGTAAAAGTCTAGTAGAAGGTGGTAGCGCTGAAAATTCCTAACATGGTAACATGGAAAAATTTACATTCGATAACAATAACAATCTAATAACAACAACAATTTTTGTAATAACAAGAATGAAAATTCCGATGACACGAGGCGTCTAAAAAATGTGCTACATGTGAAAGCCGTCTTAACCTTAGATTTCGGAATAACAAAATTAGAACAATTAATGTTTTCCATTTAGATTAGACAACGAGTTTTTGATTCAGGTTCGTGATATCTCAAGGTAGGTGCCGGCAATGAGATTATGATATCTGGGCTGCGGCCACTAATTTACACCAGGGCCGTAAACTTCTTAAGCTGTTCTTGCGATTGAAATAAAGAATAAAATTCTTTTTTTTATTTACTGCTTACGTGGATGGACGAGCTCACGGCCCACCTAGTGTTAAGTGGTTACCGGAGCCCATAGACATCTACAGTGTAAATGCGCCACCCACCTTGAGGTATAAGTTCTAAGATCTCAGCATAGTTACAACGGCTGCCCAACCCTTCAAACCGAAATGCATTACTGCTTCACGGCAGAAATAGGCGGGGTGGTGGTACATACCCGTGCGGACTCACAAGAGGTACTACCACCAGTAATTATGCAAATTATCATTCAGCAGGTTTGATTTTTATTACACGATGTTATTCCTTCACCGTGGAAGTCAATCGTGAACATTTGTTAAGTACGTATTTCATTAGAAAAATTGGTACCCACATACGGGATTCGAACACCGTTGCATCGCAACAATTATATAATGACGATTAAAAAAAAACGCGAAATTGGACGCGTAAAAGTAGTTTTAACTGATGAAACTTCACAGGAACTTCTCGAAACCAAACAAAAAACTAATTAAATGATCAGCAAAAAACGTTTTGTATCTCACGTGACGAAGTGTTCTAAGGAACATTTAAAAGCTACTATAAAGAAAAAGCCAAGGCTAACAAATATAAAAGTGTTGACGGGTTCGCTCACGGCCCTCGTGTGTCTGAGAGCTCTCGGCGGGAACAAACGGCAATTACCGCCTTTGCCTAAACAACGGACTCGCTTCTAAGGCAGCTAAATCGTTTACCGGCTACACTACAAACTGCGCCTTTATTAAATATTTTAGTCTACTCTGAATGTGTTGATGTCGGCGCGAGACGAATAGTTAAATTTTTAATTTTCGCACGAGGTCACGCGTCTAGTTCATCATTAGTCTTTATCACTGCTGGATGTAGGCCTCTCCCATAGTCCGCCTTCCGCGTCCAAACTTTCCCAGTATATCGCCGCAAGTCATCGGTTCAACGGGAAGGGGGCCGCCCAACGCTGCGCTTACCGGTACGCGGCCTCCAGTCCAGAACACGTCTGCTCCATCGGCCATCGGTTCTGCGACACGTATGTCCGGCCCATTGCCATTTCAGCTTGCTAATCTTTAGGGCTATGTCGGTTACTTTGATTCTTTGACAGATTTCCTCCTGATTTCCTAACTCGATCCATCAAAGAAACTCCGACCATACACCTTTCCATAGCACTATGAGCGACTTTGAACTTACGGACCAGACTTACGGTTAATGTCCACGTTTCAGCGCCACCGGCAGTACGCATGCCTACTTACCGCATGGATGTCTACTTACCGCCCCGAAATAAATTTTCTTCGTCTACGCGAGCGCCGCAATCTACATGCTCTTACTACACTTCATTCTATACTGACATGCCCAACTTCTCCTTCCTATCTGACTCAGTACTGCACGCAGTAATGCACCTACGACTGTACTCTCTACAGCACCCTTGGTTGACTGGTAGAGAATGCCTCAGGCATTAAGTCTACCATTGTACCTTTGTGCATGAAGTTGAATAATTAAATAAATTGGTTAAATGTTGAGTTGTTTGGAAAATTGCAGGGTGATTTGTTAAATGTAAAACGCAAGCTACCCAGCTAAGTAGAGCCTCTGCTCGCCCACATACATGTCCTAGTGAAACTGGAAAGGTTGTCGGACCACTAGTAATCCTCCCAAAAAAAACCGTCTTTTTAAAAACATATAATTAAGATATGTTTTTGATTTTGTCTACATATAATTCATCTAAGCAGTTTCTCGGTGTTGGACAAAATCGAATATGCTACACATGCTTACTGGTGGCAGGACCTCTTGTGAGTCCGCACGGGTAGGTACCAGCACCCTAAAAGGGTAAAGTATGATTTTTCCAAATGTACCCCCGCTACCTGCAAATTTTTTTTTGCGATTTGCATAAAGTAATAGCAAACCTAGATTTAATTGGAAAGTTGAATATTTTTTATTGTAATGGCCGCTCGAAGAAGATTAGTTTCTTTCGGGATACATACTACAGGTCTTTATCAGTGTTTATGTACATCTATGGTCTGTGTTGTTATGCCGCATAAAAATAGATTAAAGATAATTATAAAAAACTATGCAGTAAAAAAAGGTTTAAAAGGTATATTTTTTATTCTTCAAAATCGAACCAAAGAGTTTAATTAGATTGCTTAAGCACACAAACTTTTTGCTAAATAGCGAACAATATATTTCCAAGCAAATCATTTCTAAAATGAAATATCGCTGTACAATAATGATAGACGAGGCGGTTCATTATAAATTTTAATATTATTCATATTTTCAAAAACAGCGTAGGAGTATACAAATAATTCCGAAGCTTATTAATAAATTCGTTTGAGCAGAATCTAAATTACAAGTGGTTTATTTTTGCTCCATATACATAAATCGCGCATTACAACTTATGGAAACAGTAATATATGAAGATCAAAGTATGAATACTATGATATTTTTAGCCCACTTTGTGACAAAAAGCCAATGTTCTTGGAACTTCAAGAAAAAAAATGGCTATCAAAACATCTGGACTTATGCATGGTAGGTAATTCTTTCGGTCTTTGTCCATTCAAGCGTTATTTATTGAGTTAAAAAATGATGTAGTTATAGGTGCATCATGATCTTACCAGATATATTTTTCTGGCAAAGCACTATCAATGAGAAATCTGGAGCGAATGAGTAGTTTTAACAAATCGATATTTCTTATACAATTGCACTATAGTCACAACACAGATTGTAAGCGATTCACTAAATTAAGTAACGAAATAATTATAAACATTTTTAATATAAGACGTATACGTTAGCAACGCGATTAGAATTTAATCTAACATTCGACAACGTTGGCGAAACAATTGTAAGCTAAAAAAGATAGGAACGAAGTTCCTGATTATAAAAATATTAATTTAAAGTTCTATTCGAGGTATTAAGAAAATAATTATTCGGGTATACATTTTTTATTATGATTTTTTTTATTGATAAGAATAAAAATAATCGCAAGGGTCAACCACTCCGCAGTGCAATGGAGCAGCCTCGCCCTGGAGAAATCGCCTGCATGACCACGAAATCCCCTACGCTAGGTAAGTATGATTAGGCAAGCGAAATACGAGAACGTCTATCAACTGTGTAATATCTCGTCACCGTGATTCAGGAATTGTTGAATTTACGTGCAGCGACATCAGTTGATAACAAACTAAATAGAAAAAATCTTACGTTACGGACGTTTTTTCCCGGTTAGAGTACCCCTCCGCATCGTCCCATAAGGAACTTCGTTCCAAAAAAACTAGTTGCAAAATTAAACCATTAAACTTTTAAAAAGGTATCGACACCTCACGAACTGAGGGAACAGAACAGACAGAACGGAGACAGAGAGAACGGGAACAGAGATCCTCTTCCAAATTTGAATACCACTATATAAATGAGACGCTAAATAGAGATATTTATTAACCCCTTTCTGTAGATATTTCGCACCACTGAATGAACAGAGAAAACACCGGAAGGCGGAAATCGAAAATGAGAATTATATCCGTTTTGTTTGTTATCATTAAACGTAATAAGGACACTGCTTCTGTTTATACAGGTATATTCTTGATAATGTAGTTTATCATTATGAATTTGAGGAAATTCTCTTTCTATTTGTATGATCATTTTGTGAAAAGTTGACTCACCCTTAGTAGTCATTAGGGGGAATAACATAATTATCAAAATTACCAGATACCTCAAGTTTAAATTTTTTTTTACGTACAGTTTTAAAACATTTTTAAGGGGCTTACATAAAAAAAAAATTTTTTTTTGTGTTTATAATAGTGAATATCACCAAAACTTAATTAAGAAAACAAAAGCAACAAATTCAGAAGAAAACCTATTAAACCCTTTTGTCTTTACCTATTTATATGTAAGCATTTATAATTCTGATATTTAATAAAAAGGAGGGATATATAAAATTATGGCCATAGTTATCGATATTTTTTTGACTACGGTAACCCTATTAGCAAAGCTCTTTAGATCTCGGTGAATCGAGCCGCAGGGGGAACAAGAATTACGTCTTTAACGAATTCTGTACTTTGTACAGTACAAATTATAATTATCTTCGTAGAAAGAACCATTCAGTTTCTCATACAGAAATAGCGGTATCGGATTAACAATAAGAAATACAAAAACAAAATGTCTTTGTAAAGTAAAATTTGAATCTACTTAAATAAACAAAATATTATCAGTATTATTAGTAAGCTCATTGACAAACGAAAATAATATCCGTATTTTTTTGGTTTGTCAGTTTTTAAAACTATCAAAATTTAAAAAAAATTGAATATCAACAAACCAACAATTTAGAGTTACTAAATATTACAACGATTAATCAAACGTAATAGTTTCTAGATTGTGATAAATTCAAGTATTTTCCTTTGGTTGCTTATAGACAATTCGCGAGCATCCTCGTCCTTGCGTCGATAATCCTCAATGCTGAGAGTCGTGGCCCCATGAGGCTTTCTTGGGAAAATACACATGGTGAGGTTCCGCGACCTTCTACGGCAGTGCTTTTAGAAGAGATTTAGTGCTTCGAAGCCACTGTAGCCTTATTTGGGTCCGGCATTGTAGCCGGCGTTGACTGATTGACTGTTTTAGGTGAAAAGTTCGAACTCCAACTCAACCCGCGACTGGTTGAATTGAATCTACTTTGGTTGTTTATAGACAATTCGCGAGCACATCTGTCCAGAAATTAGCTGCATCAGAAATAATCGTTCCAGTACTAACCAACTCAGTGTGTATGTAATACTTTATTATACTCGTTGTACACTGCCACCAAAAAAAATCGAAGTTATTTTGTACAATGTAACGCCTTGCAAAGTTGTACAAGAATCGATATTCATTAAGTAAGTATACACGCCACTGACGTTGCGACATGAGATCGAAATCCGATTTGCATCGGCTTCTTAAAAATCAAAACGGAACTTTAGGGCAGAAATATGCAAGATAGTAGCATAACGTACCCGCGCTAGCCTACAATACACGTACTACAAGTATTTTCAGAAAAATAAATCGTACGCTTCAAATTTCTGACACAAGAACTGCCTTAAGCAGAAATAATTAATTTATGCATCAGCAAACCTTTTGAATCGCACGTTAAAACTACAAATTCGTGCGTTTTATACGCCAAAGCTACAGACTCAAAGAGCACAAAATGAAAACGGGTGAAACGTTAAAGTTGCATTTAAAAGCGAACTCCAACACTCCACTCAATTATACTCATTAGATCCACACACGAGAGAACTAGAACAATTACGTGAAAGGCAACTATTTAATGGCAGGAAACAATCACTAAGAACTAACGAACTAGCTCGATAGAACTAGAGTACTAGACAAATGGAAGTTGCAAAGGTCAGACCACACGAGAACAGAATTATAAACAAGCCTCTCCCGGGAGCACGAGCAGAGAAACTTGTCTCAACTTACTCGCTCGCTACTCATTTAGTACGACGACGTGTTAACTAAGACCGGCCGACTAAGGCCTCTTTCATACTGGAGACGTGTGCCAGAGATTACGCGAACGCGTGTTATTAAAAATTTCGTCGCTACGTCAACAGCGGTTTCTATCATAGTGGTAATGATAGATCGTTGGCATCGCAGTGCTTGCTTAAGCCTGGATGTATATTACGACATAAGATATGTCTCTCTGAAAATTTTCTTATCTGCCCTGTTCACGAATGTCTTCCACGAATATGTTCTGGGCTCACATACCGTATCAGTATCACTGTCGTGTCTATACACCAGGCAAAGCAGTCATATGTATCGGCTTTGAGTGCAGGATATTATTTTAATGTAATTGGGACCGATCTCATGAAATCTTTATTTATGTGCATAAAATCTACAAAGGCACCGGTTTTGGCTTACAAAATATTTATGACTAAACATGAAGACACCAAGAATCCACGTCCGTCTGTACACTATGAAACAATCCTAAACCGCTTCACTATATCTAGTGCAGAACTATAAGTCTGCTATTAATCCTCCCGGGAAAAATATTACAGGCAGTGTCGACAAAGTTCTCGTGAACGGAACTAATCGGATTTAGCAGTGTAGTGGTTAGATTCAAGAATTTTTTTGTCTGGCGAGTGTTGCGATTGAATTAATGACACAACCTTTGTTCTTAACTTTTTTTTATTGCTATTTTTTTTTTTTTTTTTTTTATTGCCCTTGTAGGCAGACGAGCATACGGCCCACCTGATGGTGAGTGGTTACCGTCGCCCATGGACTTCAGCAATGCCAGGGGCAGAGCCAAGCCGCTGCCTACCGTTTAATACTCTCCACAAGCCTCGTTTGAAGAAGGACATGTCATAGCGCTCGGGAAACACCGTGGAGGGGAGCTCATTCCATAGCCGGATGGTACGTGGCAAAAAAGACCTCTGGAAACGCACTGTGGATGACCGCAGTGGCTCCAGGTAGTATGGGTGAACTCTACTCCGGTGGCGGGCGGTGCGATGGTAAAAACGAGATGCCGGTATCATCTCGAACAATTCCTCAGAGCACTCCCCATGGAACAAACGGTACAAAATACAGAGGGAACCGAAGTCCCTCCGCAGACCCAGAGGCTCCAAACGATCCGTGAGAATGGGATTATCGACAATCCGAACGGCCCTCCTCTGTATGGAGTCAAATGGAAGAAGCTGGTATTTGGGAGCCCCGGCCCAGAGATGGGAGCAGTATTCCACGCGAGGCCGGACTTGTGCTTTATAAAGCAAAAGTCTTTGTCCAGGCGTGAAGTACCGCTTCGCTCTGTTGAGGACTCCCAGCATTTTGGACGCCAACTTGGCTTTGCCTTCCAAATGACTCCGAAACTGGACATCGCTCGAAATGTCGACCCCAAGTATCCCAATACTCTCGGAAGGTTGCAGGGATACTCCTTGGAATTGCGGCGCCATGACAAAGGGGTCCTTCTTCGCAGTGAACGCGCAAACTTGTGTCTTTAACGGGTTGAATTGAACCAAGTTCAATTCACCCCATTTGGAGACTCGCCCCAGAGAGTTCTCCACTTCAGACACAAGTTTTGATCGTCTCTCTTGCACCACGCTACGAGAGAGACTCTGATGGCCGATATATCGCGCATCCCCCGTGCTGTCATCCGCATAGCAATGCATGCCATCAATAGACAGCATGTCATTGATATACAGGATGAAAAGCGTGGGGGAGAGCACCGAACCTTGTGGAACGCCAGCGTTAATGGTCATGGTATCAGAACAATCACCGTCTACAACGACCGTGATGTTCCGCCCATCCAAAAAGCTAGCGATCCACTTGCAGAGACCCTCGGGGATTCCGTAAGATGGTAACTTCGACAGAAGTGCCCTATGCCAGACCCTGTCGAAGGCCTTCGCGATATCAAGGCTCACAGCAAGAGCCTCGCCCTTGCTCTCCAAGGCTTCAGCCCACCTGTGAGTAAGGTATACAAGAAGATCGCCAGCTGAGCGACCGTGACGGAAACCGTACTGTCGGTCACTGATCAGCTGGCGATCCTCCAGATACTTCAGGAGTTGTATATTAATTATTCGCTCCATCACCTTGGAAAGCAAGGAAGTTATCGCGATAGGCCTATAGCTCGATGGGTCCGACCGGTCACCCTTCTTGGGGATAGGGTGGACGTGGGCGGTCTTCCATGAAGACGGAACCCTGTTAGCGCAATAAGAGAGGCGATACAAACGCGTTAGCGCAGGCGTCAGCTCAGGGGCACACGTTTTTAGAACCACTGCAGGGATGCCGTCTGGCCCACTCGACTTATGGACGTCCAGGAGTCGGAGTTCCCGCCTGACTGCACACTGTGTAAAGCAGATCTCCGGCAGGGAACTATCACACCGGAGGATGTTCGGTGGTGTGGCACCCCCGTCATCCACAGTCGAGTTCGAGGCGAAGAGTTTGACCAGAAGGTCAGCCTTCTCTTTCGCACTATGGGCCAGACTGTCGTCGGACTTGCGTAGTGGTGGGAGACTAGACCTGCAAAAGTTACCTTCTGCAGCTTTGGCGAGCGACCAAAAAGCACGGCTCCCAGAGGGATAGCTCTTCAGTCGCTCGCCAATTCTAGCAACGTGCTCCGATTTCGCCCTGGCAATAACCTTCTTGTAGGACCTGGAAGCGGCGTTATATTTCCGCCTTTCCTCTGAGATGTTAGGATCCCGACGTCTCCTAGCATCATCCCATGCAACGTATGCGGACCGCTTGAGGTGTGCAGCATCCCTGCTGGCATTGTTATACCAGGGTCTGCTGCGACCCCCAACGGGCACTTCAGAGGAGGGGATAAACAATTCCATCCCCTGGAGCACCACGTCTTTAAGACGGTCCGCACAGACGTCAGGATCAGCAGAGGAAGGATCAGCTAGATGAGTGGACGAGCTCACAGCCCACCTGGTGTTAAGTGGTTACTGGAGCCCATAGACATTTACGACGTAAATGCGCCACCCACCTTGAGATATAAGTTCTAAGGTCTCAAGTATAGTTACAACGGCTGCCCCATCCTTCAAACCGAAACGCATTACTGCTTCACGGCAGAAATAGGCAGGGTGGTGGTACCCACCCGCGCGGACTCACAAGTGGTCCTACCACCAGTAATTACGCAAATTATAATTTTGCGGGTTTCATTTTTATTACACGATGTTATTCCTTCACCGTGGAAGTCAATCGTGAACATTTGTTGAGTACGTATTTCGTTAGAAAAATTGGTACCCGCCTGAGATTCGAACACCGGCGCATCGCTCAACACGAATGCATCTTATCCGTTAGGCCACGACGACATCAAACCTAACTAAATTAACTCCAATAAAATTGAACGAGTAGCGTAACGTAAACGTGTCTGACGTTGTAAACTCATTGGGCCCTCTTTCGTTGAGTATGTCCAATAAATAGCTCGAGCAAAGTTTCGTGGCAATTCTGTCTCCACTAGTGTCAGGTGTCGGAAATGTTTCACACCGGGGTCAAACATTCTTCATAAATAAACTCACTAACGACACCAACTTCGTGAAACTCATTTATAGTGAGTTCGCAGTTTCCTATTTTATACGCTTGACGACCTTTGTCACACAATTCAGAATCTGCCCATATAAATACGTCGTAAAATACGAGTGTAAAGTATCGTCTGCCAAGTTTTTTGCGAATATCAAACGAAAGCAGCCGGCGGTCGTCTTTCTGCGCTACGACTGTCGTATAAAACCGAAGGCTTCTTAATTTGCAATTGTAATGCATTGCAACTATGAGAAGTTTATTTTTTCGATCGTGATTCCTTTAATGTTGTTTTCTCAGCAATTACCAGCACAACACTAGTTTTAAAGAAAGGATCCTTTACACGGGCCACACACAACATATTCGGAGTATCTTGTCGATGAGTTCCTGTCCAGACGCACTTTGAATAACTCCTTAGTCCTTAAGCTCCCACCGATTAGGTAAGGAAAATTTTTTTTTCGACTTGAATAACCGGATCGTCTATATACATTTATTTACTCACTATATTCATTTGACAAAAGGCAATACTCGAATCGATATTTAAAAATATATCTTTTTTAAATCTCGTTCGTTCAAACTTACCTTCCTCATACAAAGCTACATTCATTTAAATTTAATTGGTAGATCAATTGAGCTAGCGTGATCCGATAATTAATGACTATTGTGCATGTATATAATATATCGCAGTAATGAAACATATCCTAGTCATTAACAGCACGTGAACATGATAAACGAATATAGTCGACCTTGTGCAGTAATTAAAAACGGTCATTTTAACACCGCTTGAGTTTAATATGTGGCATTTTTATTATCTGACAGACAATTGTCGAGACTCAATGAAGCTATTTATTTACGTCAAAACTAATTGCCATTCGTACACGTTGCGTTGCCACGTGCAACTGCTGCTGATACAGGGTCTTTTTAGGGTGTAATGGTGGCCATCATACAACACAAGATATTTTACAGACTCCTGAATTTCGCTTACATGACATTCTCAAGATAAGCTTGCATATATACAAGTTCCGAACAACAACATTCGCACCGTCAGTCTACCGAGCAATTTCACTCGCTCGGAAGATATCCCTATTGCCGTTACTCCCTAAATGGGTATGAGGAAATTTATGTTAAGTTGTCGACGTCGCCCAAAACACGTCATTACGGACCCTCCCGATCTCCATTAACGGTGCTTTTAGGTACCACAAGCACCGGTCACCGTTCTCCCCGAACCCGAAAAAGTCGCTTGCCACGAAGAGTTCGACGAGTGAATTAACCCACAGACACAGCCCACTGAGTTTCTCGCCGGATCTTTTCCATGGGTTGCGTTTCCTATCCGGTAGTAGGTTCTGCGAAGCACTGCTCTTACTAGGGCCAGTGTTAGCAACACTTTCGGTTTGAACCCCGTGAGCTCACCTACATGTTAGGGCGAAGCTGAAATAGCTTCGCAAGGCTATCAGCATAGGTAGGGGAAAAGAGCTGTTTCACGGCACCCGTGCGGGTTCATAAGAGATCTACCACCAGTAATACATATTCCTTTAGAAAAATAGATGCGAAATTCGAGCACCGGCACAATCACATCGCTAGATACGGATGCACTGAGCATCTAATCATTTAGGCCATAAGGACTCCCATATGTTAAGGATACTACTACTAGAGATCGATGATTGGTAATTCGGATTTGAGGTGGTCGGGATCATTGAGGTTCACTTATTACATGATCAAATTATTTTCGAGTAAGTAATAAGTCTTAACTTTGGTATACGTATGGTAAGTTTACACTTACTACTAGTAACGAAACTGTGCTCTCTTACCCAAAGGCCGGCATTACAACTTAGAAGCGAATATGATTGATCACGATTCCTAAACAAATTTTACTTGAACGAAAATTGCCTGAAATATTATCTTTGTGATGGTTTACTCACTATTTGAAATATACTTTTAGTGTATCCTTTTAAATACGCATAAACAACTTTTTTTTTAATACCTACTATCTTATTTGTCCTCGTTAGCGAGGATAATGCAAATAACTTTTGTTGCAGTATAGACAAGTACTTGTGACATTTAGGCTTGTTTTATAGCTCCATGACATTTCCGCATAGTCGACCATTGAAAAAAGTTTAATCCAATGTTTCAAGTAACCTTTTGTTGAAAATGCTACTTGCTAATAAATAAGACAACTGTGACAGTTACAGTTGTTGTTATTAACGGATTTACTGAGCCAATTTCTTTCTCAGACGAAGAAACGGTTCTCTAATATTCTATTTCTTTCTAACGCTTTCCCGGCATAGTACCAGGGTCCGCTTTTCTACTTAAAGTCCTCCACTTTACCCGGTCTTCGGCATCCTTCTGGGTGAGTTTGTTCTACTCCATATCCGCCTTTACCATTTTCAACCGTTTCTTGGACCTACCTCAAAAAATATTCAAATAGAAAAAAA
The DNA here is from genome assembly GCF_030267445.1 of Bombyx mandarina. Classification (NCBI taxonomy): domain Eukaryota; kingdom Metazoa; phylum Arthropoda; class Insecta; order Lepidoptera; family Bombycidae; genus Bombyx; species Bombyx mandarina. The sequence goes on along the minus strand of NC_143227.1, from coordinate 5,806,414 downwards.
AAACCTAATCACGTCAACGACAGAGACATAATGTGTTGTGATAAAATTTCCCCCAACCCTTTAAAACATCGGACCCATGATCGAAATAGTCCAGTATCATCTCATTGTAGTAATTTACCCTCATTAATTTGTTCCCCAACCGGTCCATTGTGGCAATTGACCACTAATGTAGATAAAGTGACGCCTACACATCCCCGATCTAGTGTGGAACAAAACAATTGATATGTCTAGACACCGTCTGCGGAACGCTTTGAATGGAGTTTACATAAGATAATTGACGAACCGTAAATATTTATTCATTTATTAGTTTCTAATTAACCTTTCTAACGAAGTTTTCGAGGTGACAGTGTGACAAAAAAACACAGACGTGTTTCACGTGCGGTTTTCCAGAATTTGTGGATGTCAAATTTGGTCTTTATAGTTTAATTAAAATTCACATTATACACAAATACATATAGTGTATATTATTATGATACATTCTCTTTCTTGTTGGTCAAATATTATCTTGCTATATTGAATGTTTTTTATTATTATTATAGTTTACAGAAGAAGGATAGGTTCGTAGCTTGTATTATGTAAACAAAAAATAATTTTGAATCATAGTAATAAATGTAATAAAAAAGGCAACAAATACAAAAAAAAAAAACCTACCCATTGCAAAGTTTGAAAAAGACGTTTGTATAGACGTAAAAAATCATACACTGACGATGGAACGAAGTTAAACAATATCTCGAAAAACAAGGACACAATTTCCTTTGCAAAACAATCTTCAACTCCCTAAAATTAGGTCAAGAACGTGCAATTATTTTAATTTTACACCCTTAGAACGTTCCGCCAAAATATAATTATTGCGATTCCAAACCTAATTTCGTAATTTGGCATGTTTTCGTGCCAAGAGGCTTATTACTGGGATGGTTTCCCGTCAAAAAGCAAAAGACCTCTAAGCTTTCTATTAATAATGTGTTTTAGGAAATTTCGCGTTATTTTTCACTGTTGAACTCGGGAAACACCTTGGAGGGAAGCTCCAAGAGGAGAGGAGTATCAAGGTTTGATTTTTAAACAAATTTCTGAGAAATAATAACTAAATTTTACGGTACTCTAAAAGTTTACCAAGACACTTAAGTGTCATAAAAATACGAGTATTGAGATTTGAGATACATCGAATAAAAATATTTTCAGATCAGAGAGTGGAGAAAAAAGTTCTAGAAAAGAATAGCGATGTTTCCATTTTTCGTTCTTATTGTTATTTTAGAAGCTACAGCAACTACCATTAAAATCAGCTTATTTGAAAATTTTTGTAATAATGACCGTTTTTAATGATGGATAAAAAAGTTGAGTGGAATAATTTTGCTATTTCCCCGGTCGGTCTGTACCATACACGGCGCGTCATCAATCAATATTTCCATCTTTATTTTTTGATTATCACCCCCACCTTATTCAAAAGGGTTCTACTTTAATATTACTGGATTCTTTTGCGAAAAATAGAAATTGCGTAAACATATCTATCAGTCTAGACTCTAATGTTTTGTAAGAGTGGAGCGATAGGCTCGTTAAATAACATCAAAAACTTATTTATATTCTATGCTCAGATAAATAAAGATATGAACTCGGAGAGCCTGGGACTTAACGTCATAAAACATTGAGCTTTCTTTGTTCGACGGGCAACAACAAAGTATAAAATAAAACGATTGTCTATAAAGTCGTAGTGGCGAGGCTTACAGAAAATAGCTTTAAGTTTATTGGTGTATTAGTCACGTAACTTTGGAGTATTTAACATGACAATAGTGTGTTCAGCTTATGAGAGTGTATAGGCATGCGAACTCAAGCCCGAATATGCTATCATTATTTCATAGTTGTGATAATCACACCTTGTTTTTCCATATATCTATTACCCCTGATTGGCATAATTTTGTTTCGTTTGAAATGCCTAATCAGATCACCTAGTTTTTTAGAAAAATTAGGATAGTTTAATCTTCAAACTCAATCAGCGAACAACATTGGTTGAAACAAATTTAATGGGTTCAAATTAAACCAGTTTAATAGCTAAGGAGCCTGCACTGCACACCAAAAGAACAAGCTATGTCAATTGTGATGTTGTTATATATTTATATATTAATGTTTGCTCTTTTTCTATATTTACATTTTGGCTATTATGACTAGTTTTCTAGTATAGGCATATCCAATATCCAAATGATCATGTAATTAATTGAAATAGGCGCAAAAATCATTCAAATATCCCATTACATTTATTCAGACAAAGATAAAACCAATGTTAGGATTGTAAAAACAAACTCTAAAATATGTGTGGTGTAATATTAACGTTACATTTTAAAAGCACTTTCAGAAAATAAAATTTACAAGCAAATAACATCTATACCTGAAAACACGAACTCATCAATGATGTAACGAGGAAATATACGGCTGGGTATTCTTTGGTTTGGTTCGATAGGACTTAACGACTCCCACCTCTTCGATAAGCTTTAAGCTTCCGAGTTTCAAGGGGACCTCCTCCATATTGCAAGTATGTTTAATTTTAAAAAAAACAACGAATTTGCATACTCAAATCGCATGAAAAAATATAAAGTAAAATTAATTTGTTGTTACATCCATAAAAGTTTGCCTGTATCTGTTGCGAGGAAATTTTGCACTGTGGCTCGTTCTTATAAAAATAATATAGACGTCATATAATATAATAACTTATTCGTGTACATAAAAATGCGTGGACCCGGGAATAGTAAGTAGGTTCTCAAGGCCAGACGGAACTAGTTGACGAGTGGTATTCAATTGCTTGATTACCTTCACTTGGATCAGTTTTTGCAACAAGATCACTTGCCGCCCAACTTGCTTCATAATATAAAACAACTATGACAATAGAAGGTAAACTGGAATTTTAAATCCTTGGGATATTTTTATTTTTAGATAGGTATAATGTGTTATAAGTTCATTGGATTGGATGGATGGATTGGTTCATTGGACTCATTCATTGGATAGTTAGTACCTAAGAGAATTTTCGGACGATTATCCGTTAAACATTGTTCTTTTCATCCCTTAATCAAATTAAGTTATTTAATTCCAAAATTTGGGTAGGTACTTACGCAAGAAAGTGTAATTCTGTTTGTCAAATTATTCTTTGTTCAGTCTGAACCATTACTTTGCTGTGGCTGGGTACAGGAAACCGAAATAAGATGCTTTGATGCCCTTTAAACGCATTGTTTATCTCACCTGAAACAAAGAGATGTTGTTTTTAATTAAATGGCCACTGACAAGTTTGGTTTCTTAGGGGTTTATTACTGTTATTATTTTTTGACAACCAGAATAGAATAAATTACAGTTGAAAACAAGAAAAGTAAGTTTTTTTTTTTTTTTTTTCGAATTATTTGAACGATAACCAAAGTAATGTATGTATGTGTATGCACCTAACAATGCCATAATATTAGATTTATTAACAAATAGACGTGAGTTGCGATTTCAAAAATAATTTATCGCAATGCATTTTGCATTTTCTCCGGGTAGACTTGCTTGTGTCACTGTCTGGTCCATAGAATACCAGTTTACTTGTAGATTCAGTGGTATGCGAAATCGTGACCCCGTGAACGCAGTATCATACATATTTATTATGCTCGTAGAAGATATAATCGGGCTTTTCTACATCGTGTCATTGAGCGTAATAAAAAGTATTCTATGTGTAACTCAGGCTATTAACTATTTTTGTGCGCCATTCGAACAAAAACTTTCACAATTATCATACAATTATATACGTATAGACTAAATTAATGCGGAAAATACATATTTCGTACACATAATTTTTTCGTTTAAATTAGATTCTGTTATTAGTATTTTTATATTGCAGCGAAGAGAACGAAATGCTACTTAAAAAGAAACTAACCGCAAAATCAAAACCTGCTAAACTACAATTTCTCGAAATCGCTAAATAATAAGACAGAACCTACAGAAAACATATTACTTCTTTGGAAAAAAAAAAATCCCCGCGATTCTCATCACGCGCAACGCTCTTTTGATAAGGGTAAACGAATCAGTCACGGAATGATTCGTATAAATTGTCGAGGACGCCCCCTCAATAGATATATAGGAGAGATTACAATTTCGCCATGAAACCAACGTTTATATGACCGTGCTAGCGTCATAAAATACATAATGTTCACATAAAATCAACGTCGTTATGTATCTAATGACGATTTATAGCACATTTAACAAACAGGGAAGACACGGTTGCAGTCTTCGAGCTTGTCGTAAATTATCTTTAATATTGAGCTGCGTAAACGTTTTTGTCGGGAACCGTGGAATAGTCGAAAGATATTTTATTACAAATAAATCATAAATTTAACATCATCAGCATAATGAATAAGACTTATCCGAACAAGAAAATCATCGAGTTTCTGGTTTTTTCAGTGTTTTTTCTTCTTTTTATTAATAAAAAGAAAGACATTCATTTGCTTTTATAATCAAAAACTAGCCCGTTAATACTACAACAGATTTTTTTTTACCTAAGCTGATAGCCTTAAGAGGCTATTTCAGCGTAACCTTAACTATTAGAAGAGCTCACGGGGCTCAAACCTGACTAACACGCACCCTAGCAAGAACCGTGCTTCACAGAATCTACCACCGGATCGGAAACGCGACCCACTGAGAAGATCCGGTGAGAAACTCAGTGGGCTGTGTCTGTGGGTTAATTTACTCGTCGAGCCCTTCGTCGCAAGCGACGGGTTCGACGAAAACGATGACCGGAACAGAAACTGCAGACTTATCCGCGCTACGGTAATGCCCGGATTTAACTTGATCAATAAAAGGGCTTGGATACTTTTACTGACTGCGATCGAACAGTTTCTGAACAAGTCTTAGACGCAAACTTTAGATCGAATCGTGTGCACTCAATATACCCCTTTACACTTCAATAAACAGAAAATGTCTTTAACACAACTTCATTCGTCCATAACCGTGTTACAATAATTGGTTTCGAAGTTTTCGTGTGGTGTTTAGTACCTTCACTGATGGAGTCAAGATTCATTTTCGTTTAGCGAACTTACTTAACTTATTTATCGAATACACTACAAAACCGTGACAGAGCATTATTAGTACAACAAACGTGCCAAGAAATACTATTTGAAACATCGCTTCGATTTTATCTCAAGTTCTTGGTTGGTTCAATGAAAAAAATTATTGTTTTTAAATGAACCTGTTCTTTATGCGGAATGTTTTGGTTTGTTTGTGGCTCAGTGCATTGACGATGATTGAGAAACTAAGAACTATTTTCCTTTCGTAATAAAGTTTAAAATCCAATCAAAGCACGCTTTGCATAGTTGCCGATAAGGATGCTAATTCCCCATAATGGGGTCGAATTCGATTAGTGGTAATTTAATCAAACATTTCTGTTACCCATCCTTTTCATATAGATAATAATAGTAATAGTAAACGGGTATGTGGTGTCATAGAATAGTATCAATCGGACAATTCAATCTAAGGCGACTAAGGAATTAACCAGGGAATGGGCCCCAGCTTCTGAGTATTAGTAGAATATAAGTAAAGTATAGTTACTACCGCCTTTGAGATGAAATATTTTCGCGGTATTATTTGGCTTTATACGAAATAGGTAAGACCATAAGATTTATAATTAAGTACGTCATATCATGCTGATAATAAGACAAACATTACATGTGTCTATAATTAACCGTCATAAACCTATCAGTTTGATTTCTATTTGACTACCTTTTACACGTGCCATTTGATCATTTACTGGATATATTCGTAATATATTCACGTTATTTTTAATCTTTGACAGTTCAAATAAATATATATGCATATATTTATATAATGCATGCATATGTCTAGGAGATGTGTAGAAATGGTAGTGCAAGGTAGAGGGAGAAGAGGTCGACCAAAGAAGGCATGGATGGAGTGTGTGAATGAGGATATGAGAGAGGAGTGAGTGTTGAGATGACGGCTAATAGAAGAGAATGGAAGAGAAAAATTAACTGTGCCGATCCCACCTAGTAGGATAAGGTGGAGAAAAAGATGAAGAAATAAATATATTTAAATCAATTTGAATTAAAATAATTTGCTGTATGTGTGACGGAGCATTGCTTGAAAACGGCCCGTCTGTTTTTGATCATTTCTTTTTCGTTAGAAGTTAACCCAAGAAAAAAAGAAACAGTCCGCATATGTAAAGTGGTTATTAAGGCCTATCGTAATCACAACGTGAATACCTGTGCGCTTAGTGAGAGTTTTTTAACTTCTCGATCGCGTAAAAGTTAACTCAAATTTGTATGGAGTCGGAACAGCGTTCCTACGACGTCTAAGAGACTGCACTAACATCTAGCCTTAGCAAGGGTAGTGTTTCGCTACTACCGGAACGGAACCGCGATCCACTGAGAAGGTCCAGCGAGAAACCCAGTGGGTTGGGTCTGTGGCATGGCTGTGATTAGTGTAAGCTTCTCCACATTTGTCCGACCTAAGCTTAACCTATGTAAGCCTTTTACAATACGATCTTCGACATTTGGAACCTCTGGGTCTGCGGAGGGACTTCGGTTCCCTCTGTATTTTGTACCATATATTCCATGGGGAGTGCTCTGAGGAATTGTTCGAGATGATACCAGCATCTCGTTTTTACCATCGCACCGCCCGCCACCGGAGTAGAGTTCATCCATACTACCTGGAGCCACTGCGGTCATCCACAGTGCGTTTCCAGAGGTCTTTTTTGCCACGTACCATCCGGCTATGGAATGAGCTCCCCTCAACGGTGTTTCCCGAGCGCTATGACATGTCCTTCTTCAAACGAGGCTTGTGGAGAGTATTAAGCGGTAGGCAGCGGCTTGGCTCTGCCCCTGGCATTGCTGAAGTCCATGGGCGACGGTAACCACTCACCATCAGGTGGGCCGTATGCCCGTCTGCCTACAAAGGCAATAAAAAAAAAAAAAAAAATTAATCGATTTCTCAAAAGATTGGTTGATTAAAATAGAATAACTAGGTTTAGAGGTGCAGTATAAGTTATGATCACGTTTGGTAAATTCTGAATTTAAATTTATTTAACAATTATTTTTATACTATAACCATATATATGAATTCGATTCAGAAGGCAAATCGATTAAATTCAAAAGATCGGACATCCCTAGTTCATACCTCTCCTCTATGAGGGATCAACGAAGTATTCTGTACGCTATATTATATTATTCAGATCTCGTAACCACCTTATTCAGATGAGACTAAAGAACATTCAATAGGTATACGTAGTTTTAAATCTCATAAATTAAACAATGAAATCCTTTTAATGCGAATGGAAACACGAATTCCCACTTCCGTGGAGTACAGATATATATATGAGTTCCCAAAGCAGTTGCGTTGCCGTGTTATACACCGATATATCTTTCTCGATAAAAGGAGTGAGGGGGAAATTTATCGCTCGACCAGTCTTCCGTTCCCACCCTGTGTTCGAGAGCTCGGTTGCTTACAATAGGGAAACTTACATTTTGCGGTTTCAGTGCCGTAGAGCGTCTGAGCGAGGAAAATGTGTCGAAACTAAGTCAAGGCGAAATCATGCTGATGTTTGAAATATCGGTGATTGGTTTACGGGTATTCCCTCTGGAAATACTGTCGGTAAAATAAAATCATCCATACACACAATGTTATTTTTTTTAAATAAATTGATTAACGATAATTTTAGACAAATAATATTTGTAAAAATACATAGCAGTCATTATTACAATATGATACTACTTAGCGTAAACTTAGAATGTATTTTTTATTTATTTATTGCATAGTTGGGTCGACGAGCTCACGGCCCACCTGATGTTAAAATGGTTACTGGAACCCATAGACATCTACAACGTAAATGCACCATCCAACTTTAGATATAAGTTCTAAGTTCTCAGTATCGTTACAAAGGCTGCCCCACCCTTCAAACCGAAACGCATTACTGCTTCACGGCCGAAATAGGCGGGGAAATATTTTTATCAAATTATATGGTACTCTTCAAATCACCTAAATAAATTTCATTATCTATTTAAGATACAGAAAAGTTATCTCGTGAGATAATGGTGGTGTTCAATTCAAGATTCAAACAGTGTCTCCGCTTCTACGAAAAATTATCAACCACAAAAATAGCAATGTCATACCTTTCACTTTAAAAAAAGCCATTGTCATGCAGAGCGAGAAGACGAAATTATAATGGGCCTCAATCAAACATTTCCCAAGAATTAAATGCAGTTATAAACCTGATTTCTATCACATAATCCAACTTCGCACGAATTTCAACAAGCCGCTTAAAGCGACGCGAGTTTTCATTACGACAGTACGCGAACCAACAACAAACAAGTGAGAACGTTCAAACACCGATTTACATGTTAATTGAGAAAAATCCGTCCTGTTTACATCTGCGTTACGAACAATCTTTGATTCTTGTTTGGTAAACAGAATGATTAGTGTGCGGAGTTCGTTAACTAGCCGGCGCTTGTAAGCTTCGAAGCTTTTGTTCTTTTTGTTTGTTTATAAGGTTTTTGGGGATTTGATGTTCGAACTTCATTTATAGTCATCATCGTTTATCGAAATGGTAATGTTAGAATGAATTTGGATTGTGAGCTCACAGCCGTGGCGCAGGCGTTCAGAAGCTTATACCATTGATAATTAATATGCTGATGTTGTTTACTACCAGTTGCGAATACATTTTGCCGATATTGGCAGACAAATTCAATGGCCAGTGATCAAGGGAGATCGGGAAGCTACAAGATGAGCGTCTAATCTTGAGATTAGAGATCGAAGTCTCAGTTGCATCGGAATAAAAGACATTCTGTACAACAAAAATATAAGTTGTCAAAAGTCTACTACTAGGTCAAAAAATATTTTTGAAATTGAAATTGACTTACAAAATCTTGCATTTATAAATACACGAAAGCAATGCAACTCATGGTCAGGAAAATAAAAACTAAGTTTTATTTTGAACATATTTAGGTACTTAATAAATACGATTCCTTCAAAGAAATACAAAACCTTTATATTATGCAACATCAAACCGGTTATTATTATGTGAACAATGTGGTGGTGGCAAGGCTTTTTCCACGTCTGAACAGATGGGAACAATCAAATTATTTCTACCTCAGAGCTTACGTGTTCTGCCTCTAAAGCCTAGAACACTCGTACTGTAATACTATAGAATCCCTTTCACCTTATGTGACAAGGTTAGCTGTAGCATTCATCCATTGAACCTAGCCTCTGCTTTAATCACCTGGATAAATAACCATAATAGTAATAATAAGAACCGAAAACAAGTTACACATGATCATATGGCTCCAAACTAGAGGTTCCTATAACTGTGTTACATAATAATTATATAAGCATTAGTTTACGATAGATTTAAGTAGAAACTGTACATAGCATAGCACAAAAAAGGCATATAGAATATAAGCAATAGACTAATTAAGATAAATATGGTTGGAGTATAAAGTTTATATAGAAATAGTAATGAAATAGGTTAAAACAAAGCAATTTATAATAGAATAAAAAATCAAAGATATACAGTAATTATAAAATAAATAAAAAAGTGTAAATTATAGATGTAAGAGCTTATGTAACTCTGTAGTTTGTCAATAAAAACCGTAGTTTTAATAAAGGCACTGGTTTACTAAGCCAGTGGAAACAAAGTAATGCCCTGTGATGGCGGGCTTAAAAAAATAAACAGGAGATCCTATAGTGTGGGGACCGGGAACTGATATACATATTTATACACGTTTAAATACAAACATATATAGATATTAAACACCCAGATATAGAGCAAACAAATCTGTTCATCACGCGAATGTTTGCAAGATGACGGAATTGAACCCACGATCCTCGGCTCAGCTGTAAGATGAATTTAGGAGTCCGTTCCAACTATAGCAATTAAAAATGTTATTCCTAAAATAAAAGCCATGTCAAAATGAGACTGTGTCAGGAAAATAAATTTTATTTATGAAATTTTATGTTATTTTATGACGGTGTTTCGACCACGAACTATATAATAGTTGTAAATAAAATGTCATCCAAGTGTTGATATCTTTAATGGACGTCGTTTCAACATAAAATATTTACTCAGCTGTGATTAAAATCGAATCTTTAATTAAAAAGAAGACTGTCGCAGCAGATGTCAACGGCTGTTTAAAAAAAATTGGGCATGTATGGCGAACAATGATAGGTTCCGTAGTCGCGTCATTTTAATATTTTTTCACAGTAACCGATAATACCCTAATTATTTATCAAAAACTGCGCGATTATGATAGCTGATCCGAACCAACTTTTGAAGAAAGTTATGTTTAGTTTTATTTCCCGTTTTTTTGTCTGAAATATTCATTGATAATGGCGTTAAATTTTTATGCCTGAAATTAATAAATGAAATTTTTTTTTTGTTTTGTTCACGCAACCTACAGTCAATCGTACCAAAATAATAAGGGCTTTGAATTCGCTACGGTACCCCAAAAAACCCAATCAAAGTAATTTGCGCCATGTCGACTAGACAGAACCTGATATTATCCGTAAAATTAATGAACTTCAAAAGTGAAGCTGCCGCCCAAGATTTAATATCCACTGAGATCGCTTCAGAATCACTCAACAGATTTTGTATTGCTCCGATATAATGTGTTTCGCGAATTTGATTTTGGCTCTAAATTGTTTCGTCAAATGTATATCTGACATTTTAATATTTTTGCGTGTGGAAATATTCCAAATTTAATTCAAACTAAGTTAGTAAACGACTGTATCATTTCAAATATAATTGTTTTTTTTATTCCTATTCAATTGTGATTCCAAAATAGTTTCGGACTATATACGTAATTGACATGATTTTCGAATCATTGAGTTTAGAATATTTATTTTGTTTAACAATTTGTTATACATATATATATGTTGTCCGCATTATTATTATTTTTTTTATTGCTTAGATGGGTGGACGAATTCACAGCCCACCTGGTGTTAAGTGGTTACTGGAGCCCATAGACATTCACAACGCAAATGCGCCACCCACCTTGAGATATAAGTTCTAAGGTCTCAAGTATAGTTACAACGGCTGCCCCCCCTTCAAACCGAAACGCATTACTGCTTCACGGCAGAAATAGACAGGGTGGTGGTACCCACCCGCGCGGACACACAAGAGGTCCTACCACCAGTAATTACGCAAATTATAATTTTGCGGGTTTCATTTTTATTACACGATTTTCTACGCTTTTAATTACTAGTGCACAATGATTGTGAATGTTCTTAGGCACATAAATTTTAAGTACCAACTCGTGACCATCCATTACATTATTTGGATATAATAAATAGTTTTATGTCTTTGTTGTAAATAAAGGGGCCTATCAAAATACTGTTTTTATTTTGTATTTTGTATTATACTACTTTTTGAATGTGTTAATAAAAAAACTGAAACTCGACCGTTGCCTGTCTCGTGAGCTGTTTCCATCTCGTCCGGTCCTCAGCTGCTCGAATGGCGGTTGCGACTGGCAACCCAGTTAGAGCGGTTACTTGATCACACCAACGGCTAGGTAATCGGCCGCGGGGTCTCTTTCCTTCTACTTTGCCCGTCACAATCACTTTGTCCAAGTTATCTGACTGTCGGCGGGCAATATGACCGAAGTAGCTGAGGATCCTCTGGTAACAGATTGTTGAGAGCCTGACTCGAATGCGAAGCTGATCCAGGATAGGCAACGGTCGAGTTTCAGGGACACGACCTTCAGCAATGAAGAAAGCGACGAAGAAGAAGAAGAAGAAGAATAAAAAAACTAAAGGTTGCTTCAACTTTTCTTCAGATAATTGATTGATATTAGTATAATAATGAGATGATAGGTAGATTGTATTTCTCATTTAAGTGAACTCACGTATTTATGATTAAATGTATTTGCATACTTTTAAAAGAAATAGTTTCGGGGTATTTAGATTCTATTAATATCTGCTAATTTTAATAATCAAAATACTTGTTAAATTTAAGTTTAGTAAGAAAAATATATAGTCATTCGATAACCCGCTGAGTTTCTCACCGGATCTTCTCACTGGGTCACGATCCTGATCATTTAGTAGATTAAGCGAAGCAATGCTCTTGCGTAGGTTAGTGTTGGCAAAATTCTCTCAGATTGAGCGCTTATGCAGGGGAAAAAATATTCGTAATGAAACTGGTAAATCCCCATTCTAACATGTCTGGTATAAAATTGCAAACCAATTACGTTTTGTATAATAAAAATTCTATACGTTGGAAATCGAGGCTGGGTTCCGCTTTGTGTAACGCGAGAATATTTTTAATCAAACGGGTAAAAAGGATTTGCGTGGGACACTGACTTAGGCAATGGGATCAAATGATCATTAGTGATGAGCTATACGATTTTTTAAATAATTATATCCATTTCGAATTCGGATGAAACGTTTTATTCAAATTCTTATTATTCATAGGAAATTTGTCTACTTAAAAATTTAAAGAATAAGTTTTTAGGTTATTTTTAGATATTTCCTCACTCCAACCTTTGTGCATAGAAGGAAATGTACAACTGCGAATAAAACTGAAAATAGCTAATAAATGTCAAAACTTGTAATCAACATCTCGTATTTCTGGGTAATAAAGAAATTGTTTAAATACCTACCCACCACTCCACACACTTAATTGTCAAATACTTAATAACAAAAGTTTAAACTTTCAGCTTCGTTTTTTAGCTTTTTTTCTACCTAATTGTTGGTAGTCTACGGAACTATTCCAACTAAACATCTAACGCGTGGACCGGTAGGTCAGCTTGTAGGCTCAACTTGATAGAATTGCTAAGACCGGTTCTAGCAAGGGCAGTGCTTTGCTGAATCTACCATCGAATCGGGATCGCGACTCATTGAGAAGATCCAGTGAGAAACTCGGGTTGTGTCTATGAGCTAGTTCGCACGTCGAGTTTAAGTTTAAGAGTTGTAATCAATGGGTTCGACGAGTAGGGCGACCGGTGCCTAAAGAGCCTGAAAGCATCAAGAGCAGATCCGGAGGATCCGACAAGACCTGTTTTAGAATTCTTTTAGTAACATGCATACAACAAAAGAGTATTTATCCTGCACTTTAAAATATGACCTAAGTAAACCATTCAAAGTGCATAATCGTTAAACTAAAATCCGGTTTAGACACCCAGCAATTTAAATTGTACTTACATCAATCTACACATCACGAATACAGAAGCAAATCGTTTTCTATTTGCACAAACAAAAATATACCTTGTTTTCGGAGGCCGAAAACTCAATGTCCCTTTTGAACTACCGATTTAACCGAACATCCGTCTCAACGTTCTTACAAAAAAAAAAAAAAATTGAAACACGCAGTTAATCCTTCTCCCAGTTATTTTTACACAACACATTTCCAAGCCACAAATATAAAACAACAGAGAGCATCGGCGTTGGCATACAAAATGCAAGATTACACTATCAAAGTCAACGTAAATTGTGGAATGCTGTTTATGTACAACTCGGAGATTCACAGCCGAACCCTGACGCGCGCCGGCGTGAATTCCACTATTTATCTTTTGCGTTACAAAACGTACCTTTATGGGCTATGGAAGGAAATTTGTTTGAATGCAAGAGGAGTTTTGTAGTTATTCAAATGACTTTCGTTGTAATGCTTCTTTGTTTAGTGATCTATTATAGTCCATTACACGAGGCAATGGAGATTGTTTTTAATTTTTTCCTTCGTATGTGGCCATGATATTCCAGTCAGCCACAATTGTGTCATGTAATACTAACATCCTACTAACACACCGATATGATGCAATTATATTAGTTAGCAAATAGGCAAATTTTGTTTTAAATGTTATTTCTCGTAGTACAATTTAAAGATTTATTCCATTATCACAGAATTAGTTTTTTTTTTAATATTCATTATTGAATTAATATATTAGAAATTATTACTGTATTCAAAAAGTTTTACAGTTTAGTAAATTCGAACATATTGTGATGTTTTATTTTAAAAGTTTCACTACACACATCACTATACAGCTATTAAAATTTTATATTCGATTGTGCAACTCCGCCTCATCGAGGTACTAAGGTTTAACATTATTATCCCTAAATTTGTTTTTGTTATTAGTATTTAGTTTTGTTATTAACCACCAAGGAGGTCTAATTTTTATTACAGGACAAGCGTAATTCTAAAAACTCAACCTCACTTAAACATTTTAGTTATAGCCCGCTGGGCGGACGACTTACGCCACAACGTCCTATGTATAGTTCGATTCGACACGATGCGAGCCAGTCACCATCCTCGTCGAACCCATCGCTTTTTTTTTTTAATTGCCCTTGTAGGCAGACGAGCATACGGCCCACCTGATGGTGAGTGGTTACCGTCGCCCATGGACTTCAGCAATGCCAGGGGCAGAGCCAAACCGCTGCCTACCGTTTAATACTCTCCACAAGCCTCGTTTGAAAAAGGACATGTCATAGCGCTCGGGAAACACCGTGGAGGGGAGCTCACTCCATAGCCGGATGGTACGTGGCAAAAAAGACCTCTGGAAACGCACTGTGGATGACCGCAGTGGCTCCAGGTAGTATGGATGAACTCTACTCCGGTGGCGGGCGGTGCGATGGTAAAAACGAGATGCCGGTATCATCTCGAACAGTTCCTCAGAGCACTCCCCATGGAACATACGATACAAAATACAGAGGGAACCGAAGTCCCTCCGCAGACCCAGAGGTTCCAAACGATCCGTGAGAATCGATCGCTGACGACAAAGGGCTCGACGAGTAAATTAACCCATAAGACAGCCTACTGAGTATCTCGCCGGATCTTCTCAGTGGGTCGCGTTTGCTTGAAAGAGCTTGAAACATCTTCCAACCAAACGTGTGGTAAAGCTTTTGACATGCCACAACACGCAGTGTTTTAATAGATACAATATTACAATAACGGGTCAGAATTTGAATAATGTAAAGCTTATTTAAAAGGACACGTCAAAGTTAGGTATCTCGATTGAGGTCTGACGTTTGTATAAGAGCAGTTCATTAATTTTCATCTAGTTAAGCAAAGACGAGTTACCTCGCTCTCTAATTGGAGATTGGGACTTTTCAGGTATCCAGGCTACGAATTGATTTTCGGCCGGTTATATTTTATTCTATTTGAGTTGGATAATTTGACTTTCGAAGCTAGGATTAAGTGATTTTGTAAAATAAAGAGTGGAAATTTAACGCGGTATAGACATGTAATGCGGGATGTAATGAAATCCAGTGTTGTACAAATTATCGACCGTAATCATCACACACACCTCGACGTTTAGTTTTATTTTATGTGTTAGCTAAATTTTCTATTCTATTTTGTAAAAATAAAATAAAAAGCAACTGTTTCTAAATCATACGGCAAAGATCTTAAATACCTAATAACCAAAAAAAATCTAAAAAGGTACTTATAGTGTATTGTTCTTAAATTTTAAAAAAATTAAGACTATTTTGATATTTTTTTATAACACTAATCCTCATAAATCTTTACTAAACAAAAAAGATTCGCAATCAGAGAGAAAATAGCACTTAACTGTTTTATCATTACCTACTTATATAAATGTCAATTCAACAAAACTTCTAAACATCATAACAAGGAGCATCCAATTATATGAGTATGTTAGCCTAATATATCATATAAAGCAAATCATCCTTTTTCAGGCACGGTGGCGAACCCCATGTGAGGCTTCCATGGGGTATGTGGGACTTGACGGTCTGTATATGTTCAGAGCAGACCGTGGGTCCAAGGGTGTTTAAGGGGCCTGCCCACCAAACGACTCCCCTTGCACTCTCTCACTCGACGTCCAATCTCCACCTGGGGTCAGAACCCAGTCAGAGTAGGAGAGTTCCCGCGGTCAACACTACAACCAAACTCGCGGCGCCACACCTAAGATGCCCGACCGACGGGTCGACAAGTCGACGACCTGTCGGCCGTCTCGGTACGGCGGCCCGTCGACCGAGTCGTACGTCGGCCCCAGAAGGTGCCGCTGGTGTTCCGGAATACCCCGCTGGACCAGAACCAGCCTGCCAGGTCTTTAACCCTATTTTTATGAGATTACGATTATTTGAGATTTATGAGAGCACGTATTTCATTTTACATACTGAACAAAAATTCTGTCAGCCCTGTACGTATAAAAGTATTTTCTCCGTGCGCCCATTGTCCCCGGGTGCGGGATTGGAGCGTGCGGTTTGCATCCGGACACAGACAATGATTCTTCGATTAGCATCGCGATACGATCTGGACACGGCCCCGCTGACATGTATTACATTTACCAAGTTTATATTCATTATACACAGTAGCTATATACAGGTATGACGAATGTATTGTTTCGCAGTTTCGTTGTGTGTAAAGGTTGAAAATGTATAGTTCTGGATAGACTGGAGAACGTTGGCAAAAGTGTACCACATTGACACCAAATATCTCCTATTCCATCTATAACTGTGCAATCTTCAAAAATGATGAATAATTTAGGGAAACTAATGTTCACTTTTAACTCATGATTTCCTGCGCTAGTAAATTATTGTTGCATCAAAAAAAATAATCACATAGTTTTTTTTGAGCTAATATAATCTGAGCTAATATTGTTAGTACAAGCAACAAGGTTGAAACTGTCATGTAAAATAGCAAATGACACGATTTGGGCGCTTATCTGCCGCCATAAATCAAATTTCTATTTAGAACCATCCGATTCCGACCAACGATTCACGAAGGTTTTACGTGAACGTGAACAAGATTTTTGTGCAATAAAAAAGGCAAGGTTTCTTATAATACATGTTTCAACGCATAACAATAAAAAATCGTAATGCTAAAAATGTACATGTACATTTTTGCTTTGATTTAATATAATGCATAATAATAATAATCTAAATTCAAAAACTGAACTTTATTTACATACGCGGCCTTATGTGGAGAATGTATGTCTAAATTAGTATATGTATGAACGTGTTTATGTATGTGTTTGTGTATGGATAAAGGTATATCATTTGGGGGACGAGTGATAAATAACTTGAGATACGCCGATGATATGTAGGCGGCACTGAAAATTTCGGGAATTAACGAAGTGACACAACATTACTATTTAAAAATGTATTTATTGCTTTTCGAAGTATTCTCCACGAAATTTGACACATTTTTCCATACGATGGAACCAATCATTGAAGTAGCCATTCCATTTGGAAGTTGGGGTTTCCAAAATGGCCGTTTTGTAGGCGTCCACAGCTTCTTCAGGTGATGAAAATCTCTGTCCACGCAATTTATTCTTTATTTTAGGAAAAGTATAGAAATCATTAGGGCTTAGGTCGGGACTGTACGGCGGATGGTCTAATAATTATATGTTTTCTTGCTCTAAAAACTCTTTAGTTCTGTGCGCGGTGTGAGAACTCGCATTGTCGTGATGGAGGATGATGCGGCGGTTGCAGTTCTCTTTACGGAGTTCAGAAATGACCTGTGGTAAACAAATGCTAGCATACCATTCTGCATTAACCGTTCTTTGTCCCTCAAGAGGAATAGTCGTAACATGGCCGGTTTTGGAGACAAAGGTGGCCACCATTTTTTTTGCAACACTCCGTGAACGAACAATTTTTGTTGGCTTTAACTCATTTTCGAACAAGTTTGACAAAACCTCGTGACAAGACCGAGAATCTTTTTTTAAATAAATAAATGGTATTCGATTTTTAAAACCAAGGAGTTTTCAATTAAAAAGATTTTAATATGACAGGAACAGTGGAAATATTCCATTCCTGATACTTTTAGTGCAGCCCTCGTACTAACCTTCTCGCACAGAAAATCTACGGAATCGTCTGGAAACTACCAGCGTTATATTCCGATTTGCTATTAACCGGAACAAGATGATGATAGCAAGCCGGGCTGAACAAAATGGAATCAATGTACATAGCATAGCTAATTGCGAAGTTGTAGACCTATATCTACATCTGCTCTGCTATATCAAGCCCTGGAGGATGTGGTGATGAGATCAGACGACGATGCGCCATCACCAGATCAGCAGTGGAACGGCTGGGAAAGATTTGGAAGGATAGGAAGACTACCAAGAAGATTAAGGTCAGATTGATGAAATGCCTTGTGTTTTCAATATTTCTCTATGGAGCCGAAGCCTGGTCTCTAAGATTGCAGGATCGCCGTAAAATCGATGCACCGGAGATGTGATGCTGGAGACACCTCCTAAAGATCCCGTGTTTGGCATTCCGCATCCATCCTCAAAGAACTCGGCATCAAAGACAGACTTTCGTCAACTGTACAACTACGGGTTTTAAAGTTCTTTGGTCACATATAAGTCACAGATAAGAGGACTCGTTGGAGAGACTGGTAGTCTAAAGGCAAGAGATCACGCGGCCGATCACCAACCCGCTGGACTGACCTAATAAAGAAGGCAGCTGAATCCACCATGGTCCAATGTACTCGAAACGCTTCAAGCCGCTAGATCTGGTAGCACATCGCTATGAAGGCGCGGTCTTCGGGAGCATGGGCGACCTAACAGGTGCTTATGCATCCTCATCGTTAGCGCAAGAATGACCACTCTGACAAGAGTGTCCGACTGAGAAGATGTCCACATACTTCTACATCCTAGTTAATAAGTTTAAACCAAAAAATCTTGGTGCCTGTATATTGTAAATAATGACATTTTTGAACACCATCGTCATCAATTGTCGAGTGATTCCTTTCTGTACAGCTTGGAACGGATCGCTCTAAGCGATAAGGTCGTTATTGTTACACACATTTACGTTGTTTTAAGCCTTTATTATAATAATATTATTTATTTCGTTGATGAAACAAAGAGCTATTCGGTTTTTGTGAGGCTAACCAACATTTATCCTTAAACCTAATCCAACCTAACACTCAAAAAACAACGATAAAAATTAGCCAAATTAAATTTGATACCGAACCCGAAATGGTCATAAATAAAATCTAGCTGTATGCGAGTAATTGTAGTGGCCTCTGGCTTATTTCGTGCGGCACAATGATCTGTTTAACTGATTAGTGCATTATATGAAATGTTACACGTGTATTTCGGGGAGAATGTTTAACGAACCGTTAACAATTGATTTGGTATAAGTTCGTTAACGTTCGTGTATTGTATGTAAGGCTGTGCGATGCTTTTGATTGAAGGTTTTACGTACACAGATATATATTTTAATGAAACATGTGATGTTATTCTTTGTAGAACGCAAGCTAGCAAGCACGTGGTGTCGCTTTTCGATCTCTTCGTCGCTTTGGTAGAGTGGGACCTTTACTACTGCCAATGTGGCTTTTTTTATTGCCCTTATAGGCAGACGAGCATTCGGCCCACCTGATGGTAAGTGGTTACCGTCGCCCATGGACTTCAGCAATGCCAGGAGCAGAGCCAAGCCGCCGCCTACCTACTCAGATTCGATTCCCAATCGCTCAATTTATTTACAAGCATTTGTTTGGATTTGAGTGTTTTTACCTCTTATGAGTATGCTTTATACGCCCACACCACATGCGAAAATCCTCACTGAGGCGTTGAATGTGAGGTGTTTTGAAGACCTTTTTGAATGGCAGTACCATTTACGGCCGAATCGGAATCGTGACCCGCTGAGGAGATCCGGCGAGAAACTCAACGGGCTAATGTTATGACCTAAGGTTCATTTCAAAATCATCGGTGATTTCGACGAGTACAGTAATAAGGCACGTTAAATAACACTTCTCCAAAATCTTCAAATGTAATTTTACTACAGCAAAAAGTAATATTAAAAAAAAAAGGAACATTTTACATATTTCACATATTATTTCATATTTTTCCTTTCAATCAAGTGGTGCCATGACTTACAGAGCGTAGAGAAACAGCAAGTCAAAACGGTAATGAATAATGTTATTATTGCTTAGACGGATGGACGAGCTCATAGCCCACTTGGTGTTAAGTGGTCACTGTAGCCCATAGACATCTACGACGTAAATGCGCCACCCACCTTGAGATATAAGTTCTAAGGTCTCAAGTATAGTTACAACGGCTGCCCCACCCTTCAAACCGAAACGCATTACTGCTTCACAGCAGAAATAGGCCGAGTAGTGGTACCTACCCGCGCGGACTCACAAAAGGTCCTACCACCAGTGAACAACCAGCCCAGTCTCAGATGACAACAGTTTTTTTAAAATTCGCTTTATTTATTATCTATACTAATATTATAAAGAGGAAAGATTTGTTTGTTTATTTGTATTGAATAGGCTCCGAAACTACTGAACCGATTTGAAAAAAATTTTTCAGCATTTGGAAGCTACACTATTCCCGAGTGACATAGGCTATAATCTTTTTTGAAAAAAAATTAGGAATCCTTACTAAAACTCCAATAATGTAACTCAAGGTGTAAAAAAAATACCTAAAAGATTCTTTACATCGCGTGCCCTGCGAAAACTATTGATGGTAGAATAAAATAATGTACAACGACTATGTAGAGCACATTATTATTTACAAAAAGTGTCGCGACAGTATATGTCTAACTATTATAGTTATGCGGTAATAAGTGTTCTTTAATAAAAAAAAATAAAACAACATCAAATATCGTTGAAATTTTTGTTAAAGACCCGAGCGGAGCCGGAACGGACCGCTGGTATTGATATAAAACCCGTCTCGGTTTTCTAGAACCTACATTACTTCCTTGCATTACATTTCCTTGCACTTCTCATGCACACATGTTCTTTCTTTAAAACGTCACGCTATAAACGAACGTTTCAAAATTGATTATTCATAACATTTTTCGCCTAGACTGAAACTTTTCACGGTCTGAACCTGAAGTGCAACTGACGCGTTTCATAATACATATCACGAAAGTGTGTCTAAGCATAAAACACTTTAACGGGTACTTTGCCTATTTCCAAATCAAGCCGCATTCATAGGCAAGTTATGAGTTGTAGGAGGAAGCCAGTATTCCATAATGCTCATCTTTATAAACACTATTATCTATACTAATTTAAACTAATAATATAAAGCTGAAGAGTTTGTTTGTTTGAACGCGTTAATCTCAGGAACTACTGGTCCGATTTGAAAAATTATTTCAGTACTAGATAGCCCATTTATTGAGGAAGGCTATTATAGGGCTATTATAAGACCGCGCGGGAGGCCACCAATGCGGTGGACCGACCAAATTAAAACTGCAGTGGGAGGTCCCTTAAATGAGTGCAGTAGAATGGCTTCGAGCAGGGAGAGATGGCGCGACATCGTGAGACGCATCAAGTCTGCCCCTTCCAACACTACATGACGATCACGACCACTCTGTCAAGAGTGACACGACTGAGAAGAAGAAGAAGAAGAAGAATTATAGGCTATAATATAACATCACGGTAAGACCAATACAAGTGGAGCATCAATAAAGAATGTTTCAAAATAGGGGTTTAAATAGCTCCTTAACATTCTATAATTCAAAAATATTTTCACTTTCTACGTAAATGAAGAGGCCGGTAAAATTTAGCGTTATGCCAAAGTAACTATTCCACGCGGACGGAGTCACGGGCAAAAGATATTATTTATTAATATTAATTAATATTATTTGAAGCGTGTTGGTTGCAGCAATGCAAAAATGTCGGGAGCTCATTTAAAGCGAAAATCGTAGTGAAAAGCCGTCAAATAATAGTGTTTTTAATGTAGAGAGTCGGCAAAATTTAAAACAATTCACAATATATTTTCGGTAAGTATCAAAAACCGCGTCCGATCCAATGATAAATCTAGTCTCGGAAAAAATAATTCAGCGCGGATGTCGTAAAAAGTTTAAAATTACGTTTTTTCATGCAGTTTCAAGTCTTTAATTTAGTACAAGCGGACAATACTCGGGACCTACTTGGCAAATTGACAGAGTTGCATTCGCGAACTAACGTTTACACACGGCACGTTGAATGTGCCAAAAGATTGTTAAAACGACACATCTCATGAATTACAAACGGTACGTAAATCGAAATGAAAGATATTTTTGTAGCAAAGGCCGATGAACCGAAGGGAGTTTATTAAACTTCATAATTCTACATCATAACAAGGACCTTATCATGTGTTTATTTCAAGTTTGAAAAAAAAAATCTATACTCAAACAGTGATTGGTCGAGCTGGTGTGCAGTACCGATTGAGAGGCATTGTTGAACCAGTAAACTTTTCCAAGCCTCTTAATTCATTTATTTTTAAATTTTTGGATTGGAATAAATGTTTATTTTTAATACACTGTAACGGCATGTAAATATTTTTATAGTTGTTCATTCACGCATATCAACTATGTACGCGGTAATAACTCACAAATCATAGGCTCCTATAAATTATACCAAACAAAGGGTTCATGGTCTGTTCAATATCTGTAATAATCATTAATTTTATGTAAAATCTTAATAAGAAAATCTTGAAATACCTATGACTTTGGTACATATACCAGTCATGTTGGTATTTATGATTGGTATAGATAATACGGCCTAGAGTTTTTTTTATTGCTTTAATATTTAAAAAAAAAATATATATATATTATTGCATAGATGGGTGGACGAGCTCACGGCCCATCTGATGTTAAGTGGTTATCGGAGCCCATAGACATCTACAACGTAAATACCGCCACCTACCTTGAGATAATAGTTTGAAGGTTTCAGTTTTTTACAGTACAACCAGTTGCCCCATCCTTCAAATCCAAACGCATTAGTGCTTCACGACAAAAACAGGCCGGGCGGTGGTACCTACCCGTGCGGACTCACAAGACGTCCTACCGCCAGTAATTACGCAAATTATAATTTTTGCGGGTTTGATTTTTATTACACTATATTATAAGGAATACCGTGGAAGTCAATCGTGAACATTTGTTAAGTACGTATTTCAATGGAAAAATTGGTACCCGCCGACGAGATTCGAACACCGTTGCGTCGCTAGATACGAATGCACCGGACGTCTTATCCTTTAGGCCACGACGACTACGACCTATAAGTTCCGACAGAACGACGACGTCTAACGCGGCCGTCAGATAAAAAAATGTCCTCTTTTATCAACACTGACGACGAATACCAATATAATTAAATTAATGGATATTGCTTCACTGCGCCAACAATTCAGGCACAGATCCAAGTATTTATTGCATTACATAATGGATTATTGTATGTTAAGCAATCGAAAGTTTAGAACAGATAATCGGAAATTAATGTGTATTTTCCATTAGTAAGGAATTGAGAAATTGCCCTTTATGCCCTTATGCGACGTGCTTTTATTCCAATTAGAGGTCCCGCAGTAGTCGAAATTCGACTATAATTAATTGGAATTGTAAGTTTGTACACTATTATGATTGTATTTTATACTTCTATAATCACAAATTTCGCCAAGGCTACACTATAAAAAAAAATTAATAAAGACAAACAATATTTAATCTATTCTCAATTTGACAACAGACGTCAAGAACAAAAGTTTGACAATAAATAGTATGCATGCGTGTGTGCACTGTGCGTCAAATACATGGCATGTAGTGTGTGTAATGTTTTCTTTATTGATTTAATGTATCTTTTATGCATAACCATTGCTTACATTCCGAATCAAAAAATGTATTTATGTTTAAATTTTTATAGTAAAAATACTCACTGAAGTAGGCATATTACCCCTATGAAGTGTATTTTTGACAAATAGAAGTCAGCTTGTCTCCATCTGAGCGCAAACAATTAAGCTCAAGTCTATTAATCAAAGTTTCGAGTTTATATGGAAGTTGCTTCGTATTATATTGTCGAATCTCAATTAAACTTGCATACGAAGTTCATATGAAGTTCGTTATTGTCCCGTAGACTTCTGACATTTGCATATTAATTGCGATTGACTTTTTGCTGTATAGTACGTTATTTATTGCATAGATGTGTGAGTGAACGTGATTACGGTCCATCTGATGTTACGGGGTTACCGGATGTCACCACCCGCATTGAAACTTGAGGTCTGCAACATGTATCAAACGTTTAGTAATCTATATATATAAAAATGAATTGCTGTTCGTTAGTCTCGCTAAAACTCGAGAACGGCTGGATCGATTTGGCTAATTTTGGTCTTGAATTATTTGTGGAAGTCCAGAGAAGGTTTAAAAGGTAGATAAATATGAAAATGCTCGGAATTAAATAAAAATAACAATTTTGTTTTCCCTTTGATATGTCCCCCATTTAACGGGTTCCTTTTATTTGTTTTAAGTTTATTTTATACAAAAGTTTAGGTCTTTTATTTATCGATTGAGGCACTACGAAGTTTGCCGGGTCAGCTAGTTACGGATATTTATTTTCCTTATTTGATATTTTATTAAACAATGTGATTCATTCATCGTGGAAATCATTCGTAAACGTAAGTAAGTAATTCATTAGAAACAATTGGTACCTATCTGATATGAATACGGACTGTAGGAGCGCTCGATACGAGTACCTACATTTAACCCATGCCTCAGCCCGCTGAGATTCTGGCGGGTCTTCTCAGCGGGGTAGTAGATTCATTCGCGAAGCAGTTGCTCTGATCTGTTAGATCTCCTTTGGAGGTGCTCGGGCAGCTGTTAGCAAATCCCACCCGTCCTGGTGAAACTAGAAAGGCCTCTGGGCCACCAGTAACCACTCATTCATAAAAAAAAAAAAAAAAATACATTAACGAAACGAAACGAATACATTTCTTTAGATCACGACGACTTTATTCAACAGAACAGAAATAAAACAAGGTTAAGAGAATAAATAACCTGCCGTGAACCAATCATGTTTCATTGCATTACAATGGCTTCCATTTGTATATCTAGAAAATACTCTTTATTAATTGCATTTATCTAATTACGCTTCTTCGAATACAGTTCAGTCTTAGCGAGGCCGTGAACACTTATCGCTTTGACTTTGTTTGTTCAATAAAATTCTCAAGCCTTCACTTTTGCCATGATCTATTTGTTACATCTACTTTACAAAAGCAAGATGATAAATTGTCCGAGGCAGTTAGTAAAATTACTTTTTCTCTTTTCACCACGATTTATATTTCGATAATTACCGAATTAGCTTTTCTTGTATGTCACGGCTCTAGTATTGTTAATAAATAAACATAGACAATGTGAATTCAATGTATTCTTCGGTTGTCGCAAACCGTAGACACAATTACAACATTTGATCATTTGAATATAGCCGTCCGTGTCCCGTGAACACGGAACATACCTTCGAAACGTCACTAAAGATAAATTGATAATAAGAAAAATGAAATTAAACCGTAAAAATTGTTTTAATATTGTCATATCAGGCAAACGCTGAGATATTAGATTGGAACACTACGCCATCATACATTTCAAACCGGATCCCATGACTGCTACATGTATTGCAGTAATATTCGTTACGATAGTATATCTGCTTCTGTTAACCATACGAACTATAATAATTAAAAAACTACCATCACTAAATTATAATGACTAGTGACTCCGCCGAATCGCGTATATTTTTAGAGCATCGCGAGGCTAGACAATCCAATATGTGTTTTTAGTTTTTAGAAGCAATATACGCAATGAAAAGCGTATTCATTTATATCGGCATAGAAGATTATCTTCTTCGCACTCCCAATATTTTGCATAAGACGAACTGGTACTGGTGGTAGGACCTCTTGTGAGTCCGCACGGGTAGGTACCACCACCCCGCCTTTTTCTGCCGTGAAGCAGTAATGCGTTTCGGTTTGAAGGGTAGGGGCAGCCGTTGTAACTATACTTGAGACCTTAGAACTTATATCTCAAGGTTGGTGGTGCAATTACGTTGTAGATGTCTATGGGTTCCAGTGATTGCTTAACACCAGGTGGGCTGAGAGCTCGTCCACCTATCTAAGCAATCTATACTATCTATACTAATATTATAAAGAGGAAAGATTTGTTTGTTTGTTTGTTTCGAATAGGCTCCGAAACTACTGGACCGATTTGAAAAATTATTTTTCCATTAGAAGCCGACATTGTCCCTGATGAACATAGACTACTTTTTTTATTTATTTTTTATTTTATTTTTTTTGGTTTCATGTGTGTTTTAATGTTTCCGAAGCGAAGCGAGGGCGGGTCGCTAGTAAATAAATAAAAAACTTCAACACAACCGATTTATTATTTAATATTATAATACTAAATGGCAAAAATCCTATACTGAATAAGTCTTGCTGAATCACTGAAATATTTTGCATCCATTAATTTAATTTAATGTTATAGTACAAAAATCCATCGACCGAATATTTAAGATTAAGAAAGGAAACAAATAAGATACTCGTACTCAATACGTAGTGCAGTGATTCTCAACCATTTTTTTGTTGCGGCACATATTTAACGACTTCAAAATTTGGCGGCACACAAAAAAAAAGTTAAAAATTATTTACTTACTACAACACACTGCATAAATAGTTTATCAAAAAAATTTAATATACGAAATAAACTAAAATATACATAATTTTTTTTTTTTGTGGATTTAAATATATATTCATGTTTAAAATATTTTTCTTTTAAAATGATATAATTTAATAATATGTATTAACATTATTATATATTCGCAAAATTTGGCGGCACACTTTTGAAATTTGGCGGCACACAAAAGTGCCGCGGTACAGTGGTTGAGAATCACTGACGTAGTGTCTTAAAAGTGAATAATCACAACGGCTTTCGTCTCTTCGGAAACAGTTAATACATCGCGACTCGTGGAGTACCGTCAACTTGTTTATTTATTGCGAAACTTTGGGAATTCCCCGAGATTACGACTTTGCGCATTGTTCTCAGCCTCCTCGTGTAGTTTGATCAGAACAAGTTCTTTGGAGACATGAAACGTGTATTCAGATGCCGGATCTCACTCAATATAGAATGTTAATAATACTAGAGGTCCCGCAGTAGTCGAAATTCGACTATAATTATTTTGGAATTGTAAGTTTGTACACTATTATGATTGTATTTTATATTTCTATAATCACAAATTTCGCCAAGACTACACTATAAAAAATATTAACAAAGACAAACAATGTTTAATCTATTCTCAATTTGACAACAGACGTCAAGAACAAAAGTTTGACAATAAATAGTGTGCATGCGTGTGTGCGTCAAATACATGGTATGCATTGTGTGTAATGTTTTCTTTATTGATTTAATGTATCTTTTATGCATTATTTAAAAAAAATATTAGCATTATGCACTTCTTCTCTATATTCTCTATAAGTGTGGAAAATTTCATACTCCTCCGTCCGCGCAATTTTCGTAAAAAGGGATACAAAGTTTTTGCTTCGCGTTTTAATATAATATAGATTGTTCAAATAACAATGTGTAGTCGTTTGTTTTTAATTTTGTTATGTGTAAATTGGATCGATTAGTCAATCACGAATGAACCATAGAGGTAATGTGAGTTTCAGAAATGATGTAGAAGTTTCTAAAATTATTTATTTCAGTTAACGGAGATAAATGTGCATTCTTAAAGTAAAGGTTGTAGAAATGTGTGTTGTTTCGTGCAAATTTTGAGTTTATATTATGATCTTAAAGAATATTGTTTTGAACAAAGCATCAATAATAGGTGCAATACGGTTTCAGATATCAATATACTTTCGATTACTAGATTTTCGCAGCTAAGCGGTTTTTTTTCTCTATCTTATACCTTTAAACGAGTAATTCTTGTATATAATATACCTATATAATCTGAATCTCGGAAACGGCTCCAACGATTTTCATAAAATTTAGTATACACGCGATTTCGGGGGCGATAAATCGATCTAACTACGTTTTATTTTCAGAAAATGTTGCTTTATTCGTGTTTTCAATAATCAACGCTTTCCGACATCTATTGGCGAATAATAATACTATTTTTCTTAATTGAGGGCAACTAACCGCTTTAAAGACACAACAAGATGGCAGTCATCATCTAGTGATATTTAAATTTGAACTATCGTTCCCAATTACTGAATGTATCAATATTCGTGGTCTGACACGCACTTGTCAATTTCAATCGCTCTCAAAAGAATATCAATAAGCAAGCGTTTCGAAAAGAAGAAAAAAATCCGGGAAAAAAATTCCGGGAAAAAATTTTTTGAAACAAAATCTTCCATCGACATTACAATCAATTGTCTTTTAACGGCACAATGAAAAACGCGAGGTATCATCACTTGTGTCAACAATGATGTATTGTCCGAATAACCAACACCAGATTAGATAAACATAATTGAAGCGACTTTTCATTGTATTATTATAAAGAGCAGTAATTAACCGAGATTATTAATTTAATTCTCGACGAGAGAGAGAGTCTTGGTAATCAACAGCACTTTAGATCAAGGAAAATTATGTTATTTTCTATTCACTGCCGACATACTTACGATGTTTTGTTTTTAATCGACTTCAAAAAAGGAGGAGGTTCTCAATTCGACTGTATGTTTTTTTTATGTTTGTTACCTCATAACTTTTGTACCTCGACTTTGTAACTTTTGTACCATACCTCATAACTTTGGGTTAATCGATTTTGATGATTCTTAATTTATTAGAAAGCTGACACTTTCCGTGTTGTGGTCACATTTCGATTAAGTGCAGGTCTGATAATGGTATCCATGAGAAAACAATATAAGTCTTAAATTTGCATTAAGTACGTGGGCGACAAATAGATGAACAATAACTCAATATCACGCCAACCGATTTCGATGATTATTATTTTTAGTGTAAGTATATTAATTTTGATTTTGTTTTGGAATATCTTTTTTTTTATATGAAGTCGGTTTTTGTTAAAGCATGTCTATTTACAATTATTGTACATCTTATTGACGGGTGAAAGACCATTGGGTTTTTTTAATAATTGACATTTATCTTTGTAATTAAAGATCATATTTATTCGGTATCAGTATCAACAATTCAATGTTTTTAATTGAACTTCAAATATTTACTGGTGGAAGAACCGCTGTGAGTCCGCGCGGGCAGGTACCACCTCCCTGCCTATTTCTGCCGTGATGCAGTAATGCGTTTCGGTTTGAAGAGTGGGGCAGCCGTTGTAACTACATGTACTGAGATCTTAGAACTTATATCTCAAGGTGGGTGGCGCATTTACGTTGTAGATGTCCATGGGCTCCAGTAACTACTTAACACCAGGTGGGCTGTGAGCTCGTCCACCCATATAAGCAATAAAAAAAAATGTTTACTACATTCAAATAAATAGCTGAAGAAGTTTTTTGTAATGATATTTTTTCCAAATTTTAGACTGTAAATGGCTCTCTTGTTGCAAAGTTGCAAAAATGTCCCTTAAACCAAACAGCCGTCGTTATGATATTAATTGTACATTTGTTCCGAAAAACTTTGTACAATTTCATCAAAATGCGATTTTTTTTATAAGAGCAAGGTCGCCAGCCTAAACCGAGACAGGTGGTAGCTAGCTTTGACTATGGCTCTTCCGTCAAATGGTATAGTTTATTTTGACTTACAATATGAATGTTCAATCATGTCAAGGATAAAAAAAAAATCGATTTGTGTTCGACCCGTTTCATGATGCTATCCTTGTTTTTACCTCTCTCTATGCATTACTATTCATATATGCATGTATGCGCTATGCATATATGCACCGCCATAGGACGAGGCATACGGCCAACTAAGGTGAGCCATGACTGTCGCTCGTGGATAATTTAGCCCTGGGTACAGTTAACCGAAAACTAACCTAATATCTCCGGTATTAGAGGTACAAAATGTTACAAAGGTAATGTAGCATATGAGTAGATTTGGAACGTTAAATTGCTGTTGATAAGGTTGAAAACAGATTGAGTTCTGCAGCACGAAGTTCACGCACGTTTTCTGCGTCAATTGGAGACTGCAATGTCAACAGCCCAGCTCCATCAATAACTGGATCGATCCTCTTATTTAGTCGACGACCTCGGAAAGTTCTCTAAAATCAATTGAATGTGCAATTTCGAAAAGGGCACATCTCTGAAAATATAAAATGTTCAGGAAATGAAAAACACTGATTATTTTCGAAAGCAGTGTAAAATTTAAAATATTAACTTTTGAGATATTTTAGTGTTAATTAGCAAATGAAAATTACTGGAATTATTATAAAATAGGTGTAGGTAGGTGTAGGTAAGCCTCAAAACTACATGTATATGAAAAAACGTATTTGACAAAATATGCGACATGTGCCGAAATTGCATATTCAATTGAGACTTGGACATATCTAAAAGCGGGTGTCCTAATTCAAGCTAAGCTCTTAAGTTATGGAAACTTAAGGGCTTTGGTAACCGTTCAACTTCACCTCGGTTGAGAGTTTCGCCTGCCAAGCTACCCCGATCATAATCCTTTAGTAAAAAAGATTCTCTAACACGATAATTTATAACACGGTTCCAGTACGAAAATAAAATATCCTCAAAACTCTCTTATAACACGGTACTTCTAAAACACGATAACGGAATTTTTTGTTTAAAATTATTTAGAATGTTACATTATGTACTGTGAACGCGCAATAAAGGGAATTAAGGTTTTTTATTGTTTTTATTCATCATCATTCTCCTGCCCTTCTCCCAGTTACCTGGGGTCGGCGCAACATGTATTCTCCTTCCATACTCTTCTATCATTTACCATTTCTTCGCTCACTCCCCTCTTACAAAATATCGTCTTTCACGCAATCCATCCATTTCTTCTTAGGTCTATTATTATTATTTATTATTTCTTTTGTATTGTGTTTCTCGAAATACTTAAGATATTTCGGTATAATGAAGATCACGGGCCTAAGCCAAGTGAGCTTCATTTTCAACTTGCAGAATATTTAGGTCTTCCTGCAAGAATTGACGGACTATACGGCATGTGTTTAATATTGCGGCTTTTTGCATGGTCATGTACGTGTTTTCTGCTATGTCTAATATTTTTAAAGATTGGAGTAGGTGTTTAGGTATAACGCCTGTACTGGATAGTAAATTATTATTGTTTTTATTATTATCGTTTATTGTTTATTTTTTACATAATGGGTAAAAAATACATATACAGGCATAGTTGAGATTGATAATTCAGAAAAATAATCTCCATTTTGTACTGACTTTTAGTCTAGAGGGTTTCCGTTACTTTTATTAAACATGCATTTAAGCTCAACGATTATAATTTTTTAATTTAGCACTGACGTTCTTACCATCTATATCAAAATATTTCAAGACAAGTCTCTCCCGTGTTTACTAACACAAATCCCATACGAACTAAGAACTTCCGACACCACCATAGCTGCAATAAATGCGGCCATTCGTGGTTACGGCGAAACGTTAACACCCTTGAAAGGTTCAAAAGCGATCGTAAAACAATTAAGTTTAACGCCTGTGAAAGTCTTAAATCTATTTCTGGTGTTTCGGTACACGATGATGCTATTTACACGTTTTAATTGATCTCATTAAGTCGAAGTTTAACTCGAGTTTAAAAGTGGAACGGAGCGGTAAACGTTTTTTTTTATTGTCGTTTAATAAGAAAAAAATATCGTAATAGCAGTTACTAGAACTTGTTCGGCATTATGTTACATATGTACATATTCTAATGGCCGCTAGTGAGTCCTATTTGGTTTTTTTTTTTATTGTTTAACGAGTGGACGAGCTCACAGCCCACCTTGTGTTAAGTGGTTACTGGAGCCTATAGTTATCCACAACGTAAATGCGCCAACCACCTTGATATATAAGTTCTAAGGTCTCAAGTATAGTTACAAAGGCTGCCTTACCCTTCAAACCGAAACGCATTACTGCTTCACGGCAGAAATAGGCAGGGTGGTGGTACCTACCCACGCGGACTCACAAGATACACTCTTGGAGAAAATGGAAAGAGTAAGCAACCGCTTACGCCTTAACATAAACTAGTCGAAGACCAAGATAATGATGACAGATCGAGGGAACCAAATGGCATAAACTTGCACGCTTAACCTACAGAAAGTGGATGACTTTATCTATCTGGGCGCTAATGTCTGCAGCAACGGGTCTTGTGAGGGTGACGTTAGACAGCATAGGCATAGCAAAGAGCGCTAAGTCACAGCTACATAGAACATGGAGAGATAGGAGAATATCTCTTAAAGCCAAAATGAGACTTGTCCGAACTCTGGTGATCTCTTTTCTTCTTTATGGTGCTGAGACGTGGAGTCTGAAATCAGCTGATCGCCACCGCATGATTGCCTTCGAGATGTGGTGCTGAGGAAGATGCTACGAATCTCGTGGACAGTATATCGGACTAACGCATCCATATAAAGACAGCTCAATATCCAAACCATGCTCTCCATCCTCAACCATCCGGAGGATATTTGAGTTCTTCGGTCACATTGCCAGAAAGAGCGGTGACAATCTTGAAAAATCGATAGCAAGATTGCAGGCAAAAGATCTCATGGTCGCAATCCAAAGCACTTGTCCGACCAAATCACCACCACTCTGGATACCACAGTCTACGATGCCAGACGCACCGCCGATAACAGAGGAAGATGGTAAGTGGTTGCCGTCGCTCATAGACGTCAGTAATGCCAAGGGCAGAGCCAAGCCGCTGCCTACCGCTTAATACCTTAATACCTAATACCTACCGCTTAATACCTAATAACCTTTTAGAATCAGTAACAAATATAGGCCATCCAAACAAATATAATGACTTTCTCTTTATTCCCGAGACGATAACTATAATAGTCGTAATCGAAATATTGTATCTGTTATTACTATTATCTTACACCGGGCGCAATATCTTTACGATAACGTAATGAACTTACTAAAACAACAAATATTGATGTTTGTTTCTTAGCTTAAATTGATTTGATAGCTGAAGTTAGTTTCGTACGTCAACCAAGCGATATAATGTTATTAATACCAATCACTTTCGAGTTTGAAGAGTTTAACCATTTTTTTTATGAACGGCAAGTAAGCCCGATTTATCTATAGGCTAAAATACCCGTCGAGCCACTCGCATCAATAGCAATAAGGATGGAGTTATTTCAAACTCTTTAATTCACTAACGCCCGCTCTCAGATTCAAATATAGATGTCGCAGTGAAGAAACCACGAGGGGCATTACATAAACGTAAATCAACAGGTTCGTAAACAAATGAATTTTGTACGTAATTAATACATAAATGCTAATGGAATTTCCCTTTTGAAGTCCAAAAATGTAGTAGAATGAATGAATACCTATGAGCACGAAAATAGATAACTTCTGTCTTCTTTGATACTGTTTATTACTATGAATAACAAAAGAGAGAAGTCATTTTTTTATTGCTTTTGTAGGCAGACGAACATACGGCCCACCTGATGGTAAGTGCTCACCGTCGCTCATGGAAGTCAGCAATGCCAGGGGCAGAGCCAAGCCGCTGCCTACTATAAGCCAAGCCGCTGCCTACCATATTATTGTTTGAAATCTGTGGTCAAATTGAGAATAGATTGATATTGTTTTTCTTTAATATCATTTATCTATAGTGTAGGTTTGGCGAAATCTGTGTTTATATTATAGAAGTATAATAGTATTTGACAATAGAACCATAATGATGTTTAAACTTATAATTTCAATTAATTATAGTCGAATTTCGACTACTGCGGGACCACTAGTAACGTTAAAAGCGCATCATTACAATGGGGACGCGACATCGCGCTCTGTAACCTCTCCCCTGTGTAGCCCTCCGACAGAGAAGTCGAGAGCAAGGGCCGTGGCACCGATCTATGTAGTGGAGGTAATTAGGCAAGCGGTCGGAAGTTAGCCGACCCCTTGCCCTGACCGAGTTGTCTCAGCGGAATTCAGGTACTTGGAACGAAGGATGCAACCGTGCATTAAGTATAAAGGCTTTCTCTTCCAATTTAAGATCTTCGAAAAATTCGACCTCAAGATAGACTAGAGCATTAACGTGGCACGTTAATTGGCCACATCAATATAAAACCAGTTCTACTAGCTCGGTCGAACTATTCAAACACTAAAAACTAATGCAATTTTGTGCCTAGTTTCAAAATAACGAATTGGACGTCATCAAAAAACTATAGAATTGACCGAATGGACGTGAACTATACACAGGTTTTTTTTAGCACGAATCACTCAATCCATTTGCTTTCGAACGGATAAAACTGATGAAAAGTGCCCGCTGGTAAACGTATTGGGAATAGCTTCGGTACTAATA
This sequence comes from Bombyx mandarina, assembly GCF_030267445.1. Classification (NCBI taxonomy): domain Eukaryota; kingdom Metazoa; phylum Arthropoda; class Insecta; order Lepidoptera; family Bombycidae; genus Bombyx; species Bombyx mandarina. Next base: position 5,772,412 of record NC_143227.1, on the reverse strand, counting down.
AAAGTAAGCGACACATGCTCTGGCGATGTGTGAATAGAGAAGTAAAATGAACGAAAAATATAATGTAACTTTGCGCTGCTGTTTCGTAATATAAAACTAGAATAGGTGCTAGGTAAAAACTAGATTTTTTTTAACTAACTATTCGTTGGAAACTCTAAAATGATAGTCATTAATTTATAGCTACTTTAATATTATGTGTTATTATTTTTATGAACTTTTTTTTGCCTTCCTATTACTAGTAACCTCGAGGGGTTTGTTAGCTTCATCATACGTGTAGGCAAGCTCACGGGGCTTAGCCTGAGAGAGTTTACTAATATCTACCCTAGCAAGAGCAATGCTTCGCTGAATCTACCACCGGATCGGAATCGCGATCCACTTAGAAGATTTCGCTTATTATGCAATAATACCAGAATATGTTTGTATTATTTTATTGATTGTTAACTGGTGTCCGTTCAATAAAAGTGTTTTCTCACATGCTTAAGCGCTTCCTGACATGTAGGTACACTTGTTGATATAATTAATTACGTATCATTAGTTAAATAAATTATAGCTCGAGTATATCTACTCAACTCAAGTATGGGTTTTGAGCGCGGCGACCGAATCAAGAAAATCCGAAACGAAAATAAAATCTAACACCCCCCACTCCACCTACCATGTAGCTCGCGTTCAACACATTCACACGTTGCGCTTGTTTATTGTTTGTGAATAAGAGCGCGGTGTGTGATGTCGCACTGCATGAGCATCATGAAAAGCCTGCCCATCTCTCTCTCGCGCGGTCTAGCTTATGAGTGTGAAGGGGACAGTTAATGTTTTGCTTTTGTTAATGTTTATAAATATAGCGATCTTGTTTTATTATTGTTTTAATATTAAATTATTAATGTCTAATCATAATTGCATAACTTGATAAAAATGCTATGCAATCGCTTTACCGCGGCAGTCCCCGAGTGTCACTCGTGATATTTATTTTTATGATTGGAATAAATGTTTATTTTTATTACACTGTAACGTAATTTAAATATTTTTATAGTTGTTCGTTTACGCAAATCAACTATATACGCGGTAGCAACTCACAAATTATAGGCTCCTTTAAATTATATCAAACAAAGGATTCATGGTCTGTAATAATCATTATTTTTATGTAAAACCTTAATAAATAAAAACCTTCAAATACCTATGACTTTGGTACATATACCAGCCATATTGGTAAGTGTTTTTCTTTTTTTGTTGTGGAAATTTAGGTTATTGTTCATTCCATTTGTAGAATGATATTGATGCAATAACATGCGCTCGCTGATGCCCTAAATATGCCTTAATATTCGTTCATTGCCAGTGACCCCTTACAATAAATACTCGGTGTGAATAGCGGAAGTTATCAAACAGCATCGAGTCAAAAAGAACGTATTTCAAACGTTTTAGTTCCATTCCCGTATTATTCATGGTACAGGCAATAACTCACACGAGAACAGGTGTTCCTCTGCGGCAAACAAACGATGTTCGATCGAAAAACCGACGCTTGTACTCACCGAAACTGACAAAGTACCGATTTAAATTTTTTTAGATAGAATCACTTATCTATGTTTTTTTATTGCCTTTGTAGACAGACGAGCATAAGGCTCATGAGTTGGTGAGTTATCGTCGCTCATGGACATCAGCAATGCTAGGACAACAGCCAAACCACAATTGCTATATTTTTGCGTCTAAGTCGTCTATACTAATATTATAAAGAGGAAAGATTTGTTTGTTTGTTTGTTTCGAATAGGCTCCGAAAGTACTGGACCGATTTTTTTTTTTTTTTTTGGTTTCATGTGTGTTTTAATGTTTCCGAAGCGAAGCGAGGGCGGGTCGCTAGTAATTGTATAATATAATTAATGACTGTCTCGTTTTTGTAATCAGAATGCATTACTGCTTCCCGGCAGAAATAGGTGATGGTACCTACCCGAGTGGATTGACAAGACGCCTTAACATCCTTTCCCTACCTATTCGCTAGAGTAGCCTAGGGGGCCTCAAGGGCCTCAAGGGCTCAACTTGAGAGAATATGCTAACACTAGCCCTAGCAAGAGCAGAGCTTCGCAGAACCTAATGCCGGTACTGAATCGCGACCCACTTTCTTTTTTCTGCTACCTAAGCTGACAGCCTTGAGAGGCTAGTTCAGCGTAACCTTAACTAGTAGGTAAGCTGACGGGGCTCAAACCGGAGTGATGCTAACATTGACCCTAGCAAGAGCAGTGCTTCGCAGAATCTACCACCGGATCGGAAACGCGACCCACTGAGAAGATCCGGCGAAAAACTCAGTGGGCAAATTACCATCAATAAAATACCTGAGATTGATAAAGCCCTTTTTCCATTTGAGTCGAAGCTTTGAAGGTGTCTGACCTTTTCGATGGTAGCTTATTACGGTCGCTAACAACATACAATAATTTGGCCGTAAGTAATTTCAGCAAAATATCGATAATTTATTCGCGATATGAGATATACATTCTGATCGCAGCGAAGCGTGACAGGAATTAACTCATCTAACATTTCATTTGCACAAGAACAACTTCGGTACTTTCAGAGAACATTTCCGTAACCATATAAATTTTACGACATTATTAAACGCGTTTCAGAAAGTCCCTAAGCAGTGAGAGAGCCTTTGAATAAAGCCTTGAAGTTGTATAAAATTTTAATATCTGTCTCCTCGGTACCGTTGAAGGCAGTACCACAAAGTTCGTGTTGAATGAAGATCTGAGAATCCTCCCAGCTTTTACGGATTCACTTATGTTTCCAAAAAAAATGGATCGTAAAAATGTATCTTTTAATTTATTATGTTACTTTTTTTTGGTATTACACTAAATCTCACGGGGTATCTGGTGTTGAGTGTCATGTTGACGCCCACTTTGAGGATTGAGACCGAAGTCTCAAGTCTTGGTACATAGCTGAGGTCACACCCTTCAATCCCGTAATGTATGCCTGATTCGCAACAAAGTTAGTCAGGATTTTTTAAATTTTTATTGCATAGATGGTTGGACGAGCTCACAGCCCACCTGGTGTTAAGTGGTTACTGCAGCCCATAGACATTTACAACGCAAATGCGCCACCCACCTTGAGATATAAGTTCTAAGGTCTCAGTATACTTAAAACGGCTGCCCCACCCTTCAAACCGAAACGTATTACTGCCTCACGGCAGAAATGGACGGGGTACCTACCCGTGGAGGCTCACAAGATGTCTTACCACCAGTAATTACGCAAATTATAATTTTGCGGATTTGATTTTTATTACACTGTTTTTTCTTTTTTTTTCCTACCTAAGCTGATGGTCTAAAAAGACGATATCAGCGTCACCGGGCTAGTAAGTAAGCTCACGGGGCTCAAACCTGACGTTGTTGCTAACACGAACCCTAACAAGAGCCGTGCTTTTCAGAATTTACCGGCGGCCACGATGCGAGGGTTCTCGTGTCGTGCCGCTTTATCGAAATGGTTTATTACACGATGTTATTGCTTCACCGTGGAAGTCAATCGTGAACAATTGTTAAGTACGTATTTCATAAGAAAAATTGGTAGCTAGATACGAATGGACTGGGCGTTTTATCCTTTAGGCCACGACGACTTCGAAATTGTGGCACCTATCACCTACCCGACTGACCTCTCGGTACGTCCTACTCCCAGTAAATACTACTAGCGAACTTCGTCAATAGCATAAAAGTAAATGTTATTCTTTCTGGATTCTGTAAATACTTGTCTTATATGAATAATGTTGTCACTTATCATGTGACAACTTTGTGTTTGAACGCATTGTTTAGAACGAAGCTAATAGAACTTCCAATCGTTAGAAACGACTATAGAACATATTATTATAATAGTTAGTGGCTGATTTTTACCATACAGTAACTGTTACGAGCAATACCAGATAAATATGTAATAAATAGCGTTAAAAACAAATTGCATTTAATATTTATTCCAAAGCGATTTTGTTAACGAATTGTCTTCGTTTTCATTTTCGGGATTAGATACATTAAAATTTAAAATCCTGATATACATATTTTATTATTTTGTTTGAAACACGAACTAATATCTATTTCAATCTGTTTTGAAAGTACTTACAAATATTTATACTTACTGGACGTCTAGACGTGGTTATTCAATAATTCGTACCTGTAAAAGTAAAGTAATAAATTAACATATATTTCGATCAATTAATGTTGATATTTTTTTTCTTATTAGAACCCAATTTAATGTTTTGGGTTAAGGCTGTTACTTTAATTTCATTCAGCGTATTCAGAATAGAAAGAAAACAGGAGGAAAGTGCTGATGATATTATAATAAAATATAAATTACTCAAAAACAAAAACTACTTTTATGTTATTTGTTAAAACTTAAATATACTCATTTATTATTATCTTTTAACTAATAGGCTTGAAGTAGATATTGAGAAGTTTTTTCGTTTTGAAGAGCGAATGTAATTTATTATCAATAAAATAAAAAACAAATGTTTGTGGGGAAATTTACTGAAGATAAGCTGGGACAAAAACATTCAATACGCCCCCTGTTAGTGTTACGATTTCTGAGTAGTAATACGTGATAGTGAGAGTTTCCTGGCTATTTCTTCTTTTTTTTTTTCATTGCTAAGCTTTGAGAGACCATATCAGCGTCACCGGGTAAGTAGATGAGCTCACGGGGCTCAAACCTAACGTTACTAACACGAAACCTAGCAAGTGCCGTGCTTCGCAGAATCTACCACCGGATCGGAACGCGACTCACTGAGAAGATCTGCCGAGGAATCAGTGAGCTAGCCTCTGTTTCGTTTATACCCTCTTAGAATACTAGTCACATATCGACGCTTGAAAGGCAAACGTGACTAAGCGACAATAACTGCTTTGTACATAAATGATAGGCAATAACCATATTCGATGCGCAAAAAATATATATTTCTAGGTCTATTAAAATCATTTCAATCCTACAGCTAGATTCGTTAATTTTTTTTTTTCCGGTATTTCAACTTTAAATTAGTCTACTGTAAAGTTCACGCATTGTCGCTTAGTCACGTTTGCCTTTCAAGCGTCGATATGTACTTAGTATACTAGGTACTTACATACGTAAGTATTAGATTTTGACTATGTCGCCCTAGTGTAGTGCCACTCGATCTATTCGCGTAGGTACTTTAAAACTGATGTATATTTTCGTTGAAATAATGACACTGTACGTTTCTTCCATTGGAATCCAATTATTTTCATCCAGAGTCTACCCAACAGGTTTTTTTCTAAAAGTGATTCGCGGTTTGGCTTTTACTAGCCTTGATTTAAGTAATTTGGTATTGTTAAATTTCATGAATAAACGGTATAAAATGTATAGACAGTCTAACAGCGTTAATGTTTCGTAAAGTTCAGTTACGGTTAAGTCATCAAAATGGCATGCAAATACGAACCTTATCATAACACATTAAGACCTAGCATTTTGTTAGGATTCATTCGGGGACGGAGGAGAGAAATCTCGTGGTCTTTTGTCACGCTCAAGTCTCGATCCGTCGGTATGTTGGGGACAATGAGCATTCGCATACTGTAGATACGAAAGGAACTTAAACGACGATATATTTCCTTCTACAATAATCGCCGTTATTTCCATGCGTATACAGTAAAAAACTGTAAAACTTGAGATCTTGCTAAAAGTGTCACACATCTCTAGCTATACAAAATAATAATCGCAACACCAAAATTTTTGTAATAACGAAATATTTAGCTGAATTTTTTTTTTTTTTTTTGTTTTTTTTTTTTTATGATTGAAGGATTACTGTTGGCCCGGAGGCCTTTCCAGTTTCACCAGGACAGGTGGGCGAGCAAAGGCTCAGCCAGGAGGCTATAAAATTATAGCTGATTGACATTGATATCTCTATACTAATATTATAAAGAGGAAAGATTTGTTTGTTTGTTTGTTTGTTTCGAATAGGCTCCGAAACTACTGGACCGATTTGAAAAATTCTTTTTCCATTAGAAGCCGACATTGTCCCTGATGAACATAGACTACTTTTTTTAATTTTTTATTTTATTTTATTTTTTTGGTTTCATGTGTGTTTTAATGTTTCCGAAGCGAAGCGAGGGCGGGTCGCTAGTCATTGATATAATGACATCGATATTATTGATAATTTTTTTTATTGCTTAGATGGTTGGACGATTTCACAGCCCACTCACAGGTGTTAAGTGGTAATTGGGTTACTGGAGCCCATAGACATCTACAACGTAAATGCGCCACCCACCTTGGTATATAAGTTCTAAGGTCTCAGTATAGTTACAACGGCTGCCCCACCCTACAAACCGAAACGCATTACTGCTTCACGGCAGAAATAGGCAGGGTGGTGGTACCTACCCGTGCGGACTCACAAGAGGTCCTACCACCAGATAGAAAAGTTACAAAATAAAAACATTAAAATCTCATAAGAGTTTACTACTAGATATTTGTGTCGCTAACGAAGGGGAAGCTGATACTTATTTTAGATATGCTGTTGAAAAATTTACTACTCAGGAAGCATTACAATAATTAAAACCATGTAAATATTTGTTAGGAACGCGCGCCGCTAACGAGATAAATCTTTTATCTCGTCTCCTACACTCTTCCAACATAGCTCATATTATTTTAGATTAAAAATGTACTCCATTAATACAATAAACTATTTAAAAAATCGTCACTTAAATAGCATGATTCTAAATCTTTTTGTTTAGGCTATGGATGGATATACAGGATGAAATTTGGGTCTAAGAGGTTCCGGGAATCCTTATTAACATGCAAATTCTATAAAGAAAAGCATTCGAGAGTTAAGCACACCTGCGCCAGTAACCTACATTGGGATTTGACCTTTTTACCCTTCGGGCCTGATATTCCCCGAAAACAGCAGACGAAAATGACAATGTCCATTTCGCGCAGATGGACCGACCAAATAACAGACAGTCTAGTTATAATCCAGTCGACGGCTGTGGTCATTGCGCGTTAACCTAGATAATATTTTGAGCGCGAAAATGTAGATTAAGTGCCAAGTCAATGTATCATGGTTCAACGATATTTCTAATTTAAATTCTAATACTTAGTTATTATATGGATTCCAATGTAAATATTGAGGTTTATTCGTTTGCTGGTGACGCACGACTGGGCACCGTTCTCGGAAGGCCGAACAATAAAAACCGCACGCAAATGCGGGCAATGCCTATTGTCTCACAAATCGGTGCGCCCCCCGTATATCTCACAGGTGGTTGCTAAATCCCGTACAAGCTAACATACATTGGCGTGTCGCGACATGAAATCCGAAAAAATCTTTTATAGCACAGGTGTTATCGAATATTCCTCTTGCGAAAATGCCGTAACTATTTCTGACGGTCTTGACAACGTTATCGGGGATTATCATGTTGGCGTGTCAAATTGTGTACGTGTGTACGTACTCTGACGATATATTGAAAATCGCTCGCAATTTTATTGTAACGTTGATTTTTCGTGTTCATTTTGTTGGGAGCTCTTTTAGTTTCATTATACAAGTTCGCAACGGGCGGTCGGTCAGGTAAACGTTTGTTTTTGCTGTAGGTCAGCCGTTGGAACTCAATTATCGGAATGAATGTTGAGCTGTGGAAGTTTTGTTAATTATTCACCAGGTTCCGCAGGTGCTTTTGATTTCAATCTTTTGTCTCGCCCGTTTCCGACAAAACAACAATTACTTAAGTAAAGAATTCACTTGAATACTAAACGTAAAGAACATTTGAAAAGGTTATCAGATTAAATGTTCGTTCTTTGCATACCTATTTTAAGTCCACTGCAGTAAACTTAAGGTTTTGTTCAAACGGTACTTGAACAATACTTAATTTAATAATACATTATGCATGGCTGTCCGCTTTATTAGCCATGACTGTACCTTTGTGTCAATTGATTTATAGTGGTAAAAAATTTACTATTGCCTTTGATATTGTCAAAGACAATGGTAAATTTACTAAACCGCAGCAACTTTGCATTAAATCAGTCGTTACATACCTTATATTATAGCAAAGTATAAATAAAATCATACTGAGAGGCTATTAGTTCTTAAGTGTTTAGTTTAGTCAAGGTAGACCCGCAATTAGTGAGGTAATGTGGTCATAAATCTCAGATGGCATTTTGAACATAAGGATTCAGGAGAGTGGAAAGTGGTTGTTTTGTGCTCATTATTTTCATATAACATAACAACCGTAGCCAAATTACTTCAGAATGTTAAGACAATTTTTTTTATGTCCCTCTAATGAAGAGATGAGTAGTTAAACAATATGATGTATATTATCATTTTATCATTTGGTGATCAACCTTCCTTATTGTAACGGAAAATATTTTGGAACTATTTATTTGAACCCTTGCTTGCCCCTTAAAAATAAAGAAATCTTGTAAACTCCTAAGCACGTAATTACCAAAAGGCAGTGTTATAATTACCAAACATCATTGAAGTTTGTTACTACAAAAAGTTGAAAGTCGAATGTCCATACGTTTTAATTTATGCAGGTCCCAAATTAGTCACGATGCTTGGTAGAAAATTGGTCTTTGGGAGGTCCAAATAAACGTTTAGGGTAGCTGATTCATCAGACCTTTCGCGTTATCTCATCCTGGCGATAAAACGTGGAAATCCTCGCTCTCCATCATAATAAGCAAAGTCGGTGTTAAATATGTAATTTTTTGTTCATGTCATAAAATGAGATAAATCACACCGGCGACGACACTTACCTGTGCTATTGACTACACAATTTTTTATTTACAAACTTAATTTAGCATATCTATCTAAATATGATATTCTCTTGTGATTGATTCGAGTTGTGAGTTTTATCTAATTAAACATAAAGCCCCCTGAAAAATTATTAGGCATAATGAATGCCAACCATGAGTATACAACAATAGGTAAAACATACCTACATTAGTAACCGTGTATGAAACAACAACTTTATAATCAATTCATACAAATACACGGGACTTGATGATTCATGAACTACAAATTCATTTCAAATATTATTTTACGCCGAACATATTGTTAAAATTTAACAAAAAAATTGCAATGCTTATTTTCTTTACGTAACTGGATTGGTCACAAACGTTTTCAATTTAAATATTACAAAAGGCCTCACAAAGAAACTAGCGTTCCTTACAATGGGCTACCTAATACGTGATTCGTAACAAGTAACATGATTTTGTTTTCCTATCTATGCTGTTAGCCTTGAAAGTCTATATCAGCGTTACCCTAGCGTGTAGGTGAGCTCTTGGGGTACAAACCGGAGGTGTTGCTAGTACTGGTCCTAGCAAGAACAGTGCTTCGCAGAATCTACCACCGGATCGGAAACGCGACCCACTGAGAATATCCGGCGAGAAACTCAGTGGGCTGTCTGTGGGTTAATTTACTCGCCGAGCCCTTCGTCGCGAACGACGAGTTCGGCGAGGACAGTGGCTGGTGCTTGAGGTACCTAAAAGCACCGTTAATGGATCGGAAGGATCCCTAATTACGAGTTTAGAGCTTCGTCGACTGTTTACCATTCGGTCCACAGGATCGGGTATGCAAAATGATGATTTGCCTATTTTAGTAGACAAATATAAATAAATCGACATTATCCGCTTAATGATTCATTTACAGTGAACATCAAACATTAAAACAAACAATAGTAATAACATTTGCGCGTATTTTCCTTCTCAAAATCTGGCTACAAAGTGCCCTTACTCGTCTGGAAAGGCCACATCGGTCGTTAAGTCGGCCGTAGCAAACTTTGTCCTTTGAGGGGCTCGAGGGCCCTTCGTTACTCCAGCGCAATATGTAACAGTGTTATGATCCTGCACGTCTCCAGGCCCTCGAAGACTCTTCCGTGGAAAACTTGAGAAAACGAACGTAGCGTGGATGCAGATGTCTCGAGTACCTACGTGAGAGCAGTATTACCGAATCCGAGAACTGCTTGAGTGCTTAACAAGCGTAATTTGTATCTCGACATGAATCTTCGACATTATATTTATCGTGAGATTGAATCTCTCAAATGCTAACTAGATTCTGTATCATTACAATATAGAAGCGCTTTATTAGGGTAATAATTATTTCATGAATCTATACTAAGACTTTTTTACAGTGTCCCATTACTTACCCCGTGGAGGACATTTTTTTCTGCAATTAAATAATTATACACAATCAAAACTATAAATTTACGTGTAATAGATGCGTTTATGAAGTACATTATAACCTGATTTAATCTATACTAATATTAAAAAGAGGAAAGATTTGTTTGTTTGTATTGAATAGGCTCCGAAACCACTGAACCGATTTGAAAAATTCTCTCACTGTTTGGAAGCTACACTATTCCCAAGTGACACAGGCTATAATGTTTTTTGAAAAAAATAGGGATCCTTACTAAAACTCCAATAATGTAACCCAAGGTGTAAAAAATTACCTAAAATATTCTTTACATCGCGTGCCCTGCGAAAACTATTGATGATCAAATAAAATAATGTAGTACGACTTTGTAGAACACATTATTATTTACAATTATAGTTATGCCACAATTATAGTTATAGTTATGCAATATGAGTTCTTTTATTAAAAAAATAAAACATTGTCAAATATCATTGAAATTTTTGTTGACCCGAGCGAAGCCGGAGCGAGCCGCTATATTAAATATAAATAAAGTATATTTGTTTTGGTGTCAGTTGAATATTGCGTGCATTAAATAAATAACTTTTACCTAAATGATAATTTTGAAATCAATCCCAACTCAGCTACTTAGATTTCTCAGCGTATAAGTACAAAAAAAAACCGTATACAAGTATATTGTAATCCGAATTACAAATTATACTAGACTGTATTCACATCAGCAACTCTTTTATTGGAACCGTCACGAAGCTCCAATCCAATTATCTGTTCCCGATCAGAATTGAATAAGAGATTAAAATCCTTGACCCGATAAAAATGATGAGGTTGAATTAAAAAAACGAATTACTATTTTCCAACCATAGCCCCAAATCATCTTGTAGAACATTCAATGTAACAGCGATCAAATAAGTTATTTTTTAAATTGTGTAGCCCGGCGATAATTGAAAAAAAAAACTTTTTTTCGTAATATTCTATGTGCATAAGACTAGCCAGTAATCTTTATAATACATAAAATGAAGTCAGATTTTATTTAAAACAAAAAAAACTTTTATTAACTTTTATTACTAGTTGTAGGACTTCTTATGAGTCCGCACGGGTAGGTACCACAACCCTGCCTATTTCTGCCGTGAAGCAGTAATCGTTTCGGTTTGAAGGGGGAGGCAGCCGTTGTAACTATACTGAGACCTTAGAACTTATATCTCAAGGTGGGTGGCGCATTTACATTGTATATCCTATGGGCTCCAGTAACCACTTAACACCAGGTGGGCTGTGAGCTCGTCCACCTATTTAATCTGCACTACCTTTGGTTGACTGGTAGAGAATGCCTTAGGCATTAAGTCCGCCATTGTAAATTTTACATGAAGTGTAATAAATAAATAAATAAATAAATAAATAAATAAATAAATAAATAAATAAATAAATAAATAAATAAATAAATAAATAAATAAATAAATAATCAATAAAAAAATAAAATAACTGGATCACTTAAATTTCTAACAATTTGGGAATTTAAAAGTAGGGTTTTGTTCCTAACAATACGTAATCAAGAAAAACATTATAAAGAGTAAAAACAATGTTCACTAAAAAAAATCCAAAATAAATATATCACAGTTATAATGGATAATTAAAATGTAAATTTGTGTTCGTGTGGGCCGGAGTCGAGCTCGGGTTCAAACTGTAGATGAGCTGGTTTTAAATAACGCTACTTGCGAGGCTCCAACTGTCTAATTTAGTTAAAAGCATAAATCAAGAGCTTATGATGCACGATTCATATCTGTTTTGAAGGTCTAATAGTGTGCTTACCGAAATACAATGTTTGTACTTCAAATTGAAATAAGAATACAGGTTACTTTGTAATCAAACATGGAACTAAATTATTCAAAGAATATATCTATTACGTTCTACAAGCAGGAACAATTCTGCTTCCCGAAAGCGATCCGTTAAATTATCAATAAGATGATTCCGTCCTAAAACAAAAATCTATCAGACCAATCTTCCATATTCGAGAGACATAACTTGTCACTCTCTCAAAGCTGGTTTAAAAGACGTGTACAATTCAGGGGACATAAACTGCAGACGGAAAATCCTAAAAGAAAGCATCCAAGATTTTAGTAGCCGTAGAGAAATCTCATCTATTCATTATTATTTTAGACTAGCGACCCGCCCTCGCTTCGCCTCGGAAACATTAAATGTTATTATTGATAGCTGAGTCCCGCGATGTTACCCGCGGTCATTGTCGTACTGCGGGTAAAGCCGCGGGGCGAAGCTAGTCTAAAAAAAGTAGCCTAAGTTACTCCTTATATCATCAGCAACCTATCAGTGAAAGTCCCGTCCAAATCGCCGTTCCAGAGTCTAGCCGGAACAAACAGACACAGACAAAAACTGTAAAAAATGTTATTTTGGTGTATTTACCGTATGTATATTCATATGCATATAGTAAAAAGCTATTATTTTAATACTACAAACAGACAAATCTATATATTAAACAACAACTTTTATTCCAATAGATTCATCAATGTTCTTGTAAGATAACTACAGCGACCAATGACTAGCAAATCTGCGCAAGCAGTCATCAAAGCTGCACAATAGCAAAATAGCTAATTTGTTTTTATAAACAGTATTGTTTCGCGTTTTCTGCGTCAATGACCTACTGATGAACATTGGTTCCTAGAAAATAAATCAATTAGAACAAGTATTTACTTTCTTTTTATATGTACAATTATTAGAATTAATTAGATGGTTATTTTGTTATAGTAGTGTTAATAAGTAAAAAAAATAATCGCGCGATTGAATAGAACGAGTTCGAAGTTTTGGAAGGATTTCTTTTTTGGTAATTAAGTAGTCACACCAATTTAAGCATTCAAACATTACTTGTAGCTTATACGAAGTATACATTGATTGAATTCAAACACATGAGCATATTAAATCGGGGACGCTCGAGTTATTCCGTTGCTAAGCAACAAGAAGGCTTAATGTTTAATTAGCGACATGAATGTCGAAGGAAATACCTGAAATTTGTGGTGTAATTTGCATGCCAACGCAAATTTGGAAATGCTTTTGTTAGTAAATGTGTCAATTACGTTATAACGTCTTGATTACAGTTTTGTAATTTTGAAATCTTCACACGACATTGTTAAGGCTTGCGGAAAATTAAATTAAATAATAAATAATAATAATAATAAATAAACATTTACTAACAATCACGCCACGTTAACTGGTCCCGTGATAAGTTCGTAAAGAACTTGTGTTACAGGTACCAGATAACGGATATAAATGTAAGATTTTTATTATACACTTACATATATTTAATATACATCCATAACCCTGGAAAAGACATTTATATTTATCATACAAATATCTTCCCTTGGCGGGATTCGAACCCGCGACCCCCTTGTGTAGTGACCATATTATGTAATAAATATATCCATGTTAATATTACAAACACGAAAGGATCAAAAAGGTCTAGTTGGTTTTCAAGCCCAAACCACTGAACTGATTTCGTTGAATTTTGATATGCAAATATTTTTAACCCTAAAACCTCATATGTATATTCTGTTACCACATTAGATCTGGACTTGTAGTCCATTTTTTGGTTAACATTAAAAATTATTCAAATGATTATTCCTCTAGCTTATCCCACAGCTCCATTTTTTTCCGTGGTACAACAAGTTTATTGTTATTGTTTCCGAAACTTGATCTACGCCATTTCACTAAGGCTCTAAAGCCTGATTCATAATCAATTCTAGATCGATTATCATCAATAATGGCTTGTCAAGAATATGTATCTCCGATTTTTCAATAATTTTTTTTATATTTATAATCTAAATACTTCAAAATAAAGGCGAATAGTTATTGAATAGAATGTACATAAATGTATACATGTTAATATTGCTTTAAATCCAACTGAATATTCTTTATCGCAAAACGAGACTTTGACTGGGACCGGAACTTTATTTATATATTTATGTTTTCGGATTTTCTGCAAGTCACAAAAGTGAAGTCATAAAAGTGAAAGTGTATATTTATATTTTATTGCATAGACGATTGAAGCCTACGTTTAGTTTTCTTTCCTATTTAATAAGGATAGGAATAGCCTAAGGGAGTTTCCACATACGCTCCGCCGCCCGGGATGTTTAGTTAATACGCCTTTTTGCGTGTTTGAATTTCATCACACAATGTTATTCCTTCGTCGCGAAGTTATTCCCGAACATTTGTTAAATAGGTATTAAGTATTCCAGATTTGAGCCCACTGAGTTTCTGGCCGGATCTTCTCAGTGGGACGAGTTTCCGATCCGGTGGTAGATTCTGCGAAGCACTGCTCTTGCTAGGGGGCCAGTGTTAGCAACGCCTCCTGGTTTGGGACCCGAGAGCTCACCTACACGTTAGGATTACGCTGACATAGCCCCTCAAGGCTTATCAGCCTAGGTAGAAAAAAAAAACATATGAACACCAAAATCGTCGCATCGCTCGATAGGAGTAGCTACACCAGGCGTCTTATCGTTTAGGCAACGGCGACTTAAATTTTTTTAGGATTACTTTTCGTTGGAGTTATTAACGAAATTCTACTAGAAATTATTCGTAACTAATCATTGATAAATCCTACTTACTAAAAACGTTACAACCAACCAATGAATAACATATACGAGTAGTGCCCGATGTCGCTCTAAAATTGTTGGCGCAGTGCTAAATCAATGTAAATTTATTAACGTCGCGGATTTTTTTTCTTCAATTTTTATGCATTCCTGTATTTAAATTCACATTTAAATAAATGATAATAAGACAACCAATTTATAGAGAATTTAGTATTTTTTGTAGTGAAAAATTTATTTACCCACTAAGGAAACAAATATATATTTCAACTGTCAGAATCCTATTTAGGTACGTATGTAGTCTATATGATGGCGTTAGAGATGACTGAGCGGTAGTTTCCGTCATCATTGGAATTCGGTTGAACGTGGGTTGAACTTAGTTTATTGCAATAATAGTCAATAAAACCTTTTGAATAATCGTTATTGAAACTCTCAACACATAATTTTCACAATGACAGGGTAAACCGACAGTTTCGTTTCAACTGGCCGACTGACAGACTGACTGAGACTGAATGACATACTAACAGACTGACTGACTAAGACGGAATGCGACGACTCTGTCCACGTACCGCCATTTTGTACTCTGGCGTTACGGCGACTACCCTACATTTTTGTGATATTTATCAAAACAACATTTTATCATTTAAAATAATAATCAAAACAATGTCTTAATATTACTAAAGTCGTTATCCACGACATATATATTAATACGTGAAGCAAAAACTTTGCACCCCTTTTTACGAAAATTGCGCGGACCGAGGAGTATGTAATTTCCCACACTACTAGAGAATATAGAGAAGGAGTGCAAACTGCTAATATTTTTTCTTTACTACGCATAAAAATCACATTAAATCAATACAAAAAAACATTACACACACTACCATCTATTTGACACACACGCATATATACTCTTTTGTTTATCGTATACAGCTTATGGTCAAATTGAGAAAAGATTAATATTGTTTGTCTTCAATATAATTTGTCCATTGTGTAGCCTTGCGAAATCTGTGATTATAGAAGTATAGTCTTTGATAGTAGAATCATAATAATGTTCAAACTTATAATTTCAGTTAATTATAGTCGAATTTCGTCTACCGTGCGACCAGTACTATTACTAATTTCGTCAATTTAATTCCAGTTTTGTACTAGAAATTCATACATTATCAAGAATTACTCTTGTATTTCAAAGGTTTTATCTTATAAGTCTATATCTAATTCTAATGTTTAGAAACCTTGGATGATGATCCTATTCTACGGAGATCACATTGAACCAAGCCATATTATTTTCAATATCTAATGAACTGTAAACGATACCGCAATTTTCTACGTATACATACCATACTCATTATTGGACACGGGAAGTTTATTTAAAACATTTTTTTTTGTTGTTCAGTAAGGTGTCTAGTAATGAAGTCAATGAAACATTTGGCGTTTATTTTCACTTTAAACTTCACACACGTTAATGCAGTGGAGTGTAATTGTGAAATTCTTGTACCACAAAAAAGATTCATAATATTACAAAGCATAGTGTAGCCGTCACGACCATCGTGGTGCGTAATGTTATAATTCAGTACGTACCACTGCAGCACTGGTTATATTCTGAGCTGTCGTGCACACGCGACAAATCGGACACGTGTCTTCAACGCAAGGTTAGAAATATGCATTTAATTCAGAATAATAACTTTTTTCCTGATCACGCATGTACTTCTTAATGTTTAGTTTGTACTGCGCAGTTTTTTGCATACAAAGCATTGTAATGTAGTGTACCATTAAAATTTAAATCGGTCATTGTCGCTCGTCGTCTGCCGACCACTCAGGTCTCTTTGAATTTCATTTAAGAAATGTTGCAACCATAAGCGGTAATAGAACATTCTAGAACCGGGTGAAATTGTACATGGTCTAACTCTGGACATGAACTGTGTATTGAGAAGTTGTCTACAGACGGCTACTGTATTGCGGACGGTAGAGCATCTCAAATAAATGAGCAGAGAAACAAAACAAAATCCTTCCATGGGCACATGGGACATGATTTCTATGTCTGTTTTATAGTACAACGACGGCGCCAAACTTACAACCGAAACATATCACTGTTTCACAGCAGAAATGGGCAGTGTGGTATTACCTACTTTCATGGTCGCAAAATAAATTAATTTCGATCTATAGATATATATGTTTATCTTCTAGGCTTTGTCAAACGATTCATCTGATTGTGACAAAAATTGGTGCCAAGTGGATAATTTTTTTCGGCAATTCAAGGATTTTTTCTGTCATCGGACAAACATCCATCTGTACTAAACCGACATCTGTACTATCAACATACAGCAAGCAGTTCAAGCGCAATTAGTTTCAATAAATCTGTTTTTCATACGATTATTTATACTAGTGATCCCCCGGTAGTCGAAATTCGACTATGATTAATTGAAATTCTAAGTTTGTAACCTATCATGATTCTATTGTCAAAGACTATTTATTATACTTCTATAATCACAGATGTCGCCAAGACAAATATTAATAAAGACAAACAATATTTAATCTATTTTCAATATGACCACAGACTACAAGCAAGAAGAAAAGTTTGACAATAAACAATTAGTATGCATGCGTGTGTGTGTCAAATAAATAGTAGTGTGTGTAATGTTTTTTTTAATGATTTAACGTATTTTTATGCATAATTTAAAAAAATATTAACATTCTGCACTACTTCTCTATATTCTCTATAAATGTGGGAAATTTCATACTCCACCGTCCGCGCAATTTTCGTAAAAAGGGGTACAAAATTTTTTCTTCACGTATTAATATATATAGATTCATATCAAATAGTAACCAACAGATGTTTCAATAGTATAAAATCATTTTGAAATAACGAATATAAATAATCGACGTCAAATTTTTGTATTCTCAATCACTATACGAAAGCACGGTGCTACAAGTTGATACTCTTACAACCCAATAATTTGGAACAAAATTACAAAATCTAGCCTAAATATCATACAACCGTTCTAAAAAACAAAGTTCACACAGAAAGAAGTCAACGAATTTCTTACCCAAAATTGAAACGTCTTTGATAAATCTGTCCTCTTTCACGATTCGTTTCGTGGATTATTCCCGCTTTAAAGTTAAAGCCTGAACAAACATTTCATCCAGCTTCCGGGGCTGCAAGTGCATTCATATCTAAAGCGAACATCCCTTGTTATATCCCTTTTGTCAGACAGAGAACATCTTCGTACTCCCTTATATAAACTGTCTAAGCTACGTAATTGAATTTCAAATTGAAAATCACTTTGCAGTCATTGTGTTAATTCAATTTCAATGTATTTCTATTTAAAATGCTTTCAATGAAATAATGTCAGAGATTTGGATAAAAAAATACAAAACGAACAATTCGCTGTCAAAAAAAACAGCAATTTGATGGAAAATAATCATCTTCAAATACAAATTTTTTGACCTTGTTTGTTTATCTGTTGGCCTGCTTGTGGCGGGTAGCCATCATACAACACAAGATATTTGATAGATTCCTGTATCTCGCTTACGACATTTTCAAGATAAGTTCACATATATTATACAAGTTCCGAAGAACAACATTCGGACCTATTCGGAACGCAATCAAGCAATATCACCCGCTCTGTGGAAGATCTTCCCTCGGTAGTTAAATCTCCGAAAATATAAAAATAAATTATGTCCAAAAGTGATGATCTACTTAAGCTGTTTATAATATTGAACTGTGTGTGAAATTAACGATGCTATGAGACAGCCGGAAGTTGGCTTAAACGCATTATACTGTAGATCACATATAGACAATAGTAAACAAGCATGGTCATGGACCGCATGGTACAGACTACCACCAAGTGCTTCCTTTACTAGATCTGACCATCTGACTGGTGTTCTGCCCACGGCGCGCTTGCCCTCTATGCCACCGATGACCTAACACTGTGGAGGAACGCCACATTTGGTCGTGGTGGTAATGAAATACGTACTCAAAGAATAACATCGTGTAATAAAAATCAAACCCGCAAAATTATGCTGGTAGGACCTCTTGTGAGACCGCGCGGGTAGGTACCACCACCCTGCCTATTTCTGCCGTGAAGCAGTAATGCGTTTCAGTTTGAAGGGTAAAGGGCAGCCATAGTAACTATATTGACCTTAGAACTTATATCTCAAGGTGGCTGGCGCCTTTACGTTGTAGATGTCTATGGGCTTCAGTAACCCAACACCAGGTGGGCTGTAAGCTCGTCCACCCATCTAAGCAATAAAAAAAACGATCCACAGCAGTGAGGGAACGATATAGAAGAAGAAACAAGCAGACAGTATCAACCCGCTCGACTTTCTATCGCGCCCTACCATTAAAGAGAACAAGACGCTCTCCCACTTTTAAAACTGTATCAGATTTCAAACACCCCGCACGGTTACTTTAACGTTGTCTAATGTAGGTATTTATCATTCGCGCACGCTATCTTATCGCGTTTCAAATGATAATCAAAATACTATGCTTCAATTAAGGACTTAACAAGGTCACTTCACCGTATGTTTGGCAATATGAGTCACAGTGCGATTAACGTTCCAAATCCTTGTTCTAGCAATAAAAAGTTTGGCTGCATATTACGATATACAGTAAAGAGGCTACAGACTGTGGAGAAAACACTTCTAGTGATGAAAATAACAATAAATTTCTGAGCGGTAATATCGCGCTTTAGTGATACACATAACGCAATTCCTTACGGCAATTAACATAGATTTTTAACATATCAGTCAGTTGTAAAAGTTTGGTGCGGTAGTATCTTCATTCCACCGACGATCCGTATTTCATTGAGACGTGGATCGGACGGTAATCAAGAAATTAATTCCACGGGAACACAGACCGTCCTTTGTAGCAGCCGACTTCTAATATAGCAGTTTAATTAAATATTCAATCAGAAAATGTTTACGTGTTCATTAGCTATCGTGTTTACGTAACGAATTCTCGTTCTTTTATTTTTAATTTTTCACACTTTTATATCTTTGCTATGAGTCTCTATAAAAGATATAAAAAACATCCACGATAAGCTACCAATTGGTCGAGATATGTTCCCCATTAAAAAAATCTTCATTAACATGTGAATGTTGTATTTGTTTAATTTCATTATTAGTATCATATAATAACGATGAATACTTAAGATACGCTTGAGGTCTCCAAGGTTCTTTCACCACATTTTCTCCAAACTTTTTCTCTAAAATTCCAGTTAAAATGAAATATAAGTGCAATCCATACTGTTCGCTTCTACTATAAGAGAATAGAAACGTTTTCTCGCTAGGAAGGGTGGCAAGTAACTACAAAGGAGGGCAAGTGAGCCGGTTTTACGGCGTTGAAGAAAAACTGCTAACATTCCGGCAAGCCAGTGAGATTTCTTTCGAATTATTGATAACTCTTAGCTTGGAGGTATATCGTAGACTAACTTCGTGTTATAATGCACTAATTTTATTTGAATATCCATTATACATAAAATGTGCTAACAACATTAAAAGCAATGACACACGAGATCCTTAGATTTGAAAGCAGATAAAAAATAAAAATAATACAGATGAAGAAAAAATAAATGAAACATACTGTAGTTTCATAATTGAAAACAAATCCAACTCAAGGATTCAAATGGTATAAGTATAGTCCCAGAGACAAGACAAAAGGAACCAAAAGGATCGACGCCGGTAAGCTAAAACAAATAAAAAAACTAAGGCAGATTGTTTCGAACGGACTTATTATTATGTTGGCGACCTACCGCCGCCGACGCACCGGGCAGCCAACATTCGAAAAATTAATCCACTTTAAAAGCAACTTTTTTGTATTCAATATTCATAATAAACTAGCCGTTATATATGGAATGCAATAATCGTATCCCGCATCGGTTAAAGTTTATGAAAATGTTTTGTAAGCTTATTATATCATTTGTTGAACTAAGCTGATATTTATGTTTGTTTTGGTATAGTGAAGAATTTTACGGATGTCCATTACCATAATATTGTTTGGAATTTGAAAAAACTTATTACGGAAACAATTTATTTTTTTGCTTTGTAATATAATACTCACTACAGTATCGTTTGTGACCATGACCTAACCTCGAAACAACTAGAATTCTGGGACCACGAAAGCGTTCGTAAAACTAATGAATTATTTATAAACGAAAAAATTCCAAAACAAAACGTGTTCAAATAATATTTTCACTATAGTTTCTATTTTTATCAATACTTCAGAGAATGTTCTTCGAAGCAAAGAAGTCTAACAAGTGATTTGGACATAACTCTTCTCAATCATTACCCTTGGAGCATAATAATATTATTAAACATCCGTCGAAGGTAATAATTTGTTCCCTGTTGCGTTAACCTTCATTAGGACAAAGGCAGGTACAAGTTTTTTCAACTCGCTCTCTTGTTCCAGGACCGTAACAATGATCCAACTATTTTATTTTATCTATGACTAATTTTCTTTGGGATATTTTATTTATTCGTATTTATCAATATATTAACCAAGAATGTCGACAGTAAAAAAAAGGCCTCACTTCAGATATTATGTTAAAGAATTTGTAGGATCCAAAGATCTTGATGAGTTTTATTAAATAATCAGTCGGTCTATTGACCATATTAAAAGTTAGGCTTATACTATTTCTACACTCCTTCCCCTCAGCTTACTGCTACTTTTTCCTTCCTATGCTGATAGCCTTGAGAGGCTATATCAGCTTCTCCTTGACGTGATTACTGCTATGATTCCCTATCTATTTCCGAAATTCCTACTATTTTTTAAGACGGAATGCCGCCACCTGCTTTGTGACATTAGTTATATGTATCATTACGCATTGTTATTATTTCGGGGCATAAATAGACAGGTTGAAGGTACCTCCTGCCCGTGCAGGCACACAAGACCCCAACCTGCAGGATATTTTTCCATTAAAAATTAAGTTGCCATAATCAATTGAGTCACCGTAGTTTTTTTAAAGAATAACTTGCGTGTATTAAAAAAAAATCATGAGTGATTCGATAATATTATGTGGGGTGTAAATCTCGTTTTTATGTTAAGTATTTGACCTGCAAATACTCTAAGCGAACATGAAAAAGCTTTATTGAAGCCCTTTGATTCTGTGAGATTGTGATGCGAGGCCTCCATTTTGGGACCGAATCCTACGACCCGACTGGGAGCTCGTTTGCATATAAGACAGATCTAGTATCGGGACTAAACCTAAATAAATGGTTTCCACATGTAAAAGGAAACAATTTCAAATGTCGTAGAAATAGCATGCAGGAAAATTAACCTTGTTGTTTGAAAAAAAAAATGTTCTGACATTTTACCTTTTTTGTATTTTTTTGTATAGGCATTAACATAGATATGTACATAACATAGAATACACTTAATGTTATTAATTTAAGTGTTGCTCGATTTATCAATAACAATTACATCTATCTATATAAGTATATATAAAAATGAATTGCTGTTCGTTATTCTCGCTAAAGCTCGAGAACGGCTGGACCGATTTGGCTAATTTTGGTTTTGAATTGTTTGTGGAAGTCCAGAGAAAGTTTAAACGGTAGATAAATATGAAAATGCTCGGAATTAAATAAAAATAACAATTTTGTTTTGCCTTTGACATCAAAGGCCCCCGTCGGACTGATTCCTTTTGTTTGTTTTAAGTTTATTTTATACAAAAGTTTAGGTCTTTTATTTATCGATTGAGGCACTACGAAGTCTGCCGGGTCAGCTAGTCATAAATAAATAGACGGTGTAAGAACTTGGATTCCGATTTCTGTACTCGCAAAGTCGAAGGCAATCAATGCTGGAATAGATACAGCATAGACATTTAAGGTGACACACCACCGAATATATAAATATTTATAAAACGATTACCAACCAATTATCATTAACGATTAAATTTCGTTATCATTGTGCACACTGTTTGTAATTAATATTTTGAAAATTAAATTGTTCTTAAACTCACTACGCGACATATGAAATTTACAAATTGTTTTCGTTACTACAATACAAAAATTAGCCGTCACAATTGTGCTGTTGAAGTCAATGGAAAAGAAAGATGAAAGAAATGCGAACGTGATGATAATATAAAAGAGAATGGCTACACAACAGACGAATGAAACAGAAGATAACAACAATAATGAAGCTTAATGAATGAATCCAAATAATACAAATGCATTGTTTGCTAGTTTGATATTGTGTAATGCAACGCATACGGGTTGAAAGTCAGTTTTTTAAACAGGGGACGATCACCATTTTCCGTAATTTATAATAAATATCGTGGAATAAACTTCAAATCATTCAATGCCGTTTTTGCAGGATAGCCGTCGAAGCACGGTGGTTCGTGAGGAACGTGGATCTCCGAAGTAACACGGAGCTAGATTCCATCAGTAAGTATCAGTCGGCATCAGTGCGGCATTTCGAGAAACCGGCAAGACACGAAAACCTTCTTGTCCTGGCCGCCGTTAAGTACATACCCGATCCTACGGACCGAATGGTAAACGGTCTTCGTTCTCGTCGAACCCGTCGCTTGCGACGAAGGGCTCGACGAGTAAATTAGCCCACAGACACAGCCCACTGAGTTTCTCGCCAGACCTTCTCAGTGGGTCACGCTTCCGATCCGGTGGTAGATTCTGAGAAGCACTGCTCTAGCTAGGGTTCGTGTTAGCAACATCGTCACCTACTCGTTCGGTTACGCTGGCATAGGCTACCAACATAGGTGGAAAAAAAAAGAAAATGAAATAAAATTTAAATGATGCTTAGTGGAATCAGCCAAGTTTATAAAGTATATTGCTATCGACTTCAAAAACACCGTTATATCAGTGTTAATTGATATTTTTTTACTATTTATAATTCGTTCCGCATACAAATTTACGGCCTGGACAGACTTGGAATATACAATAAGTGCCACTTATCCGACTTCGGATGAGATACGACTTTTGTACACATTCTACTTTAAGCTTCCGAGTTATGACCACAATAAACTGAAACGAGAAATTTGTTTCGTACATAAACAGTAAACAACTCAGTATTACTTAAGTTACTTGCTAATACAAGAATAATTGAATAATAAATAAAGAAGGAAGTCGTTGTAATTTATATTACATGCTATAGTAACAAAATAATATAATAAACATGAGTCTTTGTTATTTATATTGTATTAGTGTTTTTGTATGTCGAGAATCCGCAATTACTTGGCGATTGGCGACCGCAACCCACGCTTGATATAGATGATTTTCCCATTAAGCTTTTGCCACATTATGTCAAAACTCAGCACTAGCTCGTCTGTAGAAGCATTTCCCATGTGTCCTTTATAATATAATCATTATTCATTAACTTCCGATAAGTAAGCATGCATACCAGTATCTACTTTATACAACATTTTCTTTATTCTTCTTCTTTTCTTGCCTTTATCCCACATTATGTGGGGTCGGGGTAGCCTGTCCCTTTATTATACTGCATAGAATTTAGCATGAGTTTTACGACCGGCCACCTGCTTCACGTGGACCCTCCTTGAGTTACGAGTATATCTCTAGTAGCATATCCATTACAACGTGCCATGGCGAGTGACTTTTCTGTTCCTTCTTCTGGTATTATTATGGTATTATATCTGGTATTATTATCTGGTATTATTACGGTATTATATCTGGTATTATTATCTGGTATTATTATTACTATACATTAGTAGAATTCGATCACGTCTCTGTGACTATTGCTAAAAACATCATTTGTTTGAGACCACTCGTACTACTGCATACTAACTAGTGTACTAAGTTTCATTTTAATTGGATAAATTGTTTAGGAATGCATAAAAGATAAAAATTAAAAAAATATAATTCCTATTTAATTAATTATCATAAACCTAAATAACATTTTTCACATTTCAAAAAAGTGCAAGTGTGTGGAATTTTGTTTCTCATCTTGAACAGGACGGAATTCGATACAATCATTAATTCCCTTCTATTTCAACGATTTCATATAATTTCCAAAAATCCTTCCTTAGTTGGTGCTTTGAGCATTAATTACCGAGATGTCAAGATTGTAGTACCATCAGCTTAAGCTCTGTATTATGAGTTAATCATTCAGGACAAATATGTAATTATATATGTACAAATAAAGTGTTATGACTTATTCCGTTGTGTCAAGTATGAATCTAAATCGATCTCACCAACCCACATAATATTTATAGCTGATTACTTTGAGAAGCAACTTATCATTTGATTCACTTGGCAAAAATAACATGTTTTAGCCAGATAAATATTTGGAGATAGACAAGTATAAGTGTTTTTTTATTGGAAGCTTTTAAGCGGAATATATTTAACAAAAACAATGTTAAAGATCATGATAAAGAAATGGAAACGTATGATCGAAAGAAGCCAGTAATTACTTTTCTAGTGGATGAAGTTAATCGGCTTAATAGAGGCCGAGCTAAGAAGTCAGTAGTGTTTGTGGCTGAAGATAAAGACGTGGACACAAAAGCAGATGCCCCTTCGGCTTGTGTCTACAGCCCCTTTACTTTAAGACTCCGGGGTGAACGTTTAAGCTGACGACGATTGCCCCTCACAAAAGGCGGCCGTCGTGCCACCGCCTTCGCTTCTTCCGAATGGATTCTAAAGAAAACGAATCTCATTTCGTATCGGGGACTCATTGTTTGAAATTCTTTCACAATTGCTTTTTAAATTTGACAATTTTCTTTGGCTGATTAAAGACTCTCAGCTCTTTTGTAGTTTAGTCCGTATTCATTAGTTCTCTCCATATATTTGAAGATTTTCGGTATTATATAGAAGCACAATTGCATATCTAGGTCCAGTCAGTGCGATCATTCTACTTACGCGCTTTTATTAAAGATAATAAGGATAAAAGGAATCTATAAATCATACCAATAGTCCTATTTGGATTTTCGTGACAGGAAAACTTCAAATTTCGTGTTCGATTATCGTTAATAATTATTCATAACGTAATCGCCTTGCTATCCGCTCCATTATTTTAATTTATTAGAGTGCACGACTACGCTGTCATTCACATCCTAATTACCCAAAAAGTATTCAAAATTCAGTGTGAACAAGTCCCACAATGAAGTCACTGACACAGTTCCGTGGCTCGTACTGGTCGTGTACACCCTGCTCGTAGCTTTTATTTAAAAAACATTTTGATTGATGTGACGTTAAAATACAACACACGCCTTTGTATGTTCTTCTAACTATATATGTATATAAATTAAAGTCAAAGTTTGTGTACATGTTTTCCTATATGCATTCCTAAATAAATTTATGAATGTGATGAATCTTGGTACAGTTGTTGTTGGAACACTAGGAAAAATTTAGTCATAGTACCATTGAATCGCGATTGATGGCCAGCGATTAGTTTCGAGAAATCAATGTTCTTCATACAATTAGAGAAGAGTGACGGAAGTGCACTTGTCTATACTTAATATTATAAAGAGGAAACATTTGTTTGTTTGTTTGTATTGAATAGGTTCCGAAACTACTGAACCGATTTAAAAAAATCTTTCACTATTTGAAAGCTACACTATTCCCGAGTGGCATAGGCAACTTTTTTTGAAATAAATGAGGGTTCCTTACTGAAACTCCAATAATGTAACCCAAGGTGTAAAAAAATTACCTAAAATATTCGTTACATCGCGTGCCCTGCGAAAACTATTTATGAGAGAATAAAATAATGTACTACGACTTTGTAGAACACATTATTATTTACAAAAAGTGTCGCGACAGCATATTTCCAACTATTATAGTTATGCCGCAATAAGTGTTCTTTTATTTTAAACAATAAAACAACGTCAAATATCGTTGAAATTTTTGTTAAAGACCCGAGCGGAGCTGGAGCGTTCCGCTTGTTTTGAATAAATCACAACAAATATTACCTTATTACAATTCAACGGTCTAAAATACAAAAGAAAAATACCTACCCTCATTATTGTAATGTGGCCGTTAAAGTGCGATTCCGGTCGAACTCAGTATCTCTTTTGAAGAGATTTTGCATTAGAGGTATTATCATCCGAATATTTCATTTCATATTTCATGTGAATATTTCCGATACACATTATTAAATAACTTTATGTTTTGGGTTCCTTAAGTGTTCAAGTTTATCTTTAGATATTCTTAACGAATAGAAGCATTTTTTTAAGGAAGCCAATATATAATATCTCATCCGTTTATCTGTGGTATTCTAAAGAAATAATCCAATCCAAGAACGAAATTAAAACGGGCACGCAACAAAATATCTTCAAATAGGGTCAACCACCTTTACGGCAGACGTTCACGGGCTGCTCATATCTTGACTTTTGCTTCAATTCGTTATATAAACGAGTTTCAATGGTTAACGTTTTCGAGACTTTTAATAACTATTAATTCCCCATACCACTTTAATGTAATGTGACGTAAAGCAATTCTGTTGTATATTTTATAATGTATGACTTAATATTTAGCGCCACTACATTGGGAGCTGGGCGCCAAAGCACCTTGGCAAGCTGCCTACGATTTTGATGAGTGCTCGTCCTGTGACCCCTGTGATGAGCGGAAGCGATCGTAATAAAAAAATAAAGCAGGACAATCTTGTCACGAACATGCGTCATTTTGTCCAGTCATTTTCGTATTTTGGCGACCGAGTTACTTTTTTATTGCTTAGATGGGTGGACGAGCTGACAGCCCACCTGGTGTTAAGTGGTTACTCGAGCCCATAGACATCTACAACGTAAATGCGCCACCCACCTCGAGATAAGTTCTAAGGTCTCAAGTATAGTTACAACGGCTGCCCTACCCTTCGAACCGAAATGCATTAGTGCTTCACGGCAGAAATAGGCAGGGTGGTGGTACCTACCCGTGCGGACTCACAAGAGGTCCTACCACCAGTAAAACTTACTTTAATCTTACTTTAAACTTACTTACTTTAATCTCACTTCGATGCTTTTTCTGGATTATTTTTATCAAAATTACTTCATTATCAGTATCATCAATATGTCAAGATGGAAATTCTCTTCTTCGTTCTTGAGTCGTTTGTTTAATGTCGTATTATTGTTGGTATCGTAATTTATTCTGCTAATAATTCTGTTTCGGATAGTCGTAGCACTAATACAATTAAAACTTCTCTTGTGGTTGAAACGATCATCGGCACTGAAGTATTGTCGAATTTCGAATTGATCCATTAAATCATCTTTTCGCATGAAAAATGTAAAATTTCCAAAAATATTCGAAATTGAGGTAATGCGGAATCATTTGATATAATTTGGTATCACCAGTATTTTTCTAATAAATACTGTCAAAAGAGCGTAGTTTATAATTCATTTTTTTTTGTTTTACCTATGTTTGGACTACTATTAACAAAATTAATACATAATTTTATCTTACTTTAAAAGACAGATAATATAACTGGTAAAAAATAAAAAATTAACGTTGCAAAGATGATTAATATTAAAAATATTACATGTTAAACCTTTAAAACACTCTCCTGTAAAATTAGTAAGTTTTCAGATTATACAGTTTTAATGCGAGAAGACGAAATGTGATGAATTTCTCTGCCAAAAAAGTTATCAAATTGAAGCAAAAACCATTTGATACAAACAATCAATTGTGCCACAAACATCATAATGATCTAGAAGGTTCATTATCGGTCACCAGTAGTTAACAGATACATATAACAGAACAAGGTTATTGCGCCGATAAGAATATCAAGCAGTACTGCTGCAGCTTAAACAAACACGTGATGATGAAATAACTCACGTTCATAACAAGACTTATATTATATTATAGATAATTATATTAACTTATTAAAACAGGTTGAATACAGAACATTCATGTCTGGCGATACACAACTTATACAGTTGTTTAAATATTGCAACTAGTGTTGTACCCGCAAAACTTAGATTTTCCTCGTGACTTTTATTACAGAAGTCACGGTATGGCATTATACATAGTAGACATAGAGTAGTAGACATCAGAGACATAGAGTCAAACATGTATGTTCTCAAATTGTTAGATTTTAACTGGTTCTAAAGAATAAAATATATATGCGATCTATTTCGGATAATACTCGTATATCATTAAATACAAAAATAAATAATAGTTTAATAAAACTAACAAAATACGCTTTTATTATATATTTGCTTATTATATAATAATATATGCTTTTCAGGATATTATCAAATATCTGTTCATAAAATATTTATAACTACTGATACCATGCACCCCACGCTTTTTTTTACAATAAAATCATTTTTTCTTACTTACACCATTTTTATTTCAAATTTATTAAAATTTATTTTCTATTATTTAGTTGGATTTTCTATAAAACCGTATTTTTAAACTATTATATAACGTCATAACGTAATAGCGTTAGTTTTTTTAAACTATTATTTATTTTTCATTTTTTAGTTGAATTTAAAATTTTTCAATATTTTTTTTATAATTGAATTGTCATGGGGCCTTAATAAGTATACCAAATTACGAGTTAATCCGACGTTTTGAAGGGTTTCAAAATCATGTTCAAAGATTCCATTACAAACATACATACGTCTGAAGTTAATAAAAGCGTATTAAAAACGAGTGCCGTCGGGAGATTCCTTCATTGGAACAAAGATACTTATTATCAACACATTTAATCTTTTATTTACAGTGGAATACTTATTAAATTAAATAATAATTTAAAATAGTGTTATTTATATAAAAAAATATAATTTATTTAAGTTATAAAATTAAAGTCGCACAATGCTGGAATTTCCTTTCCTATATAATAGAAAAAGAGAGAGAGAGAGAGCCTCATTAAGAGAGCACGACAAAATTTTCGTTACTTGACGATTTATATCAGTCAAACTACTAATAAGCCGCGTTACGGAAATTCCTTTATAAAACTATATTTGAATCCGTATAAACGTATTTCTAAAATTACTAGTGGCCCCGCAGTAGTCGAGATTCGACTATAATAATTGAAATTATAAGTTTAAACATTATTATGGTTCTATTGTCAAACACTATTATATTTCGATAATATAATCACAGTATTCGCCAAAACTGCACTATAGATCAATAGTATTAATGACAAACAATATTAATCTTTTTTCAATTCGACCACAGACTTTAAACAATAACAAAAGTTTCCCAATTGACAGTAAACAAAGAGCATATTTTTATGTATGTGTTGTGTCAAATATACGGTAGTGTGCGTGATGTTTTCTTTATTGATTTAATGTATCTTTTATGCATTATTTAAAAAAAAAATTAGCATTGTGCACTTTTGCTCTATATTCTCTATAAGTGTGAAAAATTTCATACTCCTCCGTCCGCGCAATTTTCGTAAAAAGGGATACAAAGTTTTTGCTTCATGTATTTAATATATTTTTAAAATTATTAAATCCGACTCTTATATTTCTGATGTCGTGATTTAAATCCCCAAAGTGTTAGTGTATACTTTTTAGATGACGAACTCAAGTATATGTTATTAGTTATATGTGTGCGCGCTTGATCACTCGAGCAAGGCAAGCTACTACGTACAAGACCTTCACGTAATTCTTCCTATAATCAAGTTTGAAGGGAATGTTTGTGTCATATTTACTGGCGAATGTGTCTGACGTGGCTTGGGTCTGGCCACGACATTTTGTTATCGAGTTTATATTGAATGACAGCTTTTGTACATGGGCCTCTATAGCATCAAAGCGCCTATTCTCCGCCCTCCTGTTCGGTGCTCACGTTGTATTTCTATCATAATAGTCCCACGGCCGTATCCAGAAAACATACATTGTCAAACCTCTTGCCTCTATCGCGAGCACTAGACAATTGAAGTAAACGCGTATAATACACGAAAATGTTATCTAAAAAAGTCTGTATATGAAGCAAGAGCGATTTATTTATTTTTATTTATTTATTTATAGTTTATGCACAAAACAAAACTTGTACACAGGCGGACTTAATGCCATGGGCATTCTCTTCCAGTCGACCATAGGGTGGTGCAGAGATAATGCATAGTAGGTACATTAACAAAAGAATAACAAACAACAACAAAAAACAAAACAATAACAAAATCAAAACAAAAATCTTCCTTAAAATAACATCTCAGTATACACATAATGTTAAATATAGGTACTTATGTAGATAACATATGACTTTGTATGCATAAATAAACAAACTACAATTTGATATACCTATGTATAAAATAGTAAAATACATACATACACATGATTACACACAATATAATATACATGTAAAGTAATAATATATATTGTAATAATATATGTATTTGAATGTGTATTACATGAAAATACACAATTTAGTATGATAGTTAAGAATGGCTAAAAGTAAAAAAAAAAATTAAATTTAAAAATAAAATAAATTAGTTTGGAGATGATTCTTCCAGTTTTTTGTGGTTGTATTCGCGAACTTTGAGTTTAAAAGTAAAGCGATTGCTAGTCATCCTGATTTCTTTGGGAAGCGAATTCCATAATATTATGGACTGTACAAAGAAAGAAGAATGTAAAAATCTGAGCGATGGATAGGACATTGTAAGAGACGATTATGTGAAGAACGTAGACTTTTCTCATGGCTTGCGTTCAAATATCTAAAATGCGATTTTAAGTAAGAGGGTGAGGAGGCAGAGTCCAAATGAGAAAACAAGGTACTCAGCGCTATCTCCTCTCTACGCTGACGGATTTATATGTTTGAGAAATATGTCGAATTCATAAAATATTCATTCATTAACCAGTTCGTTACAAAAACGAATCCTGCGTATGTTTTAAAACCGTTTTCATCTCTATATTGAGACGTTATAACGGAGAAATTTCATCGGCCTAAAATTAGAAAGGCTGGCTGAAACGGACAAGATCCCGTTGTCACTTAAAATAAATAACCGCTCACTTAAATTTCCTGTTTATTTTCGTTCCCCCACTTCGCATGGTGACATTATGAGCGCTTCCAAATGTTAATTCGTTGGGTTCGAAGACATTTAAAGGTATAATTTCTTTTAAAAAAGAACACTTTTTTTTTAATTAAACCTACAACATTTATAATGTGGGATTAATAAGGTTTTAGTGTTTTTGTTGTTTAATTAGTAAGAACAGTCGTGATTTTGTGCTGGCGAAATATGCTTCAACATATTTCGGACAAATGTATTATTATGATTTTTTTCTTTTTTCTTGAGACGGTCCTGATGTGCGACTTAAATTGTGAGTGTAATTATTTTGTTATTCATTTTTTAGAAAAATTTAATGATGTTTTGGGATTACCTTAAAATATTATTATTGTAAGACAAGTCTATGTAAAAGAAAGACTCTTCACTATCTTCACTTTTTTCTTCATATTGCCCGTTAAGACATACAAAACTCGAAAACTAATTCAAAGATCCACGAAAGAATGCAGAGAGGTTGTCTCAATTAGATGGCTCGACTAAATTCGCTTAACTCAAGAAAACAAGCTACATTACGCCCTCCAAAGGACCAACACTGATGGAGGAGTATCATAGACGAGAAATCAATTGATCTCACATCGGTGGAACCACGACCTTCGGTAATGAGGAAGACGACGCGAGGAAGAGCAGTACTGATACTGCTGAATGAATGTTGAATACATAAAAGGCATGCGATTAATTATTTACATGTTGTCTGTGTTTATTTTCACATTGGAAGCGCATGAGTTGTGTAAATATGTAAACGATGCTATTCAATGGAATGCGGTCGTCAAAATGCTTCTTGCACAGTTCACAAGAGTTTTCTAGAAATAACGCACTAATTTTATCACAGTACAATACAAGCAACACGATTCACTTGCAAAACGATCTCGATATCTTGAATATGGCAATTGTTAAACTAAATCTTAATACCTATATATAATAATTCTGTTCGCGTGTACATATTATGTTTGTGAACTAATTACTTTTTTTGTGTGCGTTCCAGTGAGTTCGAGAATGGTATAGATTCACAATGAAATGTAATAACTTTTTTATTAATTCATCATCATTCATGTTACTTAGTCTAAATGAAATTTTCGCTGTATTTTTTTGTTTTATTATAACTTTTTCTTAAGCCGTTTCATTAGAACAGGATAAGATTAATTTGAATTACAAATTCGGAAACACAGCTGTGAATTTTAAGGCCATTCCACCTTGTTTTACTTTCCTTTGAGGTCAACCTTAAGCGGTCAATGTCAAAAATTGTTCATTGATTCATTTTGTGGAACTCCTAATTGTTTTGTACAATGGCGGAAAGCAGTTACGAATACGTAACGAACCATTCAAGGTTACCTATTGACCTGGCAATAGCTAAGCTGTCATTATTATAAATGACCGGTCTAGTCAACGAAATTTACATCTATTCATTTGCGCCGTTAATTAGAAAAAGGAAATTGTATTCAGACTCTCGTGTTGGATACTCGATATTATTATTCATGAAAATATGTACTTTGTTCTTTGATGTCGAAGCTTTTGATACAAGGCTACAAGATGTTCGGTAAAGTCTGATCTATTGATTTCCAGAACCAGATCGGATGTCAAGGTGAGCCTTGAGTCGCGACAGAAACGAACGTTCAGTTTTGATAATCAATTTGTAGACAACTTTTTTTTGTCCCTACCTATTCACTGGTTGCCTAAGGGCATCGAGATTCGTAATATCTTGATGCCTAAGGGGATATTTCAGATACGCGCGGACGGGTAGGTTAGCTCACGAGTTCAACCTGAGAGGATTTGCTAACACTAGCCCTAGCAAGAGCAGTGCTTCACAGAATCTACCGCCAGATCGGAATTGCGATCCATTGAGAAGATGGGCGAGAAACTCAGTGAGCTAATATAAACCTCGTTAGTGGCATCTGTGACTTACATCTCAAATAACATTATTCTTTAATAAATATATATTATCCGATACAGTATTATCAGAAGTCGTCGTGGCCTAAAAGATAAGACGTCCGTTGCATTTGTATCTATCGATGCAACGGTGTTCGAATCCCGCTGACAAGTACCAACTTTTCTAATGAAATACTTATATAACAAATGCTCACAATTCACTACCACAATGAAGGAATAACATCGTGTAATAAAAATAAAACCCCCAAAATAATAATTTGGGCAATTACTGTTGGTAGGACGTCTTGTGAGTCCGCACGGATAGGTACCACCACCCTGCCTATTTCTGCCGTGAAGCAGTAATGCGTTTCGGTTTGAAGGTTGGGGCAGCCGTTGTATTATACTGAGACCTTAGAACTTATATCTCAAGGTATGATGTGTTCACTGTCGGACGGATTCCTTTTGTTTGTTTTAAGTTTATTTCATACAAAAATTTAGGTCTTTTATTTATCGATTGAGGCACTACGAAGTCTGCCGGGTCAGCTAGTATGCAATAAAAAAAAATCTCCTTACCTTTCCAAGATTGACGAAGCCGTGGTCCCTGGCGACGGCATCGGCAACTTCTCTTCCTTCCGGTATGTGGACGGCCCATGTTGGCGTGTAATGCCCTAGTGTTGTTTCAATGTGCGACAGAACCGACACCAGGATCGAGAGTACGAGAACACCGCGCGCCATCGCACGGTCACACTCACCAGCTAGTACTTATCAACATTGCACATACACAAAACAGTTAAGGTCAACTTCGGTCCTAAAAAGTCTGATAGTATATTTAAAAAAAAAACACTCAGACTGTAGCTATTTAGATCTCTTCTATTTCATGTCAATCTTTGATATGTATGCCTAAAGTTAAATTAATTGTTTGCTTGTTTATGTATAATAATAAATAATTATACATAATTTTATAAAGAGGAAAGATTTGTTTGTTTGTATTGAATAGGCTCCGAAACTACTGAACCGATTTGAAAAATTCTTTTACTGTTTAGAAGCTATACTATTACCGAGTGACATAGGTTATAATCTTTTTTGAAAAAAATTAGGGATCCTTACTAAAACTCCAATAATGTAACCTAAGGTATAAAAAAATTACTTAAAATATTCTTTACATAGCGTGCCCTCCGAAAACTATTGATGATAGAATAAAATAATGTACTACGACTTTGTAGACCACATTATTATTTACAAAAAGTGTCGCGACCGCATGCTTCTAACTATTATAGTTATGCCGCAATAACTGTTCTTTTATTTTTAAAAATAAAACATCGTCAGATATCGTTGAATTTTTTGTTAAAAACCCGAGCGAAGCCGAAGCGGGCCGCTAGTTGTAATATAATTTAGCTGACTGACAGGGCTGTCCACTAGTTAGCACTCTTAAGTATTTTGCCGAGGCTTCGATTCCCAAATCGGACAAACATTTGTATGATTAACAGATTTATTTTCTCTTTGCTTGGGTGTTTATTATCTATACTTATGCGTCTATTTTAACGTATATAAGTATGAATATCAGGCCCTGGCACCCAAAACACAAGGAATCCTAATTTGGAGTTTGATGATCGTAGCGACTTGTGCCCTGTTATAATTATTAATAGGCAGCGGCTTGGCTCTATCCCTGGCATTGCTGCCGTCCATAAGCGACGGTAACCACTTACCATCAGGTGGGCGTATGCACGTCTGCCTATAAAGGCAATAAAAAAATTATTATTATTAATATTTAAAAAAAAATTTAGCATTCGAACCGAATGTGTCCAAATTAAGGAAAATGGACCGTGCGAAAAGTCCTAATTAAATTTTTGCACTACATATTTCCTGATTCGGCTTTTCGAGCGTAGCACTTCGAGTTAATTAATGTAAAATTTTCAACAAAAAAGTTGAAACAATTATTTCTTAGCAAGTCTCGCGTTTAATTTAGATTTGGAATTGCAAAGGGTATTTTTAGTAAACGGTATCAGAAAAACAACTTAAGCAACGCATTATATATTTGCTTTCTTAATAATGCCGTTTAATTAATATTGCGACATTGTCCAACTACGTCTTCTAACATGGAATAATTTACTGAATTGTCACCGGGGATTCGAATTTCTCTCCAATTTCGAATTCAATGGGTGCGGTTTTTGTGTAACGACTAACAATAAAACGTTCGTTCGAAGTAAATTACCAATCAGACGGAAATAGGTTTTCAGTGAATTAAAACTTGAAGAAACGAACCTTGCCAGCACTTTCGTAATAACTGGGTCAAGTATATAATATATGAAGGACAAAGCTACAGATCCCGACAGGGCTATCTTTGTATCGCTCTTTATTATCGAATCACAAGGAAATCATTAATCACTGCGTTCTATCAACGTACTTCAAACCTACTTTCCTGATAGTAATGCTCACTGACCTTTTCTTTGTAAACAATAAATCATAGAAAATTTATGTTTAAAATCAGTTTATGGTCGTAATTAGTGCGTTATTTTTTTTAATTATTAAACTGATTATAAAGTAATACTTGAATATTTATCTCATCATCTTTTATTGAACATACTTAATTTGTGGAAATATGGTTTTTCTTTTATAATATACATCTTATAATTTGTCCAAACCAGATAAAAATAGGTAAAAGAAACGGTTTATTCTTCAAATATTTACTGATAACCCCGTTGGGTGAGAGATATAAATACAATCAGTAGTGTCACGAACAACTTGAACGTTTTGTTCGAATGTGATAATTGTCGGAACTCTTGACTTGTGAAGTTTTGGCAAACTTGGCAAATGGTATTTAACCGATTTTAAAAACATTGATAATAAAGTGGATTCTTTAAAATCGAGCACAAATAAAAAAAAACTGAAAATGTTGTCGAAATTAATCAATAGATAACGGTTCTTTTCGTTGTTAACAGTGACGGCACGCGTTCTTAACTCATTTACATTGTCCTAAGCATGTTTTTAATATTTACAAATACGACTGCAAATATTTATAAAAAAAATCATAATAAAGTAGGACAGTCAACGCGTGTGGATGCTAGACTGCAATGTCGGCTATTTACAGTTAACATCCACAATTAATCAAGCAAACGCATACCATACGAGTTTGTAATTTACATAGCAAAACTATTGAGTTCTTAAGTAAATATGGAATTTGAAAGTAACGTTGGTAAACATTGAAACGCGAAGTTTATCTTATCTGTCTCCATCGGGCACGTTAGCTATCGTTGTGACAAATCCGTGCAATTTTATGTGCAGCCCACGTCGAAAAGCGGATGCTTCATCAATGGAATCCGATGGGAAGGACCAAGATTCCGTGGCACTTAGACAATAGCTGGCGGTGAGAGTCGGCGCCGCTGTGACGAGCGTTCACCTCTCGCATCCCGCCGGCTAGTTATCACTATTTATTAAATTATTTGTCGTGTTTACGTTATCAGAGAG
This sequence comes from Bombyx mandarina, assembly GCF_030267445.1. Classification (NCBI taxonomy): domain Eukaryota; kingdom Metazoa; phylum Arthropoda; class Insecta; order Lepidoptera; family Bombycidae; genus Bombyx; species Bombyx mandarina. Next base: position 5,735,505 of record NC_143227.1, on the reverse strand, counting down.
AACCACAACGCGGCACTGTGATGTTTTGCAGTAAACACTCACCGCGAGGAACACAGCACGACTGTCAAATGGCGCGTGAATAACACGATCTCGCGATGTGAAACGCGAGCTACACGTCCGCGCACGTGAAGCTGACTGGTTCGTTGCCACTACTTTGCTCTCGGTCGCACGTCGCGATTGGAGCGGGAGACGAAAACGATGTTGCCAAATTTTAATTTCGAAGAATTCTGGAATGTTGCGGCTTTAGTGATGATTGATCTTTTGATTTAGATTAATTCTTAGAAAGTCAACTTGAAAAAGAAATCTGGGAACATAATTTAGTACTTTTAATTTTGCAAAGAGTGGAAAGCCACAGAGTGTCACAGAATGTAATAAATTTTTTTCAGTGCAGGATAAATAAGTTCACATCGTACTCGATAGTAAGCGGAACCCATAGAAATCACAGTGTGGAATGTGGATTAATCAACTGGAAATACAAATTCAAAGATAAGTTATTCCCATTTCATTGAATTGCCTTTTTGTGATCTCAATACACAAGCATACAAGCATCATATCACGTCTTATCGGATTGCATTATCTGGTATGATGAGTGGATATCGTATGTTCTTTAATCGTCTAATCTGGTGTCCTTCGGTATCTACAAGTAAACAATTGCATACAGCACTGTTTGCCGTAACTATTATTGGCATCATAATTGACATGACAGTTCATGATACTATATTCTGTATGCACAAATGTCACGTGGCGCGCTGTAATTTCGCGTCTCATCTAAATATCTGGCTATGGTGTATCTATTCCAGCATTAATCGCCTTTGACTTTGCGAGTAGAGAAATCGGAATCCAAGCACCACTTACTTATTTCTGATTAAGTTCTTTGCATGATTCAAAACAAGTCGGCTTCCTCTCTGGTTTTTTTTTTTTTTTTGGTCAGGAGGAAATCGCCGGACTTCCGCCCTCCCCTGGGGATGAAGGGCGGGGCATGTCGGAGTCGAACTGACTAAAACCTCCTGTCGCTCAACAACCCGCGTCCGAACCTCGCATGAGACAGAACCCATGAAAAGGCAAAGGGGGGAAAGTGAGGCGTTTAGTGCGGAGCATATCTCTCCCATCACCCTCCCCCTCGGGACGCCGGACCGGTGGTCGTCGGCGCCACGACCACCAGCCCTCTCGGTCGGCAGGCTATCCGGAGCCCGCCTAGATGGCGCCGGTTAGAATGGGTTATCCTACGGAATACCCCGCTGGATCAAAACCAGCGTGGGTCGAGGATAGCCGGCCTTCCATCACCCGGATGCTCTTGCGTAAAACGCGTGCAGAGCAGCTTGCACGTCGTCTTCTTAGGCCCCCTTTGCCGGTCCCCAGACCGACGTGTAAAGGGGACCCGAAACACTTAGAGGGCCAGGGTTCCTCTCTGGTAGCATGAACGTGGTTCAAAGTATTTTAGTAGGGTTTCCACCGTGTTTTTATTTATTTAGTTTATTTAACTTTATGCACAGAGGTAAAGTGACTGACCTAACGCCTAAAGCATTATAATATACCATGGGTGGGTGGGTCTAACATGGGTGGTTTACACGGTGCTGTGGCAGATGCTTTTTTTTTTATTGCTTAGATGGGTGGACGAGCTCGCAGCCGACCTGGTGCTAAGTGGTTACTGGAGCCCATAGACATCTACAACGTGATATAAATTCCAAGGTCTCAAGTATATGATTGCTTTGCTATATGGATACAGTATACATGTATACACATAACATACAACGCCGTACATATTATATTATCATAATATGCAATTTATATATCCATATTCTTATGTATACATATTAATTAACATATTTATATAATACATAATATATTATATATTTACCAGAGATAAAAATACTAATAAAATGTATTATAGAAAAAGTATTTTGAACAAAAAATACCAACAAATTAGAATCCAAGTAAATTTTTTCGTTGTTTCAGCCAATTAACGTTTGCGGTATTGTTTGAAAATAGACAAAATTTTTTTTACTTTTTTGAGGTGTACGTACCCCTCATACCCCAGAAGTAAATAACGCTAATGTCGCCCACCCACCTTGAGACTCTGTTAGTCTCAATTCCATAGTACAACGGTTACCCCATCCTTCAAACCGAAATGCATTACTACTTCACGGCTAAAAAAGACAGGGTGAGGGTACCTACTAACTGTGCGAGCTCGCACGATGCCCTACATATTTCCAGCAACATTTATATTTATTTGATAGTCTTCATCTGTACTGCATCACACCATGAATTATGATACCCGAGGTCATAATCAAAGTCAAGGTCGAATTGTTTCATACAATAAAGGTCCTTGTCCTATCCTGGAGAAGTGTGGACGTCAGGACGGTTGCCGGTCGTAAAACTCATGCCAAATCTCTATCCAGCATGATAAGAAGACATGCCACACTGACCTTACATATGTGGGATAAAGACAAGAAAAAAAGAAGAAAGTTCTGCCCATCCATAAAGACCTCAAAACAGAACAAACGACTTGTTCTGTGATGTTGATGCATATGAATACATACCTAACAATGAATCAGAATTAAAAATAAGTTTGATCTGTGAATCACTTACATTACTCAATCAAATATTGACCAAATTGATTACTACGGTAATTTTATTGTATTCATGCTCAATTTTATTTTCGTAAGATGATTCTCAGAGTTTAGATACTACAGTAACTTAAAAGAAGAAAAGTATGCTTAAAATTGTAGGTCTGTCGCCGGGCATGCGAATTTACTAGACGGTCCGAATATTACTGTTCGAAACTTGTATTATGCAAACGTATCCAGAAATGTAGTTAGTGAGCTTCCGTCATTTGTCAAAAATGTATGTTCAATTCTCTGATAGCTACCTCTACACCTTCTGCTTATATAACGTCACTAATAAATGAAAACTTCCATTTGACTTCAGACTGAAGAAGGAAAGGCTTCGTGACTTCGTTAATAACTCCAATCTCCAGCTCCTAAGCTCTAGGTCTGCGAAGGTGCTTGTGTGCAAAGGAATTGTTCGAGATGAACCAATCATCTCCTTTCTACAACCGCACCACACACCACTGGAGCAGAGTTCATCCCAGCCACTTGAAGCTGCGTTTTTCGATAGTAATAAATCGCTTATTAAGTAATCACTTTTGGCACGTACCATCCGGCGCTGAAATGAGCTCCCTACAATGTGTTCTCAGAAGGCTATACAATTTTTTTTTTTCAAACAATGTTTGCAAAAGTGTCCAGGGCTTGACCATTCTCCTGGCATTGCAGTTTCCCATAAGCGACGGTAATCACTTAGCACTGAATAGGTTGTTAGTTGATCCCTATCTTAACATGTATAACTTCTCAATAAGGCAAGATATTTTAACATTATTAGACAATTCTCATATATTTTTTAAATTTTCTCTTCTTAGTTTTAGCTGATGTTTGATACTGGATGGATCAGAAGGCATGTTCAATGTTTTTTAAACAACTGTTTACTTTATATTCTACATCAAACCCTTCAAAGGTCTTTTATTGCTACTGGATACACCTGAAACGTCAATGTATCTCAAATAAATCTGCCCTATTTTGACCGGCAAAGGGCCTCCGGTTTTGCTCGGCCTCGCGACTAGAATACGTTATTATGGGTAGCAATATGAACGGAAAGAGTGAAATATGCTTTAGGATCATATAGATAGGATAATGCTCTGCAGAAAACTATGTACCACGGAGTTTGGAGATAGAACAGGAACATAAGGCGATTAAATTGAAACAATAAATATTGGCTTAATAAAAGTTTGTTATGAGCATAATAAATTAATTATGCAGATTATCATAAATTAAAGCAACTGCAACTTCATAACATTGAAATCAAGAGAAGATAAAGAGACTAGAGGTAGATAGAAGAGAAAGAAGATAAAGACAGATAAAGAGAGAAGATAAAAACACTTGGAGTATTTTGAAGATCGACAGCGATAAACGAAAAAAAGGAAGGAAAAGTAAGGTCATACGTAAGCCATATTTAACAATGAGATTAGAATTAAACTCAAGGAACAAATCAAACAGTAAAATAAGAGGGACTTTCAAATCGCACCGCTTCAAATCGAAAGAACATCCGCGCACAACCGCGTTGCAAAATGTAATAAGCGCCACAAACATTTTTGCCTACCTATTGCTAGTACATCGAGGGGTTATCTTAGCTTCAAACAGCAGAATCTAAGACCGGATCGGAATTGCGACCCACTCGCGAGGCACCATTGGCCTTCGAGAATTAACGAGCGAACTCAAGAATTTTGCACGTCATTACGGATGCTCCGGATCCATTAACGTTGCTTTTAGGCACCACAGGCACCGGTCACCGCCCTAGTCGAACCCGTCGCTTGCGACGCAGGGCCCGACGAGCGAATTAGCCCATAGACACAGCCCACTGAGTTTCTCGCCGGATCTTCTCAGTGAGTCGCGTTTCCGATCCCGTGGTAGATTCTGCGAAGCACTGCTCTTGCTAAGGTGTTAGCAACACTCCGGGTTTAGCCCCGTGAGCTCACCTACACACGTTAGGGTGAAGCGTAAATACCCTCTCAAGGCTATCAGCATAGGTAGAAAAAAAAAATTGATATGTTTCATACATTAAGCGATTATCAAAGAGAAGCGACGCCTGGTTTCACTATTAATTTAATTTTACTTTAATGCACACCAAAAGCATTAACATTACAAACACAACAACAATACAAAAGTACAATAGGTGAGTTTATCGAATGAAACGAAATACTATTTTTGAATATCATTACGATTCATAGGTAGACGTGTTTGAAAACAAAGCTTAATGTTAAAAGCTTATTATAAATGATACCGCTCGCTTCGTAAGCTCTATTCATATTCACAAACGTCGTATGTATCAGACTCGTATAAAGGTAGACATTAATATTGTAACAATTTTACCAATCTAAAGTATTCGGAAAACTCGAAAACTGCAAAAAAATTGTAAAACTGTGAATGTCACAAACGCAGGATTAAATCGTAAAATACATAATTTACTGTTTCGTAGTTTAAAATATGCATTCAAGACTTCTCTCGGCAGCGGCTTGCCCCTGCCACTGGCACTATCACTGTCCACCTGTTGTAAGTAGATGTGGGTCGTTATACGACCTCTAAAATAAATAAAAACAAAAAATGTACATTAAATCATAGAAGATTTTTTCTTATTGCTTAAATGGCTTCTAAGGTCTCAAGTATAGTTACACGCACAAACGTATTACTGCTTCACGGCAGAAATAGACAGGGCGAGGTCCTACCACCAGTAATTACGCAAATTATAATTTTGCCGGTTTCATTTTTATTACACAATGTTATTCCTTCACTGTGGAAGTCAATTGTGAAAATTTTTTGAGTACGTATTTCATTAGAAAAATTGGTACCCGCCTGTGATTCGAACACCGGTGCATCGCTCAACACGAGTGCACCGGACGTCTTATCATTTAGGCCACGACGACTTTAATGGGTGCTGTTGATTCCAAATTGGTCCTAACAACAACGCAAGATTATTCTAGTATTCGATGAAGCTAAAGTCGATTGGACAATTAATCAATGCCAAAAATGACTGCTATGCAAACACGGACGGATGGGCAAATGTGGTGCCCCTCTAATTTAATGGAGATCACGAAAAACCATAATCACTTGTTACCAAACAAATTTTAACAAGAGACTTAGTTGCGTTGACCTTTCTTCTATTGTCAATTAATAATTAAAATCGTATTTTAGAGCATAGGATATCTATTAAACAACAGATGAATGAAGAATTGAGGTTTTAACTAACGCATCGACGCCACGAGGTGGGTGGCGGCATTCAATGCAGATAAGTAAGGTAGCCATTAAAAGACTCCGCCTTTTTTTTCCTACCTATGCTGATAGCCTTGAGATGCTATTTCAGCGTCGCCTTAACTAGTAGATGAGCTCACGGGGCTCAAACCTGACGACGCTGCTAACACGAACCCTAGCAAGAGCCGTGCTTCGCAGAATCTACCACCGGATCGGAAACGCGACCCACTGAGAAGATCCGGCGAGAAACTCAGTGGGCTGTGTTAATTTACTCGTCGAGCCCTTCGTCGCAAGCGACGGGTTCGACGAGAACGATGACCGGTGCTTGAGGTACCTAAAAGCACCGTTAGTGGATCGGGAGGATCCGAAATGACGTGTTTGAGGCGACGCCGACTGCTTCCCATTCTGTCCGCAGGATCGGGAATGTAGTTACCGGTGGCCACGATGAGAGGGTTCTCGTGTCGTGCCGCTTTTTCAAAGTGGCTTAGAATCCGCCGGCAAAAATAGTTAACAGGTAAGTATACAATAGTGTATGATAGGTTTTATCACTAAAATCGTTAAAGATGTTATGGCGAATGTTAAAGGAATTGGCAACCACTTAAGTTCAGCGCGAAATTCAGATACATGATCAGTTTTACGTAAACTAAATATTAATGTAAATAAAAATTTTATAGACGCTTAATTTTACCAATTTATACTTCGGATAGATCAAGATCGCCGTGGAAGGATTGGAAGAAAGAGTAACTACAAGCGCAGCTTTAGTGATGGTTTGACGAAATGATATCGAACTGGAACAAACAAAACTAAAATCATCAATTTTAGAACCGTTGATACGACGCTATTACGTCACGACATTACGATTACATCAGAATACATCACAATAGTAGTTTAAATGACAGTTTAACAGTGACTGTGATAGACAAAACGTGCCTTGAATCACTTGAATAGATAGTGGATAAGACTGACTTTCTCGCCGGATCTTCTCAGTGGATCGCGAATCCGATCCGGTGGTAGATTCTGCGAAGCACTGCTCTTGCTAGGGCTAGTGTTAGCAAATTCTCTCAGGTTGAGGCCGTGAGCTCTCCTACCCGTCCGCGCGTAGCTGGAATCGCCTCTTAGCTACCAGCAAATAAGTAGGGGAAAATAGTGGATATATCAGTCATAGCCACTTGTCTGTGCCCTGGTATTATTTTGCTTTATCGTCAGACGGGTCGTATGCTCATCTTTTTTTTAAATAGTTTTTTTGATTGCTTAGATGGGTGGACGAGCTCACAGCCCACCTGGTGTTAAGTGGTTACTGGAGCCCATAGACATCTACAACGTAAATGCGCCATCCACCTTGAGATATAAGTTCTAAGGTCTCAGTATAGTTACAACGGCTGCCCCATCCTTCAAGTCGAAACGCATTACTGCTTCACGGCAGAAATAGGCGGGTGGTACCTACCCGTGCAGACTCACAAGAGGTCCTACCATCAGTATACCTGCCACCAATGTAAATAAAAAAAATGATTCACGGAAAAAAGAATTAATGTAATTAGTAGATTAATAAAATTTCAAACATTACTGTTCATCCAATTTAATCTATCAAGTCAACACATTTTTGTAATTACAACTTCGTAACTAAATTTACTGAGTTAATTTAACTGAAGTCCAAGGTTTTATTTGTGAAATCGAACGCTTCCTCGAAACTCCCCGGGGAACCCTGAAACTTTTTCCACAACAAGCAAAACTCGCTGTGATGTTAAGGAAAAGGTCATCTCACCTTTAATAATTCTTATGTGAAAATTCTAACATATTATATTAACAATACCACAGCTGCTCACTTATCTTAAGAAAATTCTTTTACTCTATCTCAGTCCTATCAAGTACGAGTTTAATGATTTCGTAACTATAACTTTGAAGTTCTAGATTTATCTATATATTAATACGTTAAGCAAAAACTTTGTATCCCTTTTTACGAAAATTGCGCGGACGGAGGAGTATGAAATTTTTGTACACTTACTGAGAATATAGAGAAGAAGTGCACAATGCTTATATTTTTTTTAAATAATAGATAAAAGATACATTAAATCAATAAAGAAAACATTACACACACTACATACCATGTATTTGACGCACACACGCATGCATACTATTTATTGTCAAACTTTTGTTCTTGACGTTTGTGGTCAAATTGAGAATAGATTAAATATTATTTGTCTTTATTAATATTTTTTTATAACGTAGCCTTGGCGAAATTTGTGATTATAGAAATCTATACTAATATTATAATCTATACTAATATTATAAAGAGGAAAGATTTGTTTGTTTGTTTGTTTCGAATAGGCTCCGAAACTACTGGACCGATTTGAAAAATTCTTTTTCCATTAGAAGCCGACATTGTCCCTGATGAACATAGGCTACTTTTTTTAAATTTTTTTTTTTTTTTTTGGTTTCATGTGTGTTTTAATGTTTCCGAAGCGAAGCGAGGGCGGGTCGCTAGTATAAAATACAATCTGAATAGTGTACAAACTTACAATTACAATTAATTATAGTCGAATTTCGACTACTGTGGGACCTCTAGTAAATGTTAAACTCTGTATTATAGAAAGGTACAGAAAGAGAAAGAGGGAAAGAGAGAAAAAATTCACATGGATAGAGATTATCGCTTTTTCGTTACATAGCGATTTCCATTATATCGGAAGTCTTAGTGCCAACCGTACTCGTCGAACTCGGAAAAAGTTCGACGTGCAACCTAACTCATGCATCAGCCCGCTGAGTTTCTCGCCGGATATTTTCAGCGGGTCGCGATTCCGATCCGGTAGTAGATTCATTCGCGACGCAGCTGCTCTTGATTTGTTAGGTCCCTTCGGAGGTACTCGGGCAGTTGTTAGCAAATCTCACCCCTCCTGGCTGAACATTTGCTCACCCACCTCTCCTGGTGCAACAGGAAAGGCCTCCAGGCCACCAGTAAACCTTCAATCATAAAAAAGGAACTCTTAGTAAGAAACTTATTCCCAATTAAAAAATATACAAAAGGATTGAATATTTAGCAGGGCATTCACTTTTTACGACTTCATAAGCGCGTATCTCACCATTCGTTTGCATGTCAAAACATAATATAGCACCATGAGAACGTGTTTTAAAGGCAGTGACCTTAAAGTTATCTATGAAATGCGGGCAAAAACTGTTTACAGATGATTGTAATTGTAAAATTGTACGGACAGAAAAACAAAAAGATTTATTGATTTGTATTGTTTCTTATTTTTAGGACTTATTTCAGAGTTAGATAAGTATCAAACTTCACCAAACGGGAATATATTTTTAGGCTACTTTAAAAAAAAAGCCTGTCACACAAATATTATTTAGCCTAACGGCAGGTCGAATTGGATCACCAGAGTCAACTAGATTTGCTTGATTATTGATTGATTATTTTTGATTGATTATTGATTGATTCTTTTTTAATTGCTTCGATGGGTGGCCGAGCTCACGGCCCTCCTGGTATCAAGTGGTTACCGGAGCCCATAGGTATCTACAACGTAAATGCCGCCACCCACCTTGAGACATGAGTTCTAAGTCTCAGTTTTTACAGTATAACGGCTGCCCCGCTCTTCAGACCGAAACGCATTACTGCTTCACGGCAGAATTGGCAAGGGTGGTGGTACCTACCTACCCATGTGGACTCACAAGAGGTCTTACCACCAATAAATATATCCACAGAAGGTTTCAGAGATACTCCTATAAATTGTGGAACCGTGACAAAGTGATCCATCTTCGCATTGATAGCGCTAACATTCTTTATTCGGCCACAATTTTTTTTGGTAACGCCAATAGGTCGACAAACTCCTCCTGACGGGTAGCAAGCGACTATCGAGCATTGAAACATGAAGCAAAATAAACCGTGCAGCTTCACTGAACACGTTATATCTGAAACCACAGTAATCTAGAATCCCAACAAATGCATTTTAATTAATTTCATATTTCTTGAACAAGTGACGTAACGGCAACTCGACGCTGCGATTCGTAGAACTCATTATGATGTGTATATAGCGTCAGGGACCCTAGACAATGTTAGTTTGTACTAGCGCAAAATTGATATGAGCAACGCAAAAGTCACAGGGCTTGTTCTATACATTTGCAAGCGTTAATCCACGATATAGGTAGGTACTACGCTAGCAGAAACTCCTCTAGGCCCTCAAATGGGTCGTGAGTTCCGTCTATCCAACTAGATCAACAGTTGTCGTGGCTTAAAGGATAAGACGTCCGGTGCATTCGTATCGAGCGATGCAATGGTGTTCGAATCCTGCTGGCAGTAACCAATTTTTCTAATGAAATACGTACTTAACAAATGTTTACGATTGACTTCCACGCTGAAGGGATAACAACGTGTAATAAAAATCAGTCCCGCAAATTATAATTTGCGTTATTACTGGTGGTAGGACCTTTTGTGATTCCGCACGGATAGGTACCACCACCCTGCCTATTTCTGCCGTGAAGCAGTAATTCGTTTCGATTCGAAGGGTGGGGCAGCCGTTGTACTGTTAAAACTGTGACCTTAGAACTCATGTCTCAAGGTAGGTAGCGACATTTACGTTGTAGATGTCTATGGTCTCCGGTAACCATTTAACATCAGCTGGGCCATGAGCTCGTCCACCCACCTAATCAATAATAATAAATAAATAAATAAATAAAAAGACAAAAATACACTACGTGCAAAGTAAACACATCATCATCATAAATACATATATCGTATAATAAGGTGAAAGTGTTGCGGTACTTATCATAGAGCACAACATATTTCACGAACACAAAATATTTGACAAATTCCTGGATCTCGCCAATGATAATTTCACTTAATGTTTACATATGAAAAAAAAAACCGGTAGCCTCTTTGTGCTATATCATATTTAAAAAAAAAAACCTTCTTCAAACGCAATACTTGTCTACTTACATCCGAATAATAATATGCTATCGCTATTGAGCTATTACGCTGTGCACCCTTGATCTGACAATTGATCAATTGCGACGTTTATCCTATCGTGAATAATATACTCAAAGTGCGGAGCCCACTCCACGGATGCTTACACACTTAAATTTCGTCTTTTCACACTCATGATATTGTAAATTCGAAGAAGGAAACCTTTATTATAGGTTTATCCTTATCAATAACCTTGCGAGAACAAAATGGCCGTCTTCGTCGACGGAGCCATGAAACTTGTAGATAATATAATAATAACATTAATAATAGTAATTATTCTTCCGATAATTGTGTTTAATAGCGAAAAGTTTCGACCATCGCCTTAAAAAACATTGGTTATCTAGCACCATTAGGCGCCTTGTGCAAAAAGCAGTTATCATTGATACGGCTCGTATTGTGAGGAAGACGAGCAGGTTTCCCAGTCTGAAGTCCTAACCACAAGTGACTTATGTCGTAGAGATCACTATATGAGTCGACTATTCTCAAAGCCGGCAATGTGAGTTTTGGACAATTATTGGTAAATCAGAAAAACGAATTATTGACTTTGTATTCCATTGGCAGTCACAAAACTCTTCTGAACGACATCTTAGATAAATAACAGGTTAAGTATTAACCTTTATTTAATGCAGGTTTTGAACCGTATTCTTTGCAGGAGACGATTATATTCAAATCAATCTGTATTGACATATCAATAACATTTTTTTGTCCAAATGCACAGATTGCCACCTTTGATAATAGACGACTCATATATTTGTATATACTATACCCTTGTAGGCAGACGAGCATACGGCCCACCTGATGGTGAGTGGTTACCGTTACCCATGGACTTCAGCAATGCCAGGGGCAGAACCAAGCCGCTGCCTACCCAATATCTATAAAGTATTTTTTTTACTTTTTAATATATGTATATACATATAACATATATTATTATATAGGTTGGAATAAATTATGATAATAATATATATTGTTACCGAATCCTGGCAACCCCCGACCGAGAGCCAGCGCTAAAACTATAAAAACGATCCCTCGCTGCGCCTTTGACTCCATTCCGACAGGAGCCCTCTTCTTCGATATAGCGAAGGCGTTCGACAAAGTCTGGCACAACGGTTTGATATACAAACTGTATAACATGGGAGTGCCAGACAGACTCGTGCTCATCATACGAGACTACTTGTCGAACCGTTCGTTCCGATATCGAGTCGAGGGAACGCGTTCCCGGCCCCGTCACGTCACAGCAGGAGTCCCGCAAGGCTCCGCCCTCTCCCCGTTACTATTCAGTTTGTATATCAACGATATACCCCGGTCTCCGGAGACCCATCTGGCGCTCTTCGCCGATGACACCGCCATCTACTACTCGTGTAGGAAGAAGGCGTTGCTTCATCGACGACTTCAGACCGCAGCTACCACCATGGGACAGTGGTTCCGGAAGTGGCGCATCGACATTAACCCCACGAAAAGCACAGCGGTGCTCTTCAAAAGGGGTCGCCCTCCGAACACCACGCTGAGCATCCCTCTCCCGACTAGGCGCGTCAACACCCCCGCCCCCGCCGTTCGCCCAATCACGATGTTCGACCAGCCCATACCGTGGGCCCCGAAGGTCAAATATTTAGGCGTCACCCTCGACAGTAGGATGACATTCCGCCCCCACATTAAGACGGTACGCGACCGTGCCGCCTTCATTCTAGGACGTCTCTACCCGATGATATGTAGGCGAAGTAAAATGTCCCTCAGAAATAAGGTGACACTCTACAAAACTTGCATACGCCCCGTCATGACCTATGCAAGTGTAGTGTTCGCTCACGCGGCCCGCATACACCTAAAAACATTTCAAATTATTCAATCCCGTTTTTGCAGGATAGCCGTCGGAGCCCCGTGGTTCGTCAGGAACGTCGACCTCCATGACGACCTGGACTTAGAGTCCATCAGTAAGTATCTTCAGTCGGCGTCCATGCGCCACTTCGATAAAGCGGCACGACACGAGAACCCTCTCATCGTGGCCGCCGGTAACTACATTCCCGATCCTGCGGACAGAATGGAAAGCAGTCGACGTCGCCCAAAACACGTTATCTCGGATCCTCCCGATCCACTAACGGTGCTTTTAGGTACTTCAAGCACCGGTCACCGTTCTCGTCGAACCCGTCGCTTGCGACGAAGGGCTCGACGAGTAAATTAACTCTCAGACACAGCCCACTGAGTTTCTCGCCGGATCTTCTCAGTGGGTCGCGTTTCCGATCCGGTGGTAGATTCTGCGAAGCACGACTCTTGCTAGGGTTCGTGTTAGCAACATCGTCAGGTTTGAGCCCCGTGAGCTCACCTACTAAAGTTAGGGTTACGCTGATATAGCCTCTCAAGGCTCTCAGCTTAGGTAGGAAAAAAAAAAAAAAAAAAAAAAAAAGCCTTTGCCTCTTTTTTGTGCGTGGCGTTCGCGTGTGCGGTTCTTGTTGAAACATGTTTGGGACTTGTGTAATTTTAACAGTTTTCGTTAATAGTAAATTGAAATCATTTTGTTAGAAGTTTTGTTAATTCAGTGAAACATAATTAGGCCAGTTCTGTATTATTTATTTCTTTTTGTTAACTACCTCACTTCTGGTCGATAATATCAGAATTGGGATAAAACCACGTGCTTTTGAAACGATGACAGGCCGTCGATCTAGAAAATACAAGCGTAATCATTCTCATCGACGCTGTCATGACCGCTCGAATTCTCGATTTAGGAGTTTGTTGCAATTATCATCGTCGCTATCGTGCTGTGTGTAGGAAGAGCAAGACACCTACGCCGCAGGATGTCTCCTGGCATAGTTCCGTGGAACCGTTGTTTAGAACATAATTATACTCGTGAGATCGTGAGATTAATGACCACTTTACCGGTACCGTCTAATCGCAATACGCTGTCGCACTCTTGTACCGAACGCCACGCGCAGTTATTTTTGCCACCAGCAGCAACGGTTTCCGTCGAAGGGGGTGACGCATGTGCACCTGAGTACCCTGGAACAGCGTCATGCAAATCGGCGGGTGTGTGTAGCAGTGCTGGTCAGCAGATGGACGGCGTGACGAACAGGATTATTGGAGCATTGCAGGTGCTATCTAAACTTTGACAATGGAGGCGCCTTCTGTCTGATTTGTTCACAGACGCAGGGCGTTGTGGCCGACGTGTGAGGTCACTAGCGAGTCGGCGCCGTGCTCCAGCAGGAGAGCGCAGAGCCGTGCAGACTGCACGTGTTGCTCGCGTGCCGCTACCTGCGCGCGCTCATCTGCTTCAGACGTGCATACTGCGCGTACTGCTCGCGTGCCGCTGGCTGCGCGCACTGATCGCGTGCCGCTGGCTGCGCGCACTGCTCGCGTGCCGCTGGCTGCGCGTACTGCTCGCGTGCCGCTACCTGCGCGCGCTCATCTGCTTCAGACGTGCATACTGCGCGTACTGCTCGCGTGCCGCTGGCTGCGCGTACTGCTCGCGTAGCGCTGGCTGCGCGCACTGCTCGCGTGCCGCTGGCTGCGCGCACTGCTCGCGTGCCGCTGGCTGCGCGTACTGCTCGCGTGCCGCTGGCTGCGTGCGCTCATCTACTTCTGGCGCGCATACTGCGCGTACTGCTCGCGTACCGCTGGCTGCGCGCACTGCTCGCGTGCCGCTGGCTGCGCGTACTGCTCGCGTGCCGCTGGCTGCGCGCGCTCATCTACTTCTGGCGCGCATACTGCGCGCACTGCTCGCGTACCGCTGGCTGCGCACACTGCTCGTGTACCGCTGGCTGCGCGCGCTCATCTACTTCTGGCGCGCATACTGCGCGTACTGCTCGCGTGCCGCTACCTGCGCGCGCTCACCTGCTTCAGACGTGCATACTGCGCGTACTGCTCGCGTGCCGCTGGCTACGCGCACTGCTCGCGTACCGCTGGCCGCGCGCACTGCTTGCGTGCCGCTGGCTGCGCACACTGCTCGCGTGCCGCTGGCTGCGCGCGCTCATCTACTTCTGGCGCGCATACTGCGCGCACTGCTCGCGTGCCGCTGGCTGCGCGCGCTCGCCTGCTTCAGACGTGCATACTGCACGTGTTGCTCGCGTGCTGCTGCATGCGCGCGCTCACCTACTTCTGACGTGCATACTGCACGTGTTGCTCGCATGCCGCCGACTGCACGGTGCTGTACAACTGGCAGTGACGCAGAGGGCGATGTCGCTTAGTCTGCGGCCTGCTGCTGCGGACTACCCAACGGATTGTCTATCAGGACGGTCGAGCGGGACGCCCGCCACACGTGGTGCAGCCTCGCATCGTGGGAGCAGACTGGAGCTGGGACGGCTGCCCTGCTTCCACATCATCCTTACGAGTGGACCCCGGTGACATGCAGCCTTTTCTTCGAAATTAATATGTGAAGGTCGAGGTGGGCACTTCGGTGCTTTACTTCCCATTTTTGAGGTTGAGGTGGGCACGACGGTGCTTTACTTCCCATTTTTGAGGTTGAGGTGGGCACGACGGTGCTTTACTTCCCGTTTATTTTTTTGAGCAGTATGGTAGATGCGGATTCGGCCGGATCTTGCGTCCCTACTGTTTAGCTGTGTTGTGTCGGTAATGTTCAGTATCTGTATCGGTGAATATTGCCGACAACAGCGCGCTACTGTTTTAGACGTTTCCTGTACGGGCTAACTCAGTAAAGGAATCGTGCAGGTGTCTCAAATTGCGCAGTTTGGGACAGTTGTGCGATATCCATTCTTCTCACTTCAAATGTTTATCTTTGGCTCGTCCTCGCTGCAGATGTAAGAGTGCACGCTTGCGTCTGTAGTAGGGATTCTAAATTTTAGAAAGTTTTAGAGCATTAAGGTCTGGGTGTAATTTTTTTTGTTACGTTACAGAGGGTGACCTTGTTGATGCAAGCTCTGACGTAGCTGGAAGAGATATGCTTCTGCTGAGAGATGAAGCGGTCGAGGACGCCTCGCCATCAGGAACGGCCGTGTTACCGAATCCTGGCAACCCCCGACCGAGAGCCAGCGCTAAAACTATAAAAACGATCCCTCGCTGCGCCTTTGCCTCTTTTTTGTGCGTGGCGTTCGCGTGTGCGGTTCTTGTTGAAACATGTTTGGGACTTGTGTAATTTTAACAGTTTTCGTTAATAGTAAATTGAAATCATTTTGTTAGAAGTTTTGTTAATTCAGTGAAACATAATTAGGCCAGTTCTGTATTATTTATTTCTTTTTGTTAACTACCTCACTTCTGGTCGATAATAATATATAATTGCGGTTTAACCCCTGGCAATGTCAATGTTTGGTAACGATGACCTAAATTTCTTTTCAATATCAATGTAATTATTGTTTCATTATTGATTACGTTTTGTCGTACGTAATAAATCGGATAAAAAGGAACAAGTTAAACTGAATTTTCCTTTAAGATAAAATGTAGAAGACAAAAAGAGTCGAATAAAGTACTACATATGACTACATATGAAAACTATTATTATTAGTTAAATGGTTTCGAAACTAGAGGAAATAAATTATAACAAAATAAAATGTCTGACTGAAGTATGTACATATTATGTAGCTACCGTGTCCGCCCATCAAGGGCTATAGAACGACGTTAATGGAACCACGAAACGCTACAAAGGGCACGCGAAGAGTCCTTTTATTCTCAAGAAAAGTGCTATCACTATTCCGGTTTACGATAATAAAATAACATAGTATAATTTTAATATGGCCATCTTAACTATAATAGTAATAAGTTAATATTGCTTAATTATTGAAATGGAACCTTAATCATTGGCAACATAACAACAAGATTATTTTTTTATTATTTTCACAGCCATTAAATTTTCTTTTTTCTTTTATTGGTAAATTGCGAAAAAAAATAATTTTTCCTTAATCATAACACTCATAAATAATAGCCAATAAACATTAATTCATAAATAGAGGATAAAATCGGGATGAACTCATTTATTTTTGCCGCGTTTTGTTTAGATACATAGGTTGTATTGTATTGTTATATTTATTTGCGCAATATTTATTTATATTATTATTTATTACTATTATAATTATATTCTATTAAAGTAGGTAAGGCATGTTTTATATGTAGTAAATCAGAAAATGTAACAGCTTACGTCTTTTATTGGTTCTATGTGAAATCTAAGGTGTAGAAAAGAACAGCCCACGTGATCTCATATATAAAAACCTTGAGATCTCAAAAATCTCATCCCAAATCGCATTCCCCGTTACGAAGTCAATAATGATTTTTCATCGGTCCGGACTAGTGGTATTGAGACTTATTAAAATTTTCTGTTTCGACATGGTCTATACAAAAAATAGTTTTTATTTTTTTATAGGAGGTAAAAGTCTCTGAAAAATGTTTTTTCCCTGTGCTTAATTCAATAACAAAAGAATATAGCAATCAGCATTTTAATACATATTGTGTTATTACTTTAAGACATGTTATTTTACATGAAGGTAAACAACCGTTTTGTAATTACCATTGAACATTAAGTAAGTTGGTGAAGCTCTAACAATATTAGAATTTTTATCTTTATTTTGCACTCCACAACCTACCTTTGTTATTTAGTTGTCAACTGAAATAAATTCATATTGCTATATCGCTATTTTATATCGCTCTACTTTCTTAGCAATGTTTTTTTAAAGAAACAAAAAAATTGATTTGCCGGCAACTTTAACTGACTAAGATAACTAGATATAAAATAGCTAGTATTTATTTTATAATTTTACACGCTTACAAGCTGAAAATTGTTTTTAAATTGCTGCGTTAAACGGAGTGTCGTACAGTTGGTATAAAAATAATTAATCATCGTCCATAGATGGCGTAAGTGGTATCGCTGTTTCAGCATGCAATCAAATGAATCAACCAATGACATTCCGAAAAGTGTCCCTAGTTTAGTGACGTCATTATTTCCACGTTGGAAGTTGTAGGGAAATGTCATGTTTCCTTTTATTTGTAAACTAGTTGTACATAAATAGTAATAAATAAATATTTATACAATAAAATATTTACCTCGTTGAAGTGCAATTATAAAATATGTTATATAAGTGAAGAAGTTTTATACTGTTTACAGTACTATGACCTCTACTGAGTTTTTATCGGAACAAAATGAATTCTAAAAATTTTCCGAAAATACAGGATTTTTTACTAAAGTATGTCTAGTAATAAGCATTACTAAATCAAAAGTGTAAAAAAATGGAATTCGAAGAAGGCCTCATGGTTAGTATCTTTCGTAATCTTTGATAGCTTATCAGAGCCAAGAGTAGATACTGAACGATCGTTCTTGCAGACGTACTATGAAGAAATAAGTTGCGTTCACCTCGTCTGCCTGTTTAGAGTGGCTTTCGTGAGCGCACGCCGCCACTTTTACCGTTACTTAGTCATTTCATTTTGTGAACAGTTCTTGTTCAGGCGCCGGTATCTGCACCTCACGTTTCACAGATCCTCTCACTGTTGTATCATCCTCACATTGTTATGTTTGTGTATTTATAAGAACAGTGGTTTTCCCTTAACGGCGTATTATTGCGAAGTGAGAAGTGATAATCTGGCTTGAAACAAACACGTCATAAATTAACTCGCGCTTAGACATTCCGGTTCGCGTAAACAAGATATTGCCAGCTAGGCACCATGCGGTCGCTACCTTTACCATATGCCGCACAGTAAATAGTTGAAAAAAGCCGACAATACTGTATCAAGATCCCAGTACTTTTTGATACTGCATAAAAACGTTTCCAGTTTTTTTTTTTCATACAAAAAATTTTGTTGTGATTCATAAATGTTGATGTAACATTGAAAAGTGAAGTGTATTCCAATATGGATAAAAAAGTGGACTTGTTGTCTCTGATAGAGGTAATCTTTATTTAAATTAAAAACATTCTAGTACTCTAAGCTTGATAATTCACAATAAACACTGATGCATTGGGCTGAGAACTGTTAATATTTTTTAATAATATAATTTATGCTCAATGCTTACATTGGGATATATCTAGTAATAACAATCATTCTTACTCAGAAATTGTGATGTAAACAATTTAAATTCAATTATGTGAATAACATGAGGTTACTTTTCTTGATCAAAATTAAAAAAAAAAGTGAATTAACACAACTGCATATGCTTTTATGTTAAATTTATTGCAACATGTACCTTTATAGAAAGTAAAAATAATTTTCATGAAATTTAATAATATTGCTTTAGAATTCTCAATTAAAATGATTGTGAATGTCTGTAAGTTATAAACTGAAACCAGTAAGAAACCTTTCACTTTGTACCATTTAGTTTTAAAATGAAAGTAATTCTTATCACTTTGATTCATACTTCAGATGTAACAAAGCCTTTCTAAAAGCCAAATATACATTTTTGGTTCGCATTGTATTTTAATGATCACTTGTTAATTATTTAAAAAGTCAGCTGGACTGTGAGCTCATTAGTCCCATTTATGCAAATGGTTATCACTTAAAACAAAATTACCTATAGCATAAAATACCTAAAATAGGTTGGGCAAAGTACATTTTTTTAATTGCTGAATATAGACAGACAAGCTTTTGGTCTGCCAAGTTTTAATGTTTGACAGGTGCATATTTGAATAGAATTAATGATGAAATTGTATTAGGTTATGGAAGAGTAGAATACTACCACCCAACTTAAGAGTTAATATTGAAGTATCATCTACGCAATACAAAATAAAGCCTATTCTGCCATAAAAATAAAAATCAGAAATAAAAATAATATAATTTAATCTAAGACAAAAGCGGATGATAATAATTACCTCACAAAAATTACTTGTTAAAATTTATATATTTTTTCGGAATTATTTTTGAAACTCACTTTCTATACTGTATATGTGGTTAAATAATATCAGTAATAAATATTAATTATGTATGTTAAAAACTAAATTTGTAATCATAATACATTGAACTGATGAATGACATACCAAAATAATTTTATTAGAAAATAATTTAGAGCATAAAATAATTAAAAAACAGAGAGCTGCTTATTATATAAAACATATTTCTCGCTAATTATATTTTAGAATATGTCTATGTTGAAAGAATTACTGGTTGAAATAAAAATTTACAATGTATGTATAAAATGATATAAATGCTTGATATAAATCCCCAGTGAACTCGTGACTTCAGTGATTCTTTAAGTTTTTTAATGAAAGTAATTTCCTTTTAGGGTACAATAATAAAAAGAAACCTATAAATCCCCAGTGAACTCGTGACTTCAGTGATTCTTTAAGTTTTTTAATGAAAGTAATTTTCTTTTAGGGTACAATAATAAAAAGAAACCTGCCACTAAACTGTGATCGTGTATATACGAGTATAATCATCTATTGTAATGAGAAATTATAAAAACAATTCTTGACACAGATCACATTAAACTAGCTATTTTAATACGCTTTTTTTACAATAAAAGAATATCATAAAATACTTTAATTACAGTCAGACACGTGGACGGCGCCAAATGAACTCATGGAGATATTCTCCATGGACCAGGACTATTTGGATTTTCTCGAAGAGTCAATTCCAGATTTCAACATTTGCTCTGAAAATATATCAGAAACCTCTAAAGCTATAAGTAGCACCTGTTCAGACAGTGGAATTTCCAGTGATCATGCTGAATTGTGAGTAACATAAAATATTTAAAACTATTCTACTTCTTCTTCTTTTTCTCCACCTTATCCCACTATGTGGGGTCGGCACAGCTAATTTTTCTCTTCCATTCTCTTCTATCAGCCGTCATCTCAACACTCACTCCTCTCTCTCTCTCTCATATCGTCATTCACACACTCCATCCATGTCTTCTTCGGTCGACCTCTTCCCCCTCTACCTTGCACTACCATTTCCATACATCTCCTACATTTAAAACTATTCTACATTGCAAAGATTAAATATTTTGGTAATTCATATAGTGCACTATTGGTCTTTCAGCATTTTGTCACAGAAAATGTTAATTAAATCTGAAGATCTTAAACTCGTTTATTGACGAGAATGACTCTAACTGGGAACCTCGGTTCGTTCTCGTCGAAGGGTTCGACGAGTAAATTAACCCACAGACCCAGCCCACTGAGTTTTTCGCCGGATCTTCCCAGTGGGTCGCGTTTCCGATCCGGTGGTAGATTCTGCGAAGCACGGTTCTTACTAGGGTTCCTGTTAGCAACGTTGTCAGGTTTGAGCCCCGTGAGCTCACCTACTAGTTAAGGTTACGCTGAAATAGCCTCTCAAGCTTTAGGCAGAAAAATAAAATAAACTGGGAACCCAAACCCATGGTCGTGATGTAGTCAAGATTACTAGCTACAATATAGCCAACAAATACAAGTTATATACATTAAATTCAGCTTAAGAACAAACTTGAAGTTCATTTAATTAAACTGCGCGTGTCTATTCATTATTCTTAACTACAGCCTATAAATCCGCTTGAAAAATAGGCATTGGGCACGAAAGTCCCGTTACCTTTTGCGTAGTTCTTTAAGCATTCGCCATAAAACTCATATTTCTATAGCAACGGCATGTGTAATATCATTAGCTGGGCAGAGCACTGACACGAAGACGATATATGTATGGTGACAACGCTTCGTGATTGTCCGTTGGGATTTTACGTAACGCCCCAGATTCATTATCGTATATGAGCTCAGTACGTTGTATAATAAATAGTTCATGCATTGTATTTTGTAACATGAAAGATTGCTTTCTGATCAGATAAATTGTTTTTAATATAATCGAACTTAAATATATTTAATCACATTCGAGGGGCACGTTTTTTAGTCCTTTTGAAGGCAGACGAGCTTAAGCCTTATCTGGGCTGACTGCTCACTGTTGCTCATGGACTTAATAGATATATACAAGCAGATGCTGCATATAATACCAGTATAACATCAGAACTGGTTAATACATTTTAACTTGAAAAATCACGCTGAAGCGTCCAAATATAATGGAACGCTAAGATACCTATCATTCCAAACTAATTGAGACTTTAACCTCAAGCAATATGGATGGAATTGACACTGTGATCTTTTTGGTAAGCGCTTAACACAAGAGTTTTTTAGTCCTTCGAACTATTTCAAGACTTGATAAGATAATAATAATCCTTTGTATATAGCATAAAAGTAACAACGGGACTTTTTTCCTTTTGCACCTACGACGTAGTGACTCATAAGTGCGTAATTTGAAAACACTATAATATTAAATTATCTTAACAATATGTTTTCTGGAAACTGCCTGATATTATTTGCTCGGTGAGTATGGCTTGAGATAACACGACCTTATCTTCGAGTTGTCTCTGCGAATATAATACCAAAAAAAATCTTCAGCAAATAATTTATATAATAAAATATTTGTTTCATAATATTGTAATAAAGCAATTTAGTGTAATATACTTTTCAAGGTCAAGACGTTTTTTGATTATAATTATCTTAATCGAGTTGCACCCGCGGTCCACCTCTGGTGATAAGATCGCCTCGATACCACAGAGCAATTTCTAGAAAAGACAGACACGATGCCTCGCAGAGAATGCTCAATTTATTTACCAGTAACAAAAACGGCTTAACTGTACCGGGGTATAAACTCGGATGCGAACCAGTCATATACCTTTCAGATTAAAACAATAAGATAAATGTTGTTCCGAAGAACTCCGACTGCATTTAGGCTCTGGTCAGACAGAGAAGCCAAGTGGTCGTAGCGCGACGTCCGTCAGTCCGATGTCACTTTAGCCATACCTGCCTACGCTGAGCTTTATATCATCTAAAGCTTCAAAGCGGGTTGTTGAGCTGCTAGTTGTAGTTTGACCAACTCCCAACTTGTCCTTCTACCGTCCCCCAATTCGGAGACGAGAGAGTGGGGCGAAATCACTTTGAGAAGGCGGCACGACATCAGAACCCTCGCGTGTCGTGGTTTCTGGAAATTACATACCCGATCCCGTAGACCGAATAGTAAATACGTCGTCCAAAACACGTCATTACGGATCCTCCCGATCCATTAACAGTGCTTTTAGGTACCACAAGCACCGGTCACCGTCCTCGTCGAACCCGTTGCTTGCGACGAAGGTCTCGACGAGTGAATTAACCCTCAGACACAGCCCACTGAGTTTCTCGCCGGATCTTCTCAGTGGGTCGCGTTTCCGATCCGGTGGTAGATTCTGCAAAGCACTGCTCTTGCTAGGGCCAGTGTTAGCAACACTGGTTTGAGCCCCGTGAGCTCACCTACACGTTAGAGCGAAGCTGAAATAGCCTCTCAAGGCTATCACCATAGGTAGAAAAAAAGGGAACGATTTCCTCATTTATTAAAAATCATTTGAACCCTTTGCTTGTCTAGTTATGTAGATTTATAAACAAAATTATTTTCAATATTCAAACGTTCAAAGAAAGCATGAGAGTTCGTGTGTCCATTCAGATTCGGTGAATCACAGCCATGACCATAACGTGCGACCAACTTACCGGGAGTATTAACATTCTACACGGAAACGCCCACTAACGACAAGCTACGCATGATAATAATAATCAGTGCTTTGAACTATGCTACGTCATACGTTGCACTGTGTTCCCAATAAATACCCCTGTATGTAGTTGGCATACTTATTATTAACAACTGTGTTGTAATTTGCTTATAATAGAAGTCGCATTTAATTAAACGAAACACTAGAGATTTGAATTTGACCGCGACATAAACAGGAAAATATTTATTTATATTTGTAGGAATAATATTATATGGGAAGAGTGCAACGGGTTGTATAAATTAAATCTAGACCTTGCAGAGGGGACTTAAAATGAAAGGTAGTTGAGTGAATACTGTCTGCTCCTGGCATTGCTGACGGTAACTAAAAAATGCAATAAATTAATATTTTACAAAAGTGCGGTATAAGAAAATCAAAATCAAACGATATCCTTAACCATTTTAGGACAACATATTATAAATAAATAGAATAGTTGTGTTCTTACAATTAACAAGTACAAAAAACAATTGAGTTTTCTAGAAAGAAATCGCATGTTTTGCTGACGATTTATAAATGGGGTCTGTGTAAAATTACATTTGTAATTGAGCGATTCAGTGTTTATTAGTTGACTTTGTAAATTTTTAATAGCACAACAAGGCTGTCGTACCAAATTTGAGGTTTTGATTTACATTGCATTGTCAACAAAAAATATGAGGATTGTAGCGTAGGCATATTTTGAACCCATATGAGCAGGTACCACAATACTACTTACTCATTTTGGACGCGATGCAGTCATACGTTTTGGTTTGAAGGGTGTGTTAACAGCTTTACATGACAATTGAGACCTCGAGGTCTTATATTAAGATGCCTTGCGCCCTTCATGGTGTGATATCTTGTAAGATCCAGCAATCACTACATCAGGCAAGCCTTCAAATTGTTTACTTAACCAGAAAATGAAAATAAAATAATTATTGGAAACTATCACTGCTTAATTTAGACGCGGATATTTCTATTCTTTTAATTAATGCATATTAGATTAGATAGAATTACATATATACACTATTACAGACAATTCAAATACTTTACGGTTTTCATGGTCCCGGTCGATATGTATTTATCTAGTACTAGAGGTCCAGCAGTAGTCGAAATTCGACTATAATTAATTGGAATTGTAAGTTTGTAACTATTATGATTGTATTTTATACTTCTATATTCACAAATATCGCCAATACTACACTAAAAAAAATATTAACAAAGACAAACAATATTTAATCTATTCTCAATTTGACAACAGACTTCAAGAACAAAAGTTTGACAATAAATAAATAGTATGCATGCGTGTGTGCGTCAAATACATGGCAGTGTGTGTAATGGTTTTTTTATTGATTTAATGTATTTTTTAGGTATAATTTAAAAAAATATTAGCATTCGGCACTCCTTTATATTCTCTATCAGTGTGGGAAATTTCATACTCCTCGGTCCGCGCAATTTTCGTAAAAAGGGATACAAAGTTTTTCCTTCACGTATTAATGTATAGATATATAAAGTACAAGACATTAGAGGAAAAATTTATAAGTTAATTTTAATTGTACCTAAACAGTTTGTTTAAAGCAATCGTCTCTTGACTCATATCGGAATTCACGAAGTTCAGTTTAGTTGCCTTCTCTTGAATTATTATATCATGAGGTGTTTCAATACAAGAATGTTCATTGCTTGTAAAAAAAATGCTTACGTTACCAAATAACTATTTTGCAGTTCAGTAATAAAATTCATATGAATTTTAAATATATAGAGAAATATTGTACAAAATTAACATTTTTCGTACCTCATGTAGGTTGAAACTAAACAAATGTTTCTAAATTTAAAAAAAATGTTAATATAATTATCTCTAGTGGATTATTAGTAGGCGAAAAAAACACATTAAATTTTACGCACCGATTAAATTGATTTGATTGTGATCAGATCATTGTAAATCAGAACGTAGGTAAATAGGAAATTGAAAATTGCATGGGTTTGGAATCGTTAACAAAAAAAAATGTCTTGATGAAAGCCTCTGTCATTCTGTTTTCTTTTGTAATGTCTCTCAATAGCGTAAATATAATAATCAATATAAATATCGGATTGATGCCTTCGAAATGTGGTGCTGGAGGAGGATGTTGGGTATTCCCTGGACCGCACGCCGCACCAATGTATCCATCCTAGCTCAGTTGAAGATCCGGACTAGACTCTCCACCATTTGCATGCGAAGGATTCTTGAATATTTTGGCCACATCGCAAGGAAAGACAGTGACAACTTAGAGAAATTGATGGTCACTGGAAAGGTCGAGGGCAAGCGACCAAGAGGCAGGAACCCGACCCGTTGGACGGACCAGATTCGTGCAGCCCTGGATACCACAGTGCACGATGCTCTGCACTCAGCTGCAGATAGGAACAGATGGCGGTGCACTATAAAAAACAATCTGTTTCAAGGCCATGACCACGACCCTCAGTAATGAGGAAAACGACGCAAGGAGGAGGAGGATCAATAATAAATCTCTGTATCAAAAGAAAAGACGGGATTTCGATTTTGCTAAAGGATGCTTTGAAAGGATATATTTCACTGGTTGTAGGACGCACGGGTCAGCGCTACCACACCACTAATAGGCAGGCTAATGGTACCCTGCCTACTTTACATGTGCTGATGGGTGGCTGGTTAAGTAGGTACCGATAAGTAAAATACAACCGAACCACATTATAAACACTAAAACTCGATCAACCACATATGACGTCACGCGTTTAATTTAAAATAGTGTTATAATTATTAGGTTTTTGTAGTGATTTAAAACATGAATCGTAAATTTTAAACAAAAACAATATTTTTTATATTGTTCCTTTTTTGGTGTCCGGTTGTCTATTTAAAAAACGAACACCTTTTGAACCGTATACCGTAATTTCTGGAAACAAAATAATGAGACCGAATTTGAAAGGTCTTATTCAAGATATGTACGTCATAGATAAGTAACAGCCTAATTTTAGATGTCAAGGTTTTATGTCAATAGACAGGCAAATACTAATATAAATAATAAGAGTCGTAAACTGAGACGCACTGCCCCTATTTTCTAGAAAACATATTTAAAGAAAGTCAAACTGACGAACTGATTCAGCTATGGACTTTTCATGGGAACGCGAGCATCGAGGCATTGTTAACCATTTTAATTTTGTTGATTTAGTTATTCAGTAAACGTATAATAATGGCGGCCTATTAATCTTTCAGCGTTAATGAAAACTCATAAGTGTGGGTAAATAAAATGAAGTCGTCGGATGTTGCTTTCTTGCAAAAAATCCACTGAAGTCTCAGTAAATTCTCACCTTTCTTCTGGGAAATTATTTAATTTCGGCTCATTCCATTTGATTATGTTCAATTTCATACCATATTACCGTTTTGTAGTCTTGTTTCATATAAAATCGACGCTGACAACAATGGCATCGCAAGTCGGTTTGTTATCGTGACGGATTTTGTTATCTGGAATTATTTTTATATTCTCTGACGACATGTTCATTACTTGATATGTCTTTTGCAATACATCAACGCTTCTTATATCGTACTAAATACATTCCAAATGATATTTTCCGTTTTCAATAAACATCAGAAGCTATACATACGTATTCTATTTCATACCTTCACGCCTGTCTGAATTGTTTCGTTATTTTTTTTTTTTCAATGCCATTTACAAGTAACCTAATCTGATATTTATCGATAAGGCAATCATTTTATTTCCCTTATAACGATCTAGATATTTGTAGCGCATTATCGTTATCAGGGAGTAGTCGAATAAACAAGGTAAAGTTGCTTTAATTATGTCAAAAAGGAATAAGATTGTTTTTAAAGGATTGTTTTAGAACAAAAGTGAAGAGTAATTTTATGTGTCCATGGCCTAATGAGTAAACGCCCGATGTATACGTATCGGATTACGATTAAACCAAGGTTCAGGCAGGTCCTGTAACTATATAAGGTACCTTTTATGTTTGTGTGCAGGCCTGACCTTCCACAAAGGAATAGTACGAGGGCGGGATGATAAGTAACTAGCCTCTGCTATTTAAAAAGTTAAAATTCAAAAAATATATATGTCATTTGTAAATTCGTCTCTCTGGCCACCTGTGTTCTAAATTTCAATTTGGTGGCGTGAAAATTTTATTGATTTTTTGTCATTTGAAAATATATTCCGTCAAGTGTTTTCAAAATGGATAAATTTGAACAAAGATCGGTGATAAAGTTTCTTCATATGTAGGGCATGAAGGGGAAAGATATCTATGACGAGTTAAATAATTTTTTGGGTGAATGTGCTCCTTCTTATGCCACAGTAACAAACTGGGTGGATTAGTTTAAACGCGGTCGTACATGTGTCCAAGATGAAGCCCACCCCGGATGTCCAAAAAGCGTCACGACACCGGAAATGGTCGTGAAAGTACATGATATGGTTTTAACAGATCGACGATTGAAGTTATCTGACACTACAGGTATCTCAAAAGAACGGGTACATCATATCCTAAGTGAGGAATTAAATATGAAAAAGTTATCGGCCCGTTGGGTGCCGCGATTGCTTACGCACGATCAAAAATGGATTCGGGTGCAAAACTCAAAAGAATGTTTGGACCGTTTCAGTGTAATAAAGCCAATTTTTTACGTCGATTTGTAACAACAGATGAAACATGGGTTGATTATTACACGCCAGAATGAAAAATTCAATCAAAACAGTGGACGCAATCGGGATGGTCGGCTCCAAAAAAGGCCATGGCTGTAAAGTCGGCTGGATAAGTCATGGCTTCCGTCTTTTAGGATGCGGATGGGATCTTGATGATAGATTACCTTCCTAAAGGTCAAACAATTAACGGAGAATACTACGCTAATCTTCTAGATAACCGTCATCAATGTATTCAGTAAAAACGACCGGGTTTGGCGATAAGAAAAACATCTTCCACCCTAGGGTCACACATGTGCTAAAGCTATGGCAAAAATCAATGAATTGAAGTAAGATTTGCTGCCCCACCCACCTTATTCGCCTGATCTAGCGCCATCAGACTTCCACTTATTCCCTAAGCTCAAAACTTTTTTGGGCGGACAGAAATTTGCCACAAATGATGAAGTCATAGCCGCTGTACGCTGTAGAGGAGTACTTTACATGCCTCGAAAGAAATTATTTTATGGAAGGCATTACTGCTTTAGAACGAAGATGGAATAAGTTCGTAGAGGTTCACGGAGACTAGGTCGAAAAATAAAATTAATATTATCACCGAAAGTTAAGTGTTTTATTATTAGGCTAGTTACTTATCATCCCGCCCTTGTATCATATCATAAAAATTCGGGGTTTTTTTTCATTTGTGTATTTACTGGGTGCACATTTAGTCATGGAAAACCAACTACAATTAGTTTACTGTCCTAACTTTAGCACAAAAGAAATCACTGAAATCACCAGCTTCAAACCTTGGATGCAAAAGAAACAACACGTAACATAAAAGAGATGACGCAATCGATGAATGATGAAAGACTGCATATCAGATTTTGAAGCACCTGAAATATCTATATACATTATGTAATCTTAATTTTCATAAATACTCTCTAATATACGCTTCTTTCGGTTTCTGAAACATGAAATCTGTAATGCCGATATACAGAATTTTCAACGTCACGTAACGTAAGTAAATAAAAAAATTTTCATCGCGTAAGAGAGAGACAGCGCATTCTTCTCGGTACATGTCACAGAAATGTAACTTTTTTTACGGTTGAGAAACAAGGACGGAGAATGAGAACTTAGCTTCGTCTTTTTTTTTTAAATAGACGACATCTACCTTTATTTTCATTGACAAGTTTGTATTTAGGTATTCTTGAGAAGTATCTATCACTTCCAAAATTGCAGACAAACTGAAAAGAGGCACCGTTTCGTCGTATCTCTGAGAACTGCTTGTATTTCAAGATTGATAAACTAAAATTAATTATTTGAATAAACTTACAGGCATTATCGACATAATCGTTATTTAAATGGTCGAAGATAAACTAGTTAGGTACCATTTTATGCTGCATTTATCAACCGATTTCCTTTAAATATTTTATTTGTTTTTATCTATTGACGATCTTTACTGTTATCAATGAGAAAGAAAAGTTGTTTTTTTTTTCTCCTACCTATTGTAATGTAAATGATTATGGTCGAATTTGAACCGTTGGGCGAACACTAGTAACTATTATTATACAAATCACACTACCAGTAGTAGCTGATATGTGCGTATGCTTGAAGTATTTTTATGAAGTTTTTTTTTATAATTTTTAATTTCATAAATAATAAATGTAGCCCAAAGACAAAACAAAAATCGAAACAACAGTTGTATTCATCTTTTTTATCCTTTTGACACTGGTTAGAAAATTATAAGGACGATATTCCTTTTTTTTTTGTATTTTCATAGGTTCCTGATGCGTATGCAATTTTTAAAATAATTGGACGAATTCTGTTAATATTATGTTCAAATATTCCCTTATATACGTACCTACCGAACCAAATAAAAGCGTGTTAAAAAGAAAACTACATGAAAAAAAGAGCTAAATATTGGTTTTATTTATTGCGATTGCATAATTTATGAGACGAAAAAATAATCGTGGGAAGTGATCTAAAAGCGACTTTCATTTAATTCCACTTCATATTCATCGGAAAAGCCTATATCAAGTTTAACATTCTAACACGGTTTTCACTAGATGCCATAACCTGAAACTCGTTATGGTAATAAGATGAACTTGTTCACATTTTACAAGAATAAGTGCCTAACCAGTTCCATCGGAAGCTACGCTGTTTTGATATCTCTCTATAATTCAGTATCATTCATTGTTATCGTTGATAATATAAAAAAAGTATAAATGATTACGTTTGCGTTTAAAAAAATAAGGAAGAGCTCATTACGATAATTAAATAGTAGATAAACATTTTGAATCTCCGATAGTACCTACCTGTAGACGATAGTCTAGTTAAATAAATCATTTTTTAAGATTGATTACAATGATTATTGATTGTCCGGTTTGAACAATTCAAGAATACGAAAATCAAATTGATAATAAAAAATATTATCGATAGCAATACTGCGCAAATTTTTTTCCTACCTAATCTAGGCGAGTAGGTAAGCTCACGGGGTTCTAATCTGAGGACGTTGCTAACACTAGCCCTATCAAGAGCAGTGCTTCGCAGAATCTACCACCGGATCGGAAGCGAGAACCACTGAGAAAGTCCGGCGAGATACTCACTAGGCTGTGTCTGTAGGTTACTTTACTCACCCTTCGTCGCAAGCGACGAGTTTGACGAGTACGATAACAGATACTTGAGGTACCTAAAAGCACCGATAGTGGATCGGGAGGATCTGAAATTACGTTTTTAGGGCGACGTCGACTGTTTACCATTCGGTCTATAGTATCGGATATGTAGTTAACGGCGGCCACGGCAATTGACGGTTTGATGCAGCTAATTTTCGATTTACCAACGATATGATCATGGCCGATCGTAGAGTTCCTCCGTCCGAGTGAGCTTTAAGTACTGACTCGGCGGTGTAGTAGCTAGTGCATCTGACTATTGCTCCGAGGGTCGTGGCTCTTTGTCTGGGTATTTATTATGTATATATGGACCGTTTATTTTGAAAGTGGTGTAAGTCCCTTTTCTTTTATTTCGAGAAAATTAAAGGTTACTATATTTGTTAATTTAAAAATACAGGCAAAGCATATGAGGTCTGGCTATGCCACCTACCTCTGTCAATTGGACTTACACCACTTTCATAATCGATGATTATGCAATTTCATTTAGCGACCGATTTTAAGTTGTACAAAACATGGGATTTTTTTGAGAAGTTAAACACGGACTAGTTATATATAAAAAAAATTACATTATGTTCAGCATGAATTACGTGATAGCTCATTTTTCTCAAAAATGGACTTCACCACTTACAAAATAAACGGTCCATATTTAAACGTATACGAGTATGTACGTATGACAGGTCTGTGGTACCCATAACCCAGGGAATCATAATTTGTGGCCGGATGACCGTGTGTATTTGCTCCCAGTTATTAGAATTATTATATGGATAAGATGAAAACCAGTCTGAATGTTCACTTCTTTTGAATGCTTTACTGATGGTAGGACCTCTTGTGAGTCCGCGTGGGTAGGTACCAACACCCTGCCTATTTTTACCGTGAAGCAGTAATGCGTTTCGGTTCGAAGGGTGGGGCAGCCGTTGTAACTATACTTGAGATCTTAGAGCTTATATTTCAAGGTGGGTGGCGCATTTACGTCGTAGATGTCTATGGGCTCCCGTAACCGCTTAACACCAGGTGGGCTGTGAAGTCGTCCACACATCTAAGCACACAAAAAAATATTAAAAAAATTGAGAGAATGGATGCTTGAAATTGCTGACGAGGACGTGTGCCCCGAAACAAACTTAACAATAGGCTAATTATCCAATGAAGTCGAAAAATGTTATGAAGTACCGAAAATACCGGACCTAAAAGTCTTATCTTGGAATAGGTGCTGTGGATTGATAACGTTCTTGACTCTGATGCAACAGTATTTATAGCACTATGTAACGACGGTATAAATGTAGACACATTCTCATAACTCTCAATTGTTCTAAGTAAATACCTGGTATACGTACCAATTTTGTTCGTCTTCTAATGAAAATATTTGCTTGGCTCTATGTTTTTATTAATAGTTAATTATTATTAATATTTCTTTATTTTTTTAAAGTAACCAGTACTCGTTATGCTAGTAGAACTCTTAAAAGTATGTTAGTATCAAAATAAAACGACTAGGTAAATAATTAATAAAATTAAAACATAATAAATTGCATATTACAGTTATTGTTTTTATGACATTAAAATTAAATATGTATTTTAATACGCATGTAATGTGGTGTTTGTTCACAATTGCAACCTATGGTATTTTGTGCCATGTTGGTTGATAATTTGCACACAAGCGATAGCTACATATACTGTTCAGAACGTAATAACATATTTACGATAACTAGTAATACAGCTATGCTTATGCCATTATCATATCCATGGCCGAAGCTACCGTTTGGGGCTTACGACAAAGGGAAGATCTTCCACCGAGCGGGTGATATTGCTCGGTAGACCGACGGTTTTTTTTTTTTTTTCCTACCTATGCTGATAGCCTTGAGAGGCTATTTCAGCGTACCCTAGCTTGTGTAGGTGAGCTCGCGGGGCTCAAACCGGAGAATTGCTAACACCGCCCTAGCAAGAGCAGTGCTTTGCAGAATCTACCACCGGATCGGAAGCGCGACCCACTGAGAAGATCCGGCGAAAAACTCAGTGGGCCGTGTCTGTGGGTTAATTCGCTTGCGACGAGTTCGACGAGGACGGTGATCGGTGCTTGTATTGCCTAAAAGCACCGTTAATGGATCAGGAGGATCCGTGATGACAGACCGACGGTCCGAATGTTGACTTGTATATATGCAGGCTTATCTTGAAAATGTCGTATGCGAGATTCAGGCATCTGTCAATTATCTTGCGTTGTATGATGGCTACCCGCCACAACCGTTCAAAATTGTTTGCCCTTCGGGACGTTCTGAGTCAAAATAGATAGAAATTATAATTCATATTAATACATTATGTTCAAAACAAACAAACACCTGTTCGTTACATGTTTATTCTGTAACACACAAACGACCTTAGCTGTGTGTACCTAAGCGTTTCTCGCTAATATATTTGTTCATTGGTATAATGATGCTTAATTCACATCGTAGGTGTGAAAACAGGAGTTATACGAAAGAAAAAACACTTTATTTACGTGGTGGAACTTGCTAGCGACCTGTGAGATCGTGACCGGATCGGCATGTGAATGACATGTCTGTCACGCGTCTTGAGTTGTAGGGTCGAGGCTAGAGTTGGTTCTTAAAAAATTCTGGCAAGAAATCTAATTAAATATTGGCGTATTTGCGAAGGCTAAAACCGTTTTATTTTTCTACCTCTGAGCTGGTAGCCTAAGAGCTTATTCCAGCTATGCCCGGACTAGTAGGTGAGCTCACGGGCTCATCCTGAGAGAATTTACTAACACTAGTCCTAACAAGAGCAGTTAAAACAGAAATCTTAAAACGCGAGCCCTAACGCCCCTAACCAATCAAAACGCATTAATTCTAGCTACGCAAATAAGAGTGGATCATTATTATTACGTAGCACTGTAAAAATATTGTTTCAACTAAATACTACGAGACTACTTAAAACTCTATCAAACACAGATACACGTTGGTTGCAAACAAACTCACGACGATTACATCATGTTGTCTGGGGCTTAGCGCTCATCATCATTTGTGACTAAGAGAAGTGAAACACGTCAGATATTTTGATGTCTATACCAGTGTCTTTTTTTTGAAACGTAGTAGTACAATATTAAAAACCGTTCACTTTTTTTTGGTCATTCATTATTGAAGGATTACTGGTGGCCCGGAGACCTTTCCAGTTTCACCAGGACAGATGGGCGAGCAAGGGCTCAGCCAGGAGAGGTGGGATTAGCTAACAGCTGCTCGAGCTTTTATTCTATTACATAGGTTAGGTTAATGATCTTTATAACATACAAACATAAATATGTACGTATGAGTAAGGTCAAGAAATCACTCATGAATTAATTAAATACTTTAATTATCATAATCTCGTCGCCAATCAAAATATTAATCGATATTCGGGCAATTTCAATATTTTCAATAACTTCATATACTGCTAACTCTAAACATTCAGGGATACATTGGACATAACGTCCGTCAAGTAGGTACATCAGAAAATTTTAAAAACCTGTAAATATCAATTCTCTTAAACATGTGCTTGGTGGAATGTCCTCTTTGATCATGGACAACGTCGATGTTAGAATCACTATCGCGCTTTTGCTCACCACACCGAACCCGTTTTTGAAGATTGACATGACATTTCGGAAATACAACATTCCTTCAATATATTAACCGACCTTCAATTTAGGTTTTGGTAGGCGGCGGCTTGGCTCTGCCCTTGGCATTGCTGAAGTCCATGGGCGACGGTAACCACTCTCATCAGGTGGGCCGTAAGCTCGTCTGCCTACAAGGGCAATAAAAAAAAGTCAAATTTTCGGGAGTCAAATTTTAATTTATGTTCTATTGCAAAACATAAAAATCCAAATTGTTACAGCGATTTTGAACAGCAACTGTCCCCGTTTCTCATACAAAACTCGTGCGAGGAGGAACTGCCGGCTCCGATAGCCGACGGACCCACGAGCCCCAGCACCCAGGATGTCGTCATCCGGGATTCGAATGATACGTCCAATAGCTCCACGGACCTCGCGGACGACGTCTTCGATATGCAGGACTTCGAGCAGAACGTCGTCCCCGGATTCATTAATGCGAATACATTCCACAGCCCGGGTGAGTAGTGTTTTATGGCCAAACTATTTACCGCATGTTGTTCTGACAATCGTACCGCCGTGGTACTTATAATATGACAATTCTTTAGTGAATGTTTAGTGTCATTTTTGTTTATCAAATCAGCTGTATTGATTTAATAAATAAAAATGGTCATAGAGTTTATGCGTTTGAGTTCCTATGAAGTCGTTAGGTATTCAGAATTAACAATAACTATGAAAATTCTTTCTGGAAAGTTCATTCGAAGAAATTATTTTTTTGATGGGTATATGAATCTGAGTCGTTATATTTATCTCGTATAACTTTGTTTTTTTTTTAATTCACGCAGAGCTCCAATTCAAATATAAAGACATTATTGTGGTAAAATACGTCCTATCTAAAATACGTACGATATTCGAGTTTTAGTGAAGATCGTTTTATCAAAAAACAAGTTTGATCTCAAGATAAAGTTACACACAGGCACACACGGTATTAGTTCCACAATAATTCCGAAGATATTTCTCTATCTGTAATGTTTCGAATATGTTTACTAAAATTCCATAAAAAAAACATATGTGGCCCTCAAACATGTGACCTCAACGTTTCTTACTCATTCGACAACACTTGAATCAACAATACCTTAACATGCGCCATTCTATTGCTTGTATCTTAATAAGTTTTCGCTAGTTTCCAGATTCACATTCTATCAAAATTCTTGCTTACTGTTCCTGTATTGTCCGGTGTTTACACATTAACTAACATTGTTCAATAAGACTTTTTATTGTGATTATCTAATAACACGAACCATAACGAGGTAGCCTGTTGTTTGCATTGGTCGATTGAACAAAGATTGTGGAAATGCTTGCGGATTACGTATTTTGGGGTCCCAAACAGTATTTCAATACCGCACTAATCTTGAACGTGTCGATTTTATTTCTATTACTAACATCACGCATGAACCATCATTAACTCACGCGCTTACTTTTAAAACTGCAAAACGCTTCATTATTACGAAACTGTAAATATTATAATGTTTATTCTCGCTTGTTGGTACTGCTAAAAAAAACGGGCGGAGAGGCTTGAATTTTGCACACGGGGTCTTAGCGAAAATGTAATGACAGATGAAATTGTCGTAGGTAAGAACGGGCGAAAACGTCGCCCTTCAACGTCGTCGCTAAATGCCGTCCAAACCAAACACCACAAGCCGACGATAAAGTTGCCCGGGACCACGCAAAAACCGCAGCTAATCGTGACGGCCCAACCGCAGAAACCGGTCAAAGTGGCCAACATACAAGTACTGAATCCGCAGACTAAAGTCTATTCGAAACCGGTCGAATCAGTCGCGCCCCAGCGGAGAGTTATCCGGGTGGCCCCGATGGCGGGAAATCCGCGCTCGATATTGTTGCCCGTCACGATTAAAGACATGAAAGATTTGAAATCGATAAAGATTATAAACGCGGCAGACTTGAAGAACGCGTCAAATATAAAGTTGGCGGCGGCGAATTTGTTATCGCAAAGCAAACTCAACGACTTGAAAGAATCCAGAAATGAATACGAGTACGAACACAACAATAATTGCGGTGAGTCCTGGCCTTATTTGAGCTATCGTTTGCTCGATTAAAAGCAATTGTTGGCGTTGTCGCCGCCTTTATTGATAGATGTGGTCGTTGGACCCATTAAGGCCCATCTCACACTGATTTATCGTCTACAAATATTTGAGTCTAAATGGCTCGTACTGTTGCGAGGACGGTCAATGCTTGGCGTTACAATGAAAAAGTTATTATAGATCAAATATTATTTGGAGCTGTCAAGAGGTTGCAATGATCGTTGATATTTCTAAATCTATCTCATCTTATATGTCGTTAGTGTTAAGTCAACGCAGAATGTCATTTTCATGTCATGTTCCGATCATTCCATTGTGAATGTTAAACCGCCCCTAATTAAGTTATGGTTTCTTGGTAGTGGAAACGGAAAACTATGAAAACCCTAATTCGCAATACTTCAATTATATTTAAATTAAAATATTAAAAATGCAAGTCTTTTTATGTTATTTCCTTCCACAAGTCAAGTGTATTTCTGAACGTAACGCGTTGCTCGATCTTTTAAGGGACTTGTGCAATTCGATTTTATTTATTTATTGCTTAGTTGGGTGGACGAGCTAACAGCTCACCTGGTGTTAAGTGGTTACTGGAGCCCATAGACATTTACAACGTAAATGCGCCACCCACCTTAAGATATAAGTTCTAAGATCTCAGTATAGTTACAACGGCTGCCCCACCCTTCAAACCGAAACGCATTAGAGCTTAAACGGCGAAACAGGCAGGGTGGTGGTACCTACCCGTGCGGACTTACAAGAGGTCCTACCACCAGTGAAATATTTGACCATTTGAAATATTTGACGAATTTTTTTCTTGTTGTTTGTTGTTGTACAAACATAAGTTTATTGCCCCAATTAGATGACTCAGGAAGCGAACGCAGCGACGATGACGACGACCACAAGGAGACTCAGGTCAGCGACGGTCGCAACGGGTACCCGCGCCTCGTGCTAACCGCCGAGGAGCGCCGCCTCTTGGCGAAGGAGGGCATCACGCTACCCACCAGCTATCCGCTCACGAAACACGAAGAACGGGAGCTGAAGAGGATCAGACGTAAAATCAGGAACAAGATCTCAGCTCAGGACTCGAGGAAACGCAAGAAGGAATATGTCGATGGACTCGAAGACAGGTAATAACTTCACACTGCCGGTTCGAGTTCTAGATCAATGTCTAAATAACAGTTGTAAACGTGTAATCGTGCATCGGAATCGTTCACGATTATAAAGAACAATGGTACTGCTAATTGCTGATGACGGTATTTTAAGGGATTTTATGACCTGGTAACTAAAACCTTTAGGTCATGTCTTTTTTTTATTTATATTCATATTTTTATCCCGCCAAAAAGTCGCTGATGACAGTATGACTTTAACAAAGAAAAAAAAATACGCGTGATGTTGGCAATAATTAATTGAAGCGCGAGGTCAAAAACCTTTTGACAACTAACTAAACATCCGGTAACTTCAAACGTCAATACTAAAACAGTACTAATCTGTTTTAGATTACTAATATTGAATACATAATAATCTCTTTCTTTATATAAATTTTAGTAGTAAATTAATTGTGCAACTAATTTATGAGCAATCTATTGCCACGAATTACTTATTGGCAAATGTATCTATACATGTCGGTATGCTCTAAATTTCATTAACCTAACCTATGTTAGAAGTAGAATAGGATGTAAATAACATCGAAATTGTTTGAAAATATTGCTTTAAGACACCGAAGAATAATTTAGTTGCTAAATATGACGCAATAATAGGGAAAGACTGACAAATAATTTTGTTTCAGGGTAAAACAGTGTACCGCAGAGAACCAGACGTTAATTAGGAGGATAAAGATACTGCAGTCACAGAACCAATCACTGAGTGCTCAGTTGAAACGTTTACAGGTAAATCATCGGACTGTGGTTGAGCCTACCCACAATTTTAATTAAATTTTTTCAAGGAAAGTGTTCTTGTTAGAAGTATAATAACCGGCAAACTTCTTGAGCATTTGTTGACGTAGTGGGGGTAAGTTTGCGCATGGTACACTCACGTGCAAAAACATTACTAACTCTGCGTCATAATGCTATTAAATTATTAAAATCAACATATGTATTTATTTATATATTTATTAGAACATCAACAAAACATATAGGTTAATAATTGTAATAATTTAATCTTGGGGTAAAATAGATATTCCTTCTATTAAGTCAAAACTAGAGCTGTTGCCAGGTCTTGGTTCAGTTGAAGCGAAGCTGGTATTTGTAATTTTTTTTTCGTTATCATTATCTTGACCATCATCATCATCACTGTTTTCATCACCCGAGTCGCTATCATCGTGATGAGTCGACATAGGGCTCATCGGCGGTGTTTACAACTCGGTCGATTCGGTCTTCTTTTTTGTCTATAATTAATTATTTTTTGAAGATATTCGATTCGTAGTAATCGAATGTTACTTTTTTCATTTACCAGCTTCCGATTATTTTCTGTTCTTTTCTTCCATCTGAAGCCTAGCTCTTTCATAATTCGTCGTAAGCTTCATTCCGAGCCATTAAAATTTATATCTTCTTTAAATTTTTCGAAGCCTTTCTACGGTACGGAGTTTCGCTGCTTGTTTTGTAGTTATTATGATTACATCTTTTTATTACAGATTGAACGAAACTATCCATTCCGGTAACTTTCTTCTTCCCTGATCTTTTCTTACCCGGAGTCCGAAACACGGCGAGCAAGCCAGAGCCTTTAGCTTCGTTAATAATGCACCTAACAGTACTCACTGATGTTTTTGTTGCTTCCGAAGTCTGTTTTAATTTTTCCATATCATTCTTCCCCTGTTTTATAATGAAGCAATATACATCGTACACAAATTTTCTACCCTTTCTTTTAAGTACTACACCAGTTTGTCACGGCATAGTGTATGTTTTATAAAAAATCAACAAACACTCAACAAATAGCAATGGCAACAAAGTCCACAAGCAATTATAACAAATAACTTAACGATTAATAACGATAGACTTTCCACTGTACGCAAGCGTACTTTTGGGAGCAAGCGGAACGAGGGCGCGGTGCGGGGCGCAAGGTTCGACTGATCTACCAATAACGCGCTCGATACGATGTCCCCTGCCGTCGCGCCTCACCCTCACCACCAAAGTGATCTAAAATTCGGTTCTGCGCAGTCAAGGTCATTTGCTCAAGAAGTTTGCCGATTACTATAACAGTTGTTAATCAATGAAAGTCGTTATACGCTTTTATTATCTTCAGACGTATGTATGTTAGTATGTAACGGAATCTGACCATGATTTTGACCCCCTTCCAAACCTCGGATTGACGCTTTTTTACAATAAAATAATTTTTTCTTATACTATTTTTAATTCAAGAATATTAAAATTTATTATTTTCTATTTTTTAGTTGGATTTTCTATAAAAGCGTATTTATTTAGTTTTTTTTTGAACTATTATTTTATATAATTTTTCATAACGAAACTTGAGAGAAATTACATTTTTTTTTTTTTTACTAACCGAAAACTTGAGTTTTCATTCATTACGATAACGGAGATTTCGAAAATTTTCAGTCTTTAGTTTTCGATACCATAAGGTTGATTGCATCTGAACGACACTAGATGGCGCCGTCACTTCAAATTACTTTATTACGCGGAAAATTACCGTCAAAATATCCTAATTGTCAATTTTTGTTACAATAAAATATAGAATATGAAATATATAAAAATGAATTGGTGTTCGTTAGTCTCGCTAAAACTCGAGAACGGCTGGACCGATTTGGCTAATTTTGGTCTTGAATTATTTGTGAAAGTCCAGAGAAGGTTTAAAAGGTAGATACATATGAAAATGCTCGGAGTTAAATAAAAATACGATATATTTTTTTATCCTTTGACGTGTCCCCCGTCGGACGGATTCCTT
This sequence comes from Bombyx mandarina, assembly GCF_030267445.1. Classification (NCBI taxonomy): domain Eukaryota; kingdom Metazoa; phylum Arthropoda; class Insecta; order Lepidoptera; family Bombycidae; genus Bombyx; species Bombyx mandarina. The sequence goes on along the minus strand of NC_143227.1, from coordinate 5,695,492 downwards.
TTGTTTGTTTTAAGTGTATGTTATGGATCAGCTAGTAAAATATAGAATTGGTATTTGTAGGGTACAGGTTTAATTTATGTTTTCGTTTGAATATTTACAGAACGTATTAAAGGGTGCGAGTGGTAGCAGTACGAACAAGTCTGCCCAGCCGGCCACGTGTCTGCTAGTGCTGCTGTTGTCCGTGGCGCTAGTGGCGCTCCCCTCCCTCCGCGACGAGGCCCCGCCCCGCGCCTCGCCCGCCTCCCCCGCCGCGCCCGCCTCCCCCGCAGTCACGCGGGCTCTACTCTCCGCCACCAACAGTACGTCTATATAATAATACTAGCCGTACTCGCCCGCTTCGTTGGGCAATTTTTATTTATTTTATATTGCTTATATGGGTAGACGAGCCCACAGCCCACCTGGTGTTAAGTGGTTACTGGAGCCCATAGACATCTACAACGTAAATGCGCCACCCACCTTGAGATATAAGTTCTAAAGTCTCAAGTATAGTTACAACGGCTGCCCCGCCCTTCAAACCGAAACGCATTACTGCTTCACGACAGAAATAGGCAGGGCAGTGGTACCCACCCGCGCGGACTCACAAGAGGTCCTACCACCAGTAAAAATTAAATTAGGGCATTTAAAATTAACATTATTATTAGGGACTCCGACACTCATATAAATATTTAGCCTATCCATTAAGTACATGTATTTTTTACATGGATACCAAGTTTCAAGTCAATCGGATGCATGGTTCAGTAGTTATAACGGAACATCCGTAAACACCACAGCAGATTGATATAGATTTAGGGGTGAAAGGCTATTTGGATTAAGCGATATATCTTTGTAATTAAAGATCCGTTTTCTTTGGTATCAGTATCAACAATTCGATGTTTTCAATTGAACATCGATTAAGTTTACTACCTCATTCAAATAGCTAAAGAAGTTTTTTGAAGTAAAACTTCTAATGCGACTTCTAACAAGGTAGCGTTAAACGTTTAACGCTACCATGGAATAGTAATAGACAGATCGAGAGTGACACTCGAACGCATGCGCGTAGTATACCTGTTACAGGCCAGTGTGAGCGTTAGCAACGAGTAGCGTCCAATATTTTAATGAAGTATTTTAAAAAAAATGTATATATTTTTCTATCTATAATTTAAATATATATAATGTAAATGTTGAAGATGTCGCATCTCTTATACACAGCTATTACAAGAGCAATCTGATTTAAGGATGAAAAATGAAGAAAACCATAATACTAGGTATAGTAACCGGCAAACTTCTTGAGCAAATGACCTTGACTGCGCAGAACCGAATTTTAGATCACTTTGGTGGTGAGGGTGAGGCGCGACGGCAGGGGACATCGTATCGAGCGCGTTATTGGTAGATCAATCGAACCTTGCGTCCCGCACCGCGCCCTCGTTCCGCTTGCTCCCAAAAGTACGCTTGCGTACAGTGAAAAGTCTATCGTTATTCATCGTTAAGTTATTTGTTGCCATTGCTATATGTTGAGTGTTTGTTGATTTTTTATAAAAAATACACTATGCCGCGACAAACTGGTGTAGTATTCAAAAGAAAGGGTAGAAAAATTGTGTACGACGTATATTGCTTCATTATAAAACAGGGGAAGAATGATATGGAAAAAGTAAAACAGATTTCGGAAGCAAGAAAAATATCAGTGAGTAGTGAGTGGCTCGGAATGAAGCTTACGACGAATTATGAAAGAGCTAGGCTTCAGATGGAAAAAAAATCGGAAGCTGGTAATTGAAAAAAGTAACATTCGATTACTACGAATCGAATATCTCCAAAAAATCATTAATTATAGACAAAAAAGAAGACCGAACCGACCGAGTTGTAAACTACACCAATGAGCCCTATGTCGACTCATCACGATGATAGCGACTCGGGTGATGAAAACAGTGATGATGATGATGGTCAAGATTAGGATAACGAAAAAAAAAATTACAAATACCAGCTTCGCTTCAACTGAACCAAGACCTGGCAACAGCTCTAGTTTTGACTTAATAGAAGGAATATCTATTTTACCCCAAGATTAAATTATTACAATTATTAACCTATATTTTTTGTTGATGTTCTAATAAATATATAAATAAATACATAATATGTTGATTTTCATAATTTAATAGCATTATGACGCAGAGTAAATAATGTTTTTGCACGTGAGTGTACCATGCGCGAACTTACCCCCACTACGTCGACAAATGCTCAAGAAGTTTGCCGGCTATTATACACATCGAAAAAGAAGTTTCACTTCATTCACGTGCACCAAGTTGCACGCGTACCGATTTTTTTTTTGTTATGATATTATTCCCAATTTTACAACTTTAAATGGCTCTCCTATGAAGTTGCAAAAATTTTGCTTAAAACAAATAGTATTTCACCCCTCGATATAGAATATCAAAAGAAGAAGAGTTTACGAAGCACCTCGCCAAAAAAAAACAAAGTTCATGTCGAAGTCATATAGTTTTTGTAAAGATATTTTTTGTCATTTACATTCAAAATGAATCATGAACCCACTTTTATTACTGGAGAAACTTGCAAAAGATTCTAAACGAACAATGAGTATCGGATCTGGAAATTACGTAACGTTTTCATTTCAGTGGTGATGAGCTTACATAAGGCCCGTTTTATTGCTTCAAACAGTTCAATGGACAACTAGTGCATTATATAACTGATTTGTTTAAATTTTCTTGCATGAAAAAAAAAACAATAAGGGAATTGCTAATGTATAATAGAAAATTTAACAAAGTAAATCAGAAGATGATACTTTGGATAATAGGTGGTAATATAATAACCAGAAATAAATTAAATTATATAGGAAAATTAAATTATCTGTAAAGTTATAATGCTGCCGTTGTTATTTTGTGATAATTAAACATGTACAGAATTAACGAATATAAGCGTTATGTTACGTAGGTTAATGTCAAATGGAAGCGAGAGGGAAATTACACAGTAACTATACTGAGACCTTAGAACTTATATCTCAAGATGGGTGGCGCATTTACGTTGTAGATGTCTATGGGCTCCGGTAACCACTTAACACGAGGTGGGCCGTGAGCTCGTCCACCCACCTAAGCAATAAAAAAATCATTTATTTTCATAATTTTAGCTCAATCGAAAATGTAATCAGTACTATCTTTATTGGCGGTAGGACCTCTTGCGAGTCCGCGCGAGTAGGTACCACCGCCTTGTCTATTTCTGTCGTGAAGCAGAATGCGTTTCGGTTTGAAGAGTGTGGCAGCCGTTGTAACTATACTTGAGACCTTAGAACTTATATCTCAAGGTGGGTGGCGCATTTACGTTGTAAATGTCTATAGGCTCCAGTAACCACTTAACACCCGCCCATCTAAGCAATAAATAAAAAAATGATTTTACGTAAATTTCACTACACACGTCACTCTATATTTGTAGTTTGGACATTATCTAAATTACAATGTTTTTTTTTTTGTAGAAATGACGTTGGATGAGACGGTGATCGACGATGGAGAGTTCAACATGGACGAGCTGATCACCTTCAACCGCCCCCACTCGGACCACGATTACCAGGTCGTCAAGAACCTAGACACTCACAAGGTTCTGCCAAACGGCTACGTCGACCTCCCCATAGACGAGGACTGGCCGCCCAATCTGAAGAAACGTATGAAAAAACTCGAATTCGACTACGAAGACGGCCGGGATTACCTAACGCCCGTAGTCAAAGAGGAGAATTACGGCAGTTACAAGATCGAAGCGAAAATCAAACCGGATCTCACTGAGGATTTCTTGACGAACACGCTGCTGTCCACTGGACGGAAATTAGGAGAATTGTTCGACATTATGCCGCCGATACCCGTCAAGAACGAAGACATCGTCATTGAGGAGGTATCCGACCACGAGACCAGAAACACGACCGAAGTCAGGAGTTTTGTTGTCAACGGCACCGCTAATAACTTTTAAATATACAATTATTTAATTCCTTTAAAAATTCCGTTTACTTTTTTTTTTTGTTACCTTATAATAATAATTTTTACTATTAGATTTGTTTCCTGAATATTTGTGTTTTTTTATGTTTATTTGTGAAGACGATGTATGTGACTCATGATTCCATATTTTAAGATCAATTTTTATTTTAATAATTTTAGTCTTAGATTTTATGTGTTAGTGAGATCGTGAAGAATGATTATTACGTAAATTAAGATTATAATTTTATATTAATTTACTATATGCGGAGAGTTTATAATTTATTTTAAAAAGTCAAAATTAATATATATTTAAAAATCAATTTTTATATTTTTTACAGAGAAATTACACTTTCACTGTGCATGTCTATAATTTTAAGCATTTTATTTTTGGGTGCAATTACATTTTAGTTACAGATTTAATTGTTCTAGTAAAAATATAGTTCTATCTCAATATTAGTTTTAGATTATTTTATATTATCTACTTACAGAGCGGACAAGATTCACTGTTGTGTTATCCTATACTGATTATTTTGGTTCGAATAAATATTTTATTGAAAAGATTTGTCTTTCATTAGGACACTTTAATTCTCATGAGCTCTTCTATAAACTACATATGACAAAAGTTTAGTTTGGATTAAAACATATTTAAATAAAGGATCTTGGAAATCATTTAGTCTTAAAGCTTAAGAAGAAAACCCAAAACTTTTAAAGAAAAACGTATTCTTACTAAAGAATTCATTTCGAGTTTAGCAGCTAAACTAAACTTTAGCTCAAACATTATTTTTATTTATCACTAGCTGACCCGGCAGACTTCGTAGTGCCTCAATCGATAAATAAAAGACCTAAGCTTTTGTATAAAATAAACTTAAAACAAACAAAAGGAATCCGTCCGACGGGGAACACATCAAAGGTAAAACAAAATTGTTATTTTTATTTCATTCCGAGCATTTTCATATTTATCTACCTTTTAAACCTCTGGACTTCCACAAATAATTTAAGTTCCAAATTAGCCAAATCGGTCCAGCCGTTCTAGAGTTTTTCATTTATATATGTATAGATTGTCGTTATTGTAGAATCTTAAGCACACCGACATCGTTTTGTTCTAAAAATGACTTAACTTTAATACAGCGGGCGCGCGGCGACAAAACGAAATCATAAAGAATAAAACTAGTATCTTATAATAAGCTTTATTTAATTATGAGTTAACAAATATTTTCGTATCTTTTGAACAGGGTTGTGACCTTAACTGAATACAAGTCAAATTGCGTACGCAAATCGTTTAACCATACAAATTACAGAAGAAGAAAAGAAAAACCACTGAGAACTCTTTTTTTTTCTATGAATATTAATATTTATTTTTATACTTACAATAAGAATTCAATTCAGTTTCAAAAGCATCATTGCATTATAAATACATAAATTTAATAACTATAGCTCAAAAACCTTCCTCGTGCGTCCTCAAGCCGAGCGACTGAACATGACTTACTTAGTAAGCGAAACTTTAAAATTAACTACCCAAATAGAATATTGCCACATGAATTCTGAACAAAGTGACTGTCGTCGATATATCGACGTCCCACACGCGCGACGTCCAACACATCATTAGTGCACACGCTCAATCACATTGAATGAAGACGAAATACGAAAATTAAATAATAATGTGCATTATAAGATAGCGGGTAAGTCTTGATTAATACGAACAAAAAAAATTTAAAAAAAAAGAAAACTTATCGCACAGAAATGCGAAGATATATATATTCAGTTCGCTCCATGATATAATTACCTAATTTAATACACACAGAACCCGGATCCAACCTTACATTCTTCACAACATAACGATTTTTGGGTGAAACGTCGACCGACAATAAACACCAATTATAAATTCAGTAATTCCCTTGAGATCAAAGCACTTTGTTACATTACGATTCTCGAGCATCAAACTGTTCGTATTAAAATAACAGCCTTAACATTACTATAAAACTTCGTTACGTAGGTTGTTTCCGAAATTTCCGAGTCGGTGCTTATCACGAGACATCCATTCAATTCATTCACATTAAATATCGCGGAGCAAAAATCGTTCATTCGCTTAATAAAAGATCACACAATTTGACTTCTTTTTTTTTTTTAAATACCCGATCTATAGTCGGATTTTTTATTAGACGAAGTAAACTGACGTTTACTGTGTTGTCAGTTTTTGATGAAATAAAAATAGTGTTGTGACAAAGTGAACGATTGAAAAAACTCCTGAATTAATGAAATTGCCTCGATTGTCTAGTGAATAGTTAGTATGCCGAACTGCCGATATCGGGCACGGGGTTCGAATTTTAGCCGTGCTTTGTACATACCAACGAGTTTTCGACGAAACATTATGTTCTTATGGTATCTACCTGTACTGAATACCGAGTGTTTTAAACATTAAGAAAAACATTGCGAGGAAGCTTGTAAGACTGTCCTATTTCCAATGCATCATATAGTTGAAACTATAGATGTATAAAATATAACAATTATAGGTACATAGGTAATGAAAATAAAAAAAACTGATTGTAGTTACATACTACTAGTAACATATTATTATATTGGATCACTTTAATACAATTTTATTGTAAAATATAAATAATATTCTTTTATAGTTTGAAATTAATGAGTAACTCTTCACACTCATTGTTCATTTATGTGATTGAACGAGAACTGAACGCATCACTATTACTTTAAATATAGCAACATTATTTCACAAAGTGACATTAGCTACTGTCAGCTGGCTTCGTCTAATTAAAAATCCGACTATAATTTGATTATTCTATCTAGCAAATAGAAAGTAACAATTAGTTACACAGTTTGTTTACATTTGATTATCGCTGCACGATCGTAAAATAATCTTAACGATCAATCAAACCACAAGAATACTTTAATATTTCACAATAAGTTACCAAAAGAAGAAAAATAAACCAATATTAAACTGTATTCTTATTACTTTTTTTTCTTAATGTTTATATATTTCCGTTAACTTAAACGACAATATTCGTATTATCTTCACTCCCCCCCTCCCCCTAAAATATGAAAACGACACAACAAGATGTTATTTTTATTGTTTACATACATACATATATAAAACATTTGAACTTACCAATAGCCAAATGAATAACTCCTAATGCACGGGATACAATTTTGTGATGACTACAAAACGGTGACTAATCAAAAATACTTTATAAAAACTTTACAGCAGCCGACAACGCCGACCGCAGCGACATCTACAAACCTTACTCCTATGCGAAACACGCTTGTCGAAACTCTGCCGCTTCCGGTCCAAGCAAAAATATACACATGTATTTCATTCTAAAGCTGTATAAGCCGCGCCAATAAAGAAACGAATCTAAAATGGCGGCGGCAATCATACGCTCTCACTCTAAACTATTGCTGTCTTTAGTCGCACACGGCGCGTACTACATGCAAAAAAATATCAAAATAAATATAAAAAAATATCGACTTAGATGACTGGCAGCAAAAGTGTCTACACAAGGTGCATCCTAGATGAGACACCTCTCCCTCTGTCGGGGCACCAAAGTAAAGTAAAGTACATTCTAATTTGTTTTTTTTTATATATTTTTACAATAAACAACTTTTTCTTTCTAACTTTCTTTTCAATTGTTGACCCTACAATCTGTCAGTGCAGGTACATAGACGCCATTTTCGATTCGTTTCTTTATTGGCGCGGCTTATAATTTATCAACTCTTGACTCAGTCTATTCCGATCCGAGCGGGCGGCGACAGAGACCGTCATTTCTCTTTCTCACTATAACTTGGGCCATTACAAACGTGCGAACTGAGTCATAAATCATTTTTATCAGACCTCTCGCTCACAATTATAGGCATAACGGATCTCTCGCTCACCACACTTCTGTGTGTATAAAACTTAATATAATTACTCCCAAAAAAAACGAATTTAAAAAAGACATTTTTTCCGGGGCACTTTTTAATTCGTTAAGCATTATCAACACATTATGAATAACCGAACGAGTTTGGGCGTTAAATATCGCCCTTTAATTTTAACCAAGTTAATTTATCGAATAACGCTTCCTTGGTTCGCGTAGGATTGTCTAATGATAACTAACACAATTTTTACAAACGTTTACAACCTACAATTTACATGCACCAGTCATCAACGAGCACGTCATCTGACTACCTGAACCCGAGCAGCATCCCTTTATCGATATCGATAATTCGATCGATTAATCGATATTGTTACATTCCTTTGACGTAATGTTTTATGTCTCGGTTCGCACGTTTGTAATGGCCCAAGTATAGCAGCCCGATTTGAAGACGTTCGAAAGGGACAAAACACGGTAGACTGCGAGTTGGTGCGGAGCCCCCGTGGACGGGGCGCGGCTCGACACTAAAAGCCCTCGCCCACGGCGACTTTCTGTAGCGATGCTATCGCGTGTTCTCATCGATACAGCCGCGATGATACCGCTGGATGTGTACTTTCACCCAGTTTTTTTTTCCCTACCTATGCTGATAGCCTTGAGAGGCTATTTCAGCTTCTCCTTGACGTGTAGGTGAGCTCACTGGGCTCAAACCGGAGCGTTGTTAACACTGGCCCTAGCAAGAGCGGTGCTTCGCAGAATCTACCGCAGGATCGGAAACGCGACCCACTGAGAAGATCCGGAGAGAAACTTAGTGGGCGATCGCCCAGTTTCTATATCGCTTCAGTCGCGATGAACACGCGATTCCGAATTTCACAGAAATGTTTGTACGCTTTTGCAGCGATGCTATCGCGCATGTGTATCGATACAGCCGCGCGTTCGCATCGATTTTATCGCTCGCACGTTACAAATGCGATTAACGCGCGATAGTAGCGATGCAGAAACGCGCTTATAAAACGCGGCAGCATCGCTACAAAAAGTCGCCGTGAGCGAGGCTCCTAAAAAGCCGACCGCATTACAATTGACTTCGGCGCGGAGTCGCGTGCCCTTAGTTGAAATGTCTCACTCAGTCTTGTAGGAATACAAATGCCGGTTCGCTCGGGACTAGCCGGACGCAGCAAACCGAAACGCACACGCGTCTCTGTTAAAACTATTCCATCGGTTTTATACATAAATTATTGCACGATCAATATTATAATAATGTCACCGTAATCAAGTGGAAAATCAGCGTTCATTAAACAAAAAACAAAAAAAGACTTGTCATAAATCAATTAAAACTCTAACGTACGCTACCCCCTGACGATTGCGCGTTCGATTCAGTGTTGTCAGCTCATAAACTAAACGTAGTAAATAATGCATAAATAATTTTATTTTATTGATAAGCGGCGTCTTAGGATCGGCGCAGGCAACTCGCGCAGACGGAACTTAGCTCATGGAAATTGACTAAATAGAACTATGACGTAGGGTTCGTCCGCGGGGCGACTCGCGCACTCGGCCTGTCCCTACTCACGTACACCCGAGATACTTAAACTACAACTACTATAATAAATTATATAAATACGTGACATCCGATAAAACTTTATTTTTAGTACATACCAAACACAACACATACTACATAAATAAAAAAATACCAAAAAAACTTAATAGTTTATCTCGGACAATTGAACAAATGATCATCATATTTTCCAATCACTAACCGGCCTTGAAATTGATTTTAATAAAATAAAAAAATTGCCACAACATTTGATACTGAAACATTTGATCAGAGGGCGTTCGTCACATTACCTCAACAATACTGAGTCCAATTCCCCTACAACTCTTAGGACCAACAACAACATAGTTGTTGCAAAGTACGAGCGCGCGTGGTCTTTATTTGTAGTTGTAATCGATCATACATTTCAATTGCATTGGTACACCGAGTGTTATAAGTTTCCAAGCGATTCTTTTCCACCTGATGGTTGTCTGGATGAGATTGCTCTTAGGGCTAAGACCGCCAATTGTACTTTTTTTTGTATTTAATTTTTCGTATTGTTTCTTTTGTTGGTGCACAATAAAGAATACTCTCTCTCTCTCTCTCTCTCTCTCTCTCTCTCTCTCTCTCTCTCTCTCTCTATCAGCGCCGCGCCTGTGTGCGTGTAAAAGAAAACCCACTCCCGGGCGTTCGTTGACCCGAGCATCAGCTGTTTTTGATTTTGTGTTTCATTGCTGGTTTTTTTTAGTAATGTATTTTTTTGAAACAATCGGTCATTTAGCTGTACTAACATAATAGAGCATAAATAATACTAGTAAACGTTTTATAAATATGACATTTTTTTAATTAGAATCGATTTTTGTATTCCGTACCATCATCAAAGGTGTCATTAGTACTATCGTCTGTCTTCAATTTCGGAAGCGGTCTCCTAACATCCAGTATAGCCTATATTGACGCGTATACAGATTGGTCACACACACATCTAAGGGCGGCGCGCTATCGTACCTTGCAACAACTATACCATAGTTCGATCAACTATCTACTAATCAACTACAAAAGCAAATCCGGTTTCGTATTTACTAAAAACAATGGCTGTATCGGTGAACGTTTACAACTAACTATATTGTGATTTTATGCGAAAATGTTTTAGGCAGTACGCAGTTTGACGTCTTTACATTCAAATCAGTAACAAAAAAAAAAAAACAAAAAAAAACATCAGTCGTATGCGATCGCCGCGTCACAACCGACATCGGAATATTAATGTACCCTCAGCTTTAGTACCCGAGCCGCCATTTCCAGCGGACGTACCCTCAACACACACAGACTTATTACGAAGTCGCAAATATCTCACACGTTATGGTAATTCATTGCTTATGTAAATATACAAAAAAAAATACAAAAAAAAAAATATACAATGCTCTCCTCGCAGGAATTACGAAACGACAGATAACGTAAAAAAATAATATTTGACCGCTCCACTATACGGTATGAAGCGACACTAGTGAATAGCTATGTATTTATATGTATAATTAGGGACGGATGTGTGTCACCAGCTTTAGTTATCTCGCTGTGGAACCAAAGCTAGAGTAAAGAAAACAGAAACCCTTCACGGGAACGATCCATAGGGTTGTCTCAGTCGAAATTTTTTTTTTTATTGCTTAGATTGGTGGATGAGCTCACAGCTCACCTGGTGTTAAGTGGTTACTGGAACCCATAGAAACCACGCAAATGCGCCACCCACCTTGAGATATAACTTCTAAGGTCTCAAGTATAGTTACAACGGCTTCCCCACCCTTCAAACGGAAACGCATTACTGCTTCACGGCAGAAATAGGCAGGGTGGTGGTACCCACCCGCGCGGACTCACACGAGGTCCTACCACCAGTAATCTTTTTTTATTATAAACCCGAATCACAATTTCGAACATCCTGTAAGTCTCGCGACGCGGCTAAGGCCGGCGACACACATACCGCAACGGTGCTCGCCTGAACAACACATAGATTTAGTTCGGACCGCGCTGGAATGGACATCGCATCTGCTACTGGCTCGACGAGCCGCAGTGATCTCGTATCGAACATCAGACACACAAATTATCGAGTTACGGTCGAACGCAAACGTAATTCTCAACGGACGGGAACAAAAAAACACGCCGACTGCACGTTACGGTCCTAACTAGAATATCATACGCCCACTTGCTTTGGTAACTGAATGTTTCCCGAAATGATCAGCACCCCAAATTGCGTCTTATTCTCACGTATTTAAAGTCGAATTTTAATCTAGCTTCACGCTTCTACAGTATCATGACAGGCTGTCGTCTTCACGGACAGCGACAGACAAGAGATATTCAGTCAGTTGATTATGTCAGAACTAGAACGAGAATATCACAGGGTAATGTTTTCGATAAAATATTTTCATAAAGAAAACACGCTGTGAATAAATTTTCATCCTAAAAATTGTTTACGTATTATTTTAACAAGAAACGGCTTATTAAATTTGGGACCAGGTAAAATGGCCGCGTCATTATAAAATCTGATATTCGATTTAAATATATAAAAAAAACAACAAAATTGTTCTATTTTCACATTCGTCCAAAAATAGAACATTGTATCAATTAATTTTCCTTTTTAACTAACTAATCAAGGATGCCTGACACTTGCGAATATTAATTTGAGAACTAAGTGATTTTGGGGTTCGGCCTGTGTGTTTGTTGCAAAATAATTTATTTACAGTCACCCCGGTTGCTCACTCGCTTATTGAGTATGGATCGATTGTTGATACGTGTAAATTATATAATCCAATAAATACAGAGCGTACAGACCCTGTTAACACATTTGTAACATTTTAATCGAATCTCTTTTAATCGATATAACACTCGATTCGAATCGATACTAATAGTTTTGAAGCAGACAAATCATAATCGACATTACGAGCAACCACGAGTGGAATAGTACAATAGCGGTCTCGACAATACAAATATAAGATCGGATATTAATAATATAATAAACTTTTCAAATAAAACATTACTAATTGTAGTCGAGTTATAATTTACATTTACAATTCTTCAATACGTAAAAATTCAATGTGTTAGTAACTAAACTCTTAAGACTGGTTATATATATTTTATTGGATCCCTAGATGATATCGATTTACAATTAGACCCGGTAGATGGCGTTACCATCACATTCAAGTTTTCCAGTGACATCACAGCTTGAAAGGCTCGCTAGTGTGATACAGATATCCGTATGACCCAATTTATAATTTACATTTACAATTCTTCAGTACGTGTGTTAGTAACTGAACTCTTAGACTGATTGTATATATTTGATTAGATCCTTGGATGATATCGATTTACAATTAGACCCGGTAGATGGCGTTACCATCACATTCAAGTTTTCCAGTGACATCACAGCTTGAAGGGCTCGCTAGTGTGATACAAATATCGATACGACACAATTTTGCTATGTAAGTTTTATTTAAAAAAATATTTAAAAAATGTAGCTTAAATAAATAGGGAGTCTTATTCTTACTCTATGATAAATATTCAGGGTTCCGTATTGAATTTTTTTCGCTAGTTTTCTCGATTATTCATTCCGATCTTAGGCTTTGTAATGTCGAGCCGCGGTCCGGGTGACCGGGTGCGGTGTGGTTCGGCGGCGGCGGCGGTTAGCGCGGCGGTCGTGGGCGGGCGCGGTGACGTCACGCGACGGTCCCGCGTCACTTCCCCGCGCGCGCGGTGCACTTCTTCTTTTTACGTTTGAAGAAACAACAGCACCTGGAATAAACCGATTGCCTGCATGACGATTTTACAATGTCTGTCCGTGGACAACAGTGCCGGGTTATGTCATATTATGGAAGTCGATGTTGTGAACACGAAAGCGACGAAATATGAATTTTAGACTTTCTTGTGACATTATTTCAATTCTAATTAAATTATCTAAATAACTTTTGATCTTTTTAAAAAAAAACTAATTTAACCTACATGTAATGATTAGTGTTAGTAAATCTTCTCATAATACAATTAGTTCTTATAATTATGATTAGTAGTAAAGCAGCTGTTAAGATATTAAATTTGAATTTAAGTAAAATACAAATTGAATATTTAAACTATCAACTACTGGCGCATATAGCAAACAATATTAAAACGGAATCAATTTTGTTTCAAAATTTTGTCATCCAATTTGTTGTTTTTTTTTTATAATTTTTCTTCTCACAAAACGTCGAAGCCAATTTCGAAAAGACTAAATGTTTCATGATAAAATGATGATACGACAAAAAAAAAAAATGTTAATCGGGAAAAAAAGCGCCACGCCCGTCCTCCCAAAAGCCCAAAAGGAAAATAAAAAAAGAGATGTCCATACAGTTGGAAAACTGACTTGGTGTCGTCAATCACGTCGACCTCGTGGTGCGGCGCCGTGATGGGCGTGTTGCTGTGGCCCGCCGTCGGGTCGTCGGCGCCAAGCTCGCCATTGGTCGAGCTCACCACCTGGCGGCCAACCGGGGAACTAACCTTAACGTTTGAACTGAACACGTGTCTTCGATCCTCAAAATCCTTTCACTCTTCAATAGTACACATCCCTATCGCCGCTAAATCGGAATTACCTGTTTGAGCGGCTTAAGAGATACATCAACAAAAAAAAAAAACATTCGAGAACACTCTCAGCCGACGAATACAGACATAAATCAATATCGATAATTCTAATCGATACCAGCACTATAGTTAATGAAAATCTTATATATAGAATCACTTGTTGTGTGTGTAGATGATTTTTGAATTGATAAAATATAATTAAAATACACATATAATTAAAACGTTACATTATATTTAATACCAACAGCAGTGGTACCTGCTCATTCTCAATTCAACTCCAATTACCATAACTACAGAACAAATATAACATCTACCCTCAACACATCGACAACTATTTTCTTTACACACCGACCTAAACACAAAAATGATTTTCACGTGAATGACTCAAAAAAAAGAAAGAAAAAAAAATCGCCTAAATTACTCTATACTTATCGATCAATTGTTAATCGATTTATCATCATATTCATACGATATAGAAGCAGCACATATCTCAAGCGGTGTGGTAAGAAACTGGCAAATAAAATGCTAATAATAAGCGATCAGTGTTGTTCGTTATTTCTATGTAATAAAGCTCAAATCAATAAAGTGATATATTTATGAATGAATATTGGCAGTGCTTCGTTTGTAAGCGTTCGATTTTGTAACGGCCACTTCACACGGCGGAACTCTTGTTAATCACGGGATCTATACAAAATGCGATGTCACACAATCTATTAGTGTGTCATTAATACATTTAATTAATGTCATTAATAAATTTAATTTTGCTATAATGTAATTGAGATAAAACGAAAAACGTTTTTTAATTATACTGAAATCTTTACGGATCTTTCAATATGTTTTGTTTAGATGAGCGGACGAGCTCACTGTATATATATGGTGTAAAAATTTTTTAAGGGATTTTATGACCTGGTAACCAAGACCTTTAGGTCAAGTCTTATTTTAATTTGAAAACCTTTTTTTATGAAAAATGATATTATGAAAAGAAATGAAGTTAATTAATATGAAACCTAAAATGAAATGAGATGACATGATATGGGATGAAATATAGTCTCAGTAAAATGGCGGTCATTTACTGAGATTTTTTCAGTGGACTTTTTGGAGGATCTCAAGAAGGCCGGCTCAGCGGCTTTGTTTCATTTTCCCACATTTGTGCATTTTCACAGATACTAAGCCGTTAATAAACCACCGTTATTACACATTTAAACCTGAACACTAAATGGACAAAATAAAACAAATCACACAACTTCATTGCTCGCGTTCCCGCCAAAAGGTCAACCTGGTGTAAAATGATCATCGGAGCTCACAAACAAAGACAACGTAAATGTCGCCACTCAATTTTAGACATGATTTTCAAGTCTCAGTTTTACAATACGGCTGCCTAAGCCGAAACACATTACTGATTCACGGCAGAAATAGGCAGGGTGGTGGTACCTACCCATGCAGGCTCACACGACATCCTACCTACCACCGTTAAAACTTTATGTCGCGCGAATTTACAGAAAACGCTCGTAGGATGACGCCGCGACTCTTATCGTCCGATAATATCCATGAATTTCTTAAGCCACATACATATCTTGCTGATGACGTCAAGTATACTAGACGCATTATATATAATGCTGTTCTCATGCAAAAAGAGTCAGTTATATATTAACTGTATAAAGAAAAACTTGGTTTATGTTCGTGTTAATTGAATTCACATTACAACGTCTAGAGCAAATATAAATTAAATTCTTCAAAATAATATTTAAGCATTTCATTACGTATTATTATAATATTATAATATATAAATCTACAGTGGTTTTTACGGATGTTCCATTATAACTACTGAACCATGCATCCGATTGACTTGAAACTTGGTAATGGATAGGCTAATATTTATATGAATATTGGACTCCCTACACCAGTTGCGGGGGCGTTATTGATAAGTCTTTGTGGGGGTGAGAAATAATAATGTTAATTTTAAATGCCCAGCGAAGCGGACGGGCACAGCTAGTTATATAATATTATTTCGTTTTAGACGTCCCGCCAACGGTTTTAGCTCAAGTTGATCTGCACAAATGCGAGTATGTCGCCGTGTGATTGGCTCAATTCGTTACATTAAAATTAAAACGTAGCACAACATCTGTAAGCATCAATCATGCAGACGTTCACACAAGGTATGTCGCTAAATGTTCAAAACTGACCGTTGATACCGATCCCGGAAATTTCACATACCGAAAATGCTTATTCTTCAATAGCTAAAAAATAAATACACCAATATACATTCACAATAAAATTGGGGACACAAAGAAAAATGAAAAAGAAAATAAAATTGAACATACTAAACATTTGCATAAATAATAATTATAACAACAACAGTGGTATATATACGACAGGGTACCGTCTCAAGAGCATGCATTTTTTATTTTATTGTTTTAAATTTCGTGTATTCTGTATAGTGTGATTTCAGTGAACATTACGCTATAAAAAAGTATCAAATCAAACAGGATATTAAGAGTTAGCCGAACTAACAACGCTGGAAACATAGGATTCGACTAATTTATTTAATACGCCACTATTTATTTACCAGTGAAATACATTTTAAGCTGCTGCCGAAATTGTAAAATTCAGTGAAAAAAAAAACACTAACGATCATAAAACATATAAAGAACCTAATCAGACGTTATGATTTATAATTTTTTTCAATGTGGCGGTTTGTGCATTCTTTTTCTGCAACCATTACATTGTCCTAAGAATAAATTTTATACTCCCATATGACAGGACGTGAGAATGATGAATGCATAGATAATGCTCAAAACACGTCATGTTAAAACGATATACTTTTATCACGAGACCGACAATGTTATTACCACCCGCCTAACTTGAGGCAAGAGACCCAAGTATCAACTATATAAAGAGTATTAACTATACAACTATATTTCAACTATATAGGGTAAGTAAATATAGTACGGATACTGCTACCGAAGTTAGTCGATAAGGTTGTTCCTCGAAGCACACAATTGAATAGTAAGATTGTATGGAAGATTTCTGAACTTTTAAAATCTTTTTGAGCATCATATATGTGGGACTTGACTATGACCCCAATTTAACAGTATCGATGTGCATTAACGACCACCCACCATCGAGCGGATTGTATTATTTTTTATTGCTTAGATGGGTAGTCGAGCTCACAGCTCACCTGGTGTTAAGTGGTTACTGGAGCCCATAAACATCTACAACGTAAATGCGCCACCCACCTTGAGATATAAGTTCTAAGATCTCAGCATAGTTACAACGGATGCCCTGCCCTTCAGACCGAAACGCATTACTGCTTTACGGCAGAAATAGACATGGCGGTGATACCTACCCGCGCGGACTCACAAGAGGTCCTACCACTAGTAAATTTTTATTATGCTTTATTTATGCTCATCCGCGTTCACACACAATAGTTTTAATATCCTACTACACATTTAAAACTAGTAGTAACACACATCGCTAAAAGGAAATAAATATTAAGAATCACCTGTACAGAGCCGTGCCTGTCAGCGGGGGTCAGATGCCCCGTCGTCAGCGGAGTCGCCTTGCCACTGTGAGGCCAGTTGCCGGTGTTGGTTGTGCCGCTCGTGCCGAACTCTTTAGCGGCCAACGTGCCCATCTGGTGCAAAACAAATCTAAGGACAGCTGGTATTCCCAAAGAACACAAAATAAAACAAAGCAAATTGACCTTTAAAAACTTTCACTATCCCCTTTATTCACAGTTACGACGAATAGATAATTTATTATATGATCTGTTAAATTATTAATTCAATTATAAATTACATTTTAGAATACTCTCATAGTTGTTAGATAAATTATTTTATCTTAAATCAATAATAGCACACGGATAGCAATATCTACGTCTCACACAAATACGCAAACTTCAAATAAAAAGCAAGGCGTTTGATAGTGTGTTGCCAGTTCAAAAAACAATATTTTTGAAACACGCACGGTTCACCGCAATAAAAGCGGGTTTCTGCTCTATACATTTTTTACATGGGAGCGAATTGCCTCTGATAAAGATGATATGGTTAAGATCTTAATGCTGTTTGAAGATTATATCGGACGAGCTCTTACAGTCATCGCTCAGCAGATACGTACAATGTGTCTTTGGTCTGTTGGATATATGTACTACCGATTGATTCCCTATCATTGATCTGTAATTCTCATCTTACTTTCTCGTCTGATTTGAAGATATGAGTGGATGAAGGGGTTAAATACAATTTTTAAGATTTTTGAGTTTATATATTGAATGAAGGTGTTATGTGCCTATAAACCATATTAGACCTTAAAACTGCGGGTTTAAAGGGTATATTTCGAAATTGCATGTGATGAACGAATTATGTACAAAAAAAAGTTCAAGTAACATAAGTCTTGACCGTTTTCTCAAAATTGACAAATTGTATAATATCCTCTTCATCGGATCGTGTCTCAATATCTCATATATCAATACCATCAATTGTGGAGCTAATTGTCAGTAGGTAACACGATCCTACCTAATTTTAGAGTGAAATAGTCATGCGTGCATTTGAAGGGTAGGGCCATTATTTTAATTGTATATCAAAACATCGCCTGTATCAAAGGAGGTGGCGACATTCACGTTGTGATTATATGTGCTGCGGTAGCCACTTAACCCCTGGTGGGACGTGACAAAGTTAGCCCATCCAACAAAAATAAAATCTTAAAATTTTAAACTTTAAAAGAGACTAGCACCGTTTACAATTTTATATTACGAGTATATTGTATACTAGCGACCCGCCCTCGCTTCGCTTCGGAAACTGTAATTTATTATTGATTTATCCACTATTTAATGGATGTTATTATACATATAAACCTTCCTCTTCAATCACTCAATCTATTAAAAAGAACCGCATCAAAATCCGTTGCGTAGTTTTAAAGATTTAAGCATACATAGGGATATAGGGACAGAGAAAGCGACTTTGTTTTATACTATGTAGTTATTTAAGAGGGATGATGTTTCTAGTGTTGTAGCTTACAATTGAGCCTCGTCTAAATTGCTAAGTATATTCGTGAATGCAAGCCAAATAAACAAAAACCAAACAAGAACAGCAACGATGATTTGAATTAATGGACACAGAAATATTTAAAACAGAACAATATATATATTAATTTCTATTCTTCTGTACGTTAGTTTGTGAAATTTTATCGTTCTGATTTAATGATATTTCCGTAGTTATGTGCTCGCATAGGCGGGTGCTTGTATATCATCAAACCTCTCCCGATATGAGCGCCGCCTCATCGTCCTCAATCAAACCAATCATATAATCACACAAATCATCCTGCACCAACAAAGAGAAAAAATAACTAATATTAACTATGAACTTGTGTATTCCTTGTAACCGTCAACTAAAACGGGCGTGAATGTACAATTCACCTAATAGTTGTATAAAACTTGAACGAAAAAACTTATTGCAAAATAGCTTTATTTAAAAAATTTCAGTAGGTCACTAGAATGGCTATATTTATTTTTATCTTTAGATAAATCTTTCGATGTAAGGTCTTTATATCGAACATTAGTTTCTTTGTGATAAAAATTAATGGCATATATGGCAATACACTAAATAAAAATAAATAAAAATATGTATATATAATCGTCAATTAAGACAAAACAAAAACTACTTCACTAAAATAATTATTGTCATATAATTATTACTTATAAAATATATCATATACGATGATATAGTATAGATATTTCATGTCATAAATTATCTCGTACATGTCCACGAAGCAATGACGCAAAGAAACATTTGTGAAAGCATTACAGTTAACTTTAATAACAACATAAGTAAAGTTAATTTCTTTTTAATATTTACCTTGTTGAACGGCTGATGACTGTCTCGGTTCGGTGAGATCACGATTTCCTGACCAGTCGAGCCGGACACGACAGGAGTCGACTGAAAATTTCAAAATCAATAACTATTAATTTTTAACAAAAAAAATTACATAAAATTCACAAAACAGAAACTATGTATCACGAGATTATTTAACTACAAAAACTACTGTATTTACCGACAATTTTATAAATTAAATGATACTACCCACTAAATTTAGTTATCGAAATGACACAATTGTTTTCACCTCATGATATTTGGTTTTTTTTTCTTAGATGGGTGGACGAGCTGTAAGACGAGCCCACCTGGTGTTAAGCAGTTACTGGAGCCCATAGACATCTACAACGTAATTGTGCCACCCATCTTGAGATAAATTCCAAGGTCTCAATATATGTAGTTAGTTACAACGGCTGCCCTACCCTTCAAACCGAAACGCATTACTGCTTCACGGCAGAAATAGGCGGGATGGTGGTACCTACCCGTGTGGACTCACAAAAGATCCTACCACCAGCAAAAATATAATTAATTAAATTACATTAATGTAAAGATAATTAATTAAAACTATTATATCTTAATAATAATCCTAAACGTTCCTTGATAACAAAATGTGTCTTGTTGGATTTGAATATAACATTTTACATATTGGGCAAGGACTTTACGCGTCTCAGGGCCGACCTGGGGTCGGGCGATTATCTGAACTGATCGACATCACACCCTTGAGACATGAGGTTGAAACCTCAATCGTACTGAAGTAACGCATGTCTGCAGTGATCCCGGCAGAAATAAAGAGAACTACTCCCTTTCACCAATACAAATTAATGCTCTTACAAATATCTCAAGTACATTATACATTAAAATAAGATGGAATACAAATCTATTATTTCATATGGATTATTAAAAGTATTTAATGTTTCTAATTAAATATGCAAGTCTCCCCGCTTGTTATTAAAAATAAAAAATAAACTTCATTAAAAACATAATGAGGAAATTACTTCATTTTTTTTTTACCGATTTCATGTTTTTCTAATAATTAAAACTATGAACGCAAGCTTTCTATGCAATAATAGGATATTTGATTGCCTTCAAAATATTCGTTACGTTTACAACAGTTAAAATTATTATACGATTTATTTTCTTCATTTAATTTTGTAACAAACAAAAATCTGGTCGGTCATGTGACAATTTTTACTGTGACGTCATAAGCCAAAGAGCATTGCTTTGATCAGACTCATTCGGCTCAATCACATTCCCTAGAGCAGATCGAGAAATACAATATAAAGCACATAATTGCAATGTGTTACTAGTTCGTTGAACCTAGGACTACAAATGAGGCCGTCAGCGCAAAAGTGGCCTAACCCACAATTTTTCATAATCATGCTTATATGTATATTGCAATTTATTTAAAATATAATAAATTTTGATGCAAAACAGGCCTATCCATAGTTTCACCCATAGATTTTTTCAACACAAATTGAAATGAAATGAATGAAAATTTAAACCTCATTGCTCCATAATAACTATGGTAAGCTTGGCCACTTTTGCGTTGACGGACTCAATTGTACTTATATATTTTGATCGATTTCAAATATTCATTTCCACTAAAATTTAAAAATTTAGTTTAACGATAGCGATCAATTTACGTATTCCAAAATTCAAATTACAAAACAATCAAATACCCTATCTCATTGATATTTGAAGCACAAAAAGCACTAACCTTGTCCGATTGGTTTCTAACAACGTTCGAAGGGGGCGCGTTACGTAATATTCTCATCACGTTGATGTTCGCAGGCTGTTTCGTCACATCACAAAAGCGAAGCATGCAACATGCAACTTTATACCATACCTGTTACGGCAGAACTACATCGGATACGTTTAGAGCCCTTACAACTTTTTGGTATTTATTAGTCAAGCTGACAGCGAAGCAGTCATGCGGTATAAAGTATGGAACAGTCATTATCCAAAATAATTTCGAAACTTTGTATTCGTGTCCCAAGACTGATGACTCCGAGTTTAAGTCAATATTAGGTGTGGCCCAGCCTTGTTTGTCTATTAACTAAAACGAAGCCCTAGTTTTTTCAAGTCCGGTGATAGGAACTCATTAAGCACACCTATGTTATGGGCCGTTTGGGCCGTTACATAACTACTGCGGGCGTCTGATCTACAGCGAAGGCAAATAACTACCCCGCGTCACGACCGGTCATTGACCCCGTTCATCAGCTGATTGTATTCAATTTTGTGAAATGCAATGAACCTAGTTATACAATAGTGCGATTTAAATAAACTTATTTAAAAGTCTATTGTCACTCACACCCGATATAGTTCTGCCTTTAATTGAACGTGCGCTGTTAACTTATCGTGCTATTTAAATTAAATTGTTATCAGTATATTATTGTATAACCTAATAAAAAATAAACACAAACGTCTACACAAAAACACAGGTGTAACAAAGCAAATATTAAATTTTATTAAATAATAAATAGTTAATTATGAAAAATATGTTGACTTTTGTAACAAAAAATCATACAATAATGAGCGTTATACTATTAGGAATAAAATACTCGTTGTTGAACAAAACATGAATTTGAATATAAGAAACAAGACAGTCTCGATTTTGAGGAAAACCTAAGTATGTAAGTGCCTTCTATTCAAAATTATTTTAATACAATTTTTATTTATTTATTAAATAATTGAAATGAAAATTTCATATTGGTGGGGCTGGCTTAGTGTTTCACAAACAAATGCATAGTAAAATTGCATCAACATGTAGCATCACTGTGTCAAAATAATTACAATATTCATTTTGTGTCAATTTTGTGCTAAAATACTTAAGTGTGGTAGAAAATGCATAGTTTTATCATTAAAAATCTATCAGCAAGGAAATTAAGAGCTATATAACATCTAATTTTGATTATTTTAAATATTAAAAAAACTAATCATTACAGATGGCCACATGCAAAAGCCATTTTTATCAATAGGCATTTTTTTTTGTCAATGACATAAAAAAATCTTGGTTTGTTGAAATCAAGCACTGGCAAACATTAGGGCATGCAAGCATACAAAATATAATTGAGCATATCCGAGAAGCACAACTGGACGTGAACATTCAAAAAGGGACTTTAATAAACATTATGTCAAATTTCTTTTCTCTTAAATGTTTCCTTCTTGTTGATTCAAGATTATTTGTGATCACAAATAAAGTAACTTCATCAACATGTGGTGTGCGATATTGATAAACGGACAAGCCTAGCGTAGCATCCATCAAGCAGGCCTGTGTTTACGGTTTGATTAAATTTCGATAAGTTTAAATTTTCGTTACATTTAAAGTTCAATCAGAATAAATTCCTAATATGTAACTGATAACACCGTTAGTCACAATACTTTTAACTTTTTGTATTAAATGTAAGTAAATAATTTAGGCTCGCTTAATATAAAAAATGTATTCATTAATAATGAAATAAAAATGTACATCGACGCTTGAAAGGCAATCGTGACTAAGCGACAATGCGTGAACTTTACAGTAGACTAATTTAAAGTTGAAATACCTAAAAACAAAATGTATTTTAACGAATCTAGCTGTAGTAGAATCTAGCTAGTAGCTGTAGGATTGAAATGATTTGAATAGACTTAGAAATATATATTTTTTGCGCATCGAATATAGTTATTGCCTATCATTTATGTACAAAGCAGTTATTGTCGCTTAGTCATGTTTGCCTTTCAAGCGTCGTATGTAATAGTTTGATTGGATCCTTTTTACATAATCACGTCCAGAATGTTTACGAGCGGACACATTAATTGGTTAAGCTACAGAATTGTTTACCATTGTCTTTCCGGTCCAGTCGAATTCTCCGTCGTCGATATATCCGCGCCTGTCGAACAGGTCCCGGAACATCCTTCGCAGCTGGTCGTAGTCGGGGGTCTCGAAGAAGTCGAGCCGCCGCACGTAGCGCAGGTACGTCGCCAGCTCCTCGGGGTGGCCCTCGCATAGCACCTGTCCACGACACGTATTCGATAATATAGTATACTAGCGACCCGCCCTCGCTTCGCTTCGGAAACTGTAATTTATTATTGATTCCCCCACTATTTAATGGATGTCATTATACATATAAACCTTCCTCTTCAATCGCTCTATTAAAAAGAACCGCATCAAAATCCGTTGCGTAGTTTTAAAGATTTAAGCATACATAGGGACAGAGACAGCGACTTTGTTTTATACTATGTAGTGATATATTACGTATTCGATAATTTTAACTGGTGGTAGGACCTCTTGTGAGTCCGCGCGGGTAGGTACCTGCCTATTTCTGCCGTGAAGTTGTAATGCGTTTCGGTTTGAAGGGTGGGGCAGCCGTTGTAACTATACTGAGACCTTAGAACTTATATTTCAAGGTGGGTGGCGCATTTACATTGTAGAAGTCTATGGGCTCCAGTAACCACTTAACACCAGGTGGGCTGTGAGCTCGTCCAAACATCTAAGCAATTAAAATATATATAGCACGTGACTCGTTTCGTAATCTATGCAGTTGCTTGACCATCCCAAGACAAATAAGAAGCTTTGATTGACAATGAACCATCATTAGCATGCGATTTGAGCAACGTTTTTTTTATTGCTTAGATGGATAGACGAGCTCATGGCTCACCGGTAAAGTGGCTACAGCAGCCCATAGACATCTACAACGTAAATTCCGCCACCTACCTTTAGATATGAGTTCTAAGGTCTCACTTTTTACTGCTTCACGGCAGAAAAATACAGGGTGGAGGTACCTACCTGTGCAGACTCACAAGACGTACCACCAGTAAATATGCATTTGACTAATATCTTAATGTATGGGTCAGTTGCTTAACCATCCCAAAATAAATAAGAAGCTTTTATCGACAATGAACCATCATTAGCATGCGATTTGAACAACGTTTTTTTTATTGCTTAGATGGGTGGACGAGCTTATAGCCCACCTGCTTTTAAATTGTTACCAGAGCCCATAGATATCTACAACGTAAATACCGCCACCCACCTTGAGATACGAGTTCTAAGGTCTCGGTTTTTACAGTATAACGGTTACCCCACTCTACAAACCGAAACGCATTACTGCTTCACGGCAGAAATAGGCAGGGTGGTGGTACCTACCCGTGCGGACTCACAAGATGTCCTACCACCAGTAAATATGGCATTTAATGGGTTACTTGCTTAACCATCCCTAGTCAAATAAAACAATGAACCATCTTTAGTGTTACATATGAGTAACATTTGCGTGCAATTTAAGTAACGTCTCTTGAGTACTTACCTCGATAGGCGTCGCTCGTTTAGTGTCGCCAATTTTTTGGTATCTTTCTTTGAGTGTGTCAGCTTTTAAACCTTGCCAGGGTAAGGAACCACGTAAAAAATACATAAACATATGTCCGAGAGCCTCTAGGTCGTCACGTCTCGATTGTTCTGGAAAATTAAGAAATAAATTCAATTAATATATAAAAAAACAAAAAATGGTATCTCTGTCCAGTTCTATTTTACATCGATTTGTTTGAAAACGAGTATTTTAGAAACTAAAACATCTCGTACAGCGCGCCATCGCGTTATTTGAGTGACGTCAATTTTCCAATTTCCAGGGAAGGGGTTAATAAATGACAAACTCTACCGCAATTCCGGCTCAATGTCTGTACATTACATTTACGATTGGAGGCTATTATTACGTGGAAGCGTGGTATCATTAGCCTTGTAATATATATTGCACATTGATGTCATGATATCAAAACCCTTCGGTTCCGAAATAAGAATTGCCATTATTTTTCTTGTCTAAACTTTTTTTTTATGATTGATGTATTACTGGTGGCCCGATGGCCTTTCCAGTTTCACCAGGACAAGTGGACAGCCAGGAAGGGTGGGATTTGCTAATAATTGCCCGAGCGCCTCCGAATGAGACCTAACAACTCAAGAGCAGCTGCTTCGCGAATTAATCTACTACCGGATCGAAATCGCGACCTGCTGAGAAGATCCGGCGAGAAACTCAGCGAGCTGATTCATGGGTTAGGTTGCACGGTTACCGGGGTCCTTAAGCCTGCTGGACAAAGAGGATGGCGTCACCTCATAGGTAAACAAACCATCTGAAGATTGTTCTTGTGTTTACGTACCTTTTCCTAAATGTGTGTTTATTGACATGTATCTAGCAGTCCCTGTGAGCGACTTATGCTCCCGATATGGGATATGTTTGTTTGTCTCTAAGTCTATATATTCTTTGGCCAAACCAAAATCTGAAACAAATATAGGTTTTCAAATTATTCCATGGACTATAAACTTTCTCAAAATATGTAGTAGTAGCGTTTTGTTATAAAATGACGTAAAAACTCAGTACTTTAAATAGGGGTGTTAAAGAAATGTCGATGAGTAATGTTTTGTTCAATACAGTTAATAAACCCTACAGCCAGACTGGGTTCCTAATCGCTGTGGTTATTTCAACGATTAATTAACAAGTCAAAATATCTTCTTCGGTTTCACGAAACATCATTATGAGTAAAACAAAATAATGCACGTCAATGATTTGAAATTTTATTTTGTATCAATACCCGTCTATCTACTATCTGTATGCAGCATCTCCCTCAAGTACTTCGAACACGTGGCCAGACAACTTGGAAAAACTAATAGTTGTAGGTCACGTGGAAGGAAAGAAATGTCGAGGAAGATTGCCAACCAGGTGGACGAACAATGTCAAGGAGGCCACAAACACCAGCGTCCCGGGCGCCGTCAAGCAGGCCGAATGCAGGCAACATTGGAGGAAGCTGGTGCAAAAACTAGACCAAGGTGGTCACGACCTTCAGTAATGATGAAGCGACGAAGAAGGAAGATCTTAATCTCAGTGAAATTTTACGAAGTGGCAAAACTCAGAATGATTTGTTAATTTTTATTGTAAGAGAATTGTAGTGTATTCGAACAAGTTCTTCACACACTTGACAGATAGTTTCATACAGTGCCATATTACAACCACAGACCTCGATCGAACTCCCGAGATTATATTACTGCACTTGTAGCCTATTTACTACACGATTATTAACTTCAAGTACTCTCTAATCACAAAATAATATTATGAACCGACGATAATTTCGAAAAGTATTATTTTATTTAAAGTTAAACATTTTCATTCGATTACTTAGTATTTTAATCACTTTATTTATTTTTTATTTATTGCTTAGAAGTGTGGACGAGCTCACAGCCCACCTGTTGTTAAGTGGTTACTGGAACCCATAGACATCTACAACGTAAATGCGCCACCCACCTTGGAATATAACTTCTAAGATCATAGTCAGTATTCATTCTTCATTCATATTTACTTACTAATATTATAAATGAGAAAGTGAATTTGTTTGTTACGCTTTCACGTCTAAACTACTCAACCGATCGACACGAAATTTTGTGCATACGTTGTCGGGTGTCAAAACGATATAGAGGTAACAAACACCCTTTCCACTATAAAAAAATACTATTCCCGATGGCTAGGTATATAATTAATTATGTACTACTAAGGATATATATTTACATATACATATTTTGACACGAGCCAGTCCAAGTGTAAAAACTAGTGTTAGAATAAACTTCATATGCATATCATATTTTGCACATATGCGTTTTGTAATAACACGATTCTCTGTAGAAAAAATAATAATGGTTCCTTGTTTTGTGTATATATGTTTTCGAAGAATGACATTGAGGGTACGCGCATTTCTTTCTGTTAACTTTAGTTTCATTCAAACGAGTCACATCGTCATTGTAATTTTTACATTAGAGTAATTATGATTCAATTATGCATAATGTTCGGATTGCAAGCTGACAGGTGTCTATCGACTGGTTTAACTGGTAATGTCTCGAAACTAAATTTCGGAACAATTTAGAAAGTTGATAACACATAATATTGTAATGCAAATGTAAGGTTTATTAAATTTTTATGACTTTAATTCTGTCCTGTTTTTATTAATGGAAACATAATATTCACCCGTCTCTTCTTTTCAGTGTCATTGAGAACCTATCTTTTTTATTTATCACTGCTGAGTCATAAAAATAAATCACATCAATCCTCTAAAAGTTTTATGATGGAAAGTAATTTTTTTTATAATTTTCAGCGTTTATCATAAATAAATTAAACCATTCTTAGTATAGCAATTAATTAATTTTATCACATTTCTATATCTATCAAAATAATATTGTTGAACACGATATATACGTCACAATCCAGATATTTTATACTAAGCAATATTTTTTATTATTAAATTACACTAGAAGCCCTTGGATTCCAGTCCTTTAGCCAAATTATTATTAATTGTATTTTACGTGCTTTTGTCAAAGATAAATGAATTGGATTGCAGTGAAATGAAATTGATACATCTGCGACTGACTGTGCAATAAAATGATACAGGATTTGATGAGATAATTTTCCAAAACGTTTCAATGGACTTTTGAAATGACCCGATAAGGAACCATCCCGAAGCAACCCGAAAAGAACAAGCCCTAACGATATCTTTTCATTCTCGCACAAGTGTGCGACTTTTAAAGATGCTAAATTCCTATTTAGCCAACATTATTATATATTTAAAGCTAAAGAAACACTAAATTACCATTAGAACTACTAGACACGGCATTTTGTACGAGCGCTGTCGCTATCTACAGCAGACGTAAAAACGTTTAGATGCGGCACTAAACAAATTCAAATCGTTGTTACTAAAGTCACAGCACATTGAAGTTAGGGAATAACAAAATTAACAAATTAAAACAATTTTATGAACTGTATGACATTGGAAGATATGATAACTATAAATTAATAATAAATAAAATAGAAGCTCACTTACCAATGATGTGCACGATTTTCTCCTTTTTTGTTGCAGTTCTACCTATTAAAAAATTCTCTGGCTTCACGTCGCGATATATTAGGTGTCTCGTGTGGACATACTCGATGCGGTATAACTGTAAATATAGAAAAAAATAAACATGATATATGTATAATCAAATTCATTCAGTGACTCCTAATTATGAAAAGTCATATAAAATTTTATCGTCTTTAACACTTTGACTGCCATGTAGGTCGTCAGTGCTCTAAGTGGCGTAGCTGAAGTAATTATGTCGATTTCTGTTACTGAGGCGCCTGTATATCTATCTAGTAGAGTTTTGGAAAAGACGGATTCGAAGATACTGAAAATGAATCTATTTCTAAGAGATCTAAAAAGACTAAAACATATTATATATTAACATACAAAATATATTTTTATCTTATTTATTTTATATTGCTTAGGTGGGTGGACGAGCTTACGGTCCACCTCGAGTTAAGTGGTTACCGGAGCCCATAGACATCTACAACGTAAATGCCGCTACACACCTTCAGATATAAGTTCTAAGGTCTCAGTATAGTTACAGCTGCTGCCCCACCCTTCAAACCGAAACGCATTACTGTTTCACGGCAGAAATAGGCAGAATGGTGGTATAGATACATAAGGCAAAGTTAGGCAAACCAGACGCTTAGTATCAGAAATCAACATAACTACTTTAATGCGCCACGTAAGGCACCGGTGAGGTACATGGCAGTCAACATATTAAATTGATATTCTGTAAGTAATTTGAGATTGTTATTCTCTTCAAGATGAGGTCACGGCTTATGTGCCGTTAAGTGGTTACCGGAACTCATAGACGCTTATAACGTGAACCATCTTGAGACATTAAGTCCAAGCCTAAGTTCTATTGCACAATAGCTATCCACGATCGCCCAGATCCACATACGTTCAACTTACAGTAATTTATGACGTCCGTGAATTGAGATATTTTTTAAAACTATTGTATTAATCAAGTTTAAAAAAAATTAAATACAAACACAGTACAGCTCTGAATATCAATAAGGCTATAATTAATTCCGAGCGTCGATACATAAAAAAAAACCTTAATCTGATCGTTATTCAAAACACAAAAGTACGTTGACTCACCAACTGCATAGCGATCATTAACACAGTCTTTAGAGAGAACCGACGGCCGCATAGATCGAATAGGTCCTCGAGCGACGGCCCGAGCAACTCCATTACGAGAGCGTTGTATTTACCGCAAGGACCAAAGTAATACACCTCCGGTATACCTTCTGCAGTCGACGGCGCTACAGGATTCACGGGAATATAGGCAAGGACAGAGCGGAACAAACAGCAAATTTAGTACTCACATTCGACGAGCAATGCTCTCCGGTCTCAGCCGAACACAACACAGTATCCGATATTTAGTGACCCGCGAGAGAATTGCTCGCTAAACACTTAAATAAATAAACACTAAATGACCTCAACAAAAGCCATGACCACATCGTTACGGCCCTCGCTGTTCAATTTTGCCACGAACTTCGGCTACCGTGTTGTGCTTCAATTAATTTACATAACAAAGCTCTCTAAATTATTACAAACGTTAACTGAAGATTCGCGTGCACTTACTAGCTGCATCGCAATCATTAGTACGGTCTTGAGTCTGAACCTTCGTCCGCAATGCACGAATAAATCTTCTAACGAGGGTCCTAACAACTCCATGACCATGGCGTTGTATCGGCCGCCACATGTACCCAAGTAGTACACTTTGGGTATTCCCTCTGAGCAAACTATGCCAGTCAGTATCTTAAGAATTTCAGGGTTTGATTACGCGATTGAGGTTATATTACGTGAGAAGCGTGACGGAAGACCAACTGACAGACAAAACAAATATTTATATGATTCAATACAGTGAAGCAGTAATTATTTAAGTTACGTTTATTTGTAAATCTTCTGCAAACAACATTATTAGCAAATGATAAGAGCCGGTTATGAAAGATGACAGTGCAATGCGTTAAATTAATTATTGCACACGCTTAAACATTGAAGAATTGATTGCTAGAATCGATTTTTCAACTTTTAATGATAAATTCGATGTTTTGAACACCATTGGTCACGGATACAACAAAACTAAGGCCGCGTGTAGGGTACTTATAACATCCGTGGCACCGTTTTGTTGTAATATATCCGGATAAATGAAAGTTTCAGGCTCAATTTCAACCAAACACTTGATGAGGTACATTATTAAACAAAGACATAGATCTCTTCCAGGCTTTCAGTGAATTGTTTTTACACAGAACACTTTGAATGTGTGAATCTTTAGCAGAGTGAACCAGCATTATTTCCAAGACGTTTCCCCGATGTGAACACATAATCGCTTACCGTGCGTCCCTAATAATTTGTAAAATCTGTATTCTAGATGTAATTGCGGAGCCTTGGACTTCATAGGCTCCATCTTGATCGCTACATGGTCGCTGTTATAGAGATTTTTCCCTGAAATAAAAAGGAAATCGTTAAAGAGTCTCGTTAAATCTTAATTGACACAATTATCGTGCGATGCCGGAAATTGCTTGTAAAGTTCTTTTTTTTCTTTTTTTTTTGTAACTTATGTATCGGCCGAGGAATACTTTATTATTCTTCACCAGCGACGAATGAATGTTGAGTCATATCTTTGGTTATTTGGTCGATGAATAACTGATCTTCGAACCCTTTCAAATGAGCGTCCGTTATTATTTTTTTGTGGTTCATTTCTAAGAACACACCGACAGTACGAACGTACTATGTAAAACTTAGGTTAGATCAAATTTAGTAATTAAGAATCGTTGGGAGAAACTAAAATTTGTTCAGAACTTTTTTATTGCTCCTGTAGGCAGACGAGCACACGGCCCAGCTGATGGTGAGTGGTTACCGTCGCTCGTGGACTTCAGCAATGCCAGGGGCAGAGCCAAGCCGCTGCCTACCAAAAAACTTTTTGAAAAGGACAGATGTGAGGTAAACCTTCTCGTAATCAGAATCGTGGTTTAATTAAAAGCTTTAAACGAATAAAAGTATTAAGAAAAGCGAATTCAGCGATGAATACACAAACATTTCATTCAAAATGTAAAACGACTCACAACCGGTAGTTTTTCATGTTTTATTTCGCTGACGTCACTTATATCAGACGTTATCGATAACAGTACATGTTTATTGTAACACCTAAAAAGTATTAGATCTCAAACAAATAATCTTATCACGTGTCTGTAAAGCAGAGCGCTAGTCAGCGCAGTAATTACATTATGAATGGAGTTCGCCAGGACAGATGGTTCAAGTACTTTGCGCCCTCTACTATTATCAACATTAAGAGAATTTGGCGGTTACGTCTTGCAAAATATATAAAATAAATATATAAAAACGGTGAACCATTATTACGACTTTCAAGACATATTGTTACTTTAGAAATGAACAAATTTATCGCAATTACACTACAATACATTCTTTAGGACGTTCTTTAATGATTTATCTTGTATATTATTGGATTTGATCGAAATTTAAATGTATATTTTTTTAATAAATGAGAGAAATGGAAACTATGACTTTTAAGCCTGTCCAAAGCGACTACTTTCTTAGACGGTTGCCGCAGACACCAGTGACTAATTCTATAGACTGTTAGCGATTCTCCTAGCATCTCATTTCAAAATAAATATAAAATAATGTCTGTAACGTCTGTAAACGTCTGTATTTTTTTTACTTTTGAACATTAATATTAAGATTAAAATTTTGGGTTTTTTTGCTTATATGGGTGGACGAGATCACAGCGCACCTGGTGTTAATTGGTTACTGGAACCCATAGACATCTACAACGTAAATGCGCCACCCACTTTGGAAACACATTCTTTACATTCTACGTAAAGAATAAGCAAGAAAAATGCAGTTTTTTAGTTGTTCAATCGCTCAAGACGACTGCTAACGCTGATGGACGGTATACGTCAGGAACATAGTATTGAGCAGTTATTAAAGTCCATAAAAATGAACGTCATCATCAACATCGTCATAGTCATCATCAACATGCCGCTAAAACCGTGCCGCTAATGCCGTGAAACTAGAGATTGAAGTTACGATTACATTGGAACTTCAACTATTCTATTCTACAAACTGAATTTCATAGCCTACTTACCACCAATTACAATAAAAAAACTTGAGGATTTCAATTTATTAAATACACGCGTGTTGTTCTTTGGTCGTTGAAGTCGATCGCACATAATTATAAAATTAATTATTTAAGAAAATTTCGACGTGTCCAAAATCGATTGAGGCACGACCTAATTATATAAAATAAAGATACTTGAAATCAGTATAATAATAATAACATATTTTTTTTGTAGTGCAGGGCCATATTTGGAATTTAGCTCTTTGGGCGATTTTGTTCACTATGCATTTCGACGGATTTAAAGTGAAATAATGGACTTTGCCAATATGACAGATTCAATTAGTTGAAGCAATCGAACTTCTTCTTGCCCTTATCCCACATTACATGAGGTCGGCGCAGCATGTCCAATTTTAATACTGCATAGGGATTTGGCATGAGTTTTACGACCAACTACCGGCCTTAACTTTCCTTGGATTATACTGAGCTGTACCACTATGCCATAGAGAGCTACTTTTTCTATTTCTTCTATTGGTGTTCCTTTTACTTTAACTATTTTTGGTTCTATGATTTGCAAAAGTATTATCTATAACCAATATGACAGATTCAATTAGTGAAATCAATAAATAGTACATTGCTACAAAAATAAAAGTCTTCTTATTATGAATATGATAGCTACGTGAGAAAACGAGAGCGGGTGCCTTTAAAATTTACAATTGAACTATTTGACATTGAAGATTTAGTGTACATTATTAGTGTAGCGTCAGCAAAACCGAATTAGTACACAATGATATATTTTTTTACAAATGTATTTTCTTGTGCAATTGTCATCGGTGGTTTTGGTATTATAATTTATATTAACGTGTTGACTTGTTTTAGTAACAGAGTACTTGTTTTCTAGCATATATTTTCAAGAAATGAATTATACCAAATAGACATACTTTTGTACCTTTTGTTTTATTTGTGAAACATTAAACTATTATTACTTTCTTAAATATATCTATAGGTACACAAATAGGAAAACAAAAAATATAAGGACCATTTTCTAGATTATTTTTCCCACCGAAATGTGTTTTATTTACCCTCCATTCCAAAACAATTTTAAACAGATTCGCCTATGAAATTAGTCAAGCTGGTTTTAAAATCGATATAAGTAGTCAAAAAATGACATGCAGTGTCATAGAAAAATTCGACTATATGCGTTTGTTTCCGTACTTGGATACTGCTTAATGTTTTGGTTGTTCTTAGAAAATATACAATGAAGACTTTTGCTCAGATGACATTTAATAATAAGTAGATTTGATACAACCCTGACGGATTAAGTCCAACCGAAACAAAATGCTCTGAACATTTATTATGATGAAATGTTCGAAATCTCAGATTGGACAATGAAACACTGCCATGGTTAGGGCTATCTATACGCGCATATGAGGCCTATAAAATTAAAGGCAGCTAAACGCCTTAATGTCGTAAAATTTATTAAAAATGGCTCTATCTTGTTTAGTTAGTTGAACATGCTTTAGTGTTTTCATGTTATAACAAATGCAGCTAAATCTCTAACAAATTCAGTTCAAAAAAGTTAAGTTTACTCTGTATTAAGTAAGTACTAATAAACGAAGTTTTATCATTTAAAATTCAGATTATTAGTAATGTTCTCATTCTTTATAAATCTGTTTTAAAATAAAGAATATCGTAGCTATACGAACAACGTTATTTCAGATTCTCAAACCGGGAGTGTTGCTAACACTGGCCCCAGCAAGAGCAGTACTTCGATGGATCGGGAGGATCCGTGATGACGTGTTTAGAGCCGATTTTTGTAGTTTACCTGAATATTTGACAGACTTGGATTTAGCTGCCTTTGACTTTATAGGCCTCATATGTCGAAACGACTTGGGCACCACCTATCTATCTATAGGTACAATTCCGAAAATCTTCCCTTGTACAACTCCGGCAAGCAACGTATATCAAAGAACCGTGAACTCAATTTCTTCAATACTTGGACAGCAAAATAACGACTTTTTTTCATAATTGCAATAACAGTTTGACCGTGGACAATACATACCGGACTACACAGAAACCATCACGCACGGCTGACATTTTAAGATGATTTTGAAGCCTATTGATTTTACCGTGAACGATGCTCTTTCGACGACATTGACCTTGGTACATTTCGTTTTCTATTGTAATAAATATTATAGTACCAGAAAGCTGTGTATGGCTTAGTCACCTTTCGCACACGTGCCCACAATAATGCTCTTTTCAGTGACGCGACTCTGAATCCAATTCTCATGAGCACGCAGCCATATAATATCACATATAGTATTCAAGAAACCTTATTACGTAGACAACAGAGTTCAATTGTATGACATTCGTTACGGTTCATACTTAAAAACCCGCATGGATTTCGATAATTTTGCTGACGGACAATGCTGTAATGGCACGATTATTATTGTTAGCCTCGTGTGAACATAGCCTAAGATGCATTTAAAAGAACAGTTCCGAAAACTTTCGGCGAAAGAATGAGTCACTGGTTCTCCATTATTGTCTATCTTTGTTGACGGGTCTACTTTTACCTGTCCGTTGTTCAATATTTCAAATGAAGTAAGAACTAAATAGGGTAAAGATGTAGCAAGAGCGATATGATTTTAATGACCTATTAAGACGAAATTAATTTAGAATTGTGATTTATACTACTGCTTAATTAATTAAAATGATAATGATTCATACCAAGATTAGTATAAAAAAACAATCAATAATAATTCATAATTTAATTTTCTAAATGTCGAAACACAATCAAAATTTTAATTAAAACTACTTAAGCGGCTGAATATTGCGTTTTTATTTTATATATTGTAATTACATTCTTTCCGACGTTTCGGATACTTTACACAGTTTTCGTGGTCACGGACTACGACAAATTAATTAAATCAAAAGCAAATTAAATTAGTTTATTGTTCTGATCGTTTATGTGGTGGGTCAATTGGCGTCATTCGAATCAGCGCAGATCGGGTTAGCTGTTATTTCTGACGAAGGTTGACAAAGCTTTATCTTTACAGATGACGATCACTGAATGCAAGAACGGAAACACGATCGCCTCCGTGAACGGATGGAACGGACACATGTTAAATTTCGAAACAAAATTAAATACTTCTCACGATCAAAAAGTAAACAAGCGACTATATAGGTATATCTACTATTAGTATTGATCGATACGCAAATTAGATAACGTATACTTATTTTCATTTACATCGATTTGAACGTAAGAGCAGTATGTTAATGATGATTCTAGTTCTGCATGTACGATGGCAGACACTTAAAACTCTATTATTATATAAGAATATTTCACAAGGTTGTCGAGCGCTTTGTTACGGTGTTGTTTCTCTATAGCTAAACGACTGAAGGAAATGAACGAACGGACACGTGATAACATCGATTAGAAAGATTATTGAAGTTGAATATCGACTCGATTAGTCTACATGGGAAGGTAAAAAGACGTTACGCTCCGTGACCGTGTAAATTCGATTACGAATGCAAAGCCATCGTTACACTCGACGTTTAACGTTTCTTAGCCTTGATTTAGCTTTTGTGACGGCACAAAACTCTTCAACGAGAAAGTGCTTATGAAAGTGCGTTCGGCGGAGCGATGTTGTACAAAAACAGCATGGCCTTCTTGCACGTGTGACATCTGTGAGAATGTTTCGTTAATTGACAAACAAAACGCGGCACCTGAACAGATTGTATCTCGTTTAACTTGAAATTGAACCAAGAATCTATTGTGCTACCAATTAGTATAACCTTACACGCGCATACGTATAAATGTGAACGATTCAAGTGTTTCCATTAATTTTAACAAGTAAATATATATAATACCGTTGATTTGAATTTAGGTAGCTAATGTCACCGTAATGGTTTTGTTGATTATTTATTACGAATACTTCCTATTTAGCCATGATTTATATTCGAAATGAAAATAGTTCTATAGTTCTTATATATAATAACTAAGACCTTTAAGACAAGTCTTATTTTAACAAAAACTTTTTAATATGTAAAATGATATTATGAAATGAAATGAAGTTGATTAATATGAAGCGTGGCATAAAATGAAATGAAATGAGATGATATCTCATTAATATATGTATAGATTATGTAGGGTAAAACACCCAATAATGTTCTCGATCTTTCCCACAGGCACCATCGACTCACCCGCGGATGTCTTTGTTGATATATGTTTATAAGTTATTTGTTTCTTTAGATATATTTTAGTTGTTACATTTGTTCACATTAATATTTTATGATAATGTACGATTAAAAAGCGTTTCGCTTGTCTTTACTGACTTCCAAAACATCAACGTCATTCCAGTACACAATCTTGAATGATTAGGTACTGTGTTATATTCATAGCCTTGCCAACGTAACTCACCGAGTCTAAGTTCACCAAAGTTGCCGCAACCAATTTTCTTGCCGACCCTAAAGTTAGGGCCGACCATGAGGACGCCCGAGGACGAGGTGACCGAGTACCTTGAGGTGTGCATCGCGTTGCTTCCGCCCCCGCCGCGCCCGCCCACCGCACCGGTCGCGCTGCAAATGTGCACACAACCTTATTAACATCATACGTATAAAACGTAAACATCTTTTTTACTGGCGGTAGGACCTCTTGTGAGTCCACGTGGGTAAGTACCAACACCCTGCCTATTTCTGCAGTGAAACAGTAATGCGTTTCGGTTTGAAGGGTGGGATAGCCGTTGTGACTATACTTGAGACCTTAGAACTTATATCTCAAGGTGGGTGGCGCATTTACGTTATGGATGTCTATGGGCTCCAGTAATCACTTAACACCAGATGGGCTGTGAGCTCGTCCACCCATCTAAGCAATAACAATAAAAAATAAAAAAATCTGATTAATTTTACTCATGTAGATTAGGTAAAATGATATAAGATAAAAACGAAAGATAGTGGTGACGTTTAGTAGTGCTTCTGGTGTCTTTTGGCGGTCCACGATTATCAGTCTTGCCCGTTATCACACTCACACGCTAGTAAAAATACAATAGTTTTTAAATACATAGTGAATACTGCTCGTATAACAAATCTAGCTTGACTTCAAACTAAATGTTTTACTGCTGGCCATTCAGTGGTTCAGTACCCACTCTTCGGTTCTTTATCGAACCAGTACACGTTACCACTGGATTCAGTTGCATTGAAAAGTACACTGAAATAACTTAGCATCACGATTTGAAAGATGCAAAGTGGGTGAAGAACTGAAGATTCAATTTTAAAAAAAACATGACATTATTAATGCGTGCATAAAGGTAAAAGTAATGTGTGCAAAGATTAAATCGATCACAATTTTCAAATCTGTTTATATACTGTATAATAAAATATATGAGTCATAAAATTTTACTAATTATTGTACATTTTATACAGTTTCCTAATTGGTTCATTTGAAATAGTTACATTATCACTGACGGAAGACGATTATCTTAAAGATTTATCGGATATTTGTATAATTTTATTTTTACTTGTTCTATGAAGAAGGAAGGATAGGATGCGTAATTAATTTAAACTCTATAATAGTACATGCTCCTTTACGTTTTAACTTAACGAACTAGGGATCAGTATATTAATTTAAATTCGAAAATTAATATCATATCTAATAAAATGATATTGCTATAAAGTTTGTTGAATTACTATTTTCTTGTATATGACTTTATATTAATAGTTGTTAGTATTTTGTTCTCGCTCGGTGTGGATATCACTTTCAGACATGATATTACGCATTGATACAAGAACAGTCCTGCCATTCATACTGGACTCATGAGATGCTTTGCGGCAGAAATAGACTGCGTAAATGACCCACAAGTGAGAATTCGCGAATTGCCTTATCATCAACGTAAAACTTAATAATAATCACTGAAAACCAGATAGAACCACCCGCCGATGTTTTAATAATATGGTATAAGTAATTAACAATAATATGGTATAAGTAATTAAAAATATTTTTACAGTTTTTTTATTGTAATTATATTATTTCCCATTTTTCGAACACTTCATAGTTTTCGTGATCACGGAAGACTGATAACATACTGCTCTTTAAAAACATATAAATCAAACAAGGGATATCTCGGTATTTAAGACAGCAACTAAGGAAGTTGGCGGGCCTAAGCTAAATTTTAAAGTAATTAAAGCTCAAGATTATTTATTCTTTATCTATTAATTTGGATTTTGCCTCGTTTTTTTTTATCGCTGTCTGTACTTCATCTCGGTGGGTCAAGATCAATTACAACAAGCATTGAACTCAATATTTACACAAGTTCTATAACCTTTGTGAAGAAATCATAGTTTGGATTTCTCAAGGTTTTCGATTCTATTTGTATGAACTGAATTATGAAAATTCTACATATTAATAAATCATACATAGATATGTTAATTTCGAAGCAGTCCGATTTGAAGGGTGGTACGGACGTTACACAATACAATTGAAACTTCGAGCTCATGTCTCAAGATTGGTGGCCGCATTTCTGTTGGATCTGACATCTGACACACCTATGGATCTGATAGCGACTTAATACAAAGTGAACCGTAATATCGTTAACCCAGCCTTGCAATAAAAATATTAGTGATTTAAATTATAGAACAAATCATTTTATAATAATAAAAGTTAAACAAAAAACAATTTAAACATTTTATATTTTATAAAGTGGTAAAAAGATGTAGCACTTCAATGAAGTAATGTTATGTGAATAACAGAGTCAGAAGCCACCTCATTTGAGCTTTAATGTAGCAATGTTTACAAACAAAAGCTGTTACAAAGTCAGTCACCCAATTTTCAATCTAAAATAAAACTTCATACAATTCATTTCGTGAGTTTAATCTGACAAATATCTTAGTTTGTCTGGTGGTTTCTGTGAAACTCTTTTAGTACAATTAATTAATAAAGCGGCTTGGCTCTGCCCCTGGCATGCTGAAGTCCACGGGCGACGGTAACCACTCACCATCAGGTGGGCCGTACGCTCGTCTGTCTGCAAGGGCAATAAAAAAAAATTAAATAAAACATTGCTTTATAGCGTTTGCAAAAATTTACATACAATAAAAAAAAAATTTTTGTAAGTTGTTCTGAATCCGCATTTTCATTACATTTGTTTTCATTTTAATGTTAACTTTAATAGCTTATTTTTAGAAAAATATTCTAAAATTAAGGGTACCACGTTAAGCCTATAGACCAACAGAACTGTTTAATTCAAGCACACTATACACATTTGTAATCATTTGTGCTAATAAGTACACCATTGTTATGAAATCATTTTTTTATCGTTTATAATTATAGAGTATTTTTCTACTATTAAAATTTTAAATCACAAAACAATTTTTTATTGTGGCAGAATCTGGCAGGTTTAACATAATGAATCATACTAGCCGTTACCGGCATTGAGTCTAAAAGTGAAAGTTGCAATACACCACCAACCAAAAGCATGGAACTAAATAATTATTGTATGTATTAACTGTAAGACATTTTACACTTGTAATTTGATTCATACTTTTGTGTTATTTTTAAAACCAAGCTTTATATAAATCAATGACAGGAGCAAGTAATGTATAGAAATTAACTCAAAGTAACTCATCATTCAATCACAGTAACTAAGCTAGCTAAAATGATAAATGAATGAACAATCAAAGGACAATGCCCAAAAGTGGGCCAACTTTATGTCTAAACTTTTTGTACTTGAAAAACTATGCCTTATTTTTTCACATTGTTTAGTTTATGTATCAACATTTCTTTCACCCTGGCATTGTTTTACAAAAAAATAAATTACTTATTTGATAACACCCCAAAACTGAGTGCCATAGTTTTTATATTCGCCAATAGGCAAAGGGTCATGCAGGCCCATACAGCCTTATAGTAAACCTATATGCTGCCAAACGGAAGAGTTGTCTGTAACTTGAACAACAAATAAAAAAAAAATAGCTAATGGTTATAATTCACAGACTTTTTAGTTTATTTTTGTTCAATTCAATATTTATATATTGTAATAATAATTATTACTTTATATAATTATTTTTAGATATTAATGATTCCATTAGTAAAAATCTCATTGGCCTACCATTAAGTACTCTATTCTTATTATATATGATCAGAGAGTTTTGGCAGCAACCCGAGTGAAGCGTCACTTGAAGTTTTATTTTAATGTTTTTTTAATAGTTTATTGTGATGTATAATATATAAATTGGGCGTTGTTTTGTGTATTAAACGTCAATAATCGTTGTTCACGATTATTGAGGCATTGGAATAAAACTGTGGCTAACATAGAAGTGACTGTTTTTTTTTTTCAAGATAAAAGATCTGCGGAAATTCACGCTCACTCAATGTGCTATTCATCGAGTTGACGTCAAAACTCCCAAAAAGCAATAAAAAGAGATACACCGGCTTTTTATTGACATTAAAAAAATATAACTACGACAGAATAGGCTGTATAGGCTCTTTGCCTAATTATTGGCGAATTTAAAAACCACAACAATAATATCGTTGCTAGCTTCCGGATTTTCATTTCATTTTATTATTATTATGATGATATAATAATAATAAAATGTACGTAAGGGCTTATTTCTAGCAACATTAACCACAATTAACGTATTTAATACTGTAAATAATGATGAGAGCGATTATTGATTTCGAAGAAAACAATTAACGACTTAATTTTAGCTGCAGAAAAAAACAGATTTCTCTTAAACCTGGGTGAGAATATAAAAATCGTTTTCTGAATATGAAACGATATTTCTTTGTCTATCAAATTAAGTTAAAACCATCATTGCGCGACAACTTTTTTTAGGGCCCAAACGCCCATAGGAAATGGGCATTGTCCTTTATTTATGTAAAATAAATAATTAATAAAAAAAATTACTTATTATCAAACTTATGCAATTGTAGGTTCCTGCATTTAATAAAGTAATATTGAATTAATTCTTAACTATTAATTTAATCTAAAACAAACTTCCTACAGTAGAAAAATATCCCAGACTGTAGTTTTCTAAATGATAAGAGTGATAGATTATTAGTTTTCATGTTGTCAGTTGTGTGATGATTTT
Organism: Bombyx mandarina; assembly: GCF_030267445.1. NCBI lineage: Eukaryota > Metazoa > Arthropoda > Insecta > Lepidoptera > Bombycidae > Bombyx > Bombyx mandarina. The sequence continues at coordinate 5,653,703 of NC_143227.1, read as the reverse complement.
AATTTAACAAAATGGTATCAGTAATGATACATAATTTCCTATATCTGTTTTAAGAACTTAAACATGTACAACTATCCAATTGTAAGTTTCCTTAATAATGAATTACTATCATTTATTGCAACTAATATTTACCATAAGTTTCAGTCAATTACAATTTCACATATCAAATATCAATTATATTTATTTAGTTTTTGATTCAATTTTTTTTATTTTACATTATATTTTTTTAGTCTTTGTAATTTTTTGGTTGATTTGTGAAACTGGTTTATACAAAAATATAGTAAAAGTATGTGTTTTAGAATACAAGCTGAGCTATCAAAAACTTTATTAAATGTAGTTTGTAAATGTAGTAAACTAGCACATATCTCTATCATTATTCTACCTATTTCTAATGAGAAGCAGTTTGGTTTGCAGGTAAGAATTAATTTATTACAATTATTAACAGGTAGATGAAGTGGGGTTAGCTTAGCACAGCACCACACTATCTCCTTCCATGATGGTGATAAAATGCAACTAAGGAATGACAAAAGAATGGACAGTAGTGTTTTGTGAGATCTAATGAAATCATCAATTGGCAATTATTGAAGGTAGGGAGTAGTGTAAGCCTGCACAGGAATGGCGGTAGCCAGTCTGCCAAATTTGCATGGTAGGCAGCTGTTTAGCTTTGCGTCTGCTATTTTTGATGTCCACGGCCAACAGTAATTACTCAACATCAAGATGGGTCTATGCTTGTCTGCCGACAAAAGCAATTATTTTGCCACAAAGACATCATGGGTTGCCATTTGAAAGGCAGGGTACATATAGCTCAAAATACAGTTGACCTTCAATCTCAGGCCTTCAGGTAAGTGGTTTTTTGATGTTTAAAGGCTCTGGTAATCATTACACCAGGTGAGGCATAAGCTTGTTACTATGCAACAAGAAAGTTTTTTTTTCATCACACAAACATTATTAAGCATCTGACTTCATATCTCAAAGGAGGCTGCAGCCTTCAAGTTTAGGGGCTCCAGTAAACAATTAACATCAGGTCAGTCACTTATAATGATTGATAATGTTAACCAATGTAACATTATTATAGGATATAATGAGATTTTTGCTGAACGACAGAAAGGTGAGGAGAGATGAATATCTTCAATCTTTAACGGAGCTGTGAACTTGGACAAGGACATAATCATTCGACCAAAATAAAGATGTGTGTTGCTAAAACTGTGATTTACATACTTACAATTTTCTATGCATGTTTCTCTGTTTGTGAGTAAATGCTAAGACAGCCATAAATTAAAATAATCATTGTTGACAAAATTAATTAGTCATAGTTACAAAATGAACAAACTTGTCAATTTATGCATTCATGACCATATGGAAATATGACACAGAGCACAGAGCTACCAAAAACCCTTTTTTTTGACCTCTTATAATTTTTCGAGCTTTTTGTAAAAAAACAAGCCTGAATACAAAACCCAGTATACAGGTAGTAATAAAAGGAAACATAAACTTTACTATTGTACACAATCAAAGTTGCACTGAATGATTTGATAAGTTTCATTTTTATTAGGAACATATTATCAGTGCCATTGTGTCAGAAGCAGATGTTTAACCTTTATGATTCACTAATGCAATATAAATGCATTATATTTATACTTTCAACAGAAAATAAATTATATTTCATGACATTATAGAATGTTACTGTATCCTTCAAAAATCAGAGTTTGTCTGTGGATTACATAAGTTTTTAATAGTGTTTGAAATTTAACTATAGAAGAGAAATAATGATGAATTAACAAAAGAAAAATTATTTTTGAAAAATTATTATCTGATGTTTTTTTTTTTTATTTTTCAAGTCTATTAGTTTGATGTTTCTTCAGTTGAACTATATTATATTATTAATAATAATAAATATTTATTAATAAAGCCATATTAATGTTGTTGATAAATATAGTGACCCATGAGTATTTACATAGTATCTTATCTGTTGTACAGGTAATCGGTTTCTAGATTAATCAAAAGAACTAACCCATATAACCATTTCTAGGTTACACTATAGTTAGTAGTGATGCTGAATATCCTTGGCAATAACTTCAAAAGTAATTAACTTTTGCAAACTTGCTTTAATATTTCTTTTGAGATTACGTAAATGATTCATTGATTTTAAATTCTATATTGAAATTTATGTACCAAACTTTGAAATCAAAGCATTTATTTTAACCCAATAAACAGCTTTTTTTTAAAAACATCATTATTTACAGGATGTTATCTTAATAAAGTTGCAACCGAGATAAGTTTAAGACTCTAAGTACTTATTTTTTCTGGAACTACTACTAACTCCAAAAAAACCTAACTATTCACTTCTGGCAATGGTATATTAAGTAACCATGATCTAGTACAGCTTTCAAACATACAAAAAAATACGTGTTTGTAATCTGTCAATATATGGTTTGGACTCATAAGCAAGTAAAAATAATTCTTACGTAGATGTTCTCTTGTCCTCGTTCTGGCGGTCCTTGTCCTTGTTGCTATCTCGTTTGTTCATAATACTAGATGAATTGTGCAGGCCCTGGCCGTGCACGCGCGATCACTGCTTGTGCCCAGCGTCTGTACGGGCCGCAGCAATGCAGCCCATGTCACCAAATATTAGAAGAACACAATCGGCGATGCATCGCCATACCAAAATCCAGACATACACTTTTGTTTTTGTATAAAACAGATTTATGTTGTAGTAATACTGTTATTACTGTACCACTATTAATTTTATCTCACAATCATTTTTGTTACACTGAAAAAACCGAAGTTCATCCTGATTACTTTAATGTTTCGGCGATAGTTATGACGACAAGTGAATTAATATAGTTCTTGCTGAAACTTTAAAATTTGCTTTTTTAACTAAAGAATTGGGAAAAAAGGAATAGAGGTCGTTCCACCAATGTTATGTTCATTGAAGAGTGACAACAAGCGATGTGGGTGTTCACGTTCGGTTAAATTACCCGGAATGCGGCGAAGCCTGGATCAATCCATAACTAATTACTCATTTATGATTACTAATTATCTAAAAGAAATTGTATTTATTGTTAAATAAAATTTAATGTAACAATTGACAGTTGATTTTTAGAAGTCAATCCCAATTTGTTGATCGGCAAGATCTTTGAAATAATTTATTAATATGGTAGCTGTGTCACCATTTACATCACTCAAGTATTCTCCGTAGTTACTTTTGTAGATTTTTAACACAGTTTCAGATAGCTTTGAGATTAGTCACAACGTCGCCGAAACATCAAATGGACATTTGTCCTGATAAAAGTTTAGGTTTTGTAATGGCCACCAATGTTACACTTTAACACTCCTTTAATAACAATAATCGAAATTTCAAACAAGAACGTGAGAACTAAAATATAAAATTATTTACACACACAGGCATAAATGATCTACTGACTAATAATAAAATTTCTTAATTACAAAATATCTAACTCAAAGAAATAGTCACTGATTCGCCATTCGGCGCATGCGCAAACTTGCACCATTCGGTGTGGCCAGTTTACTAAAAATTAAAAAACATTTAGGCACATAAGAATCGATGGCAATCAAATTATTCTATTTCTTTATTAATTTAGAGTCTTGTTCTTATCTTTTTAATATATTTATCTGATTTTTCATCCAGAAAAATAAAACAATGAAAAAAACCAGCACTGAATTCGACATCTTTTCGGCCAAGCTAAATACATTTTATCTTATAATAATATAGTGAACAAATTCTTTCGAACCAATGGATATGTACTGTTGTAATATTTTGTAAACTAATCAAATATTGGCCTGCATAACGTTTTCACATGAGCAACATTATCTACCACAGATAACAAGAAATCGAAATAATATAAATTTGACAGAGAGTAAGGAGAGTAATTTGCTAGAATTTTTAAGCAGCTGTTTGACTTTGCAAAAAAGCTATCTGCCAACAGGGCCAACTGATTTATTAGTTCAAAATATTAATTTTTTTATTGTTAAAATGAAAACGTCACTGTAATTTGAAGTTTTTAATTCATCAATAAGTACCGTAATAGTATCTGTTTTTTGTTTTTATTATCTGTACACTATGGTTAACAAAATATGGCAACTAAGACTATTTAGCGGGAACGCGAGAAGTGAAGTTGTGTGATTAATTTTGTTTTATTTTGTCTAATTAGTGTTTCTTCAGGTTTCAATGTGTAATAACGGTGGTTTATTAACTGTTTAGTATTTGTGAAAGTGCACAACTGTGGGAAAATAAAATAAAGCCGCTGAACGTAACTTCTCGGGGTCTTCCAAACAGTTCACAAAAAAACTCTCAATAAATGACCACCATTTTACTAAGATTATATTTCATTCCATATCATCTCAACTCATCTCATTTCATTTTCATTTAATTTCATGCCATGTTTTATAATAATTAACTTCGTTTCATTTCATAATACCATTTTCCTTAAAAAAAAGTTATTAAAATAAAAATAAGACTTGACCTAAAGGTCCTAGTTACCAGATCATAAAATCATATTATTCATATCCGTCGTGAAAAACTTATTCAATCATTTCGACACTGCACACACAGGTCAAGTGGTTGTTTTTTTTTTGTATATAGTATAGAATACTGTATGTACATATACTGATGTAAGCATCATAAATTTATTAAAAGAATATTGTTGCCTAGCAACAATTAGTTAGTCGTGTAGATTAATGTAAAAAATAAAAAGTCAGTATGTATGTACATCCGAAGATTGTTTTATTATTTATCACAGTTACCACAATATTTTTTTTTTTTTTTTTTCCTACCTAAGCTGAGAGCCTTGAGAGGCTATATCAGCGTAACCCTAACTTTAGTAGGTGAGCTCACGGGGCTCAAACCTGACGATGTTGCTAACACGAACCCTAGCAAGAGTCGTGCTTCGCAGAATCTACCACCGGATCGGAAACGCGACCCACTGAGAAGATCCGGCGAGAAACTCAGTGGGCTGTGTCTGAGAGTTAATTTACTCGTCGAGCCCTTCGTCGCAAGCGACGGGTTCGACGAGAACGGTGACCGGTGCTTGAAGTACCTAAAAGCACCGTTAGTGGATCGGGAGGATCCGAGATAACGTGTTTTGGGCGACGTCGACTGCTTTCCATTCTGTCCGCAGGATCGGGAATGTACCACAATAAACGATCAAGTGTTATACTTATAGTTACATAGTAGTTCTATTAGTGCATAGTTTATGAAGCAATTGCCGATTATCAGTTCCTGCCGCCGTGACTTTACCCATAGATTATACACTTAATATATGAGTCGTCTATTATCAAAGGTGGCAATCTGTACATTTGGACAAATTTTTTTTATTGATATGTCAATACAGATTTATTTGAATATAATCGTCTCCTTCAAAGAATACGGTTCAAAACCTGCATTAAATAAAGGTTAATAGTTAACCTGTTATTTATCTAAGATGTCGTTCCGAAGAGTTTTGTGACTGCATTGGCATTGGCAGTGGGAATACAAAGTCAATAATTCGTTTTTCTGATTTACCAATCATTGTCCAAAAGTCAGATTGCCGCCTTTGATAATAGTCGACTCATATGTCTTACTGTCGTAAACAGTCATCATAGAGTGCATTATCTATGACAGCCGTGATAGCATTGCCAGAAAAGTTTGCAAATTGCCATACTAAAAAATTAAGAAGAAACGTATGGCGTAAGGATTTCTCGAATAAGTAATAGTATAAAATTAAATGATGAACTCAATAGTGTATTTTATTATACTGTTATGATATTAGCAAAGCTAAAGTATTAGCTTTTTGCATTTTTCCCATTATCACACTTAATCATAATGTTATGCCAATTGCAATAACTTGTTGTTGTCTTATTATTCACTTGCTTTGGTTGACGTTTACTGAAACGTACAATTTATGGCTTGCTAATGTATATATCGCTATATACATTAGCAAGCCATATATGCCTATATCGCTGTATAATTTTTGAAAATTTATTGTACATGCGTAAAAACATTGAAGAATTCCCCAGAGTCTGCGATTTGCACAATGTGAACACTAGGAACAAACATAGGCTTGCGTTGCCGGCTCGAATTAAGAAAATAAGCAACTCTTTTAAGGGGCTGGGTGTACAACTTTTCAACAAGATCCCACTAAACGTTCAATTACTACCTATTCATAGATTAAAAAAAACTGTCAAGGTACGTTTGTGCAACAAGGCATATTATAAAGTTAAGGATTATTTACTAGATGACACTACGTGGGAATGAGGCGCTCGCTCCTAGCCTTTTCATTTTTCATTATTATTATTATTATTATTATTTTAATTGTATTTTTTTAACTTGTTTTTTCCTTTATTGTAAATATTTATATTTATTTAAATTAAAAAAAAGAAAATATTTGAGAAAAAACAAAAAAAAAGCCCGCTGAGTTTGTTTCGCCGGTTCTTCTCAGGACTGTGGCTTTTTTTGGAACCGGTGGTAGAGCACTGAAGTAGGAAACCTATAGGTCTATGTGGTAGAGATAATATTGTTATTTGTATTTTGACATTCAACAAGTGTGTCATACTGACATCTAAGTTGAAGTAAATGATTTTGAATTTGAATATTACTTATGATATTATTATATAAATACTACGGTTAATATATTGTGTTCACTTCACTACCAGTGAATTTGTCGGACTTTTTGGCGGGAACGCGAGGAGTGAAGTTGTGTGATTTATTTTATTTTGTCTATTTAGTGTCTCTTCGGTATAAAAAATATTTTAAAAATCCAAAGACGATTTTCTAGTAAACTGAAATGCACCGGTGAGAAAAGTGAGAATAAAAAAAAATGCAATTATTAACACGTTGACTGCCATGTAGGTCACCGGTGCCCTATGCGGCGCACTGAAGTAACTATGTCGATTTCTCTCTTTGTTCTTCTTACTAAGGCGCCGGTATATCTAGTAGACTTTGGGAAAGACGAATCCGAAGGTACTGACTATGAATCTATTTCTAAGAGACCTAAAAGACTAAAACATACATTATCAAACAAAAGAAGTGAAAGTTAGGCAATCCAAGCGCTTAGTAACAGAAATCGACATAATAACTTCAGTGCACCGCGTAGGGCACCGGTGACCTACATGGCAGTCAACGTGTTAATAATTGCATTTTTTTTCTTTTCTTTTCTTTTTTCCATCTTATTGCGAATATCCTCGAGGGCTTATGCTAGTTTTACCGGATATGAATCCAAGTATTGGTCAAGCCCGATGCTGTTTGACTTCGGTGGTCGAACGAGAATCGGTGCATACAACATGGTATTTACGTTGGTAGCAGACTCCTTGAAAATTAAAGCATGCCTTCTAAGATATGTAACCTTAAAGATTAAAGACTGGGAGAAAAAATGGAAATTCGTCCTCTGAGACCGAAATTTCGCTCCTGATGTGAAAATTTTTTCTTGCATGCTACTGGCATTACTGATGGTAGGACTTCTTGTTAGTCCGCATGGGTAGGTACAACCACCCCGCCTATTTCTGCCGTGAAGCAATAATGCGTTTCGGCTTGAAGGGTGGGCAGCCGTTGTAACTATACTGAGACCATAGAATTTATATCTCAAGGTGGGTGGCGCATTTACATCGTAGATGTCTATGGGCTCCGGTAACCACTTAACACCAGGTGGGCTGTGAGCTCGTCCACCCATCTAGGCAATAAAAAAAATGCTACCATTTTTTAACCAACTTAAAAAAGAGGAGGTTCTTAATTCGAAACTTCGAAATTTTTACAAGGTGAAGGGATATTGATGAATATTCTTTTATTCGAATTCTCATGTTGTCCCATTTAATTATTATCAACATCTGAGCAGTATTTTATGAGTTATCCTTATTAATGCATATATAATTGAGTTCGAATACATTAATCTCATTTACCATTTTTGAAGCAGGTTTTTCTTTATTGCTAAAATTTAGTATTATTTTATTCTCTACTTGGTACATTTATTCATGTCACCATCTGTAGTTAAGCCTTTTTCTAACCATCGCGGTCAGGGTCATCCGTGGTTATCGCACCATCTCCTTTGAGGCGGCGTGTGTACTGGCTGGGACGCCGCCTTGGGTTCTGGAAGCGGAGGCGCTCGCCGCTGACTATAAGTGGCGGGCTGAACTTCGTGCCCGGGGCGTGGCGCGTCCCAGCCCCAGTGTGGTCAGAGCGCGGAGGGCCCAATCTCGGCGGTCCGTGCTGGAGTCATGGTCCAGACGGCTGGCTGATCCTTCGGCTGGTCGTAGGACCGTCGAGGCGATTCGCCCGGTCCTTATGGATTGGGTGAATCGTGACAGAGGACGCCTCACTTTCCGGCTCACGCAGGTGCTCACTGGGCATGGTTGTTTCGGTGAGTTCCTGCACCGGATCACAGCCGAGCCGACGGCAGAGTGCCACCATTGTGGTTGCGACTTGGACACGGCAGAGCATACGCTCGTCGCCTGCCCCGCATGGGAGGGGTGGCGCCGTGTCCTCGTCGCAAAAATAGGAACCGACTTGTCGTTGCCGAGTGTTGTGGCATCGATGCTCGGCGACGACGAGTCGTGGAAGGCGATGCTCGACTTCTGCGAGTGCACCATCTCGCAGAAGGAGGCGGCGGGGCGCGTGAGAGACGCACAATCCCGCCTCCGTCGAGCGGGGGCCAGGGAGGCGGATCTCGCCCAAGCCCTGGCCCTCTAAGTGTTTCGGGTCCCCCTCACATGTCGGTCTGGGGACCGGCAAGGGGGGCCTAAGAAGACGACGTGCAAGCTGCTCTGCACGCGTTTTACGCAAGAGCATCCGGGTGATGGAAGGCCGGCTATCCTCGACCCACGCTGGTTCTGGCCCAGCGGGGTATTCCGTAGGGTAACCCACTCTAACCGGCGCCATCTAGGCGGGCTTCGGACAGTCTGCCGACCGAGAGGGCTGGTGGTCGTGGCGCCGACGACCGCCAGACCGGCGTCCCGAGGGGGAGGGTGATGGGAGAGATGTGCTCCGCACTAAACGCTTCACTTTCCCCCCTTTGCCTTGTCATGAGTTCTGTCTCATGCGAGGTTTGGACGTTGGTTGTTGAGCGACAGGAGGTTTTAGTCAGTTCGACTCTGACATACCCCGCCCAGTATCCCCAGAAAAGGGCGGAAGTCCGGCGATTTCCTCCTGACAAAAAAAAAAAAAAAAAAACTTTTTCTAAATTAAATACACCGTTGGATTCTAGCTTGGCTGGTTGAAAATACATTCCTGACAAATAGCATTTATTTGGCGTCCTTGTTATATTATTGAAGTAAAATGGACTATGGATTGAGAGATTTTTTTTTATTTTCTTTTATTTTTTTTATTCCTTAGATGGGTGAACGAGCTCACAGCCCACCTGGTGTTAAGTGGTTACTGGATCCCATAGACATCCACAACGTAAATGCGCCACCCACCTTGAGATACAAGTTCTAAGGTCTCAAGTATAGTTACAACGGCTGCACCCCCCTTCAAACCGAAACGCATTACTGCTTCACGGCAGAAATAGGCAGGGTAGTGGTACCCACCCGCGCGGACTCACAAGAGGTCCTACCACCAGTAATTACGCAAATTATAATTTTGCGGGTTTCATTTTATTACACGATGTTATTCCTTCACCGTGGAAGTCAATCGTGAACATTTGTTGAGTACGTATTTCATTAGAAAAATTGGTACCCGCCTGCGGGATTCGAACACCGGTGCATCGCTTCAACACGAATGCACCGGACGTCTTATCTGTTAGGCCACGACGACTTCACGACGACTTCATATTCTAAGATTTCGTTTTTTATTAATACCGGATTCCTAGAAGTTCATTTTATGTGCCTAATTCAATCATAAATTAAACAAAAATTTGATATAAAATCAATGTTTTGTTAGGTAAAGATGTATGCAAACGTACATCAATGAATTACTAATTTCGTAACTGCAATATTAAATTATTTTTCCAAAAGCTTAAAAATATAATCGTCGTTTATATTTTGAGATAAAAACACAATGCACTGTTATTGCATTTTTTAACATTTCCATTCATATTATATACGTATCTCCACTCATATCTGCGCTTATCTGATATAAAATAATATACCTATCGACCCAAGACTAATTTCCAAGCGCTGAAAGAATGCGTATAATGACGGTTGATGTTTCTATGAAATGGCGTTGAGTTGGCGTTGAGTTGAAACGTAAAACGTTTCAAATAACGCCAAAAACTTATCAATAAATCAAAATAATATTCTGCTGAATTTAATGACCATTTAATCAACACTTAGATAATCTATCATCTTCATCCAGCATCAATGTTCTTCTTTTTTTGGTTTTCTCTACCTAATCTCTGGTAGCCGAAAGGGCTATTCCAGCTACGCTCAGACGGGTAGGTAAGCTCACAAGGTCAACCTGAGAGAATTATTAACAACTACTAGCCCTAGCAACAGCAGTGCTTCATTGAAGCTACCACCGGATCGGAAACGCGACCCACTGAGAATATCCGGCCAGAAACTCAGTGGGCTGTGTCTGTGGGTTAATTTACTCGCCGAGCCCTTCGTCGCAAGCGACGGGTTCGACGAGAACGATGACCAGTGCTTGAGATACCTAAAAGCACCGTTAGTGGATCGGGAGGATCCGAAATGACGTGTTTTGGGCGACGTCGACAGTTTACCATTCGGTCCACAGGATCGGGAATGTAGTTACCGGCGGCCACGATGAGAGGGCTCTCGTGATGTGCCGCTTTTTCGAAATGGACTTTCCTTGAACCTGCAAAATAAGGCAAAAATTGAATCGTTGTAAAAAGAAAATCTACGTGCGCGCTGTGTACAATATGGCATCTACCGAGATTCACTGGTGTTAATTTACTGATGGATAACTTTATTTTAAGGTAATTTAAATTACGCGTTTTGCTCATAAATCCATATTGACGACGATCCATACGACTTTCAAGATAGATAGATAATGCACAACATAAAATATAACCTTTATATCACAATTAGGACAGTATCTTTATGCTTTTGATCCGATAATCAAGACCTTTCGCGCCGTGCATCGCGAGTACACTCGAACCAAGCTGTGTTCATTTGGATTTTCAACTATTCAGTCAGCCAGACAGTAACGAAGTGCGCACCGTTCAGTTCTGACGTGTTTTATCAGTAATTCAATACATTCTCCGTGACAATTGGCTCCTTTGAAACTGCTCGTAGTTGCGGGTTATTTTCTAAGATAAATGCCGTGTATGCGTGAGTATTACAGTTATTAATGAATACTAATAATAGGTGGTGTCCTATGTTCGCTTCTGTTATATCGTAGAGTAAGCCATTTAAGCTATATTTGTGACTGTTTGTATTGTTCAGAATTTTAGTAAACACATTAGTTGTGTTCGCTTTTTTATTCCATGTGACTTTGGAACGTATTAAAAATTACAACAATTCTGATGATAATTATAATGTTCATTTGCTGTACATTTTTTTAAAACTTTGTCTATGGTCGGTCATAAATTTAATGTTAACTCTATTTTTTTAAGAGGTTCGTGTCTATATTTTTCTGTATTAAAATTTATTAATTGAATCCAATTTGACAACTGGTTATTCGTGAATCTATTTCGAGAGAATAAATACAATACGCTTGCAAATTTTAAATTATGGATCCCAGTTTATGACCGGTTCATTGGCGACCTTTTTTCCCCGACTACCCCAGACAGAGGGTGATGTTTTTGAACCTACATAGGTGTATGTATGGGTGTCTGTATTTGCTAGCTCGCTCTGTGACGTTGACTAGAACGACTAGATTGATAAAAGGGAGATACCTATGATGTGTAATAGTGACAGTAACGTCACTGGCATAATGGAAGCATTCAATTTAATTTTAATTCACTTCTAATTGTCTCATCAATCATGAAACTTTGTAATTATGTATATGTCTAATAACAATACAACATTTTGGTACAACCGTACTGGTATTGGCAACGTAATGACGAATTCATTGAGTTTAGGATAAAAATTAAATATTAATGAGCACCACTAGGTATTCTCAAAGCGTGTTGTTTAAAAATTATTTTATTTTTACTGTTTCGCTTTTTCATTCCTATAATCTATAATTAATGTAATTTCGAACTCATATTGAATGTCCCGTGTAATACACAAAAATGCATTTATCGTTAATGTAGGTACCTACTTATTACGTGCATCCAGCATCCGGCATCTGTGCTATGACGTCAGTGATTTTATGAGCTGACGGGAATCTGGATGGCACAGGGACGTGAAAATCTCGTGCAAGATCGACATCACAGAATAATTATCTTCGATTATATTTCTTCTAGAATAATGAGATAATACTGTCTTTAAAATTACTACCTATCAAACAACAAAAACTGTAACAGCAACGCTCAAGATAGCAATAAGCAAGTACAATAATACAATTAACATAATATTGTTTTAAACCTTCGCGGCTATCTACAATATAAACATTATTATATATCGAGCTCTTAAGTTGATTTTTATATTTGATGAACACCTGGTGTTAAGTGGAAACCGGAGCTCGTAGATATTACAGCGTGAATACCACCGCTCCTCGTGAAAGTTTGGCTTAATTATATTGGAATAAATTGTTATTTTACTCGTCCGATAAAAACGCATAGCTGCTCAGCGGCCGAAATAGGGTTGCTGCAACTGTCATAGATTAATCTGAAAAAAACCATAATTGCGCTGACGAAATTTTCAAGAAGTTTCCATATTTAAAAAAATCCGAACGAGCAATTACAACCGGTCGGTGGAACATCATGCCTATATATGGTTTTTCCCAAATCGTTGACCGCGTGATTTGGTCACGCGTATAACTCACGTGGGTTCACAGAGTCCAACCAGTTACTTATCCTAGCATATAAATAAATATTGCCCATTTGATTTTACGATGTCATAGAAAACGTCATGATACTGATAATACTGATTATTTATAAAAATAATTGAAATAGATGTAACAATAATTAAAAAACGCATTTAGATTAGAGATCCGATATGACATTCTGTAATGGGATTGAATGACATGGCGGCACGATGATAACAATTCTGCTATCTTGTTTCTTGCTAAAGTTAAATTTAACGTTAAAGTTAATTTTCATTGAAATAGCCGCAAGTCTATCCATGACATCGCATCACTGTTTTTATACACAAGGCAGCGGGGGGACACCAATTCTTGCGATATCATTGCACTTCACCCTGCCTATTTCTGCCGTGAAGCAGTAATGCGTTTCGGTTTGAAGGGTAGGACAGCCGCTGTAACTAGAACTTATATCTCTAGGTGGGTGAAGCATTTGCGTCGTAGATGTCTATGAGCTCCAGTAATCACTTAACACCAGGTGGGCTGTGAGCTCGTCCATTCCATCTAAGCAATAAAAAAAAAGCACAAGCGCTATAACAAAACTCAGCATACATAGCAGTGAGTGATTAATTAACAATCTCTCTCTCCTTGCATAACGCCGTCCCCTATTCGAAGATTCTTTGGGCATGTATCACGAAGTATTTATGGTGGTAGTAAAGCAAAGTATAGGCTGTAGGCTGCGCGTTAGATCTCCCGTAAGGTGGACTGACCAAGGTAAAGCTGGAAGGAATTGTCCTCTATAAGTAAAGCGTAGGCGAAGAGGGGAGTTGTTCCGGGTAATGAAAATCGCCACTCAGCACGTGACAGTCACTCTATTAAGTGTCGCGATATTGACAAAAAGACCTTTTTTTTCTTGACAATAATAATAAGCAAGACTTAATAGAATCTTGGACAAAATCAAAAGGATTTTTTATTCAAGTGAGCCCTTACAGACGTTTTCAAATAGTCATCACTTTATAAACTACTTCCAAATGCTCTATGTGTAGGACAGCTGCATAATTGGTAGCAGGTTTTATAACTAACTGAAAATATTTAGTTGTAATTATTAACTCCATCAAAACATTTTCCTGAGGTTCCAAGAATTCCAAGAATTTTGTCAAATTGTTTTTGTTTGAAACCAGTTAAGTAAATATGTATTATAAAGATATAATAACTGTGTGAATTAAAAATATAATAAATGTGTGAAAATGTAAGAATGGTTTATATTAGCAGTTCAGTTATATCTACCAGCGCGTCAAACGCAATTTAAAAAACATTCCATACGTCGTGAAGAAGGAAGATTAAGCATTTACCTTTCATAGCGCATCGAGCTTCTTCTATATAAATACTCCGGATTTAACATATTATGTTAAGCTGTGTGATCGAGGAACACATCGCCAAAAATATTGTTGTTGTTATATTTATAGACTATCCTATTCGTTTAAGATGCGAGAATTGAAAAAGCCTGTTTTTAACGAATGAAGTATCGTTATACAAAATATTAATGTCTGTTTACAGTTTTTATGGCATATGTAGTGTCTGGTAGTGTCGAACAATCACAGAATATGTGAAACAAATCGAGTTTTATTTATGTCATTGTCATATTTTATTTCAGAATAATGTTTGAAAATATGACTTTCCGGTCACAGGATTGTTTTAATAACAAGAACGGAAAATTACTTCTCTTTGACTTCTATTATGAATTTACAAAATAATCACATTCATAGGTTTTTTATAATTTGATTTGTGGAAGTTTTAAATAATGAAACAGACAACAGGCAACTAATAAACGTCAAGAACGTTAAAAGGATCTTACATAATTAATTTGAAATTTGAAGTTAAAAATAAAAAGATGCCTTTAAGTGCGTCCGTTTTGTAACTGTAATAGCATACAATAGTTAGTATTAGGATAATTTTAGTACTATTAAATTAGTAGAAAATTAAGCTATAATATTAATATTTTAGTCATTGGAGTTTAGAATTAATCTAGCTAGAATTCTAGAATGTTAGAATTAATAGCATGGCATTCGTGTCCTGTGCGTTTTCATAGAATAATCTAGATTCGAAAACCCTCTGGAACATTCTCAATGATTCTAAATTAAATGACAGTTTTATATAATCTGTGAAGGATAGACTAATTTTATTTCTGGTACCTATCTATCTTGTAGTTTTCTATCGGTAACCGCGACGTATTGCACTGTGGGAGGCCCGATGAAACTGCGGAAATTACCAAACGCAGTCTGGATGGGTAGTTGCGGCTGCATGTCGTGATTGCTTTCTCAACTCAATTTGAACAGTTCTCGATTAAACCTCTTATTATTCTAGCCACGCTGTTTATACCTAATCTTTTAAATTGTAGAATAACCCAAAAGTAAGTAATTCTAAAGACCGAGAGATTCGTCAAACGTGGCGAGTTAGGTTTTTTTTTTATTGCTTAGACAGGTTAATGAGCTCAAAGCCCATCTGATGTTAGGTGGTTACGAAGCCCATAGACATCACAACGTAAATGCCGCCATCCATCTCGAGACTTGAGGTCTGTGTCTCAATTATACACTGATTTCCGATAATTTTAGCGTGTTTCATTTTTATTACACGATGCTATTTTACCATTGTAGAAATCATTCGTGAACATGAGCTAAGTAAATATCATTTAAAAAATATAGTAGATTTTTGAGAAATAAAATTTTAAAATTTATTTTGTAATCTTCTACGATGCTTCGTACTGTTACTCAATAAATTACAATTCAGTTCCAGCTCGTTACTCTCACCGTAAGGGTGCCAAAATTGTCCAATCGAATTTCTTTGTATAATGTTTTGAAATACGAAATAAATCAATTTGTATTCTCTTTCGATTCCTATGAATAGTTAAATCATATTATTTTTAAAAAGATTTTTTTATAATTCAGTATAATAGTACGATTATCATGTTCGCTTCGATCCACAAAACTGTTGTATTGATTGTTTAGTAATTGGACCGTCATCCAAAATAATCACTCTCTCTAATTATTCGTATTCGTTGTCACTAAGAAATAACATGAAATAGGCATGACCTTTAATATCCTTTAAGTATTATAAACGAACAGACACGTCAGTAGTTATATTATTTATTTAAATAACATTTTATCGATTCTCGCAAGTTTATATTCGAAAACTCTTCTTTTGTAAATCAACCTAAGCTATAATAATCTCGAATGTTTTATCACTGATAATTTCAATAGTTACCACACAATGTGCCGTGCCTATGAAATAATTTTAGCTGTTGTGTTTGTATTGCATTGAACATAACAAAAAAAAAACTTTGTAACGAAAATCAATCAATAATTATTTATTTTGATTGACTAAATATGTACATGAAGTTTAATTACGTACGTTATCAATATTAAAGTTACAAAATTAAGCGTACGCTTCAGCTCTAGTTACGCACCACCTTAAATAAATGAATACTAGTTTTAAACATTTAATAGGTATAATAGAGAGAAACGTGTTATCAAACAATCGACGTTCTGAAAATCACATCAGTGCTCTTAAATATTATGTGTACTATCTATGATCAGTGCCGCGTGTACTCGCCATATCAAAATACCAACTCGGCGTATCATACGCACTCAGAATAAATTTATCGATAGGAATTAACTTCGCGTTTGCTTAATTCCGTTTGCTATTGAATTGACATAGAAATTTAAATTTTCTTTGTTTTTGTTAATAAAATACGTGTTAATGAACTATATGGAAGCTATGTTTAAACCACTGGAAGCTGTTCATTTTGTGCTGCATAAAAGGGATATTTAAGATATGAAATTAAAAATAGTTAACACAATGACTGGGCATTCTATAAGTTGCTTAGATATTCTATAGAATCATTTTTTTTTCCTTACCCTGCTAGCCTAACCTATTCGCTGGTAGCCTAAGAGGCTATTCCTTAGCCCACTGAGTTTCTCGCCGGATCTTCTCAGTGGGTCGCCGATTTCGATACGGTGGCTGCCTCTGCGAAGCACTGCTCTTGCTAAAGCTAGTGTTAGCAAATTCTTTCAGGTTGAACCCGTGAGCTCACCTACGCGTCCGAGTGTAGCTGGAATAGCCTCTTATGTTACCAGTGAATAAGGTAGAGGGGAAAAAAAAAGAAGAACCCAGTGGGCTTCCGTTCAGACGTTTGATAGATTCTAATCGATACTTATAGCTAAAATTTAAAGTGTCTCTCTGTAATTTAATATAAACATGACTTTTTAACGTCATTCTCAGCGACTTCAAGACTTCCGATTAACTTGAATATTTGCACGCGCATAGATTGATACGATACAATAACTTTTTTATCGATTCGCTTTAAAGAGGATAAAAATACAGATTAAATTAATTTTTCGTCCGGTTTGCAGTTTCAGCGTGATTTTTTGTAAATTTAACTTGCGAATTGTATCTAAATTTAACGCATATTTTTGCTACGGAAAAGATATGGTCAAATCATGAATTCTATTAATTTAATTATTACTAGTGGTCCCCGCAGTAGCCGAAATTCGACTATAATTAATTGAGATTTAAACTTTTAAACATTATTATGGTTCTATTGTCAAGCACTATAATAACACAGATTTCGCCAAAACTACACTATAAATAAATAATATTAAAGACAAACAATATTAATCTATTCTCAATTTGACCACAGACTTTAAAAGAATAACAAAAGTTTTACAATTGACAATACACAAAGGCTATATTTATACGTATGTGTTGTGTCAAATACATGATAGTGTGTGTAATGTTTTCTTTATTGATTTAATGTATTTTTAATGTACAATTTAAAAAAAATATGCGAGCTCTGCACTTCTTCTCTATATTCTCTATAAGTGTGGGAAATTTCATACTCCTCCGTCAGCGCAATTTTCGTAAAAAGGGATACAAAGTTTTTGCTTCACGTATTAATATATAGATAAATAAAATCTGAAAGTAAACAAGAATAAAGTTTTACTTGCATATATTTCTATGCTGTTTTAAAGCATTATTAAAGATTCAGAATTTGATTTTAATTATAAAATGAATACGTTTTTTTTTACCAATTACCATTACTTGTGAATATTATTAATTTTCCTCATTCATTTTATATTATGTGCCACGAAAACTCCTACATAATTCTTATTATTATTAGTCTGACCACCGATAATTGTTCGGTAATAACAAAACCGAGCCATTAATTATTAGAACGAACGTGAATTTCTAGAACATACTCATTAACGTACTACGTTTCAAATTGTCGTGGTAACTTGTCATTTCAATACACGATTGCAACTTACGCGCGTTGCAAGGAAACATATTTCAAAACATCCGTGTTTTTTGTCTATAACTTCAACGAATATTGTTATTAGTCAAGGCCGTTGTCAACCGTTGATGTTCTGTAAATATGTATGTATGTAAAGGAAATTAAATATTTCGAAATAATTCGATTATTACAGCTTTGGAAACATGTGGTAGGTTGGTAAAAGAATTTTCAAAGAAATATCCGATTCGTGAGAACATTATAAATATTTAAGGGTTCCTTCCGTACTGTCATTTAGTTACGTAACTCTAAAAACATAATGCGTAAATTTTTTATGTTTTGACAGTAGGATATTTAAGTTATATCGTAATCGATCATTCAAATTTCTATATTCGGAGAAAGCTTCGGTTGTTACTTACAAAATACAATATAATTGTTGAAACAACGAGATTTTAACGCTTTCAAAAACATTAATGTTTCGTGTGCCTTGTGCGCGTGGATGTATGTACAAATATATACTCCTAACATGTATCAACAGTACAAAAGCCCACTGAGTTTCTCGCGGGATCTTCTCAGTGGGTTGCGTTTTCAATACAGTGGTAGATTCTGCGAAGCACTGTTCTTGCTAGGGCTAGTGTTCGGAACGTCCTCTGGTTAGAGCCCCGTGAGCTCACTTACGCGCTCGGTTACGCCGGCATAGCCTCTCAAGGCTACCTACCAGCTTAAAGAGTAAAAAAAAACAGTACAAAATATTGACTGCGCAATAAATAGAATTGTCTGCGTTTTTTTTAGCTTTTGCGCTGTGTCTCTTTGTATATTTTGATTACTTCGATACGATTTGACTGTGACAGAACTTTAATTGGCAGTTTGGGATTTAAAAAAAAAACATATACACGGAAATATTTCAATTTTGTGCCGAGAATAACGTGCCTGGTGAAACTCTTGTTTTTAATATAGCTGTCAAATTTTATACCGACTACGTGATTCTTTTCAGATATCTAAACAAAATGGATAAAGTATCCGATGATGTGAAACAACAAGTAGATCAACTAAAGGAATGGGCGAACCGGCAACCGAATTTGCCCAAGGATATGGGTAAGTTTGTTCTACTAACATTATACGTTTTCTAGTGTAGCCTCTAGTGTATTTCGAAGGATAGTCTCAAGGTAACAAAAGGTAAGTAGTCAAAAGGTAACATTTTATAAGTATTTTTCCATCAAATTAGAAGATTTGTTGCGGGCGTTATCTGGCTGATGTTGTCGGGCCGTGGTGACTGTAGAAAGCGTTTATAAGCCCATAAATATCTATATATTAATACGTGAAGCAAAAACTTTGTATCCCTTTTTACGAAATTTGCGAGGACGGAGGAGTATAAAATTTTCCACACTTATAGAGAATATAGAGAAGAAGTGCACAATGCACAATTTTATTAAAATAAAGCATAAAAGATACATTAAATCTATAAAGAAAACATTACACACACTACATAACATGTATTTGACGCACACACGCATGCATATTTATGTCAATCTTTTGTTCTTGACGTCTGTTGTCAAATTGAGAATAGAATATGTTTTGTCTTTGTTAATATTTTTCATAGTGTGGTCTTGGCGAAATTTGTGATTATAGAAGTATAAAATACAACCATAATAGTGTACAAACTTACAATTCCAATTAATTATAGTCGAATTTCGACTATTGCGGGACCTCTAGTAAATATAATATATGTTATCTTCAATCGCCTGAGCATTGAAACCTCGTCGACGCGTGTGTGTCTCATAGAACTGGTTTTCGATTGGTTCTAGTTTAAAAAAAGTCGTACATTTAGAGACAGAGCCGGTTTATTTATTGTGACTTCTAATGGCCCAGGTTTGATAACTAGATACAACTTTAAATTTTGAAATGGGATTTTCAAGAGTTAATACAATGTACGTATTATATACAAATGTGTACACATTTAATGGGCATACAGCGTACTTCGTCACAAGACACCTTCTGTAAGCTGATGACTATTATCTGAGTTTCTTCTTAAAATCGAATTAACAACTTATTTTAGTAGAACAAAAATAAATGTGGATTTAAATTGACATAAATTTTTAAATTTTAATAGCTTGCTTCGAAATTTGTTTACGTTTATTTCAAGCTTCGGTAAGAAAAATAATTGTTTTAGCTGTATATTAACTAATGGAATTTCGTGGCATAAAGTATTCCTATCAATCGTAAAATCACAAATTTATTAAGACTAGAGGTCCCGCAGTAGTCGAAATTCGACTATAATTAATTGGAATTGTAAATTAGGTACACTATTATGATTGTGTTTTATATTTAAAAAAAAATATATTAATAAAGACAAACAATATTTAATCTATTCTCAATTTGACAACAGACGCCAAGAACAAAAGTTTGACAATAAATAGTATGCATGCGTGTGTGCGTCAAATACATGGTATGTAGTGTGTGTAATGTTTTCTTTATTGATTTAATGTATCTATTATGCATTATTTTAAAAAAATATTAGCATTGTGCACTTCTTCTCTATATTCTCTATAAGTGTGGAAAATTTCATACTCCTCCGTCCGCGCGTTTTTGCTTCATGTATATTTAGATACCTTACTTAGTTGCAAGCTACAAAGTTGAATTTCGATTTTAATTATAAGGCACTTTTAACGTTATTGTTTTAGGTTCGTTAAATATTGATGACGTTTCATTTAGAATATTTCGAAAGTCATTAATAGGCGTGAATTTTTATATCCTTTAAGTATTACTTGTACAAACGAATAGACACGTCAGTAGTTATATTAATCACTAGATGATGACCGGTTTTTTTATTTGATAACGCCATCTTTTTGTGTCTTTAAAGCAGTTAGTTGCCCTCAATTAAGAAAAATAGTATTATTATTCACCAATAAATGTCGGGAAGAGTTGATTATTGAAAACACGAATAAAACAACGTTTCCTGAAAATAAATCGTAGCTAGATCGATTTATCGCCCCCGAAATCCCCGGTATGCTAAATTTTATGAAAATCGTTGGAGCCGTTTCCGATATTCAAATTATATATAAAATATATTATAAAAATCCTCAAAATATAATAACGTTAATTGGGATAATGGGAACGAGTAGATTGTAAATTTAAATATAAAATAAATTTCATTACACATCACAATGAAACATGCAGATGTTTGTTCAGTATGAATTATAATTGTTATTTCTGATTACAGAAGACGCAATTCTTTTACAATTCCTACACAGCTGTTATTACGACTTGGACAAGTCGAAGGTCACGTTGGAGTTGTTCTGCAGCATACGTTCGTCGTCACCTGAATTGTTCACCAACAGAGATCCTTCGTCGCCGCCAATGAAGAAGGCTTTGCAAATTCTGTAAGTGTATATAGAAGACGCGTAGGAAAGTGATTATTACAATGCATTGTAATTTCCACCTTATGTCTGAGACTTAAGATCAATGACACCTGGTTCCCGCTAAGCACCAGACAGGTCACGATCACGCCTACCCATCTAAGCCTAAAAAACTTATATTAGTCCGTAACGCTATTGACAATTTAGGAGACAAGTGATGGATGATGGGTGAAAGACCTGCATGTTCATTTATTTTCAACCACGGCTTGGTTAATCTCTTGTTAATTAACAAAACAATTGAAATGGGAATACCTTTATATTTTTATTATTGCTTAGACGAGTGGCTCATCTGGTGTGAAGTAGTTACCAGTATGCTTTGTATGGATTTGGAACAGCGCCCCTAGTGGAACACGTAAGAACCTTGTCCAACTCCATACAAATTTGAGTTAACTTTCACGCGATCGAGAAGTTAAAAATTCCCACTAAGTACACCGAACCCATAGAAATCAACATTGTGAATGCTGCCCTGCATTTTGAGACATAAATTCTAAGTATCAGTTTTATAACACTACTGCTAGACCATCCTTCAAACTGAAACGTATTACTTCTTGACGACAGGTATAGACAGGTTGGTGGTACTGTGGTACCTACCCGTGCGGGCTCACAAGAGACCCTACCATCATTTAATACGATTTTTTTTGCGGGTTACATTTTTATTATACAATATTATTGCTTCACTGTGGAAGTCATTCGTGAAAATTGGTAATGGACGTATTTCATTACAAAAATTTCTATATTATCTACCTGCGGGATTTGAACATCGGCACAGACGTGTCGCTCGATACGAATGCACCGGACGTCTTATTCTAAAGCCCGTTCTAATTCCAATCCGTTTGAATGAGAATAAAATCAATAAATAGCAAATGTATCATTATTACTAACCAGGCAAAGGTCAGAGAATCCCCTGACAAGCTGCGAAGGTCGAGGTTCTGGACAAAACTGGATCGAGGCGAATCTGTTCGACAATGTCGAGTGTGTAACAAAAGGCAAAGGTCGTAGCGACCTTAGTCCCAAAGTTAATTAATCGAGGTCTAACCGAAAAAACTGTGTGCATTCATCTATTTAAACAATTTTTTATAAACATAATGGAAAATGATTATTTTTATTTAGTTTTGCACTGTTTGTATTGTATTTTCTTTGTATCATATACGACTGGTAAATATTCGTCGCAAGACCGAACTTTGAGGTATTGTTAGTCATTTCTGCGCGCAAAGAGCTGTTCATTATATTATGTTTTTATAATTATTTAAAAGTTGTATAGTATATAGTCGTATAATTTTTTAATACAATAAAGCTTACGAGATTAAACAGTAAGGGGAGTTTTAATTAAACTTGAATAATTCGTATCGTGGGTAAGCATTGTGCATCGAGTGGTCCACATTTTAGATTCGACACGACCTTCAGTAATGAAGAGACCGACCCAGAAGAAGAATTCGTATAGTGCTACCAGATATTGTCAAAGTTATCAAAATACCTAGGCATTTTTTCTCATACTACTTAACTAATTATATAATTTTTTCTTAACTTATATGTATATATCAGAGACAGATCAAACTGGCTTGTTATTA
The DNA here is from genome assembly GCF_030267445.1 of Bombyx mandarina. Classification (NCBI taxonomy): domain Eukaryota; kingdom Metazoa; phylum Arthropoda; class Insecta; order Lepidoptera; family Bombycidae; genus Bombyx; species Bombyx mandarina. Next base: position 5,630,645 of record NC_143227.1, on the reverse strand, counting down.
TCAGTTCATGATTTGAATTAATAAAGCAATTTAGTTTATTAGATTCAATGCACAAATTTAATATACAGCACAATGCATTTCAAAGCCAACAAGGCTTTGCGATAATCTCAAAGTACCTACGTCAAAGTACCACTCAGTCACATTATTGTGTCATTGACCTCTAGTCGCGTCGGCCATGAGATAAAAGAAGAATAGTTTTGATGCTTCATTATTTTCTTAGAAACCTCGCCCACTACGAAATACCGGGAAGAAGATTCGTATGGATATGGCAATTAAATGACCCGTCTTTGGAAAATTACGACTACGTACAAGATGCCAAGGTTTTCATGTTAACTACAGATTCTTGGTTGCTGAGCGATAAGAAGCTTGAGGAAGACGATATGGTTATAATGGACGTTAAAGATATTTCATTGAAATTTATCACGAAATTCAACGTGTCCGTTGCAAAGAAACTATCGAAATATCAGGAGGTGAGCCTCACTTTTTCAAATAAAATTTTAATATTACTATTACTAACTTACTAACTTTTACTATTACTATTACTACAAATTAATATCACTATAAATTTACTACTAGATGAATAATATTAAATTTCTTTTATTAAATAATTTTAATGAACTCACTTTTTTAAATCATGTAATAAAAACAATAGTAATTTTTGGTTCATAATTTGATAAATATTTATAATCAACAACAGAACGAAATTGAAATTAATTATGCAAACTATTATTAAAATAAAATTACATTTTACAATAAAGTAAATTTAAATTAAACTATTATTATGTTTCGTGCTTGACTACAAATTAGTTGCGGTTGAGAAAACCCTGCAGAAATAACCGAGTAATCTAGATTATTAACGCATTCCCGATCCTGCGGAAATAATGGAAAGCAGTCGACGTCGCCCCAAACACGTCATTTCGGATCCTCTCGATCCACTAACGGTGCTTTTAGGTACCTCAAGCACCGGTCACCGTTCTCGTCGAACCCGTCGCTTGCGACGAAGGGCTCGTTGAGTAAATTAACCCTCAGACACAGCCCACTGAGTTTCTGGCCGGATATTCTCAGTGGGTCCCGTTTCCGATCCGGTGGTAGATTCTGCGAAGCGCGGCTCTTGCTAGGGTTCGTGTTAGCAACGTCGTCAGGTTTGAGCCCCGCGAACTCACCTCCTAGTTAAGGTTACGCTGAAATAGCCTCTCAAGGCTATCAACTTAGGTAGGAAAAAAAAATATTAACCCATAATACGCAATAATTAAAATACGCTATTATGGTCATAAAATCTGTATACTGATTTGTTTGTTAATTCTAGCCTTTATGCTATTAAGTATGGCCCACCTAAGGGGTCGCTGTCACTAGCGAACGTCTGCAATGCTATAGCTAAGTGAAACCCTGGTGTCAAGTTTTTACTGATGGTAGGACCTCGCGTGAGTCCGCACGGGTAGGTACCACCACCCCGCCTATTTCTGCCGTGAAGCAGTAATACTGAGACCTTAGAATTCATATCTCAAGGTGGGTGGTGGCATTTACGTTGTAGATGTCTATGGGCTTCAGTAACCACATAACACCGGGTGGGCTGTGAGCTCATCTGCCTACAAGGGCAATAAAAAATAATTAAAAAAAAGAGACCTAGACGATTGTCATTTTAAGAAAAAGCTAAAAGATAATCTTATTAGTGAAAATTATTATCACATAAATGATTTTCTTAGGGACGACATTCAAAATAAATGGATTTTTTATTTATTTGTTGAATTATGGATGAATGAAAGGTAAATTATATATTATCATATTATCTTGCACTGCACTAAAATTCGCATGTTATTTAGTGACAAAGCATACACGCACGCTGCTTTTAACTTATGTAATAACTCATTTTGACTATGCTTGGCGAATAAATGATTTCTTTTTTTCTTTAATATAGTATTATCGACCAGAAGTGAGGTAGTTAACAAAAATAAATAAATAACACAGAACTGGCCTAATTATATTTCACTGAATTAACAAAACTTCTAACAAAATGATTTCAATTTACTATTAACGAAAACTGTTTTTTTTTAAATCTTTATTTAAGGAGATTATTCACTTAGTGAATATGCCACTCCATTGTGCAACAAAAGATAGTAACAAAAAATTATATAAAAAAATAAAGAAAACTGTTATCGTCTCTGAAGGCCCACCAACACTATTTTATAAAGTGACTTAGCCATTTCGGATTCCGGAAAGGCTAATACGCAGTTTACACCTCCAACTTGTCGAAAATCTGTATGTTTTGCAAAGAATTGTTGTCTCAAATCATCATTCCGCGCACACTCCATCATAATGTGAAAAGCGTCTTCCACTACATCACAAACCGAACATTTGGGATCAGGAGTCTTCCCCATTAAATGAGCAAATTTATTGAGTGGGATGTGCCCGGAACGAAGTCTGAAAACAGTCACTAGGGTGGTTCTATTAAGGTTACAAGAATCAAACCATGGCGTTTTCCATGGTAGACTTTGAATTGTTTTGTACCAAACTGTTAAAATTACACAAGTCCCAAACATGTTTCAACAAGAACCGCACACACGAACGCCACGCACAAAAAAGAGACAAAGGCTTTTTTTTTTTTTTTTAACCTATGCTGATAGCCTTGAGAGGATATTTCAGCTTGCCCTAGCTTGTGTAGGTGAGCTCACGGGGCTCAAACCGGAGAATTGCTAACACCGCCCTAGCAAGAGCAGTGCTTCGCAGAATCTGCCACCGGGTCGGAAGCGCGACCCACTGAGAAGATCCGGCGAGAAACTCAGTGGGCTGTGTCGGCAAAGGCGCGGCGAGGGATCGTTTTTATAGTTTTAGCGCTGGCTCTCGGTCGGGGTTTGCCTGGACTCGGTAACAATAGAATATCTATTTTTTATTTATTTCAGGACGCAATGCCGATACGTCTGAAGCAGATTCACATTGTGAACGCCCCTCCGTTTGTAGACAAATTGTACGCGTTGTTGAAGCCTTTCATGAAGCAAGAAATTACGAATATGGTCAGTGAATCTGATAATCAATAAGTATCTATAGATATATATATATATCTAGCCAATAACTTTTGAGGCTGCATAATGACTAACCGCTATCATTTTATATGTACCGCTTCAGTTGAGAAAAAAAATATTGGAGTACACAATATCACAGATACTAATAAAAAGGTAAGTAGGTGGGCAGCTGAGGCACCTCCTTTTGCCTTTTTTTATTTATCTGTAATATTATAAATCTGTTTGAAAGACACTACAGTTGGATTAATACAAAATATGTATATGCATATAAAAATTATTGCATACATACATCTTCGGTTTTCGTAGAAATAATCAAAATTAAAATTAATAGCAAATTATTATTAAATATTGCGTTTTTTATCAATATTATATTATTTCCCACGTTCGGGATACTATGCAGTTTTACAATTACATTTCACGACCACGTAAAAAACGCGAGATTGAACCGTAGAAGTAGTTCTGAAATGTATGTATAATAATTTAAGAACTAAAAAAAACTGGTGGCCCGGAGGCCTTTCCAGTTTCACCAGTACAGGTGGACGAGCCCGGGCTCAACTAGAAAGGATGGGATGTGTAAACAGCTTTTCCGAAGCGCCTCAGAGCACCTCCGAAGACCTAACGGCTCAAGGATAGCTGCTCCATGAATACATCTACTCCCTGATCGGAACCGCGACCCGCCAAGAAGATCCGGCGAGAAATTCAGCGGGCTGATGCATGGTTTATGTTGCACGTCGAACTTTTTGTCAAGTTCGACGAGTACGGTTACCGGGGTCCCTAAGCCTGCTCCTAGTGTTAGAGCTGAAGGCGTCTAATGCAAGAGTTATTAGATCTGATGGCTCCGTAAGGACGTGTCTAGGGCATCGACGGTGACTGACTCCTGCGTGATCAGGATTCTTTCATGTTTGAGACATTCTATTTTCCCCGTTATTACTAATTCTAGTATAACATATTTAATGTCATTGATAATCTGATTATACATGCATTGATGGAAATTTATTCTTTAGATACATTTCCACACGCCGAATTCACAAACCCTTTATGATTTCGTGAAGAAAGAAGATCTGCCGTCCGACTATGGTGGTATGAGGAAAAGCATGGTGGAATTCAACAAAGATGCTATGGAACTGTTGGAGAGTAGAAGGTTAGCATATCTATATATTTAATTATATTGTTTTTATTTTTATTTTATAACTATGGTTTATTGAATCAATGTGGAATTATAATACTACAATCTAATGCGATGGTCGATATTCTCGAGTTTCTTGCCTCAGTCGAGCTCCTAAATAACCATAGAGCTGTGCCGATGCGCAACTTAACACTAAGCTTAAAGCTTACAGAAAGTTGTTGTATACAGTATACCTATTCTTAACGCGCTCGGTCGAATTGAAAAATAATTTATTGGCAGTAGGACGTCTTGTAGATCCGCACGGGTAGGTACCGCCACCCTGTCTATTTCTGCCGTGAAGCATTAATGCATTTCAGTTTGATGGGCAACCGTTGTTCTGTAAAAATGGAGACCTTAGAACTCATGTCTCATGTGAGTGGCAACATTTACGTTGTTAATGTCTATGGGCTCCGTTAACCACTTAACACCAGGTGGGCCGTGTGTCCATCCATTTAAGCAATTAAAATAAAAGTTTATTATATTGTATTCACCGCAGATAGTGGTTAGTTAGTATTTTCTAAGGTAACAGAACATATTATAACGTGCATATTCTAAATGTTGTCATATACTTTGATAATAGTTTTATAACGTTTAAATGTGTAATCATTACAAAAGCAAACGTAGAATATTTATTTTTACTACCAGATTCTTAATATTTATTTACTATCGACAGTTGATACCAAAGAAGCCAAATAAATCAATGTACAATTCGGATATAATATGTTATGATTGTTTTTTTTTATTTATTGCGCTTGTAGGCAGACGAGCATACGGTCCACCTGATGGTGAGTGGTTACCGTCGCCCATGGACTTCAGCAATCCAGGGGCAGAGCCAAGCCGCTGCCTACCGATAAGCCAAGTATACCAGATGAATTTTTGGGAAGTCCAAATAAAATATTGGTTTTTTTTTACAGGGAAATTCTCAGTGACGACAATCTGTGGAGAGTAGAGAAGAAATCGAAGAACAAAAATGAATTTTCATCTGATGTCGGATCGTTCCGAACTCTTGCCATAGATTAAGTTTTGCATAAGACTGATTTGTCGAGATCCTTAAAGATTAAAATTACAATGGTTTCTATAATTAAATCTCAACGGTAGGATAACTTCGAGAAGCTCGAAAGCACAAGACAATAATTCGAGAAAGTTTTTCGAACATTTTGAAATAAGAAATAACATTATTTAAGTAAATATTTATAACTACATCTACAAAACAAAATAAATCGCATTATTTTAAAGTTTGTTTCCAATATCATAACACTTAATATTTTCTTCGGGTTTCGTGAGTCGTAGACATAATCAAAACTACTTTTAAAGTTTAATTTCGCGTTTTTTCTTGTCATTAAAATTATACGCTACTCCTCCGTAATAACCTTACTCATCCGTAACTACGAAACTAGTATGAAAACTGTAAAGTATTTGACGCATCCGAAATAAAATAATGACAATAAAAACAGCGTTAGATTAAATCGTGAAAGCAATTCTAATTCTATCATAACACTTTTTCGTATTCACGTCCGATTTTGTATCAAGCTACCAACATAATAACACTGAGGCGCCAACGCGAGAAGCAAGCCTGCCATAATTGAAATACCCGGCTATTGACCTTAACCGTAACGCATGACCATTTCGCCGCAGTGATAGACAGGACGACAGAACTTGCCTCTACGGCTTTACTACCTTCCAGCAATCATAATAACTCATTTTTCTGGTTTAATTTTAACGACACGATGATATTTGAGCTCCGATTTCATTCAATCCGAAAACACCGTGACGACATATAAAGTGTATAATCTATGGTGACGACCGCGTGTATTTATTATCTATGGTGACGACTTTAAAATTAGCGCAAAGGAATTTTCAAGGCTATGCCGTGCTTCGAAAATTATTACCTCGATAATGTTACCACTTCAATTAATGTCTTTATGAGCTTTCATTGATATTTTGTTAAGTTATTTGGATTAAATATATTTTTTACATCTTCGTTTTTGATAATATGAATATTCACATGTAAACGCACTAATTTAATGTCTCATTATAATTAAACATATCGACGCTTGAAAGGCAAACATGACTAAGCGACAATAACTGCTTTGTACAAAAATGATAGGCAATAACCATATTCGAACATATTCGATGCGCAAAAAATATATATTTCTAGGTCTATTAAACTCATTTCAATCCTACAGCTAGATTCGTTAAAATAGATTTTTTTTCAAGTATTTCTCAGGTATCTTTTATATTTCAACTTTAAATTAGTCTACTGTAAAGTTCACGCATTGTCGCTTAGTCACGTTTGCCTTTCAAGCGTCGATATATAGGTACTCATCGAAATTATATTTTACATCTCAATTACTTGGTAGATTTATTTATGTGATTCGTTACGTTCGTTACGTTTGTGCGTTTGTTTACAGATAGAATAATTGTTTTTTTTTTTTTCGAAATTATATAGAAATATAACTATTCAACAGAACTAATGAATTCGATTAAAATCTAAATGCTATAGTATAGTTGTAGTATATCTAATAATATAGTTGCTGCATGATAAAAAAAACCTCAAAGGCTCTATCTATTCAGAACGATGCCTCCAATGAACAATCACTAACTAAAAATTTTGAAATTTTCGTTTTTCACGCAAATCGCTTCACTATTTTAAAGGTATTACAAATCATTATTGATTGGGGTTCGAAGCAAGAGTAAATCAGCTAGTTACACAAAAAAAAAACCATAAATATATCTGAAATAATAAAGATTTTATCAACTTTTTTCGTTTAAACGCTCCTCCTGTAAACCTACGAATTTGGGGGTAGCGTAGTGTTCATTGGAGGCATCGAGAATGTGTGTTAAATTACCAAGATCTTCGTAATGGAATTAAAGAAGTGACTGAACAATAATAATAATAAAAAAGAAATCATGTTACTACAAAGTCAGAAAGAACATAATTGGAACTTTTGAACGGAAGATATGGCATAATGTCAAATTTCTTCTTCATATCCTCCTCCTTATGTTAAAAATGTATTGCCAAAGTAGACGTAGTTCTCATGATTTTTTATTTTGATTTTGCACAAAAGTCCCTCTGGTCGGCTCTGTTCAGTCGATAGATATCTTAACCTTAATTATCTATTCCGTGGTTCAGTCCTATACAATTTGTTATTACGACCGGTGGAGGTTTTTTTTGTACATCAATAATCATTTTATCAACAATACAGAATCATTGTCATAAGCGCAGTATTTTTTTTAAATATTAGTGATGTTTCCTATTACGAAGATAAAGTCAAATAGATTTCATTAAAAAAAAATCATTTAAAAGGTGTGTGTTATTTGATTCGTTGTTACAAAGTTAAGTTGGCACAATTAATCACTGAATAAACTCAAGATATAATCACGTATGTATCTTAATCTAAAAAAAACACTTCAAAGTCAATAGAAACTATTAGTTAATGTGATTATAAATGTTATAAATATATGCGTGTGTATTTAGAGGTATTAACGGAACCTTCGCGGGAATTTTTGATGAAAAATGCCCATAGAAAAGAATTTTATTATTTGGTGAAAGTGAAAATACAACATTCCGTATTTATAAGTAAGACAACCTGAATAGGTAGTTATTTTTATATGTTCTCTGTTTTTTTTTGTTGTTGTTCTAAACGTAAGGTGTTGCGATTTTTATAATAAATTTTTAGATTATGTATTTTGATTTTCTTTTCTTTTGTTAAGTTGACCTAACGGACCGAGACGTGGTACTTATTTAATTTACAAAGGGATAGTTATTAATGTCTAGTTGTCTTGTCGAAAAAATTATAAAATATAAGACGAATGTTGAGAGATTTTTTTTATTGCTTACATGCGTGGACGAATTGGCGCGGCGGCCCAACTGGTTTTTAAGTGGTTATCACTAGTGTTGTTTTTAAGTGGTAACCATTTAAAAAACCAGCGAGCCCCTTACACTTCAACAATGTAAATGCCGCCACCTACCTTGTGGCATGATAACAGTTCTAAAATCTTAGTTTTTACAGTACAACGGCTACCCCACCATTCAAATCGAAACGCATTACTGCTTCACGACAGAAATAGGCAGGGTAGTTGAAGACGTTCTAGCACCAGTACCTAATTACCCAAATTATAATTTTTGTGTGTTACATTTTTATTAGACTATGTTATTCTTTCACCGCGGAAGATATCGTGAACATTAGATAAATGTGTATTTCTATATAAAAACTGGTTAACTGCTTGCGGGATTTGAACACCAGCACAGTTGCATCGCTTGATAAGAATTCAGCGTCCTTATCCTTTAGGCCACGACAACTTCAATTTAGTTATTTTATTCGCCTGACAAAGACATTCATTTGTTTTGGGTATATAGAGGGGAAGCTCCTTTTCTCTCCCGCATAGCAGTAGTAGTCAGTTGTAAACAATATCGCCTCAATCTATGCCCACATATTACGTAGAAGAATGACTTGAAAACCATGCGCACGCGAACATATCAAGTGACAAGCACCATCTTATTATTGGCATTGAAGCGAGGAATCCGTTGCCAAATAAATCCATAAAGTCCCGTATGTTTAATTTAATGTGTTAATCTTGGGACATGTGCTCCAATGCATTACTGCTTCGCGGCAGAAATGATCAGCACGGGAATACCGACTCTTGTGGGATTGCAATACTCTCAGTACTTATTGATGTATATCTGTTTGTCTGATTATGATGTCGATGCTCTAGTGTTAGGTATATCCGTTTTATCGAGTTTTTAATCGTAACGACTCTAAAGAAGATTTTACTTAAAAAACGAGACTAAATTTTTTTTTCACTGCACGCAATGTTTCAAAATTTAAGAACTTAAATCAGCTGACACGAGGTCAATGAGCTGGTGTGACGTGGGTTATTGTCTGTCAACTGAATTTCCTTTTTATTGTGGGTATTTTTAGGCGAGCAAATAAATAATGTATTGTAGTTCAGGTGTTTAATAATATCATTTATCGTTATCATTTTATCTTCGGGAGCAGTAGTATTAAACTCTGCATTCATATTTTTCATCTTGTTGATGATTGCCGTCAATCAATGAATGACATTTACGAAACATAGGTCGTTATAATGTATTTTTAGATAAACACGCACTCTAAGCTCAAGGTAGCCGGCCGTTTGAACCATTTAGTTCAAGGTTACCTAATCTTGCACATTTTACGTTGCGCAGTGACATTAGAATGTTCTGAACATCAAATTTTAAATATAGTGTAGTTGATTTTTGATAATTAAATACAGTGAATGTGTTTTTCAAGTAGACAAATTTAATAAACAATATTAAAATTCAGCTAAAGTGAACAGATGATCTCACGAATGCGTCACGTCACGCTTCGTTAGTTTCATTCTATCAACACATGTTGACACAAAACTATTGTTTAGAATAATTAACGTCTGTATTACTTAGATGAATAATAAAGACAATTTTGATTATTTGTTTATATTACAATTTAAAAAAAATAAATGAATCGTACGTAAAATCGTGGTAGATTTTTACGGAATAGATAACGTGCGATGAAATTCTTTGGCTATGAGCATCGCCAAATATTATCGCTAGTTCGCTATCAGTAGATAATTCGATGTGACTAATTTATACACACACAATCGAAATTAATGTTGTAGGCTGCCATTGTGTTTTTAGAAATGTGATAGGAAAATTTATAAGTGATTCACAAATCGTTAAATTAATTGTAAATGAAATATAATATAATAATAAATAAAATCGTGATAATAACAATTCCATTCAGTGATCTGTTGTGGAGAACATGAATTCCGAAACACAAAAGCAATTGACGCTTTTTAGCGAATGGGTTCGAAATCAACCTCAATTTCCGGAAATACGTAAGTAATTTTTGGTACTTTTTCGTCATATGTAACTTTAATAAAGTCGAAAAAACAAACAAAATTTTTTTTTTGATTTTATCAAAACGCCTATTCGATTTTAGCGAGCATTATGTTGCATATAAGAAGTTTGAGTCATAATTTTGTAAGGAAAATTCGAAATATTTTAAATTTCTAGTTTGAGCTAGGCTTCTAAACGATAGTGGTGAGGCGGCATAAGGTGGCTTCTGTGCGCCGCCCACTGTGTCTTCTGAGACACGACGTTGTGCGGGATCTTCCCGGGGATGAAATCCCGTCTTATCATCAGAACGGGTACCGGCAAAGGCAGACTTTCGGCGCGCACTATGCGGGACCGTAGTTTTTGTCGAGTTGGAGTGGTGGAGCTCGATGGAGTTCAGTCGGTAGTCGGTTTTAGCGGACGATTCTTACGTGACTCACGCCAGAATTGGAAGAACCTGGGTCTTCCCCTTCTCCCTCTTCTTCTCTTAAGGCGCCGGAGTCCGACATAACCCGGTCTGTCACCCTCTCGACCGGGTGGGTATCCGGAAAAGGATTCCCCCGTATTACAAAGAAAGGCTTCTAAACAACAATATCACAGGAATTATAAATTATAAATATCAAAACATAAACAAAAAGGTCAAGAATAAGTTAAATTGACTTTTTGTCGAAATCATTTTCAAATTTTTATTTGAAGTAAACTTTGATTTCTCTTTGCTTATGCAGTGATTTATCTATGCAGTTATTTCAATAAATATCAAAACATGTACTATACAGTTGGTACAAAATATATCTGTATGAGTCAGGCAGGGGTCGATGGCTTTCTTGTCCGGTACTATGTGAGGTTCTTTATTTGGAAGACTTGCTGCGTTCACGGTTAACTATAAAACAACAACTTAGATTAAAAAAACATGTGTGCAATTCACACGTGGTAGAAGTGAAACCTTCCAAAATTAAAGTACAATTATCCTAAACGTCTTAAGTATATGTAAAATTTTGTCATTAGTAAATAATTGTAAGGTAGCGCCCTCTGTGAATTGATATTTTAATTTCACGTATAATCCTAAATTAAAATTCACTACAAGAGCTTTCATACACACGTTAGTATTAAAAAATCTCACAGATGGCGCTGTATTAAATACTATGTATATTTCTGTCTCATTCTTTTGTATTTGTGTCTCTTACCTGTCGTTTTTTCCGTTGCATCCGGTTTGAAATCACAACGATTCTAAAGAAGTTTTCACTTCAAAAAAGTTTAATAAAAGAACATTAATATTTTCAGCGGAGAAACTACTGCACCGTTTTTTACATAGTTGCTACTATGACTTGGATAATGCAAAGAGTGCTCTAGAACTTTTTGTTAGTATCAGAAATGAAACACCTGAGCTTTTCACTAATAGAGATCCATTATCGCCGTCGATACAGGAAACTATGAAGATTGTGTAAGTTATAGTACTGTTAAAACATATTGAATTTAGGTAATAGCAGTAGGTTTTGGGTAAGCTGTGCCCTTGGAATCGCTGACGTCCACTAAGGACGGTGACTGTGAGCCGTAACCAAGTCTACCTATAATGTCAATAAAAAATTGTAAATCGCAGAGTGCTTAAAAGTGCGTAACTAGTAGGTAATTCAAATGTATAGTTAACTGGTGGGTCTGTTCAGGAATCTGTGGCCTGTGAAATTAAAAAAAAACATTACCCCGTGTTAAAACTATAGTAGGATTTTTTATTAGACGAAGTAAACTGACGTTTACTGTGTTGTCAGTTTTTGATGAAATAAAAATAGTGTTGTGACAAAGTGAACGATTGAAAAAACTCCTGAATTAATGAAATTGCCTCGATTGTCTAGTGAATAGTTAGTGTGCCGAACTGCCGATATCGGGCACGGGGTTCGAATTTTAGCCGTGCTTTGTACATACCAACGAGTTTTCGACGAAACATTATGTTCCTATGGTATCTACCTGTACTGAATACCGAGTGTTTTAAACATTAAGAAAAACATTGCGAGGAAGCTTGTAAGACTGTCCTATTTCCAATGCATCATATAGTTGAAACTATAGATGTATAAAATATAACAATTATAGGTACATAGGTAATGAAAATAAAAAAAACTGATTGTAGTTACATACTACTAGTAACATATTATTATATTGGATCACTTTAATACAATTTTATTGTAAAATATAAATAATATTCTTTTATAGTTTGAAATTAATGAGTAACTCTTCACACTTATTGTTCATTTATGTGATTGAACGAGAACTGAACGCATCACTATTACTTTAAATATAGCAACATTATTTCACAAAGTGACATTAGCTACTGTCAGCTGGCTTCGTCTAATTAAAAATCCGACTATAGGTATATTTTCGTATATTTTTCAATTCGTTTTCACGCTTTTTATGATTTTCAATAATAGTGGTGGACTTTGTATAGAGATACAGTTTTTGCGATGTCTTCGGTATTTATCTGTTGTGCGTTCTTCAAATTATTGATTAGATGGGTGGACGAGCTCGCAGCCCACCTGGTGTTAAGTGGTTACTGTAGCCCATAGAAATCTACAACGTAAATGCGCCACCCACCTTGAGATATAAGTTCTAAGGTCTCAGTATAATTAGAACGGCTACCCCACCCTTCAAACCGAAACGCATTGCTGCTTCGCGGCAGAAATAGACGGGATGGTGGTACCTACCCGTGCGGACTCACAAAAGGTACCACTAGTAAATTTGTCCGTATATTTAAAATTAGAACAATCAAACGTGTTAGGCATTGATGTACATAATTATTTTCATTTAATATTATTTTCGAAGTTTTTTTTAAAATGTCCGTGCTATAGGTAATTGACAACGTGAATGTAATAGGTACTATGGTGTCTCGAAAACCGCCGTAAAACTTTGAAACATTCGAAATCGCAGCTTCAGTATTGTATATGCAGTTAATATGTATCTTAGTGACTAGAATTTACATACAGATGCTACATTGTTAAAGTTTTCAGTTACTTTCCCTGTTCTAGGTTGTTTATTTGAGGTCGACACAAAGTTTTTTGATGCAATTAACTTTGTTTTTATTTCGGCTAAGCAACAACGAACCTTATTATTAAGTGCTTATAGTTATTTTCAATTGTTTTAGGAAAATGGCAGTTTATGAAACGACGGATAAAAAACATATATGGATTTGGCAGGTCAACGACCCGGGATTCGATCGATTTGAAACTTTACATGATTCCAGATTGTTCTTGCTGACCGCAGACACTTGGTTCTTAACCGATCGTTTGGCTGACGACGACATTGTTATTGTAGACGTTAAGGATTTTAACTATAAATTCATTACTAAGTATAATTCGATTCTCGGGAAAACGATATCGAAATACCAAGGGGTGAGTGTGAACGAGATTGTGAACGGACGAAAGTATTGAACGAGAATTCATTTCTTTGTGCTTAGTGCGAGTTTCTTAACGTTCTCGATAGCGTAAAAGTTAACCCAATTTTGTATGCAGTTGGAACAGCGCCCCTAGCGGCAAACGTAGGCAAACGATCCCATTCCATACAAATATGAGCTAACTTTTACGCTATCGAGAGCGTTAAGAAACTCACTCGCACTGAGCACATTTATCAATTTTAATGCCTAGTTCTTAGCTCTTCGTTTATACAATGCTGTTAGTTAATTTTTTTTTATTACTTAGATGGGTGGACGAGCTGACAGCCCACCTAACGTTCAGTGGTTACCGGAGCCCATAGACATCTACAACGTATAGTTACATCGGCTGCCCCACTGCTGGTACTTACCCGTGTGGACTCACAAGACGTCGTACCACTAGTTATTACTTTTGATTTGATTTTTATTACACGATGTTATTCCTTCACTGTAGAAGTCAATAGTGAACATTTGTCAAATACGTATTTGATTAGAAAAATTGGTACCCGCCTGCGGGATTCGAACATCGCTGCATCGCTCGATACGAATGCACCGGAAGTGTTATCCTTTAGGCCACGACGACTTCAAAATTGTTAACAAAGATTCCTCTGATTGACTTTCGCATTTTTTGTTTTTTTTTTTTGTTTTTAATATGATTAACAAAAGAGTACAGACCTTCTAAATTGATTGTTTGTTAAAAAGTGATATTTAATTTGCTGGGTTTATCTAGTCTCATCTGTAAATAAATAATTATGTGAAATTTATCGTGTTTTAGGGGGCAATGCCGATGCGTTTGAAGCAGATACACGTCATAAACACACCGCTGATCGTCGACAAAATATATTCGTTGTTCAAGCCCCTCCTCAAAAGCGACGTAAAAGAAAAGGTATACCTTAATTCGTTAATTTCTTTAAAACGGAACGATCGAACTAATTTCAGAAGAGTGAAAAAAAAAACAAGATGGCGTTTATAAAATGGTAGGCTGCGTCTTGGCTCTGCTCCTGGCATTGCTGACGTCCATGAGCGACGGTGACCACTTACCATTAGCTCGGCTGCCTAAAAAGGCGATAAAAAAAATTATTGTAGATAGTCTGCAAAATACAATAAATTTATCAAGATACATATCTTTTATTAGTTTATAAATTTATTAGGTACTAGATAATAGCTTGGCTAAAATGCAACTCATTTCGTAATATATTACGTTATAAATTAAAAACAGCAAATATTAAGAAATATGCCAAAAAAATATTAAAATATTTAGGTGAAGTATTTTATTATTTTGTATACTGTTTTTGAAATATGATTCTTAGTCTAGTCGAGTAATTCGCCTGCGTTCGTTATAAAAAAAAAAACTTTCAGATTTTTTAAAATAATTTTATTCCTTAAGTACATATCGATTTAATTATAAAGCCAGTACGTAAATTTGTTCCGTAGAAACCGCTACCCACCTTTAATCTTGAGTTCTCAGTCTTAATTATAATTGCTTATTGAAGGAAAAACGTACCTAAAACCTGTTCACGAGCGACTTTTTTTTTCAATACTTTTTTAAATAAATACCACCTCATCCAACGACGATAATGAATACTAGATAGCATAGATAATTAAGTAATTGCTTAACTTAACTAGATAGGAAAAAAGCCGATAGTGTACTTACCTACTTGCAAAATCATGGAGTCTATAAAAACCGGAATCGAGCCAATACGCTCACAAGACTTGTACGATTTCCGAACAATAACGTTGGGTCTATCGGTGTTTCGTGTAATATTATTATCCGATGATAGATCATCTTTAAATCGCTCACTGTAGCGAAGACTTGATCATGGTCGAGAAAACGAAAACAATATTAATAAAAAGCTGTTGGCATTGACGCATGAACGTGTTTTTTTTTAAATTGATGTTATAATTTTTTGTCCTCACCCCAAAAATCAGTCCTAGCTGATTTTATAATGTTTTTTTTTATTGCTTAGATGGTTGGACGAGCTCATAGCCCACCTGGTTTTAAATGGTTACTGGAGCCCATAGACATTCACAACCTAAATGTGCCACCCACTTTGAAATATAAGTTCTAAGGTCTCAAGTACAACGGCTGCCCCACCCTTCAAACCGAAACGCATTACTGCTGCACGGCAGAAATAGGTAGGGTGGTGGTAGGTACCCGCGCAGACTCACAAGAGGTCCTACCCCCAGTAAGAAGATGGATGTTATAAATCAATTATTTTTCAACAGATACATTTTCACACGCCAAATTCGAACACACTATTCGATTACGTACACAAAGATGACTTACCAAAGGACTTGGGAGGGATCAGAGACAGTCTGGATATCTATACGAAAAAAATGAAAGAAATGATGCTAACGAAACGGTATGTATCTGATCGACAAGAAACTACATAAAACAATGTTCGATCATAGGTTTTCAAGGGTCGTTGACATGAAGAAGAATCCTGACTGCAACTACGAAGATTACGAAGTTATAATAAAGGTTGTTCTTAGATGTAGGATTGGTAAGAATAGAATGTATGAAAAGAGCGTGGAAAGGAGCGTTAAGATGTGAGTGAGAGAAAACGGTGAGAAAGGGAAAAGAGAATGACAGAGAAAAGCAAGATGGCGAAGACGTTTAAATGATCAAAGCGTGTCAGATAATTTCTAATCTATACTAATATTACAAAGCTGAAGAGTTTATTTGTTTGTTTGGTTGAGCGCGCTAATTTCAGGAACTACTGGTCCGATTTGAAAAAATAGTTTTTGAGGAAAGCTATAGGCTATATAACATCGCTAAGACCAATACAAGCGGAGCAATACCCATAAATAATGTTTTAAAATCGGGTTTTTTTCCGAATCGATAACCTCCTCTTTTGAAGTCGGTTAAAAAGCGTGCTTTTGGTTCCTTAAATACCTCCTAAGCATTCTATTATTCAAAAATATTTTCACCTCTACGTAAACGAAGTCGCGGGTAAAATTTTGGGTTATGCCAAAGTAACTCTTTGACGGGGACGAAGTCGCGTGCAAAAGCTAGTTATTAGAATACAGAAGACTTGAGAAAGAAACAATAAAAATGCAAAAAAAACAATAGTCTTATTTGATGTGTCATGGTCTTAATTCTACATGGAACTATTCATTTCCTATATAATGCTTCAGACACTGTTCAGATGCAATCAACTTTAGTATAAGCCGTGTTAAATTATCTTCTTCTTCTCAATCGTGTCACTCTTGACAGAGTGGTCGTGATCGTCATGTAGTGTTGGAAGGGGCAGACTTGATGCGTCTCACGATATCCCGCCATCTCTCCTTGCTCGAGGCCATTCTACTGCACTCATTTAATGTCAAATGTAGATTCTATGTTTATTGAAGTATCGAAAACTAAAAGACGGCTGACTATAAAATCGCTTGGTGTATGGACGATCAAAAAAACATAACGTAGATAATGAGAAGAATAAGAAGGAAAAATACATTTAAATCAAACGAGAATTTCAAATTATTTTGAACCTTATGAATATACGTTTACCTATTAAATTTGTTTTCAGCGACGTCCTAGCTCAAGATGACCTATGGAGAAAGAACACTGCTAAGCCCGAGGCAGACAATGCGAAAAGCTTTCGTAATCTTGGAATAGACTGATTGTTTTGTTTATGCGTTGTATATATTTTTATCAAAATAAATATGCAGTTTACTAAAAATTAAAGAGTTGCATATGTTTCATTGATTATCTATCTCTTATGTAAATATAAAAATAATATAAAAATACACTATACTGAATTTTTTTTACAAACGACTTTGTTTGAGATGATCCCAACACCTCCTTTTTGTCACCGCAAGGTAGAGTTCATTCATACTACAAGGGCGGGATGATAAGTAACTAGCCTAACAATAAAACACTTAACTTGTCGTGATAAAATTAATTTTATTTTTCGACATAGTCTTCGTGAAGCTCTACGCACTTATTCCATCTTCGTTCTAAAGCAGTAATGCCTTCCATAAAATTATATCTTTCGAGGCCTGCAAAATACTCCTCTACAGCGGCTATGACTTCATCATTTGTGGCAAATTACTGTCCGCCCAATAAAATTTTGAGCTTAGGGAATAAGTGGAAGTCTGATGGCGCTAGATCAGGCGAATAAGGTGGGTGGGGCAGCAAATCATACTTCAATTCGTTGATTTTTGCCATAGCTTTAACACACGTCTGAACCCTAGCTTTGTCATGGCGGAAGATGATTTTTTTTTTGGCCAAACCTGGTCGATTTTGTTGAATACACTGATGAAAATAATCTAGAAGATTAGCGTAGTATTCTCCATTAATCGTTTGACCTTTAGGAAGGTAATCTATCATCAAGATCCCTTCTGCATCCCAAAAGACTTTTCCAGCCGACTTTACAGCCATGGCTTTTTTGGAGCCGGGCATCGCGATTGCGTCCACTGTTTTGATTGAATTTTAGATTCTGGCGTGTAATAATG
This sequence comes from Bombyx mandarina, assembly GCF_030267445.1. Taxonomy (NCBI): domain Eukaryota; kingdom Metazoa; phylum Arthropoda; class Insecta; order Lepidoptera; family Bombycidae; genus Bombyx; species Bombyx mandarina. Next base: position 5,612,745 of record NC_143227.1, on the reverse strand, counting down.
AACCCATGTTTTATCTGTGGTTACAAATCGACGTAAAAAATGGCTTTGTTACTCTGAAACGGTCCAGACATTCTTTTGAGTTTTGCACCCGAATTCATTTTTAATTGTGCGTAAGCAATCGCGGCACCCAACGGGCTGATGACTTTTTCATATTTAATTCCTCACTTAGGATATGATGTACCCGTTCTTTTGAGATACCTGTAGTGTCAGCTATTTCATATAACTTCAATCGTCGATCTGTTAAAACCATATCATGTTCTTTCACGACCATTTCCGGAGTCGTGACGCTTTTTGGACGTCCGAGGCGGGCTTCATCTTGGACACATGTACGACCGCATCTAAACTCATTCACCCAGTTTTTTACTGTGGCATAAGAAGGAGCACATTCACCCAAAACATTGTTTAACTCGTCATAGATATCTTTCCCCTTTGTTCCCTTCATATGAAGAAACTTTATCACCGCTCTTTGTTCAATTTTATCCATTTTGAAAACACTTGACGAAATATATTTTCAAATGACAAAAAATCAATAAAATTTTCACGCCACCAAATTCAAAGAACAATGGCAGCTTTCTATACAACATTTTACCTGATATCTATTTGAGGCGTCTTGAAACAAAAAAATACTAAAACGATAGGAATAACATAGCTTAAGCTTAATCAGAAATATTTTTGGTATTAGAAAGTCACAAAAAAAAGATATCAACGTGTTTACTTTATAATTTGAGGTTATCTATCAATAAGAGATGTCTCTGATTTTTGTAGGCACGGACTATAACAAATTGAAAAAATAAGTAAACGATATGTTTAAATAACATTTTTAGTTTCATTATCATAGATGAACCAAGGATACACCTCTAATAGTACTCGAGTAGGTACCCTTAGCAATTGCAGAGCTACCTAGGTACATATACATATTATATAGTGTGTTCTTTCTTCTTTGTAAATGTGTAAAAATGTGTGTCAGAGATAAGTACTTTTAACCTTTTGAACGAATTAGTCACATATTTGCGACAAACGAAGGCTTGCAAAGCTAATTTACTATACCTAGTAGAATTATTTTGTCCATGCAGTTTGGGTCATAAAAAATCGGAGCGGTGAAGCGAGTATTTCCCTCTCTCTTCCACTCACGAGCCTTATGGACGGGCACAGTGATGCGCATTATGTCAATTGTCATACTGTTAAAATCATTTCATCTGCAGTCCTGCCATTACTATTACATATTTAGTTATTTAATTAAGTACTAATTGTAACAAAAGATAATTAATATTATTATTTTCATTTTAAATACTGAATATTATTAATTATCAAAAATATTGCTTTTTTGTGCCAATAGTATAAATGCCATCCTTTACAAATGTATTAAACCGGAAGTACACAAAAATCGAATTAAAAGCTTATTAAATTAACATTTTTTCGTGGCTTTGCCACGTAAATCTAACATCGTATAAAAAACGAGCAAATAAAATGATGAAGTTTCATTTATGTCTTAATCTGAGACGCCTTTTAAAACATTCAGGTAAAAAATTGCCATTGTTCTTTAGAACACAGGTGGCCAGAGATACGAATCTAAAAATGACATATATCTTTTTTTAAAATAGTAGAGGCTAGTTACTTATCATCCCGCCCTCGTACCTAGTATCGCTGCATTCATCCACAGTGGGACTCTGAGGATTTTTTTTTTATTGTTTAGGTGGGTGGACGAGCTCATAGCACACGTGGTGTTAAGTGGTAACTAGAGCCCATAAACATCTCCGACGTAAATGCGCCACCCACCTTGAGATATGAGTTCTAAGGTCTCAAGTATTCGAGAACAAAAAGTCGATTGTTTCAAATTGTAAGGATAAAATCTATCGAAACTGCTTATAATTTTTCAATTATATAAACCGATTATTTTATTTAACCCATCAGGTTAAGGTGACTATAAATAAATAGAAGAAACGATATTTTAAAGTTTAGTAACCTTACTAATAAACGTGTCGTGTCTCTATGGTTCGATTTATGTTTTATTCATTGGCACTTCCAAACGACTTTAAATTCGAACCATATCTTAGAATGAGAACTAAAACACTTCAACAGATGAGATCAGCTGATTGCAAATAGCGCAGTGCTATGGTTGACATTGGAGTTCTTACCTATTTATAATAGCAGGCCAACCGGTTGTTTTGCAATAATTCTTCATAAGCAGCATTTTTAACTTTTGTTCAATGTTACGTTTTTCATCAATAATCAATTTTCGCAACAAACTATTTACCGATTTGTAGGGAGTGTTGTGAGATCTCACGGGATGCAACCGATATCCTGTTTCTATCTGCCACGAAGCATTTTTTTGTCCTAGCTATGTTGATAGCCTTGAGAGGCTATTTCAGCTTCACCCTAACGTGGAGTTTCGCTGGCACTGGCCCTAGCGAGAGTAGTGCTTCGCAGAATCTACCACCGGATCGGAAACACGACCCAGTAAGAAGATCCGGCGAGAAACTCAGTGGGCTGTGTCTATGGGTCAATTCGCTCGTCGAACCCTTCGTCGCAGGCGACGGGTTCGACGAGGACGAGGACGGTGACCGGTGCTTGTGGTGCCTAAAAGTACCGTTAATGGATCGGGAGGATCCGTAATGACGTGTTTTGGGCGACGTCGAGACACGAAGCATGCAAGCGTAAAAAAGTGTATCAGATTTTGTATACAATACAAATGAAGACTGATCTCTCTGTCTCAATGAGTGTACATGGACTCCAGTATTCACTATTTCAATCAGACGGGCTGTAGCCAAAACAGGTAGCTCGATATCAGCTAATAGATTTAAAAAATCAACACAAGGACAGAATGATACTCCTTACTCTTCCTCCTCAGTACAGTATGCCCCGCGAAAAACTCCAAAGATTATCGTTCTTTGATTACCATCGAAGACATTTTTACTGGTGGTAGGACCTCTTGTGAGCCCGCACGGGTAGGTACCACCACCCTGCCTATTTCTGCCGTGAAGCAGTAATGCGTTTCGGTTTGAAGAGTGAACGGGGCAGCCGTTGTAATTATACTGAGACCTTAGAACTTAGATCTCAAGGTGGGTGGTGTATTTACGTTGTAGATGTCTATGGGCTCTAGTAACCACTTAACACCAGGTGGGCTGTGAGCTCGCCCACCCATCTAAGCAATAAAAATAATAAAATAGCACTTTAAATCCGATCCAAATGTAGGTAGTCATTAGTATATAGTATTGGTATTGTCACCAACAATACCAGGGTTGGGTACAAGCACAATTATATATGAAATAGATGTACGGGGAAAATGTCCATGGCTAATTATGTTATCTCAGATTTCACTAAACATTAAATTTAGTGCTCTTAGGGTCAACCAAAACAATTTGTTTGCATTGCTAATTTATAAAAACAATATATCTTACTATAATCCCATTACCCGAATGTGTCGTCCCTATAACGAACTGGCAAAATCGTTACCTGAGTTAGATATTTTTACTTGTAGGTTAGTTACGTTTAGAAAAATGTTCAAGGGCATCCTCCACGTTATTAATAGGTAGGTTAATGCAATTGTTTAATGTATTATATTGTGAATATTTTTTTTTCCTTACATTATACGTTAGATTAGTTTTCGTTATCGTGTTGTTTTGTCGTAATTGTAAGGAACGTTGTTATACAAATTCAGCACTATATGTCTTGTTTTGTCGTGCGCACATAACTTATGTTGCAAGCCAGATTTTGTTTCTTTTTATTTGTGTTTTTTATGTATCTTTAGCTTGTGATGTGTATTGTGAGCCTAATAAAATAAATAAATAATTAGTACTCTAATGGGTAGCCCGGCTTCAAATCCTGATTACTTTTATTCTCGAACGCCTTCCGCGTTGGAGGAATAGAATATAATAAAAATTAAACTCCCACAATTTAAAATGTGGCGTAATCACTGGTGGTAGAGCGTGTTTTGAGCTCGCGAAGTCTACTACTACTTTACGTCTCAAAGTAGATTTTAAAGTTGTAGTCTTTGTTAGTTCACGTAAACACTTAATACAGGATACGAGAAGTTCTAGGTTAACCCTCAAGAGAATATATTAAAATGGAAAAATGAAATAGTGAATTTCTAGAATCATTCTTGTATTAATATTTTCTTCGTTTTTCGTGAGTCGTAAACATAATTAAAACTGTTCTCACGTTAATCACCCGTTGGAAGTGTCAGAACGCTACTTTGAAAAAGCGGCACGACGTCATAATCCCCTTATCGTGGCCTAACATATCCGATCCAGTTTATATAATATCTGCATGTCACAATGTGCTAAGAACGTCTACTTTCTCATTGAATGTAACAAAGAGTTCGACGAACGAACTAGCCCATAGACACAACTCACTGAGTTTCTTGCCAGGTCTTCTCAGTGGGTCACGATTTCGATCCGGTGGCAGATAGAAGACACAGAACGAACTAATAGTATGTTGTGGTCTGGCGGTTTGCTTTTTGATTTTCAACTTCATGATAAATAATTTAAATAATAAGTGTTTAATATTATCAGTGTCTAATAACTCCAACCATAATAAGATAATGTTATTAAAGCAAAAATATAAATTTAATTATATCCGTGAATCTGCAGAGTTGTTTTCAGAACTAAAGTTAAAGATACAACACGTTTTATTTTAATTAACCAGTGCCTTAATGATCTATGTTTCCATTTTCGACCTTGTAAGAGCCTAATCAACGAATTCGCATCTCAGATGTTGAACATTCATCGCGTTTATATCGATAGGACGGGCGGGTTGTGCGCGCGGCAGGAATTAAAAAATATTTTATAATAATATTTTTGTGAAACAATAAAAAACGGTAAGTTTAATATTTAATAATAAAAAATTAATATAGTTATAGTACATATTCGTTGCATAATAATTAATAATAATGATTTGTGGTGCGTTGATTTATGGTTAAATCACTCTTTGTCTATTAATACGGATCTGAGATCGAAGAAAAAAAATATCGTGACAGACGCCGTGTAATTTGCATATCATATTTGCTTATAATTTAACTTCCAGGAACAAATTTCACAGCGCAATGTCTATTTATGGTTTTTTATGTACTTTTTTCCGCGATCAGATTTTGTTATTGCTTACATGGGTGGACGAGCTCACAGCCCACCTGGTGTTCAGTGGTTACTGGAGCCCATAGACATCTACAACGTAAATGCGCCACCCGCTTTGAGATATAAGTTCTAAGGTCTCAGTATAGTTACAACGGCTGCCCCATCCTTCAAGCCGAAACGCATTACTGCTTCACGGCAGAAATAAGCAGGGTGGTAGTATCTACCCGTGCAGACTCACAAGAGGTCCTACCACCAGTAAAACCAGTATTATTAGCTTAAAGCTCGACAGCTACGGTGTTACACAGCAAAATAATGCGTGTTTTTATTTTAATTTATTTTTAATTAATTACCTAATTATAATTAATTTATATTTTATTTACGTTAACTCTCTTTTATTATATTTTTTTTTTAATTCGAAATAATAGCAGCTCTGTGGGTTCATGCGTGTGTATATATTTTAAAGTTTCGAGCATCTTAGTGTTGGTGGCTACGAATAAATAGACTTATTATTTATTCGTAGGTTGTTGGTGACAAAATCTGAGGGCTTAATCCATTCTGTGATCACACGGTTTGGTAATAGCACTTCCAGGTGTTTCCCTTATAAGGTGCTCTGTTTAGTATTAATGAGTGTTGTAGATGTTGACGCTTGTTGCAATACTATATAACCCTAATATCGAACGTTTGTCTATAGATGCTCTAGGCCCATACTAGGTACCGCCTTGCCTATTTCTGCCGTGAAGCAGTATTGCGTTTCGGTTTGAAGGATGGGGTAGCCCTATTACTATAAAATTGGAACTAAGTACTTATATCTCAAGGTGGAATTTACATTGTTAATGTCTATGTGCTCCGGAAACCATTTTACTGGTGGTAGGACTTCTTGTAAGCCCGCGCGGGTGGATACCACCACCCTGCCTATTTCTGCCGTGAAGCAGTAATGCGTTTCGGTTTGAAGGGTGGGGTAGCCGTTGTAACTATACTTGAGTCCTTAAAACTTATATCTCAAGATGGGTGGCGCATTTACGTTGTGGATGTCTATGGGCTCCAGTAACCACTTAAAACCAGGTGGGCTGTGAGCTCGTACACTTATCTAAGCAATAAAAATAAAAAATAAAATCTAACACCAGGTAGGCCGCGAGCTAGTCCACCTATCTAACCAATAAAAAAATTATATTATGTATATACATAGAGGTGCTAAGTGCGTATTTATTCTCATCAATAATTGGAATGGTAGCTTTAATAGAAATAAATTTTTATTGCACCTACATTTTAGTTACCTTCGTTTTCTCAGATGCAAATCGACTACGAAAGAGACATTTCGTTGATCAGAGAATGGCTCGCTAAGGAGGATTACCTGCCGCAAGACCTTGGTGAGTGGTTTTTAAAAATAAATTTTTGCAACATTGAATTTAATTATGTATGTATATAAAATTAAGTTTTGAACACAGGGTTAGATTTTTTTTAATTATTTTATTGCCTCTCAAGCATACGGCCCACCTGATGGTGAGTGGTTACCGTCGCCCATGGACTTCAGCAATGTCAGAGCCAAGCCGCTGCCTACTGGTGAGGCGGTACGATGTGCTATGGTTGATCCTACAACCGTTTTTTATACAGAACTGAATTTGTTAAAGCTTTACAATGATCTTTTTATTTTTTATTGCTTCGATGGTGGACGAGCTCACAGCCCACCTGGTGTTAAGTGATTACTGGAGCCCATAGACATCTACGACGTAAATGCGCCACCCACCTTGAGATATAAGTTCTAAGGTCTCAAGTATAGTTACAGCGGCTGCCCTATCTTTCAAGTCGAAACCCATTACTGCTTCACGGCAGAAATTGGCAGGGTGGTGGTACCTATCCGCGCGGACTCGCAAGAGGTCCTACCACCAGTAAATCTACACACTTCTTGGCATTTTCGAACACAGGACGTGTATTTCTCTAATAAGTGACCGAATTACACGAAGGGAACGCACGTCTTAAAGTTTCTGTATACACCCAAATAGTCTGGTTTAAGTTAAATTAAATTTAAAGTTGTGAAATAAACAGTTTTAAACAAAATGAAACCTTCATTAGGATTTCGAGGGCTTTGAACGCAAAAGACATTTAAAACTTAATTCATTACGATAATTAAGTTTATATTCACGAAATATTTACTTACTATTACAATTATATAAAAAAACAATATTACATTTGATTTCGGAACCTGTCATGCTCTTTCATATATGTACATTGCGTTTTCTCACTTTTATGTCAATAAAAGTCTAATTATATATTTATTATTATAAAATATATAACATTATAATTATAATAATTTCACATTGTTGTGATGTTAAAACGGAGAGTGGAATAATATAGAGAACCGAATTATCTATACTTATAATATTATAAAGAGGAAAGGTTTGTTTGTTTGTTTGTATTGAATAAGCTCTGAAACTACTGAATCAATTTGAAAAATTCTTTCACTATTTGGAAGTTACACTATTCCCGAGTGACATAGGGTATACTTAATCTTTTTTTTTTAAATTAGGGATCCTTACTAAAACTCCAATAATGTAACCCAAGGCGAAAACTATTGATGATAGAATAAAATAATGTACTACGACTTTGTAGAACACATTATTATTTACAAAAAGTGTTGCGACAGGATATGTCTAACTATTATAGTCATGCCACAATAAGTCTTCTTTTATTAAAAAAAATAAAACAACGTCAAATATCGTTGAAATTTTTGTTAAAGACCCGAGCGGAACAGGAGCGGGCCGCCAGTTGTATATAAAAGGCATGGAATGAAAATAAACTTTATAAAATCTATCCGCTTAGTATTATGCAATTCGTCATATTGATCGGTATTATTAAAACGTTTTCTGTTTGCGACTGTAAGAGTGCGTAAAATTAGAATATTTAAAATCGTTTGTTTTTAAGTTTCTTTTTGGATCGGTGCCTTGTCCGCAGGTGACATGCTGTTGAAAAAATTCATTCACAGTTGCTACGGAAGTTTGGAAAGAACGAAGCAATGCATCGACAAATTCTGCGTGGGTCGCTCCAATACCCCAGAGCTGTACACGTCCAGAGACCCTACAGCAAGCAAATTGAAAACCGCCTTTTCTATTACGTGAGTTTTATACATAGCTAGCCGTACTCGCCCGTTTCGCTGGGCATTTAAAATTAATATTATTATTTATTGTGATTATTATTAGGGACTATCTGATGGTAGGACCTATTATGAGTCCGCACGAGTAGGTACCACCACCCCGCCTATATCTGCCGTGAAGCAGTAATGCGTTTCGGCTTGAAGGGTGGGGCAGCCGTTGTAACTATACTGAGACCTTAGAACTTATATCTCAAGGTGGGTGGCGCATTTACGTTGTAGGTGTCTATGGGCTCCAGTAACCACTTAACACCAGGTAGGCTGTCAGCTCGTCCACCCATCTAAGCAATAATAAAAAAAAAGAGTCCAGTACTCGTATAAATATTAGCCTATCCATTAAGTACATGTATTTTCTACATGGATACTAAGTTTCAAGTCAATCGGTACATGGTTCAGTAGTTATAACGGAACATCCGTACAAACCACTGTAGATTTATATATTAGTATCGATTCAGCGATTACTTATATTATGGAATAATAAAAACTTTTAACAATAAAGAAAACCGACTTCGAATAGGCAACTGTTTCATTTTACTGGAAGATATTGAAATAATTTAAGTGTTGCTCATTGAAATATTTACATTACATTGATGGTTTATTTAATTGTGTCTAATTTTAAATTCCAGTTGTTAATTTTGAATATGTATCACTGTACTGGTGGTAGGAGGTCTTGTGAGTCCCCACGAGTAGGTACCACCGCCCTGCCTATTTCTGCCGTGAAGCAGTAAAGCGTTTCGGTTTGAAGAGCGGGGCAGCCGTTGTACTGTTAAAAGTGAGACCTTACAACTCATCTCTCAAGGTGGGTGGCGGCATTTACGTTGTAGATGTCTATGGGCTCCGGTAGCCAATTAACACCAGGTGGCCGTCAGCTCGTATATCCATATTAGCAATAAATAAAAATTGATCTACACGTGTATGAAGCGGTGGTTATCGTAAAATAGAATAAATCTAGAAAGAACCAGAATCGCGCTAACGACATTAACAAGATGTATTCCAATGTGAAATGTAGTTTGAATGATAGTAGTAGCTAGAATAAGGTTTTAATCAAAATACAGATATAATATACAGCCTTGACCTACTCTGACTACAGATTACTTAAGATTTAGTAAAATACGACGAATATTTTACATTTTTAATTACTTTTTCAATTAAAATTTTATTAAGTAACAGCATTTTACAAACAAAAAACAAAACTATTCTATAGTAAAATAAACTTCTTTGAGGAAATATAAAACAAAAAAATTAATATGTTTTAATACACACTTATGCAGCATTAATTAAGCAGCCATTAAAAGCCACCATTCAAGCTTAAGTAGTAAGGTCACAACGACCATTCCAATGTTAGTGTCACATTGTGACGAATTCGAAATATTGCCTCAGCTCTCAGGTTTCCCTCGGAAGCGCTCGGGCATTATTGGTCGCGGCCTTGTGAAGCTGCTAAGGCCTCAGGACTAATTACAAAAAAAAAAACTGTCAATAGATTTATATTCAGAGTTCTTTTCACTTTGACAATACGGAAATCACCCCCGGTTTGAGCCCCGTGCGCTCACCTACTAGCTCGGCGAATCTAGAATAACCCCTCGAGGTAACTAGAATAGGGAGGGGAAAAAAAACACGTAAACAATCTGTGCTAGTCACGTAAATTATAAATTCACTTAATTTATTTGTGGTCACATATTATGTTGCAGATTCATAACTAAAATATGATAATTTTATATATTTGATTTTTATTATTTTATTTATTTATTTATTTATTCTTTATTTGTACACACTGTTAATATAATACAGTAATTGCGATAAGATATAAAAAATGGCGAGCTTAACTCAACAATTGAGTTATCTACCAGCTAACCGTTCTCAAAGAAGGAAAGCTTTACATTACTTTTATTATATTCACTGTAACCTACCATTTAGTGTCAGGGATGTGTAAAATATTCCTCGAAACAAATAACTAATAAAATTATTCTTCCGTACCTTTCTTGCCTTTCTTGCGTACATAATTAAGGTGCCCTAATATTATATGTGAACTCTGACGTCATCTTATCCTTCTTCGACGAAGAGATCGTATTGTTCCTAGCTTTATTTCATTTTTAATTGATAATTTTCATTGCCATTGTCTAGTTCAGTGATTAGAATATTAATAACACAATTTACAATATGTCAAAACGTCTACAAGAGAGCCAACAAGTACAGACGTGATCGATTTAAGTTGTATGTAATTAATTGTAGAGAGAACGACAGCAAACCGGATCTTCTCAGTGGTAGATTCTGCGAAGCACTGCTCTTTCTAGGGTTAGTGTTACCAACGTCATCAGGTTTGAGCCCCGCGAGCTCACCCACTTGTTAGGGTTGCGCTGAAATGCCCTCTCAAGGCTATCAGCTTAGGTAGGAAAAAAATGCAGTTTATCTATCTAGCCAATACAATTTTAAACTGGTCGAATATGCTCAAAGGATTAGATTGATTACAATGATAATTAAAGTAGGTATTTGATTTTTTTATTTTGTTAACAAAATGTATTAAAAATAATAGACGTTCAATGCTTGATTGGAGTTAGCTCGGCTATGCTCCTTGTCTAAGACCGGTTTGCCGAAAATCGTGTGAGTCTGATACATACATACATACATACATGTTCAATTTGTCTGATTTGTCCGTTGGTACGCATCTTGCTACGGGTAAAGACTTACATAATAATATGTCGAAGTATAATATTCTGGCAATAGGGTATTAGTCGTATTGTGGATATTCATCGCCTAAAACTCCACGATGTTCCTCAGCTATCTTTAGAAGTAAGGAAATTCCTGGCTTTAATATTGACCAGAGGTCTAAGTTTCAAATGGTTTGAAATAAAGATGACCCCTATATACATAGAATAGGCTGTGGGTGACCTGTGGTATGCTTATCTACGTGAAAAGTATAATGGCGTAAATACTAAGTAAATAAAACAGTTAACTTTTAACCATTATTAAAATGAATTATGTCGACAATATGTAGTTTAATGAATGTGAACCATATAACTTACGACTTAATAGAAGCCTACCGACCGATACGCCTTAAGAGAAACGAGACACATTTTTAGGAGCAGGTATGGAGTTCCATGCCTAGTTCTACAAATATGTGTATCGCCAGGGAATGGGTACTCATAAATGAAAAGCTTAAAAAAGGTGCACGTGAAAACGAAAAAAGGTTGGGAAGGTCTGGTCTAGACCAATAAAAAATATATACCAGCTGTTCCGTTCTTCTAACTGAAACTTATGACAGGTTTACCTAGCCGTGTGTGATGATAGTATGCCTTATTATTGGTAACAATCCCTGATTGCTTGCTTGTGCGCCTGTACAACAAAATCCCACAAGATGTTTAGAACCTACATATACATAGGTTTAAGAAAACTATTAAAGAACATCTGTGCAATAAAGCTTACTATAAATTCATTAATTATATAGAAGACTAGCGACCCGCCCTCGCTTCGCTTCGGAAACATTAAAACACACAGGAAACCAAAAAAAAATAATTAAAAAAAGTAGCCTATGTTCATCAGGGACAATGTCGGCTTCTAATGGAAAAAGAATTTTTCAAATCGGTCCAGTAGTTTCGGAGCCTATTCGAAACAAACAAACAAACAAATCTTTCCTCTTTATAATATTATTACTAGCGACCCGCCCTCGCTTCGCTTCGGAAACATTAAAACACAAATGAAAAAAAAAAAAAAAAAAAGTGGCCTATGTTCATCAGGGACAATGTCGGCTTGTAATGGAAAAAGAATTTTTCAAATCGGTCCAGTAGTTTCGGAGCCTATTCGAAACAAACAAACAAACAAATCTTTCCTCTTTATAATATCAGTATAGAAGTATAGATTGCACAAAGTGGGAATCAGTTGCTCGCTCCGGGCATTTCAATATTGCAATAATTGTTACGTTATACACACAATAACACATCTGGTAAAAATTAATATTTAAAAAAAATCTATTATTTAAAAAAAAAGACATGCCCGCTGAGTTTCTTGCCAGTTCTTCTCAGGACGGGGGCTAGTTTTTGTGAATTGGCGGTAGTTCTTTTGACGTTCCACGAAACTTATGTTTTTTTTTATTAATTTTTTTATTTGATTTGATTTGATCTTAAGTCTTGAAAGATACACGTTAAGGACACCTTTTAGTAGCACTAGTAGGACCATAATATACTCTATCCATCAACGGGAAGAAGCCATTTTGTTAGGCCCAGACATTGGCACCACTCTTCAAGATTTCAAAAGATCTCTTCGAATTTTTCAGGAGTGTCACCACATACGAAGCCGGTGAAGACGAAATTGTGATACATGAACTCGACGATCCTAATTTAGAGAGGTTCGAATTCTACGATCTATTGAAGACATTCGCGATGCAAGCAGACTACTGGCTCAACAACATCCCTCTGTTGCCACGAGGACACATTGTGTTGATCGACGCGAAACACTTCTATTTGAAGATAGTGTCCCGTGTCAATATATTTCTCTTTAAGCAGTTCTTGGTATATTTGCTTGTAAGTATCGGTCATTGAATCTGTGGTATCAGTATCGTTTTAACTCCTGAGCAAAATCGCATCATTTTTAATGGATCGTTGCGAAAATCCAGTTTAATGTTTTGTATAATATTCAAAAGAGATTTGTATGCAGTTGGATCGTTTGCCGCAAGAGGCATTGTTCCGACTGCACACAAATGTTGAGTTAACTTTAACGCTATCGAGAACGTTAAAAAACTCGCACTAAGCACACTGACGTGAAGCAGTGCATAGAAGCTAAACAATGGCGAGGTTTTTATTTCTTGTATTGGCCAGGTCAATTTTATAAAGCGCATTTAATGAAAATAATAACAATACGCGCTTATATATGAGTCGTCCATTATCAAAGGTGGCAATCTGTGTATTTGGACAAAAAAATGCTATTGATATGTCAATACAGATTGATTTGAATATAATCGTCTCCTTCAAAGAATACGGTTCAAAACCTGCATTAAATAAAGGCTAATACTTAACCTGTTATTTATCTAAGATGTCGTTCAGAAGAGTTTTGTGACTGCCAATGGAATACAAAGTCAATAATTCGTTTTTCTGATTTACCAATAATTGTCCAAAAGTCACATTGCCGGCTTTGATAATAGTCGACTCATATACAAAAAATAATCGATCATAATACTCATACTCAGGTGAGATGACGTATCAGAAAAACTACGCGCAAGAGCCATTCTGAACGAATTAGATAGTTGGGAAACTCCCAATCCGATCGCGATAATTTAAAATACGTTTACTTCATTAACTAGATAAGGCGGTCCACGTCCTTACGGATCCACCTGATCCAATAACCTTTTCATTAGACGCCTTCAGCTCTAACACTAGGAGCAGGCTTAGGGACCCCGGTAACCGTACTCGTCGAACTCGACAAAGAGTTCGCCATGCAACCTAACCCATGAATCAGCTCGCTGAGTTTCTCGCCGGATCTTCTCAGCGGGTCGCGATTCCGATCCGGTAGTAGATTCATTCGCGAAGCAGTTGCTCTTGAGTTGTTAGGTCTCCTTCGGAGGCGCTCGGGTGGCTGTTAGCAAATCCCACCCCTCCTGGCTGAGCCTTTGCTCGCCCACCTGTCCTGGTGAAACTGGAAAGGCCTACGGGCCACCAGTAATCCTCCAATCATAAAAAAAAAGATAAGGCGGTAACATTGTAAGCTATATGCATAAATAAGCCTTTTGACTGAACGTCCAACAAAAGCGAATTAAAAAAATTTTATTTACCAAATTTTATTGTAACGTTAATTCGTATATTACTGATTTCAGGAGGCAATGCCAGTCCGCATAAAACAGATACATGTTTACAACAGCCCGGCTTACTACGACAAACTGTTCTCACTCGTTAAACCTGTACTGCCTCAAGAAATTTGTGATATGGTATGTAACGGGTTTGATTTAAATGAAGCATTTGGTGATCTATAACTTTTTAACTTATCGAATGGATTTAGACATAATTTAACACTAAAAACACCATAACGGGTCAAATGACCCATTTTGAACTATTGCATTGAAGATCCACGTATCATCTTAATGCTATTGCACATTTAACTTAATTTCTTTTGCTTACCAATTAATCTACAGTTATTAAACTATTTTTGTTGTTGAGTTTTGTTTATTTTGAGTAATACTTGTCGTGTACCGTTATTTACCCGCTATGGTAGAAATAGGTACCAATAAGCGTTGGTATGATTAGTGTTAAATTTAAGTTACGATTCCCAAGCTGTGGGATCTGATACCTATTTGATTCGTTTGATGACCTAAGGCTGATTGATACCCTAAGTAGGTCCACTTGTGGCCAAGGTGCATTTCGGGATATTGTTCTGCTAATTAAGTAAATGTAGTCGAGCATTGTTCTACTAGAATATACAGATCTTCTTCGGATCCAGCTATTCAGGTTCCGAAAGTCTCGTGGGGGTTTCCGCTGCACAATCCGACATTAAGCTACTTCAGCCGTACGAGGAGCACAGCCAAGTCGCCTTTGCTTAAAGAAGAAAGTGTTCTTTATTGTTCGGGAAATATCGCAGGGGGGAGGTCATTCCAGAGTCGGAACGTAGGCAAAAAAGATCTCTGGAAGCGCACTATGAATGAACGCAGCGGTTCCAGATAGTATGGCCGAACTCTGCTCTAGTGAGAAGGGTCTCGATGATAAAAATGAGATGTGAGAATCATCTCAGACAATGCTTGAACTTTTTCTGATGTCTCAACCCCGCTGTATCAACCCCATTATTAATATACTCTTCTTACTTATTAATACTATTTCTGCTGTGAAGCAGTAATGCGTTTCTATTTGAAGAGTTGTAGCCGTTGTAACTATACTGAGACCTTAAAACTTATATCTTAAGGTGGGTGGCGCATTTACGTTGTAGATGTCTATGGGCTCCAGTAACCACTTAACACCAGGTGCGCTGTGAGCTCGTCCACAAAATTAAGCAATAAAAAAAATATATTAAAAGAAATTTTCTGTATTTTAGATAAAATTTCATCTTGAAATCGAAGGCTTGTACGCGCATGTTGATAAAAAGTATCTCCCCGTAGAGTTGGGAGGAGAAGCTCCTAGTATGAAGGATCAACAAAAGAAATGGGTTAAAATAATAACAGAGAGCAGGTAATAATAAATCTTAATAATCGAACCGCATTAGCACAAAAACCATGCCTACCTCTGGAATAATATTTTTACTAGCTTTTGCCCGCGAGTTCGTCCGCTTGGAACAGTTCACAAATAATGCTCTATTTTAAAACAAATTTGTTTAACATAAAAAACGTTATAGTGAGCCAACATTAATATATAGACATATGCTGTCGCGGACTTTTTTTTAGATCTTTTAAAGGGGAACAATTCTCTAATACATTACTTTAGCGAAACTTTAATCGTTTCCGCAGCGCACGCAGTGGAAGCTCTCAAAAGGGATTAAAGCCGCGATTTTGGAACATTCTTTATTGGTGCTCCGCTTGCATTGGTCTTAGCACGATGCTGTATAGTCTTGAATCAGATTTTTATTACAATGCTGGATAGCATGCACAATACGGTTAGACGGACGATGCGTAGTTGAATCTTTTATGTAACAAAATGTATTTAAAAATATGTAATAAAATGTAATTCAACAAAATTTCATAACGTAATACCGCATATTGTCCATCGTAATTTATATTTTTATTTAATCCATTCCTGTTTCATAAGCACGAGGTAGCTTTTATGTATGTATATTTGTTATTGCCGCGTTCATAAATATCAACTTAGTCTCATTCTTATAGCTTAAAGAGTAAACTGTACCTAAGCGTTGATTGGTTGATAATAAAATAAAAATGTTGAAGTTTGAATAGTTTAAAAAATTACTAAAGAAATTATAAATGTGTCTATGTCACGTGGTGTTTTTGGGCTATAACCTTTTTTTTATTTTTACAGAGACATGTATTTGAATGATAATCTGTGGAAAGCTGATATGAAGAAGCGAGCGAAGTCGAAAGGAGCCGACACCGCAATGAATGGATCTTTCAGAAGTCTATCGATAGATTAATATTTACAGAATTGCATACTGCAACTATGATGAGAGATAATTTTATGTGCATTAACTAAAGTAATGTTAATTAAAGGTAAATAGTGATTAGTTTTATGATATTTTTCAAAAAACAAATAGTTAGTTCGGTTTATTTGTTGTACATTAGATCCCACAAAACTGTAAATCGCATTTATAGATAAATAATCATACATATGTGTGCATTGATTAAATTCTGTAGTCGTAAATAAATACAGTACTCGGCGATGAATATTGAATATTGCAAATCGACTTTTAGAAAGAGACAATCGATTAACTTCTCGCTTGCACTAGAACAACGTCAAACGTCACACAAGAAGTGTGTAACAGAGATAGCACTCTACGAAGGCAAAATTGTGTAACGTTTAGCACCGGATACTCTACAATTTTACACAAAGCTTTTATAATAGTTGTTATTTCGTTTCGAAAAAGCAATTTCGATGTATAAACTTCAAATTGAATCTTAGCACTAGGTTTAATATGCGTCAATACGACATTTTAACTAAAAATATATATCATTAGATTTCAATAAAAATACAATACATAATTTTATAGCTTCGCTATAATATCTTGACCAGAATAAAAAGCAATAGAATAAAAAAAATGACCCGATTAATTTTTAGTTTACTATGAGCCTTAAAGGTGTTTTATGTGTAGTTTTTAAGCTACATTTATTTTTATGTCGTGCTGGAAGTTTAGAAATTGATTTACGAACAAAAATCGAGACTTCATTTGTTTAATAAAGCCGTAGAAAAGGACAGTCGCGTTTCCGACCCGTTGGTAGATTCTGCGAAGCGTTGCTCTTGCTAGGGTTAGTGTTAGTAACGTCACATGTTTTTTTTTTATTTTTTTTTATTGCTTAAATGGATGAACGAGTTCACAGCCCACCTGGTGTTAAGTGGTTACTGGAGCCCATAGACATCTACAACGTAAATGCGCCACCCACCTTGAGATAAGAGTTCTAAGGTCTCAGTATAGTTACAACGGCCTTCAAACCGAAACGCATTACTGCTTCACGGCAGAAATAGGCAAGGCGGTGGTACCTACCCGTGCGGACTCACGAGAGGTCCTACCACCAGTGATTACGCAAATTATAATTTTGTGGGTCTGATTTTTATTACACGATGTTATTCCTTCACCGTGGAAGTCAATCGTGAACATTTGTTAAGTACGTATTTCATTAGAAAAATTGGTACCCGCCTGCGGGATTCGAACGAATGCACCGGACGTCTTATCCTTTAGGCCACGACGTCTTCTTGACATGTGTGCTTAGTGCGAGTTTTTTAACGTTCTCGATAGCGTAAGAGTTAACTCAAATTTGTATGGATTTGGAACAGCGCCCCTAGCGGCAAACGTAGGCAAACGCTATCTTACGCTTAACGCTATTTACGCTGTCGAGAACGTCAAAAAACTCGCACTAAGCACATACGTTTTTATAATTCGATGCCTCCAATGAACACTACTCCAAATTCCAAATTCGTATGTTTACAGGAGGAGAGTTTAAACGAAAAAAGTTGATAAATATATCTGCAATAATAAAGATTTTATGGTTTTTTCTTGTGTAACTAGCTGATTTACTCTTGCATCGAACCCCATTAATAATGAATTTGTAATACTTTTAAAATAGTGAAAAACGAAAATTTCAAAATTTTAAGTTAGAGTAGTATTCATTGGAGGCATCGAATTGTTCTCTTTTGACCTGCTATCAATAAATAGGTTACGTATTTTTTTAATTAATAAAATTTAAGAAATTGATCACGAAGTGATGCAATTTACATTTTAAATGATAAAAAAAAACTACTGATAGAATTTGGAGTGTTTTATTGAGAAAACATTTAAAAATATATACAAAAATAATCTTCTTAAAGTTCATTTTTAATGAAATTGACATTGGAATGTTTGAAGATTTCAACCCGCGATTGAATCGACGGTTGAGCACATCAAGCGCACAATTAAATGTGATAAGCGATTTTCAACTTTAAGTTAAGAAGGTAACGAGCGAATTTTATAAATTGCGATTAAACAGCGCCTTCAGGAATATTTTTATCGAAACAATTGTGAAAAGTTATTTGTACATAGATATACGAATCCAATTTGTCTGTAATATAATGTTACTCAAGCATACATTTATACCGACTGCGTAACTCGTGCAAGGATATCTAATATACTTTTTTTTTAAGGGGTTTTATGACCTGGTAACTGAGACCTTTAAGTCATGTCTTATTTTAATTTATATTCATATTTTTATGAAAAATGATATTATGGAGTGAAATGAAATGAAGACGACTAATTAGAGACATTAATCAACTGGGATGAAATAAAATGAAATGAAATGAGATGATATGGGATGAAATATAATCTCAGTAAAATTGTGGTCATTTACTAAGATTTTTTCAGTGAACTTTTTGGAGGATCCCGAGAAGTTACGTCCAGCGGCTTTGTTTCAATTTTTCACATTTGTGCACTTTCCCAGATATTAACAGTTAATAAACCACCATTATTACACATTTAAACCCGAAGAAACACTAAATAGACAAAATAAAACAAATCACACAACTTCACTCCTCGCGTTCCCGCCAAAAAGTCATATCTAATATACTCACATATTTTAGAAACTACCCTCCCATTGAATTATAAAATGATTTTAACGTCTTACTTTTGTACGTAACTAATAAAAATAAAGTAAGTATGTACAAAATAATCGTAAATTCTAAATAATCTGTTTTTAAGCTTTATAATCATTTTGAAAGTAGTTATATAATTAAGCTCCATGATACCCAAAAAGTGGACGAGGAAGATTATAGTAGACTCATATACATATGTTATTAAATATATATTTAATTCTTTTTCTATTGTACTATATAACACATTTTTACATTATTGCACTATTATTATTGTATTATTCTTTTTAATTTTGTTGTACTATGCTTCGAGTTGCGAAAAATAATAATCGGAAATGGTTTTTACCTATCTACGCTAGAAAAAATGTGTGTCACCAAACAGAAAATAAAACTTAATACGTAAATGAATGTAGCTCTAGAAGCATCAATGATTAAGGTCGAAATTTCGACTACTTAACGGGGATTAATAACTAAAATTGTTAATACGCTTCTCAATCATGCTTCCCATTTATTTTCTTCTTTCGTTGTTCATACGATGTTTTCTCACAATTTCATTTTCAATCGCCCCCCGGTGCATTTCGCGTAAAAATATAATGTACTTTATGTAATAATCTTATGAGTTTGATCTTATTATAATTAGTCCAAAGCGAGCGATCTGAACGAGCCCGGTAGATCTTTGAGTTTGTCCACTCTTGCGTCCTGACAACTGGAGGGCCGTTGAGATTCGTCGACCGCCCAACGCTTATCGTTTGTTAAAAACCAATCTCTGAAATTAGAAAAAGATGGCGACGTTATCAATTACGCTAAAAAAAAATCTAATCACACCTTCTTCAACATTTAGCGACAGATAATCTATATATAAATGAATTGCTGTTCGTTAGTCTCGCTAAAACTCGAAAACGGCTGGACCGATTTGGCTAATTTTGGTCTTGAATTATTTGTGGAAGTCCAGAGAAGATTTAAAAGGTAGATAAATATGAAAATGCTCGGAATTAAATAAAAATAACAATTTTGTTTTTCTTTTGATGTGTCCCCCGTTGGACGAATTCTTTTTGTTTGTTTTAAGTTTATTTTATACAAAAGTCTAGGTCTTTTATTTATCGATTGAGGCACTACGAAGTCTGACGGGTCAGCTAGTTTAACATAATTTCATTGGATGTTAAAAATGTTATTGTTTTTATAGTTGATTCTTCTACTGTTGAGTGGCAAGCGATGCCCATAGATATCAACAATGTTAATTCCGTCATTCACCTTCATATAGCCCACTGAGTTTCTCGCCGGATCATCCCAGTGGGTGGCGATTCCGATCCGGTGGTAGATTCTGTGAAGCACTGCTCTTGCTAGGACCAGTGTTAGCAACACTCCCGGTTTGAGCCTCGAGAGCTCACCTACTCGCCCGGTTACGCTGACATAGCCTCTCAAGGCTATCAGATTAGGTAGGGAAAAAACCTGTAAGTCTCAGCTTTATAGTAGAATGGCTGCCCACTGCTTCACGGCAGAAATGGACAAGGTGGTACCTACTTTCAGCCGCGCAAGAAGTCTTATCGCCCCTAATACAACCACCACTGTAACGTTATAGCTCACCTTTTGGCTTCCATCTTCTTTATCCATTCCCTTTTGATTTGTTCGACGGAGCCAGCTTTGCCGCCGTAGTCTGAAGGCAGTATTTCTTGTGGAATGTCTTTGTATAGAGTGTCGGAGTTCGGCTCGTGAAATTTAATCTATAAATGTAAAAAAAATATATACTTATATTAACAACGAATATGTGGTACTGGAACTTAGGGTTCGAACATCGGCACAATCGAATCACTCGATAATGGGAAAACCGGGCGACTTATCCTTTAGGCCACGACGTCTATAATCTGGACGTAACCAGTTGAAACAGTTAAAATTGCAAAATTTGTAGTTGTAACTGTCTACCAGATAACCATTTAACTCCGGCTGAGTCATCAGATAGTCTTTAGAAGATGGTAAATTCATTAAAGCATTATTTCTTGCTCGTGTAAGTATGAATCGACCGATAAATTTTGTGATGCGCATGGCATAGCGTTTCGGAACCTGAGGCTATTCATAAAATAGGAACATATTTATCAAGAGGTATCTCTCACGTTCAGACCACAAAACCTTCAAAATACAAAACAGTGATTAAGAAATAGAAAACATAGAAGCGAATTTTCAACAATAAAAAACATTTTTGTTTCTCTAATAAAATCAAAGCTATTTTCGAATTTTAAAGTAATTTCATTCGTCCAAAATTAAAGAGTTTTGAAATAAAGTTAATTCGAATTTAGAATGTTTCATTTAAATCTTCTATTCATAATATTCATCGATTAACTACATATTCAAAGGTAAAATGCGTGTGTTTGTGTTTGGGAAATTTTCAGAAAATCCTTAGATTGGCCCAGCGAGTGATCCAAGGATATTTGGTAAGTAGCAAAGCGTGCCGATTTTATTTAGATATCTATTGCTCGCAGAGGTATTAATGGACTGCTCGCTGGAATCAATTAACGGAGCCCCCAAGATTTAATAGGATTAATGCTGATGCCCCCTCGCTCCTCTACTGCTGCATAGCTGCTTCACGCAAAACGTTGTTCTCTTTTTTTATGATTGAAAGATTACTGGTGACCCTGAGGCCTTTCCTGTTTCACCAGGATAGGTGGGCGAGCAAAGGCTCAGCTACGAGGGGTAGGATTTGCTAACAGCTGCCCGAGCGCCTCCGAAGGAGACCTAACAACTCAAGAGCAGTTGCTTCGCGAATGAACGTTGTTCTCATACGCGACGAAGAAATTACCAGTATTTAAAATACGGAGGTTATGAATTAGAGAGCTGGTAAGCAAAAATCAGGTCACATCTTTAGCTACCTGTGGTAGGATGTCTTGTGAGCTCGCACGGGTAGATACTGATATCCTGCCTATATCTGCCGCGAACGAAGAGAATAACCTTTTATTTATGATATCCTGTTTCTACTCGATAAGCCTTTTCTGATAGACTAAAAGGTCAACGATCGGATGCTGTTGTTGTGGTAACTTGTAAGTTATTGCTGGCTACGACTTTCTTATTGTGAAGATGAAAACCGAAGTCCAACAAATGACCAGACCTCAAGATACTGTTAGTTAGTTCTGTGTGAAATTCAACGTAATGTTCTGGAAATATTTTTTCTAGAAAAATAGACGTTAGTTGCAACAATGTACATATAAACGACTAGCTGTACTCGTCCGCTTTGCTAGGCATTTAAAATTAACATTATTATTTCTCACCCCCACAAAGATTCTCATCATTAACGCCCCCGCAACTGGTGTAGGGAGTCCAACACTCATATAAATATTAGCCTATCCATTAAATACATGTATTTTTTACATGGATACCAAGTTTCAAGTCAATCGGATGCATGGTTCAGTAGTTATAATGGAACATCCGTAAAAATCACTGTAGATTTATATATTAGTATAGACTTTTTCTTCCTACCTGTGCTGATAGCCTTGAGAAGCTATTTCAGCTTCATTTTGACGTGTAGGTGAGCTCTTGGAGTTCTAACCTTTGCTAGCACTGGCAATCTACCGGATCGGCAACGCGACCCACTGAGAAGATCCGGAGAAAACTCAGTGGGCTGTGTCTATGGGTTAATTCACTCGTCGAGCCCTTCGTCGCAAGCGACGGGTTCAACGATGACGGTGACCGGTGCTTGTGGTAATGGATAATGATGATTTGTGAATCGGGAGGATAATGATGATTTGTGGACGAATAACACCTTAGTCTTCCGCAGCCACGGAAACTGTAGAGTATTCGTCGTACACGTCGGAAAAAAATTAACGAGAATAAAATATGTTTTAATTATATCTACGACTCAGTGAAACTGAAGAAAATATTGTAATATACACGTAATAAAATAGATTTGACATACGTTTTTGGCGGATTTGCTCACTTCGGTGGTAGCTTTCAAATCATATTGTAACTATACTTGTGACCTTAGAACTTATATATCAGTGGAAGTAAATCGTGGTGGGTGGCGGCATTTACGTTGTAGATGTCTATGGGCTCCAGTAACTACTTAGCACCAGGTGGGCTGTGAACTCGTCCACCCAACTAAGCAGTTAAAAAAATTAAAAAGCAATCAATTCGATCGTGTTTTGGGCCGAGTATATTCATTTATCGAAATATTATAAAAAAATTACCATTTAGATATCATAATATATAATATCGTTCTAACTTACCAAGTAAAACGATCTATTTTATACAAGATATCTAAATGTCGGGGTTTGTTTAACAATTGTGTCATTCATTGCCAATTAAGACACTTTTCTTTAGTTTCCCAATACGAAGAACATAAATTAAAAGGCGTAATAGAGATGTCACATTAAATATTACCATAATCTGAATGCATCCGAGCATCTGAAGGGTAAGCATTAAAATTTCTTAATTCATATATGCAAATTTAAAACTTGTCAAACTTGTTTCACCATGACGACTGACTGACTGGTTTGCGTTGATCAAATTTACATTTCAAAACATTCGAATCGATAATTTTTTTAAAGTCATTAATCATTAAGTAATAAGTAAGGCCACGAACTTAAGGTATCGAAATTATTGATTTTTATTAGTGGCGCAGACAGGCAAACGAGTTCACGGTCCACATGAATTGAAACTGTTACCGGTGCGCAAAGTAATCGTTGCTCTCTATTTAGGTGCTTAAGGTCGAAATCTCGATGGCATTGGAATAACGGGTTTTCTACCCTTCGAACCGGACCGAAATATTGCTTCGAGCAGAAGTGGAGCGGAAAACACGAATATCAATAATGTCGGTGTCTCTTTTAGTTTCGCAATTACAATCACACGTTTTTAATGTTTTTGAAATCCGAATAAAATGCGCGTTTAATGTAATTTAATTAGACAAATCTTGGAAAAAATAATTGTATACGAATTGTTACGAAATGTCGCATTGTTTTCAATCAAACAAGCATTTATAGAATATAAAAATTTAAATAAAACATTTTCTTTTATGAGTATTGCCAACCCTTACCCAATCATGGAGATATGTATGTCCTACCAACATTGAAAACTACAAACTTTATTCCAGAGACACGATTTTCTACAATTTCGAAATTCGAATTTTATAATTTGAAATTCGTGAGCAATAACCGCTGTGACGTCACAGAAGAAAGGTTATGCCACAAATAACCAGCGTAGCGGTCAAGGTGTTAATCAAAAGAAATACGTTCAGTAACTGACCAGTTTGGCGACTTCAGTCTTGAGGAAGGGTTTGCAGATGGCGTACAATTTGCCGATATACGAAGGAGCATTGATCACGTGTACCTGCTTCAGTCGTATAGGCATCGCTTCCTGTAAACAAATATATGATTAAATAATTAAAACCACTTTTACGTTAATACTGGTTGTAGGGCACCTTGTAAACCAGCACGTGTAGGTACCACCACCCTGCCTATTTCTGCCGCGAAGCAGTAATGCGTTTCGATTTGAAGAGTGAGGCAGCCGTTGTAGTGTAATAACTGAGATTTAGAACTTGTGTCTCAAGATGTGTGGGGACATTTACATGGTTGATGTCTATGGGTTAAGATGATTACTTAACTTGAGCTTGTGAGCTCATCTACCAATCTGTGCAATAAAAATATTAGTTTCGGTATTCAGTGATTGAGGGCTACGTGAAAAATGTAGCAATATTCGATGTGTTGGAAATAATATAATTAGCATAAAAAACGCAAGATTAAACCTTAAAGTAGTTGCGTGTCCGATTCACGAAAAAAGACCGAAGATAATATAAGACATTTCAGAATTAGTGAAATTTAGTGACAATAATTGTAGACGAATTGGAATACCTAATGTGTTTATTTTGACTGTTAAGTCCAAACGTATTATTATTAAGTTCCGATAATGTTGTTGTTAATTTAGACGAATACAACAAATAAACATTTAAAAATAGCCAATACAATTGTTTGTCCGAATTATAGACAAATTATCGTAAAACGTTCCAAATAAAGTTGGCTTGGCGTGTTGCTAAAATTTAACCAAGCCATAATAGGTAATTTACGTTACATATTGCTTTGTCTTAAAGTGCATTTTTTACACGAAGCGAATATTACACAAAAAACTCAAGGCTGCCATTTGTTATAATCACCGTACATTAATTTTGCAGATTGCGTTCTTGGATGGTTTTATGCATTATTCCACGTAGCGTTAACGAAAAATAATAGCACCGTGTAATAAAAATCAAACCCGCAAAAATAGAATATGCATAATTACAATTGAAACATGGACCGTAAGACTCAAGATGAGTGGCCTCTGTGTGCTTATTGCGAGTTTTTTAACGTCCTCGATAGCGTAAAAGTTAACTCTAATTTGTATGGAGTTGGAACAGCGCCCGTAGCGACAATCGTAGGGAAAACTCGCACTAAGAACACTGGTAACCACTTAACACCTGGTGGATAGCGAGTTTATTTACCCATATAAGCAGTTGAGGGTAGTTGTGAAATAATAAAAGGCTGGAAATAATAAGAGAGGGATATCGAAATAAACAGTTCTTTCCCATAAATGTAATGCATTTCTATAAATATATTTTTATTGCGTATACATACAATCTTCCTTCATATTATTCCTATTCAATTAAAATAATAGCTAAACAAAAGGTCGTGGCTTTTGTTTTGTAAATCTCATCAATAACACCAATTCGTGGATCTGTGTGTGTGTGATGTATCTTTCATCATGCTAACGTGCGTGGAAAAGTTAATAATATTTTACGTCAAATAAAATATGTTTGTTGTGAAAAGCTACAAAAGTATTATTTGAGTCGACTATTATCAAAGGCGGCAATCTGACTTTTGGACAATGATTGGTAAATCAGAAAAACGAATTATTGACTTTGTATTCCATCGGCAGTCACAAAACTCTTCGGAACGACATCTTAGATAAATAACAGGTTAACTATTAACCTTTATTTAATGCAGGTTTTGAACCGTATTCTTTGAAGGAGACGATTATATTCAAATCAATCTGTATTGACATATCAATAAATTTTTTTTGTCCAAATGCACAGATTGCCACCTTTGATAATAGACGACTCATTTTATACATAGAATATTGTTAAAGCGTCCGTGGCCTAATATGTAAGACGCACGATGTACTCTGATCTACTGACGCGACTTTTGAGCCACTTCATAATCTTATTTCATGATTTGTTGCGTTAAATCCCTTTATTCTTTATTGTACACACAGTTAATGCAGTATAATAATTGCGAAAAGTTATAAAAATGGCGAGCTCAACTCAACAATTGTTAGTTGTTAACAATTGTTGTTAGTTATCTACCAGCTAACCGTTCTTAAAGAGGGTGAGCTTTACATAAGTGGATAGGAAAGTACAATCTAATCAATTTGCTTATTGATACAGTACACAATAACAATAATAAATAAAAACACTAATACATAATATATCAGACTATATACATACACGTACATATATAACGACGAACGAATTTCTCGATCTTAAAATGATGCGCTTCGAAATTAGGTAGTTCATTCCTTAAACGTCAATGCGGCAGCACAAAATTCTTTCCGAAGACATACATGCAACATTTCGCTTATATAATAATATAATTATCTACCTAATCGCTAATAATCTAAGGAGCTATTTCAGCTTGGACAGTTAGACGAGCTCACAGACTCAGCCCGAGAGTATTAGATAACAGAGCAGTGCTTCTCCGAATCTACCGTCGGATCGGAATCATGACCCACTGACTAAATTATTTTAGTGTTATAACAGCAGCTTATTAAATATTAAATTAACGCAACATCTCTTGGTACCAACATATAGTTGGATACACAATAATTATGGCTTTCGTCATGCCACAATTTTATTTCGTTCATAAATAATATTGAAGTAAAATAAAGTGGCGGTTATGAAGTAGCCGTTACCTCAGCGTTTTTTTGCCAACAAAAAAAGTAGTAAATATGCATGAGTATGAAATAAGAACATTAAAATGCGCAATTCAAAATTAACACACAACTCTTTGTTTTGGATTCAATTTACATGAAACGACCACTAAATGTTAGCCGAAGCGTGGATTTATAAAAAAATGCACGCAAATATTTTAAAGCAACGAGATTAAGGCTAAAAAAAAAAAATGCACAGACAAATGAACAAAAAGTGTTTACAAATTATATATTATTAACAGCTGACGCGGCAAATTTGTTTTGACATATATAAGATTTCTAGAGAATTTCTACTGTAGAAAAAAAAAAACTAACTTATTGTAAGTGTGTAAGGATGTGGTAAATGAGTGAAAGCGGCATGAAGCGCTGTGAACGATGAGGGAATATAAAAATAACAAAACCTCATTCAAACACATAAATCATAATCACAAAAAAAAAATTGTCCAAAAAATAAATATTAGGGGTGGACAACCCTTATCACTTAGGGGTATGAAAAATAGATAGTAGCCGATTCTCAGACCTACTGAAAATGCATATAAAATTTCATAAAAATCGGTCAAACCGTTTCAGAGGAGTATGGTAACTAACATTGTGACACGAGAATTTTATATATAAGATTACATCGGCTCAGTCGTGAGTCGATGGTGTCACGTACGCCTGATCCCACCCGCGGTCGAGGACAAAACCTAATTTTCCTTAAGCCATACTTAATGTGAATAAGTGCTCATGCTCGCGATAGGACTTCACTGTGTCGAAGCGAATAATACAGATGAACAAAACGGTTATACGATTTATAAATGATAGCCAGTTAACTGACCCAGAGGTCATTGACATACATTTCGATCTAGCGTCACTCTAGGATTTACATTGTAAATCAAGGTCCCTTTACGAAATCACCGGTAAGTCTTGTAAACAAAACCGGTGTTTATCGTAAGTGACAGTTAAGAAATGAATAAAACGCTTTAGTATCATATTATGTTTCAAGTCGATCATTTCGAATTCTTGGCCGTTTGATTCGTAAAAAAAAATCTTGAGTAACTAAAACCTTTTAGTTGTGAAACTTTCTTATAGTTTATGTAATATTATTCGGTTGCGTTTGTAAAATGTCTATTTATCTTTTCAATTCGATATAAAATTAATAATCCGTTTTTTTTTTGTGTTTGGTAAATATAAAATCTAACTTTTGTTTATTGCCTAGATAGGCGGACGAGTTCACAGCCCACATGGTATTAAGTGGTAACCGGACCCCATATCATCTATAAAGTAAATGCCGCCACCCACTTTGAGATATAAGTTCTAAGATCTCAGTATAGTTACAACGGCAGAAATAGGCAGGGTGGTGGTACCTGCCCGTGCGTACTCACAAGGGGTCCTACCACCAGTAAATATACCCGTCTGCCCATGTATCTGTCACGAAGCACGACAAAAACGTTTATCTCTATATATAAAAAAAATTTGCTGTTCGTTAGTCTCGCGAAAACTCGAGAACGGCTGAACCGATTTGGCTAATTTTTGTCTTGAATTATTTGTGGAAGTCCAGAGAAGGTTTAAAAGGGAGATGATAAATATGAAAATGCTCTGAATTAAATAAAAATAACAATTTTGTTTTTCCTTTGATGTGTCCTCCGTCGGACCGATTCCTTTTGTTTCTTTTAAGTTTATTTTATACAAAAGCTTAGGTCTTTTACTTACGATTGAGGCGCTACGAAGTCTGCCGGGTCAGCTAGTCTTCAATAGAAAAAATACTAACCTGTGTGTAAATCATGTATTTTCTAAGCGCCGAGAGATTGATTTTCCCGATGAACTTCAAGGTCACGTTGGCAGAGTCGAATATCGGGACTTCTCCGGCGGGAACGTCCTGGTCCTCCGTCAGCCTCGTATCGGCCAGCATGAAGAAAGTCTTAACGGCGTCTACGAAGTTGAACAGATCCAGATCCGTGGTGCTCAGACGATATATGAACACTCTGTAGTTCTCTTTCGTTTTGTTCGGCAGAGGTAGCATGTCGCTGTGAAAGCGTCAACATTTAATGTTACACAAGTCTAATATGTTACGACTTAGTGCTAATTTAATAATTCAAACAAATCAATGGAACAATAAGAGTTGAGAAATATATATTTTTTTTATCTGGTTTAGACTAACGATACTGCGACACATTGAAATATTCATAGAACGAAAATTGTACAACTAAAATATTAAATGCTAGTTTATAACGAATTCTAACTTTCTTTTGGGCTCGCGGAAACCCTAATAAAATATAAGCAGCTGGAGTTTGGTCATCCGTGTACTATCAGTAGTAGGGGGTATTGTGCACCCATATGGGTACAACCGCCCTGCTATTTCTGCCGCAAAGTAACATGCATTCCGGTTTGAAAGTTGAGACGCCACCAAAGAATTCAAGATCGTGTTTCTGATATCTATAGTCTGTGGTAGATAGATTGTGAACTCAAAACTGTATTGCAATGAAGAAAGCATTAGGTTTTGTGAATTTTGACTCAAGAGCATTAATGTCGATGAGTTCAGTGAACTATTATCTTGCTTATGCGTAGATTAAGCCGTAAATAATATTCCCATTTGATATCTTTAGTACAAATAATAGTAAATCATCAAAAACGCATTAAGATTCTAGACCATTCCCTTAAATGCTATGTAAGGATTTAGATAACTAGTCGATTAATTATTATGTGCTTGGAAATTAACGATTCACTGACATTTTTCGATTCGAAATCGATTCCAGTGTATTCGAATTAGGAAGTTTTAGTGATAACTCAGTTTTTTCTTTCTCGAATCCCCATGTAAATTATATTAAATGAATCTCTATTGGTGATAGTTTTAATGGTTTGAAGCTATAGAAGGACACATAATTGAGAGTAACCGTTGATTTTTTATTTTATTTTTTTATTGCTTAGATGTGCGGACGAGCTCACAGCCCACTTGGTGTTAAGTGGTTACTGGAGCCCATAGACATCTACAACGTAAATGCGCCACCCACCTTGAGATATAAGTTCTTAGGTCTCAAGTATAGTTACAACGGCTGCCCCACCCTTCAAACCGAAACGCAAAACTGCTTCACGGCCGAAATAGGCAGGATGGTGGTACCTACCCGTGCGAACTCTCAAGAGGTCCTACCACCAGTAAAAATAACCAGATTAAAATACTCACGTGACATCAAAGGTCCGTTTGATCTCGGGTGCCCAGGGATCTCTCTTACAGAACAGCTCCGGCGCATTAGAGCGGACGGTGAAGAACAGGTCTATGGTCTTCTTGGCCTTTTCCAAGCTGTACTTTGCGCTGCTCAGAAATCGAAGCAAGAGAATGTCATCTGAAAAAATTAATAGCTAAAATTAATCCGTTTACTGGCACGTATGGGTGGAGTTCACGACGCATGTGGTGCTAAGCGGAGTACATAGGAACCACGACTGAATTAGACCAAGGCTTAGTCCCAATTACAATTACAGCCATCCCGTCCATCAGAACGAAAGGCGTAATTGTGACGCGTTAAAAAAGCACAGGACGATTATACGAATCCAACAAAATAACAATTAATTTATGAATTATATTTAGTGACTTAGGAGAAAGATGAAGATTTTGTTATTACAGATGAAGGAGTATCCGAGGCTGAGGTTGCATAATAGCTAAACTAACGACTATCACTAATGATATCTGACTTCGAATGTTAAGATGTTTCGAAAATAGTTACTGATACTCATTTGTTCAATTGTATTTTTATTAGCTTTGTAGTAATACAACTATAATCTCTGAGGCCTATTTGAGTGGTTATCGTGGGGCACAACCAAAGCGTTCCTCAGCGTTGAGTACTCTTCGCATATCTCGTTTGAAGAAAGACATGTCATAGCGCTCAGGAAACTAAGTGGATTCTTCGTCCAAGCGCAAGGTACGCTCTATCCGAACAAAAACAGTTTCACTGTAAAAAATTGCGCCAAGTCCACGTTTATAAAACTCATCTCAATAACATTTGCACTTTACAAAAAAAAGAAGACTTCAATAACTTTCATTCTCTACAAAAATATGTGAAATAAAAAAAAATACCAAGAAACCGTCATAAAGTTGAAAAAATAAAAAAAAAATATGTTGAAAATTTAAAATAAAAAAAATAAAAAAAATTTATCGTACTTAGCGCGCTTCATTGAGTACCCCAAATTTTTTCAGGATAAATGAACATCCTTTGAATGTTTAGAAATTTATAAGTAGGTCAACCTATGAAATGCATAAATGTAATCCGAACAAAAACAGTTTCACTGTAAAAAACTGCGCCAAGTCCACGTTCATAAAACTCATCTCAATACATTTGCACTTTACAAAAAAATAAGACTCATTTCAATAACTTTAATTCTCTACAAAAAGATGTGAAATACAAAAAAATACCAAGAAACCGTCATAATGTTGAAAAAATTAATAAAAATTTATTGAAAATTTAATAATGAAAACAAAATTTTTTTTATCGCCCTTGGCGCGCGTCATTGAGTACCTCAAATTTTTTCGGAAGAATTTCAACCCGAGAAAAAAACCATTTTGCTTTAATATACAGTGAAAGCTGTAAAAAGTTACCCAGGATGTCTTTTTCGCTCTTGTTAGCGTTTTATGAGAAATTGAGACAGAACTACGGTAATTTTCAGCAGCTTTCACTATATATGGGCTATTATATGCCAAATCGACCACTTTTGCGTTCGACCCCTTTAGATTACGCGCGCCAAGTACGATAAAAAAAATTTTGTTGTCATTATTAAATTTTCAACAAATTTTTATTAATTTTTTCAACATTATAACGGTTTCTTGGTATTTTTTTGTATTTCACATCTTTTTGTAGAGAATTAAAGTTATTGAAATGAGTCTTATTTTTTTGTAAAGTGCAAATGTATTGAGATGAGTTTTATGAACGTGGACTTGGCGCAGTTTTTTACAGTGAAACTGTTTTTGTTCGGATTTCATATCTTTTTGTTAAGTATTATTTTTTGCTCATTTATTACTTAACAAAAACAGACAATAGAATAAAAATAAATTATAAATAGTCACTCAGCTTAAAAGCTAATGAAACGCTCAATTAATTAGTGTTATAATAATCAACATCAACTTTTACAAATTTAAACCAAATTAAATTCATCCCAGTTGATTAATATCTCAAATTAATCATCTTCATTTAATTTCACTCCATAATATCATTTTTCATAAAAATATGAATATAAATTAAAATAAGACATGACTTAAAGGTCTCAGTTACCAGGTCACAAAATCCATTAAAAATGTAGGAATAATTCCAGCGCACCCTGGCGGCCGTAGATTACCATGTATTCTCGAATTATTTATAGTCTGTGGCATGTCACTTTTTACATAAAAAAAAGTCAGGATCGAAATTTTTGAGCGAGCTATAGTTTGTAGTGATAAAATTAATAATTTCAAGTAGATTAATTGTTGTAATTGATATAACTAGTTAAAATCAGTAAAATAAAGTTGTGAGTGATTGATGTAATGTACAATTTAGGAACCAGAAGTACCGTAGAATTGAATAAAATTTCGCAACCTCAAAAAACCGTTCTGCTTACAGTAAACACAGTCGGTAGTCTGGCGCTCCGTTTACAACGGGATTTTTGAACGGAACTTGGCGCCAGATTCTACCGAATCTGTGGATTGAGTACTCTCAGTATATGACCTCAACTTGGTTCTAGCCTCCAAAAGACAACGATATTAATAGTCGTTTGAAGCATCGACCCGAATAATCCAAATTCACTCGGAAAATTGCAGGGATACTCCAAAGAAATTTCCATTAGAATAATGGGTACCTTATGATATAGTTACGTGCTCAATAATAGCCGATGTTTCGTTCTGATCTTAGCAAGAGATTATGCGTCGTGGCCTAAAGGATAAGATGTCCGGTGCATTCGTATCGAGCGATGCACCGGTGTTCGAATCCCGCAGGCGGGTACCAATTTTTGTAATGAAATACGTACTTAACAAATGTTCACGATTGACTTCCACGGTGAAGGAATAACATCGTGTAATAAAAATCAAACCCGCAAAATTAGTCCGCACGGGTAGGTACCACCGCCCCGCCTATTTCTGCCGTGAAGCAGTAATGCGTTTCGGTTTGAAGGGTGGGGCAGCCGTTGTGACAATACTGAGACCTTAGAACTATATCTCAAGGTGTGTGGCGCATTTACGTTGTAGATGTCTATGGGCTCCAGTAACCACTTAACACCAGGTGGGCTATGAGCTCGTCTACACATCTAAGCAATAAAAAAAAAAGTCCTTTTTTTAAAACATTAAGGCTCAAGTGTGTAATGAAATTACTGTATGCATTATGCATAAAACCGTGTATCAATTGTGAATAATAATACAGTTTTTATTCGCACTTAAAATCAAGGGTTTCACGCAAATAGTATTACTTTTTTTTCTTGGACAACTTAGAAATCTTTGACTTCGTTTGAATCCGTTTTGATTAATTATCAAATAAACGATCTACTGTCGATTTAGTCTTAAAAAATTGTTGTCTTTCCGGTTTCCGTAGTCTAACTAAATCGTCATTGCGTAAATATTTAATAGATAGATGTTTACCTTAGAAACTGCACGCGAATATGGAATTAAAAGTGCAAACAAACTTAGTAGAGAAAATTTCAAAATAAGATTACGTAATTATAACCGCGTTTACGTTTTAGTTTCGCGCTTTTAAATTATCATTTTATTACATATCATATTCAAATGTCAACAAAAAGAACCTCAGTCGCCGGTGGTGACTACGAAAACTGAAATAATAATTATAAAATATATAGAAAATAAATAAAATGGAATAAATTTATAACATATACTCCAGATTAAGCTGTAAAAATAGTTTTAATTATGTTCTTATACGTTTATTGCTTAAATGTGTACACGAGCTCATGGTCTGTCTACCCGGTGTTAAATGGCTACCGGAGCAGACGTCAATGACATCATCAAGAAATGCATGAGACACGACTGCATCACGGCAGAAATAGGCAGGGTAGTGGTACCTACCCGTGCAAGTTCACAAGACGCCCTAACACTCCAATATACCTTTGACACATGTATCTAACGCTATTAAACAAGATAAAATATACTGTAGGCTATGTAATTCTATACTAACTTGAAGTTTATTATAGACTAGCTGACCCGGCAGACTTCTTGTGCCTCAATCGATAAATAAAAGTCCTAAACTTTGGATAAAATAAACTTAAAACAAACAAAAGGAATCCGTCCAACGGAGGACCTTTTAAACCTTCTCTGGACTTTCACAAATAATTCAAGACCAAAATTAGCCAAATCGGTCCAGCCGTTCTCAAGTTTTAGCGAGACTAACGAATAGCAATTCATTTTTATAAATATAGATAAATGATTTTCGTGGTCATTACCGTATAATATGTAATTTAAAGTTTCAACAATTAGTCAAAGCATAAAATACAATAAACAAACGCGATAAGAGTCCTCAAATATCTTTACAATTATGGCTATGAGAACCCAATAATCTGAGAGCCTACTTAATACTGTCAGTTTAATTCAGCCAAATAACATTGCAAACATCGTAATGTGTTTTCTGCCGAAACACGATAGCTCATTCAATACTTTTAAATAATTGAAAACAACACACTATTCCTCGTCCACTTGAAATGGAGCGGGTACAGTACCTGGCGATAAATGTTGCACACCCGAACGACAAAGAACGAAATACTAATAGTCCTTAGAACTTAGTCAAAGTCCTTAGTCCTTAGGCAATAGTCCTTAGACAAAGAACGAAATACTAATAGTCTTGAATCTATTAGTATCTAACACTACTAATTATAAATCTCAAAGACGTAGTGAACAATAGATCTAGATGAAGATCCAACACAAGGTGGAAAAATATAGTTTTGAAGGACAAAAGGGGATGCAATGTTGCTGACGAGGATGTCTAAGACAAAGCGGAGGAGTAGAATGAGGAAAGCTGACCTCACCACCGTGTAAGATAAATAGCCAAGAAGAGAGAGAGAGAGTAGTGAGCGACAGAGATAGTGCTATACGAAGCCGAAATTACCCGATTTTATCTTCCCGAAGGTACGAATAATTATCGGCGGGGACTGTACCTGTACATTGTCAGTTCGTGCGTCGCGTCCGGCGAATGAATATCAGTATTCTACAAACGACTAATGACATACCTGTGTAGGACGTATTATGTATATAAACAATAGATGACAAAGTCACGACCTTAAATAGCTTTGATAATTTAACCTACACATACAAATAAACCATGTTTTTTTTTTGTTTTTATTCACAAGAAAAAAATGGTGAAGTTAAATGAAGCCTTCACTTCAAGGTCAAAATTTAGTACAGCATTTGTTTAAATAAAAATTGTAGGGAAGACAACAATTCGTGGAAACCGTTACTGCTGTCCATCTTGAGACATGACTGCTAAGGCTCCGTTTCTACGGTACAACAACGGTGCTAATGCTATGCGCGCTCACAAGACGCCCTACACCAGTATAACCTAAAATGCTTAGGAGCGCCCATAATTTCATAACACGAAAGCCTCCAGTGCCGTATGCACACGGTGCCTTAAATATTCAAAACATATTCATATTGCTAAACCCCTGTCTGTATCCTTCAAAATTCATTGGCTATACTAGACGGAGTTCAACGACCCTGCTGATCGAATTCAAAGCGACTTTTACTTTTAGCTGTTACGAAAGCATTTTTACGCATTATTGGATTAGTGGATTATTGTCCCACAAAAAAAATGGATTTAAATAATTGAATATGCAATTTCGAAAGGGGCACATCTCTGAAAATGTAAAATGTTCAGGAAATGAAAAAAACTGATAATTTTCTAAAGCAGTGTAAAATTTAAAATATTAACTTTTGAAATATATTTTAGTGTTAATTAGCAATTGAAAATTACTGGAATTATTATAAAATGGGTGTAGGTAAGCCTCAAAACTACATGTATATGAAAAAACGTATTTGACAAAATATGCGACATGTGCCCTTTTCGAAATTGCATATTCATTTAATTGATGATTCAATTTAAAATCATGTGTTATTATTATTAGAAAAGCAGACGACTCTAAGGTCTAATTGCTGTTAAGCAGGAGCCGTAATAGACGTATAACGTAAATGTTAAACGTCTTAAGATTTTTTTTTATTTTTCAGACGTAATAAGAATCTAGTATTGTCTTCGGTTTTAGTCGCAGACATAAAAGACTATATTTACGGTTTAATCTCTGTTTTTTTTTAATTATCATTATTTTTAATTACTATTATTTCCAACGTTGCGAATCTTCTATAATCTTCGTGTTATCGGAAGATTCTTGACTTAATCGTTGATTACATGTAGTAAATTGAGTAAAAGTAGTTTTATTTAACGTCGTTGGGAGATTAAGGTGCCAAATTAAAATATTTTCGTAACTATGTGGCGATCATGTTTTCATTAACTAAGGATATTTCAAATAGTTATAAGACTATAGTTTTTATTTTTTATTTTTTATTCATGTAAAATTTACATTGGCGGACTTAATGCCTAAGGCATTCTCTACCAGTCAACCAAAGGTAGTGCAGAGCGAATAGTGGTAGGTGCAATGAAATTTATATTAAGTTACAAATACATACACAAAAAAAGTATATATATACATCTATACACAAGCACATATACATACATACACACATACATACATACATATAATACATACATATATAGTGTCTTAATCCAAATCAGAATTTTCGACCATCTTAGTAAAGGTGTTTGCGATTATTTTTAATTTCTTTTGTCAATTAAAGGTATCTATTCCACGACCAGTGACAATAGTTTTTAAAATATTCGGTATTTTGATTAAATTCAATCGTTTCACCTTACTTTCAATTTTATACTAAAATTTTTGAATATGAAGAAAACTACTGCACCTGTAAAGCACGTAGTCGATTTTAACCCCACTCAAACGTTTATAATATTTTTTTATTTTTTTTTATTGCCCTTGTAGGCAGACGAG
Source organism: Bombyx mandarina (assembly GCF_030267445.1). Classification (NCBI taxonomy): domain Eukaryota; kingdom Metazoa; phylum Arthropoda; class Insecta; order Lepidoptera; family Bombycidae; genus Bombyx; species Bombyx mandarina. Next base: position 5,575,921 of record NC_143227.1, on the reverse strand, counting down.
CACACGGCCCACCTGATGGTGAGTGGTTACCGTCGCCCATGGACTTCAGCAATGCTAGGGGCAGAGCCAAGCCGCTGCCTACCGCTTAATACTCTCCACAAGCCTCGTTTGAAGAAAGACATGTCATAGCGCTCAGGAAACACCGTGGAGGGGAGCTCATTCCATAGCCGGATGGTACGTGGCAAAAAAGACCTCTGGAAACGCACTGTGGATGACCGCAGTGGCTCCAGATAGTATGGATGAACTCTACTCCGGTGGCGGGCGGTGCGATGGTAAAAACGAGATGCCGGTATCATTTCGAACAATTCCTCAGAGCACTCCCCATGGAACATACGGTACAAAATACAGAGGGAACCGAAGTCCTCATTACTCATTACTCAAGTTGTCTTATTATAGTTTCTCAGTAAAATGCTACCTATTAAAATAATTACAAGCATTGAATGTTCCAGAAAAGACCATTGCTGGTACTTAGAACATTCTCGTTTTACGTTTCTCAAAATGAAACATTACATTACTTAAACTTTATTCGTATAGGTACTTTGTTAGTTTAGACCAAATTCTTAATTATCCTTTACATATTTGAATTACTTATTAAAGTAAACAAAAGGACAATGCCCATTTTCTATGGGCGTTTGGGCCCCTAAAAAAAGTTGTCGGGTGATGATGATTTTAACTTAATTTGATAGACAAAGAAATATCGTTTCATATTCAGAAAACGATTTTTATATTCTCACCCAGGTTTAAGAGAAATCTGTTTTTTCTGCAGCTAAAATTAAGTTGTTAATTGTTTTCTTCGAAATCAATAATCGCTCTCATCATTATTTACAGTATTAAATAAGTTAATTGTGGTTAATGTTGCTAGAAATAAGCCCTTACGTACATTTTATTATTATTATATCCTCATAATAATAATAAAATGAAATGAAATCCGGAAGCCGGCAATGATATTGTTGTTGTTGTTGTTTTTAAATTCGCCAACAAGCAGGCAAAGAGCGTAGCCTATACAGCCTGGTCTGTCATAGTTATATTTTTTATATATTTTTAATGTTAATTAAAATCCGGTGTATTTCTTTTTATTGCTTTTTGGGAGTTTTGACGTCAACTTGATGAATAGTACATTGAGTGAGCGTGAATTTCCGCAGACCTTTTATCTTGAAAAAAAAAAACAGTCACTGCTATGTTAGCCACAGTTTTATTCCAATGCCTCAATAATCGTGAACAACGATTATTGACATTTAATACACAAAACAACACCCAATTTGTATATTATACATCACAATAAGCTATTAAAAAAACATAAAATAAAACTTCAAGTGACGCTTCACTCGGGTTGCTGCCAAAACTCTCTGATCATATATAATAAGAATAGAGTAATGGTAGGCCATTGAGATTTTTACTAATGGAATCATTAATATCTAAAAATATTAAATAATTCATGGTTTTAAGTAATAATTATTATTACAATACATAAATATTGAATTGAACAACAATAAACTAAAAAGTCTGTGAATTATAACCATTAGCAAATTTTTTATTTGTTGTTCAAGTCACAGACAACTTTTTCGTTTGTCAGCATATAAGTTTACTATAAGGCTGTATGGGCTAATTTTCCCTTTGTCTATTGGCGAGTTTAAAAACTATGGCACTCAGTTTTGGGATGTTATCAAATAAGTAATTTATTTTTTTGTAAAACAATGCCAGGGTGAAAGAAATGTTGATACATAAACTAAACAACATGAAAAAATAAGGCATAGTTTTTCAAGTACAAATAGTTTTGTCATGAAGTTGGCCCACTTTTGGGCATTGTCCTTTGGAAAAAAAAAATGTAACTTTTATTTGAGGTAATCGAAAGCCTGCTTTATTTACACTAGTAAAATTCAGTGGTGTAATAAAAAGATGTACATAATATGTTTATTGAAAAAATATTGTTATCTAATATTTTAATGAAAATTTATAAAAATTTTAAAGCTTAGCCCAAGAAAGTGCTATAAACACATAATCAATAAAGTTGGCACTAATTTGAAATATATATTTGTACATTTAGATTATACGCGTGTGCGTCAATCATACGATAGCACTTTTTTTTAAACCTGTAATATATATCCTAAGCTTCATTGAACTCCATAGAGGATTGTTACAACCGGTTTGTGCACTTAATTGTCGGCTCCCCAAATAGAAACTCTATGTATCTCTTTTGGACTATAAATGGCTGTTTAATAAACAAGCAAAAGCCTAAAGTTACCGGCTTAAGTACCGCAAACACTTTACAGTCAAATCCGATTTTAAATTGTGCGAAGCGTTTAATAAATACTAGCGACCCGCCCTCGCTTCGCTTCGGAAACTGTAATTTATTGTTGATTTCTCCACTATTTAATGGTTGTTGATAAACATATAAACCTTCCTCTTCAATCACTCTATCTATTAAAAAGAACGCATCAAAATCCGTTGCGTACTTTTAAAGATTTAAGCATACATAGGGACAGACAGATATAGGGACAGAGAAAGCGACTTTGTTTTATACTATGTAGTGATTATATTTTTTTCGGAAATTAATGTATCGTCTTCAAAAGAAAAAAATCAATTATGTATTATTACAGCTCTGTATTGGGCTTATTGACCGAGAGCGATAGTAACTTTTTAAATTACCTAGTCAAACTAATTAATGTCTGATATTCACATCTCGAGTGTAAAGTTTTGAAATTATTAACATTTTTCGCAAAGGAACATGTAGGGGAAAATAAAATAACCCTGAAATTGACCATCTCGTCGAATAGAACTAATATGAATAATACATGCATTGAATTAGTGTTACTATAGTCAACCAAGATGTTGAAACTACACCATAAGCGTATAACCAGATTGTGTTTCGCAACGATAACTTAAATATCCCATGCCCCCGTTGAGGCTGAACCTTGAAAAACGATATCGTTTACATATAAATTCATTTAATTAAGTTCATTTGAGCCTAAACATTCTGGGCGGGTAGTATGTGTGCTTAGTGCGTGTTTCTTAACGCTCTCGATAGCGTAAAAGTTAGCTCATATTTGTATGGAATGGGATCGTTTGCGTACGTTTGCCGCTAGAGGCGTTGTTCCAACTGCACACAAAATTGGGTAACTTTTACGCTATCGTGAACGTTAAGAAACTCGCACTAAGCACACTGTACTTGAAATAGTTTTTTTTCCCCTACTTTTACTTATAGCCTTGAGAGGCTATATCAGCGTTACCCTACCGTGTAGGTGAGCTCAAGGGGCTCCAACCGGAGTGTTCCTAGCACTGGCCCTAGCAAGAGCAGTGCTTCGCAGAATCTACCACCGGATCGAAAACCTGACCCACTGAGAAGAACCGGCGAGAAACTCAGTGGGCTGTGTCTGTAGGTTAATTCGCTCATCGAGCCCTTCGTAGCAAGCGACGGGTTTGACGAGGACGGTGACCGGTACTTGTGGTAACTAAAAGCACTGTTAATAGATCGGGAGGATCCGTAATTACGTGTTTTGGGCGAGGTCGACTGTTTACCATTCGGTCTACAGGATCGGGTATGTAATTTCCAGCGGCCACGACAAGAGAGTTCTCATGTCGTGCCGCCTTCTCAAAGTGGCGCAATGATGCCGACTGTAGATACATACTGACTGAGTCATAAAATTCGCTCTAGTGTACTGACCATAAAATATGAATTTAATTAATAATTTGATTTGCTAGTCAGCCTTGTTGTTTAAGTTTTTAAGCTTCATGTTTTCATTTGTCTATACATCTATAGAATATTTAACAAACTGATATCTGTGCCTACGTGACTGATCTCATGGATTTATATGTTGTATGTTTCATCATTCGCTAAAATATTTTGTTACTAGTTGTGCTGTGGCGTGCCAACTACATTTCTTTACGTGTTATCACTGTTAAAATTAAACTACATATTCGAAATAGCGTGTATATTTTATTGGAATTTTAATTCGTTTTAAACGGAATATTAATTTTGTATTTTATATACAAATATATGTAACTAGCTGTACCCGTCCGCTTCGCTGGCCATTTAAAATTATAATAACATTATTATTTCTCACCCCCACAAACCAAGCTATTATAAGACATGTTTAAAAAAACCTAGAGACAAATTATCTTACCTTTTCAATAAATTGCTTAACTGTTCTTTTTTGTTTAATTTCGACTTTGATTAATTGAGTTGAACGACCTGTGACCACTACAACGGTCATCCCATAAAAATATATCTTCAAAGTAATACACAATAATAATATATAACAGCAGTCATAACATTTAACTAAATTACATTTTGATTAATTGCATCCACGAATTAACCTCACGGATCAGGTTGTGCGGTTACCGAAGTCCTTTAAAGCCACTTTGATAATGCCGCCACACCTCCTCACAGATCCATCAGATCCAATGACTCTTGCATTAAACGCCTTCACCAAGAGCAGGCTTAGGAACCCCGGTAACCGTACTTGTAGGACTCGGCAAAGAGTTCGGCGTGCAACCTCATTCGCGAAGCAGTTGCTCTTGAGTTGTTAGGTCTCCTTTGGAGGCGCTCGGGCAGCTCTTAGCAAATCCCACCCCTCCTGTCTGAGCCTTTGCTCGCACACCAATCCTGGTGAAACTGGAAAGGCCTCTGGTCCACCAGTAAGCCCTTATTTATAAAAAAAAATCGCAACTGACTCAAAAGATCCAGCGAGAAACTCAGTGGATTGTGTCGTCAGGCTTAGCCAATAACAAGTAATTTTTATTCAACAGGTTCTTTTATCAGCTAATTATTTTATTTTTCGCATAAAACATAGATAAATAAGCATACTAAATAAGCGTAATACCATACTTTATTTGTTCTAATATCATGTTAGGTTCTTAGAATAGATTGGGTTTTCTAAAGTTTTTTCCTCTATTGGGCTTTATTGTACATTGTAAATACTGAGAATTTTCAAATTAAATGCAGAACTAAAAATATATTTTGATATCATAAAAATCTGGTGACGTCCGATACAATAACTTGTTTTACCGTTTTGTTGTTTTTATTTATTTACGAATCTGGTATTAAATTAAGTAAAATTATATTACATTCATTAAAAGGAGTACAAAAACTAACATGCATTACGAAGTCTATGTAAATTTTAATTGGTTTCCAGAACGAGATAAATTAGGTTAGGTCAAGTTTGTTCACGTGTGTTCTCAATCGCTAGTCTGTTAGAAATTAATTGAAATTGCTAAGTGTATGGACACGAAGCTCCCTAGTTCTTTGGACGAGCTCACAGCCCTCCTGGTGCTAAGTGGTTACTGGAGCCCATAGACATATACAACGTAATTGCACCACCCACCCTGAGATATAAGGTCTTAGTATAGTTACAACGGCTACCCCACCCTTCAAACGGAAACGCATTACTGCTTCACGGCAGAAATAGGCAGGGTGGTGGTACCTACCCGTGCGGACTCACAAGAGGTCCTACCACCAGTAAGCCTGTAAAAGTTCAAAGGCCTGTAAAACTTCACATCAGCGTCATAGAACTAGCCCGGAAAGATAAACTTGTTAACATTTGTCAAACATATTCATTTTAGTTTCTGACATCAAAGAGAGATTTTAATTTATTTAATCATTTGTTACTGATAACTGTGCTGTGGCTTTCTTTATCAGCGATTAAAACCAATAGCTTTTACTAATTAGGGAACTATTAATAATGCAAACGGTGATTGATATACATGGATATTGAAAAATTACGTAATCGTCTCTAAAACAGCACTCATAATTTAAAGTTACAACAGCTTTATACGTGTATAAGGCAATTACATCTTACCAACTTCGTGCGGCAAGTGAGGCTGTCTACACAGCCAGTCCTTAATCGCTACCAGGTCACGGTTCTCAACCATCTCTTGGTCAGGCATTCTGTAAAAGATATGCTTATGAAACAGAGTACTATAGAGTTCGTGTATGATTTTTTTAAATATTTAATACAATATATGGACCGATGACTTCACACAAGTATCGTTAAGTATTTATTGGAGCGTATACACAGCACAACGGGATCGAAGACCTTGAAATTTGAGGTCAATCCTGCTCTTTATAGTTACAATTGCATGACAACTAAGAGACAAAAAGTGAGGATGGATTTATTTGAGTATTAAATAAGCAGAACGTCAGTAGTACATACACAATATTTCAATATTTTCCACGTCTAGTTTAATAATATGACAATGTCTTCTTCATTGCGAGATTCGATCCTCTTAGGTTAAATTAGAAAAATGGTCAACTTCATTATCCGAAACGCGGTAAAGGCGCCGTCTAATCTTTTTAAATTGTTTTATAATAAATATTTTTAGTTAAATGATACAAAAGATATAAATGCAAATTAGTATCAATGCAAAAGAGATTGTAAAACACGGAAAAAAACATGTCGATTTTTGTTGCAACTCACTAGGAAGTGAATACCAGTTAAACCGTATGATTTACATACAAAAGGTCAAAATTAATGTAAAAAACATTTGCCTCAATAGTGAAACTTACAGATTCTACACGAGATACAGTTTTAATCATATAAAAAATATCAAGTCATTTAGCATGAAAACACGCTTCTACAATATTAGGTATAATAGAACATTTTTATTAATTGCATCCGGAAGTATAAAGTTGGAGGAACTAGACTTAATTAATGATTAAAATTAAGGTGATTTTAGAAAAAAAACGATCATTATACATATTTAATAATACTGTTTTGTTGTTAATTAATTTTTTATGCACTTTGTTGTAACCTAAAAGCTTCGACAAAACATATTTTTGTGGCCGTTGTTGATTGTTCAAATGTAGAAAACATGTTAGCATATTAATTCAAGTGGAGTCCCTTGAGCTCACCTACCAGTCACAGCTTAGCTGGAATAGCCTCCTAGGCTCTTAGCGAATAGGTAGAGAAAAAACAACTGGAAGATAAAAATTATTTAGTAGACTTTATTTTTGTGACCTAGTAAATAAAAGATGCAAGAGAGTAGACAGAACGCAGTGTGCTCTGCGTCGTCATTTACTCGCTATGAGGAACTCCACAATAACTCAATCTCCAGCTACAATCCAAGAAGCAAAAGCCCTGCCAAATCGACCAGCTATTCCCGTAAATTCAGTCTCAGAAGTACATATTGGTATCTAAGCCAATTACAACTTCTTTTCCCGAGTCGGAATTCCGGACGAAATACTCGCGTCGTGTGCAGAGTATATGGAACTGCTGAAGGCCACTAGAACCTAACCCAGGCACGAACAGTTCCTGTAGAGCAATACAATACAACACGCACAGACGAAAGTACTGCATTACGAATTATACGCCCACTCTGTTCGTCCTGAAGGTCTCAAGTTTTCACCTTGACCTATCCTACTGGGAGTTCTTATATGTTATGGTAGATGGGGTGGCAGATGCTTTTAAGCAATATCCAGGTTATTTTGGACTTGGCAAACGAACGAGACCTTTCGTCACTATGTTTCTAAAGCGCTGTTGGATTGCAGACTGAGCAATGTAGGTGGTTTTGAATTTCAAAAATTTCACCACCTTGTCCCTGGCTGACGATAGCTATGACTTTATTGCTGTTGCTGCTCAAATAACGAATGTGTTTGTTCTTTATTCTTTATTCTTTATTTGTACACACTGTTAATATAATACAGTAATTGCGATAAGATTTAAAAAAAATGGCGAGCTTAACTCAACAATTGAGTTATCTACCAGCTAACCGTTCTCAAAGAAGGAAAGCTTTACATGAGTGGGTAGAGGAGTACAATCTAATTAATTTAATTATTTATACTATAGACATTAACAATAAAAATAATAAAAATAAACACTAATACATAATATATCAAACTATATACATACACAATTACACACATAAATAACATAAACATATACATACACGTACATATATAATAAAATACATAAAATAAATACATATAAGTAATACTAAATTGATAGATAGTGCTCCTTTAATGCCTTCCTGAAAACTTCAAGTGAGGGACTTGCACGGATTAAGTGTGGAACTGAGTTCCACAGACGCACAGTTATTGATAAGTAACAATTTACTTATTAATTGAGTTTTTATTATTAATGAATATCCATAATTAAATTACATATTGCGATTGGCTTAAAGCTTGATGCAATTGTTGGCATTTCAGGGGAGATTTTCGTCACAGTAGCCATTAGCATAAAACGTGTGACTAGCGAATATTTTCAACAGATAAATGTACATATTTTATTTCACAGCTGTTGAATTTCGATTGAAAAATATCGTAATAATTAAAACGTTTTCTGTACCTACCGTATTCGTCACGTGTATTGTCGTACGTAACAATATACCGACGACCGACCAAGTTCAGCAAAGAACTAAATTATTGCGAGTGTAGGTACCATTGCGCGAGACCTCGTGCATGACTCGAATTAAATAATTACAAAATGTACATGAATTTGATTAACTTTGTTTCTCGATTATGTTAGTCTCGACCTTTCCCATACGTCTTTAACTAACTTTGAGAGTAGGAGATTGCGATCGATGATATCGCATCATCATCAGCTCAGGGATACCAACTGCTGGGTATAGGACTTATAGTTAACGGACTTGATAGAAAGTATTCACTGGCGGTCATGGTTATCTTTCTTTTTTTTATAGCTTAGATGGATGGACGAGCTCATAGCCCACCTGGTTACTGGAGCCCATAGACATCTACAACGCGCCACCCACCTTGAGATATAAGTTCTAAGGTCTCAAGTATAGTTACAACGGCTACCCCACACTTTAAACCGAAATGCATTACTGCTTCACGGCAGAAATAGGCGAGGTGGTGGTACCTACCCGTGCGGACTCACAAGAGGTCCTACCACCAGTATAAACGTCTTTAACTAAGAGCATCTTTGACAGTAGAAGATTGCTATCGATGATATCGCATCATCTTCAGCTCAGGGATGCTAACTGCTGGGTATAGGACTTATAGTTGACAGACTTGATAGAAAATATTAACTGGCGGTCATGGTTATCTGCAATCCGAATGGACCTTTCCTATATTGCACACGCTGTGAATAAACGCCGATATAAGTACTCGTAAACGTTTTTCTGTTTTTATAAAATACTTGGAGGTTAGATAAAAAGAGATATAATAAATATTAACATAAAAAATGATATACTTTAATAAATAAATATAGAAAAAAAAAGTGCTCAGTAACTAACTCGCGAGGCTTTAACGGGGTCAAGATTTGCCAAAGACTTCTTTAAAAATATATATTTACATAATCGAATTTGATTTCGTTGCTACATTAAATTTTTAAATGATAAAATACTAGACTAGACTAGACACGGTCTACGAAACAGTGAATATTTTATAGAAAAACTGCAATATTATATAAATATATAAATATAAACAAAAACTGCATTCTAATTATCTGTTATTGCATTAAAGTTTTGAAATTTGAAATCACGTTTGACTTTTAAAAAAGCAAACTCGTTTTTTAAAGTTCATAAATATTATGCTTACAATAATTCTTGTCAATGTCAAACACAGTTTTTTCTACGCCTCAGAAGCAACTATAGGACAAGTACTGTGAGAATGATAGACAATATATTATTATCTATACTAATATTATAAAGAGGAAAGATTTGTTTGTTTGTTTGTTTCGAATAGGCTCCGAAACTACTGAACCGATTTCAAAAATTCTTTCACTGTTTGGAAACTACACTATTCCCGAGTGACATAGGCTATAATCTTTTTTGAAAAAAATTAGGGGGATCCTTACTAAAACTCCAATAATGTAACGCAAGGTGTAAAAAAATTACCTAAAATATTCTTTACATCGCCTGCGCTGCGAAAACTATTAATGATAGAATAAAGTAATCTATACTAATATTATAAAGAGGAAAGATTTGTTTGTTTGCTTGTTATGAATAAAGTGTGACATTTAAAACCTACAATATGGACACTGTCAAGTGTACAACAGATTTATAGCTTTGAGTTGACGTCATTGTACATTTATTTGATTAACTGAATTGTTTACGAGATTATAAACAGTGTTGGATTTTAGTTGAGTAGAAAAAATATTTACAGAAATAATGTGTTGCATTTGGCGAAAGTTCCATGAAAAGTAGGTGGATTGTAAAATGCCGCATAATTTCGTGTGTGTGTATGCGTGTCTCTGTGTGTGTAAGTATCTCTATCAGATTCTAACATCAGACGGACGTGGATATAATTGAATTGAAAAATTCGTGATAGTTAAAGTTACATAACGGCTTCCATTCTTCAAGACAAAAAAATATACCTTATAAAAGGTTACCTTATAAAAATATACGTTATGTACTAAGAAAAGCATAATATTCGTGTGATAGTTGTGATTTTATTTTCAACGTTTTAAAACTAGTGGAAGTAATTTATTATTATTTTTTATTGCTTACATTGTTGGACGAGCTCACAGCCCACCCGGCATTGCCGGAGCCCATAGACATCTACTATGTAAATGCCGCCACCCACCTTGAGATATGAGTTCTAATGTCTCACTCAGTTTTTAAAGTACAACGGCTGCCCCACCCTTGCAAACAGAAACGCATTACTGCTTAACGGCAGAAATAGGCAGGGTGGTGGAACCTACCCGCGCGAACTCACAAGACGTCTTACAACCAATAAAAGTAGTCATTACGCGTGTGCTTATTATGTGTTTTATAATTTTACTATTGAGTTAATGATTGGTTTCTCTATTGCTGTTGATAGACTGTTCACATCCACATTGTTAATTTATTACCGGATTTCATAGAAAAGTGAATGCCGCGACCAGTTCTGTGACATAACATTTTAAGATAGCTGTCAAATCAAAACATAATTATTTCGCGGCAAAAATAGGTAAGATGAGGAAGAGTGAAAATTGATTTTAAAAACGCCCTACCTCCTGTGATAATAATGCAAATTAATAAAATTTCACGATATTATTATTTAATAAATTAATTCCAAATAAAAGTCCATTTAAAAGAACATTAAGGCTTAGAAAATGTTGTACCTAAGGTAAATTTTTCATAGCAAGAATACTTTTATTTTATTTTATTTTATTTTTATTTGTTCAAATAATTTATTTGAAATCAGACTTCAAATGAGACACCGAAGAAGTTCTCGATTATTGGCGTTTGCTTTTTAAATCTTTTATCGAAATAAAAAAACTAATACACAATCAGGTAAAGTGTTATTCCTAAATAAAAATTAAGAGCAACTTTTTAAAAAAAAAGTTGTATTAAAATGTTAATTGCATTACATAACAATTGTTTCATTTAACGTTTTATTATTAAAGTATGCGTTCAGTTTATTGGGCTATTAAACATATATAACAATATAATAATTATTAAATTTAAAAAAATTAGTACAGCATTACCAACTTACGTAAATTTTTAATATCACTTCCCGGGGTTATAAACGATTTATATTATTTCAAATAATATATTAATTTTAATGTTTCGAAGCGCGTTATTACTTCGGACTTTGGCGTATAACTGAATGTAGTTAATGGTCTTGCAATTCTAAGATCGACACACACGTTCGAACAGCCGAGTCGCGCCGATGCATGCCGCAACCACGCGTCCTACTTCATGGAATGGAAAAAACTAGGTGCACGCTTCGAGATTACTTGAAGAGCCTGATGAGTTTCTCGCCGGATCTTCTCAGTGGGTCGCGATTCCGATTCGGTAGTAGATTCATTCGCGAAGCAATTGCTCTTGAGTTGTTAGGTCTCCTTCGGAGGCGCTCGGGCAGTTGTTAGCAAATCCCACCCCTCCTGGTTGAGCCTCTGCTCGCCCACTTGTCCTGGTGAAACCGGAAAGGCCTCCGGGCCACCAGTAATCTTTCAATGCAGTACTGTGAGCTCGCACGGATCGGTACCGCCACCCTGTCTAATTCTTCCGCAGCGGACATGCGTTTCGCTTTGAAACATCAACAGACGTTATGCTTTGGGACGCGGCGCTGGAGGAAAGTTCTGCGGATCCCGTCGAACGCATAACGGACCAACTCGTCAAGCTTAAAATTAAGGCTTTCTAGTGTCCGCGTCAGGCGAATCATAGAGTGCTTCGGACATATTTTCAGGAAAGACGGAGATAATCTTGTAAGGCTAGTGGTCATTGGTAACTCATCGTGGCCTAAAGGATAAGACGTCCGGTGCATTCGTGTTGAGCGATGCACCGATGTTCGAATCCAAGGCGAGTACCAGTTTTTCTAATGAAATACGTACTTGACAAATGATCACGATTGACTTCCAAGGTGAAGGAATAACATCGTGTAATAAAAATCAAACCAGCAAAATTATAATTTACGTAATTACTGGTGGTAGGAACCTCTTGTGAGTCCGCACGGGTATGTACCACCACCCTGCCTATTTGTGCCGTGAAGCAGTAATGCGTTTCGGTTTGAAGGGTGGGGTAGCCGTTGTAACTATACTTGAGACCTTAGAACTTATATCTCAAGGTGGATGGTTTACATTGTAGATGTCTATGGGCTCCAGTAACCACTTAACACCAGGTGGGCTGTGAGCTCGTACACCCATCTAAGCAATAAAAAAAGTAGAATAAATATGATCGTGGGGCCGCAGCCCAATGCGTTACTCTGACCAGATCTGCACCACACTTGATTCCACCAACACCAAAGCTCTCCGGATAACCGAAAGCAAGATGAGATGGCACAATATGGTGAGAACGAATGTCGTGGAAGGCGGTGGCCAGGACCCTCAGAGATAACGAGACTTGAAAATATGACGCAGTAATTATACATTTAGTTGTTTTTTTCTAGTTTTCAAAGTAAGGCATCGTACATTGTTTTAAATGTATAATTACAGGTATATTTGTATTAAATTGTAATATGTATGTATTGAATGTGTATATATAAACTTGTGTCGCATTTGTGAACTGCATTTCAGAGATAAGTTGAATCACTTTTATAATCGATCATAAAAAGACGATTTCGTTTTGGACATTTGTAATTAAATGAAAACAATTTAATGATAGTTTTTGTGCATGCAGTCTGGTTTGTTAGTCGGAAAACGACTAAAAACTCTTCTTTTTAATGTAAACATATCCGTTTGTCTTTATATAAAGTTCCCATATACTTTTTGTTCTTTTTTTTTTTTTTATTGCTTAGATTTGTGGACGAGCTCACAGCCCACCTGGTGTTAAGTGGTTACTGGAGCCCATAGACATCTACAACGTAAATGCGCCACACACCTTGAGATATAGTTCTATGGTCTCAGTATAGTCACAACGGCTGCCCCACCCTTCAAACCGAAACGCATTACTGCTTCACGGCAGAAATAGGCGGGGCGGTGGTACCTACCCGTGCGGACTCACAAGGGTCCTACCACCAGTAATTACGGTCTTATGTCATAATGTACTTAATATAACCTCGAGTTTTTAATGCTAGTTTTTGTGGCCATCATTTTTCGTAGAAACGAACCACAGAAGCAATTCTCTAGCTCATTGTTTTCCTACTTTTTTCATACATCTAATCTATTTATAATATACACAAAAACAAAATAGGTGCCATTTTCTATTCTGTCTGTTAACCAATTTTCTTCTATTCTATATATTTCGCTCAAACCTGACGAAGTTGCTAACACGAACCCTAGCAAGAGCTGTGCTTCGCAGAATCTACCACCGGATCGGAAACGCGACACACAGAAGATCCGGCGAGAAACTCAGTGGGCTGTGTCTGAGGGTTAATTTACTCGTCGAGCCCTTCGTCGCAAGCGACGGGTTCGACGAGAACGGGAATGTAGTTACCGGCGGCCACGATGAGATAGTTCTCGTGTCCTGCCGCTTTATCGAAGTGGGCCCGTTTTTGCAAGTTAGCTGTCGAAGCTCCGTGGTTCGTGTGGAATTTCGACTTGTGTTGTATGGTATGACACCTTTGGCTTTCCAGTTGGAAAAATAAAACTACCACTACTATTTATGGTTCCCAGTTCCAGGTGAATGAAGTTAGCCCCTCAAAAAAAATTTTCTTTCCTGTTTTCTACTTATTTTCTATTAATTCGTTTGTTCATCATTTGTTCTTGATTGTTCATTGTTAATAATTGTTTGTTCTGCATTTATTTATTTTAAAAAAATTATTAAAAATATATGTTCAAGTTAGCTCCCCGATTGCAATTTTTAATATTTTTTCATCCTTAATGACTCGTAAATATTCATTTTCGATTGTTCTTATATAAAATACGTTTGTTCTTTTTCGAAATTACTCATTTTTTGTTTAATTAACTATTTGTATTAGTTGAATAAATGTATGCAAAATATGTGTACTGTGCATGCGTCAACTATAATGCCTCAACTTTCTACGCGGTTTTAATCGTGAAAAAAAAAACAATTATAAATACTGAAGGATCAATTAATTGGTATACAGTTTAATTAAAAAAATTTAAAAATAAATAAATGAAATAATGTGCATTCGCGTAAAGTTAGACCAAATACATTTTTTCCATCCTATCTTACCTATCGTATTAAAATGTTATTCTACTAATGTTAGGAATATAATTTCGACTGTGTAAAAAAGTTATTATAATGTATACCTACATTATCTCTTGAAAGATAAATAATGAACATATTTACTTATTTGATTATATTACCTATGTGAACTCCCTATCTTTTTTATACCTTCATAACGTTAAGTAGGAGGATGGAAAAAATGTATTTGGTCTAACTTAACGCCAATGCACATTATTTCATTTATTTATTTTTTAATTTTTTTAATTAAACTGTATACCAATTAATTGCTCCTTCAGGATTTATATTTGTTTTTTTTTCACGATTAAAACCGCGTAGATAGTTTAGGCATTATAGTTGACGCATGCGCAGTACATATATTTTGCATACATTTATTCAACTAATAAAAATAGTAAATTAAACAAAAAATGAGTAATTTCGAAAGAGAACAAACGTATTTTATATAAGAACAATCGAAAATGAATATTTACGAGTCAATAAGGATGAAAAAATATAAAAAATTGCATTAGAGGGGCTAACTTGTAGGTATATTTTTAAATATTTTTTTTAAATAAATAAATGCAGAACAAACAATTATTAACAGTGAACAATCATGAACAAATGATGGACAAACGAATTAATAGAAAATAAGTATAAAATAGGAAAAAAAATTTTTTTTGAGGGGCTAACTTCATTCACCTCCCAGTTCCCATAGATAATGTACACTTAAATCATAGGTTAAACACTTAATATATTTGAGACTTTTAAATGGTTCCGGATTTTTTGGGGGGAACGCAAGGAGTGAAGTTGTGTGATTTGTTTTATGTTTGTCTATTTAGTATTTCTTCAGATTTAAATGTGTAATAACGGTGGTTTATTAAGTGTTTAATATCTGTGAAAGTGCACAAATGTGGGAAAATGAAACAAAGCCGCTGGACGTAACTACTCGGGATCCTCCAAAAAGTCCACTGAAAAAATCTCAGTAAATGACCACCATTTTACTGACATTATATTTCATCCCATATCATCTCATTTCATTTAATTTCATCCCAGTTTATTAATGTCTCAAATTAATCATCTTCATTTCATTTCATATTATAATTTTTCATAAAAATAAGAATATAAATTAAAATAAGACATGACTTAAAAGTCTTAGTTACCAGGTCATAAAATCCTTTAAAAAAAATGGTTCCTGTCAATTAAGAAAACAAACGGCAATTTTTGTTTCATTATTTGGTTTTGTTTTCAAGTAAATTAAACACATATATCGTGGAATATTATATACAGGATTATGAATTGCAGTTACTGATTATCATCCCAGAAGAAAAAATGTTCACCGTTCGCTTCCGGCATTTGTGTCCAAGCGCTAAAATTATTTTCCGTAACATTCGAAACAGAAAGAGGTTAGACTCGTTCGGACCAAATCCAGGTCTGGACAAGAGAATTGCGGCATTCAAACGAGACGGCTTCAAAGTTGACGACGAAGATGCTGAAGAGTATGTCGAACAATCAGAGAGTGATTTTTATGAAGTGCGTATTTATTTATTCGTTGCCAACATGTTATGCATCAGTGCAATACATTTCAAATAACTCGTACACTAATTCCAACGTTAATGTTAACCCATGCCGTACGTAACAACCACATGCAGTGGTACACACATTACTTAAGTTTTCATAGGCATACTTCATTCATTCATAGATATTACATATGTTTTCATCATTTTTAGTACAATCCATTAGTTGTAAATACCGTTACTTACCTCCCAAAATTATCCATTCTGTTTTTTAATCTGATAATTTTGCATACATATAAAGAAATGTTTGATAAAAGAAAACAACTTTTTAGCCGTGGTCCATTTCAGTAATACAGTGTATGGCTAAAGCGAAGTTATAGTTCATTCTTATTCAACATGAAGGTTTTTGCACACCCCTGACATTACCTTCAAATTGTTCACCCTATTTATAATCTTTTTTCTTGTGCAGGTTGGTGAGGTTTACAACGAACATTTGAACGAAACATTAATGGGTAAATATGAACAACGTCATCAAATAGTTAAAGAGAAATACTTTAAACAAAATATGCCTAATTTATTGACTTGGAGCGAAAAAGAACAAATAAGACATTTGGCCACAACACAACCAGACGAGTGGACTCCAGAAAAGTTAGCTGAAAGTTTTCCTGTTACAGTACCTGTAGTGAAAGTATGTTTTTATTGCTACATTTTATTTAAAAATAGAGAAGTTTTTAAAATTAAAAAATAATAAGAATAAAAATTTAGATTATATTTTAACAATGATTGTTAATGTTTTACAGAAATTACTCAAACATGTTTGGAAGCCAGCTACACAACAGCGCATAGCTCGGCATGACCAATCAGTGATGAGGAATTGGAAAGAACTGAAAGAGGGAACCTTGAGCATCTCTGAAGACGTAAGAGCACATTTCCTTAAATTCTCTGAAAGAACTATTCCTCCTCTTAATAGGAACTCAGTAAAGAAAATAGATGTTACACCAGAAGAAAAAATAGGAGAATTTGAAAATATCATTAGAAGATGTGCTGCTAATGAAAATTCAGACCAAAAAACTTTTAAACAAGACTATAATGCAACTAAAGAAAATGAAGGTGAAAAAATGGAAAAAGCCCCAAGGGATTACAAAAGAGTCACACTTGAAGAACTAGCACAGAAAATTCAGACTCGCTTACAAACTGGTCAAAATGTTAATGTTCCCGATCAAATAATAGTAAACACGATTAATGACAATGCTGGATTGGAATCAAAATCAGTTAATATTAATAAAAGTATTGAAATATTTGATAACGACAATAAAAACAATTTAGTTCAGTATCAACCAGAAAATGATTCAAAAGATGTAATGGATTATCCAGAAAGAATTCGAATACCAAAAAAAGCTTACAAAAAAAATGCTACATATAAAGTTAACGATTGCTATTATGATCACGATGGAAGATTTCTATATAGAGTACTAGGAATGACTAGGTAAAAATAAATTAAAAGATTAAATAAAACAATTTTGAATGAAGCCTTATTTATTTTTTTATAAAAAAATTATATGCCTTTCATATCATGTCAAAAAAATAACACAAGTTCACAAATATTTCATGAATGAAGACCAATGGTTCTACAATTCATTATCCATCAGTTATTATTGTACACTTGACAAAATACATTTTATGGTTGTAATTGTACATTTTTGTACATGCCTAAATTTGCTGGCGAATAATATATTATTAACCACTTTTTAAGTGGCATAAAGTCATATTGTATGTACACATTTTTAGGAATTCAATTAAAAACAATACAGTCACAATAACTAGTGGCATGTATCCACTATTTATATGTGATCAATTATTATGTTAGTTGTATTAATATTGTGATTCAACTTTTCTAAAGACTTAGTTATTTGAGTATTGATTTGACTTTGGAGGAACATGAACCTATTTCTCATTCCCTGTTGTATCTTTTTCGGTAACTATAACATATGGCAGCATGATTTTTAAAAGCCAATTCCAACAATACATAGGTATCTCTAACACTCATTTAACAATTCTGTGCAAAATACAGTTTCAATACATTTAATTCAATAGGTTTTTAAATTATTGCAGTTTAATCAATACTTTTCAAATTTGGCTGCCGAAAAACATGTTGATTTGGTAAAAATATTATTTGAATACATAAGATGCTATACCAATATCAACCAGTTTCAAGACGAATACTTATCATTGACTCATATCAAGCACTACTTGTACACCTCAGCATGACCATTAACCTCTATACAGAATATACACGTTTTTAAATACTACAATCCGAACCTATCATTAGCACCCACAATCGTTAATGGATATGCCAAAATAAATTGATCCGTTGTTTTTAATTGGGGCAATGTTCATGAAACTTAGGCCATACATTAATTATCACTTTGATTTTACATGCTAATCAAATTATTTTTGTACCATCCAAATACTTTGTTCCCAGTCGATTGGATGGGCAAGCAATGATTGTTATGTAAATAAACGTCCGCAATAATATGGACGGTATTATTCGATTTATATAGCAAATATTGAAAAAATAAATTAATTTTTCGCAAGAAAAAATGAAAAGAATAAGAATCAATAATAATGAAAACTAGATTAAAAGTTTAACACAATATTATTTCATGTATCATGCAAAATAGTATTGCAGTAACAAACAGTTCCAGATTTTGTTATATGTAATTGATTTTATATACAATCAATAATTTTTCATCAATATATAAATACAGGAAACGGTTAAAGATCCTAGAACATAAATTATTCCATTCGTCGCATGCCTACAAACCACTATACGAAATGTGACTGAAATGTTGCGTCAAAATTACGTATCGAACAAATTTCAATTTCAAAAAGGTTATATACTTTGCGTTCACAGGTTTCCGTACAATGAAACCCTAGTCTAGAAATTAAAGCGAATACAATATTGCTGTCGTTTTTAAACACTAGGACCGGGCGTCGACATCAAAATGGCTACGAAACACTTCGAAATATGCTTATCCTTACTATTCGTTATATACTATATTTTGTTTTAACGTAACAACCACATTTTCATCGAGTTTTTCGATTCGCCATTCTCTAGTGATCGCCCCCCCCCCCCACCTCCATCCACAACTCACGTTAGCTTAGCCAATTATAAAATCTTTATGACATAAGCTCAATTTTTATATTGCTGTAAGGTCTCGATCAATATGATATTACGTGATTACTAGGGTTGATAAATACTATAGACGCTATCATACGAACATTCTTTCCATGAACGTGAGTGAACTGTTTATTGCGAGCAACGCCCGGTCTGCAAGCCGTATTTATCTGCGAGTGCTGTGGACGGTGGTTGACAGTCACTCGTCGAGTAACAGCCGCAGCCGTTTGAAGTAGTGCCTGCAGCAGAGCGCCGTGGGCGAGGGCGGCAGGTCCTGGGGCCTCGCCTCCCGGCCGAGCTGGTCGAGTGCCCGCGTGTACTCGCGCTGCAGGGCGATGAAGTCGATGTTCTGCTCTCCAAGCGCAGCCATAGCCAAGAAGAGGATGTCTCTGGAAATTGTGTGATTAACAATTTAAGGTTCATGTTTTAATTATCAATTTCAAAATATCTGCAGTAAATATTTATTTTCACTTTTATTAATCTATTAACAAGGGCTTTCTGTATATTCTCTATAAGTGTATGAAACTATATACACCTCCGTCCGCGCAATTTTCATAAAAATGTACAAAATTTTTGGTTCTGGATTTTAATCAAAATTGTTCAAGTCTTTTATGGGGTAGCCTAAACTGGCAATATGTGCAGAAAAAGCAATTGAATGAAGCACAAATCAATTATTATTAGACGATTATGTTTTAAAGCGATCACATGACATGACCATATTGTTTGTATCGCTTTAAATGTAAACAAAACCCACCTGTAGAAGGAGTAGTATCGTTTGTTCTCGTTCGTGTTCTCCCGCCACTCGGCCAGCTTCCTCAACGCGTCCGCCAGGTTGTTGCTCAGTAGCCCGTTTAATACGGCCAGCGCCACTCTATTGGTGCAAAGTTTATTTAAATATAATTTGGAAAAAAACCAAATAGTTGGGTTTTTTTATTGCTAGATGAGTGGACGAGCTCACAGCCCACCTGGTGTTAAGTGGTTACTGAAGCCCATAAACATTTACGACGTAAATGCGCCACCCACATTGAGATATACAAGTTCTAAGGTCTCAAGTATAGTTACAACGGCTGCCCCACCCTTCAAACCGAAACGCATTACTGCTTCACGGCGGAAATAGGCAGGGTGGTGGTACCCACCCGCGCGGACTCACAAGAGGTCCTACCACCAGTAATTACGCAAATTATAATTTTGCGGGTTTAATTTTTATTACACGATGTTATTCCTTCACCGTGGAAGTCAATCGTGGGTATTCAATTTATTTATTTATGTACACACAAAAAAGAAGACATAGTACAAAGTAATAGGAAAATTATGTACAAAGGCACTGCTTATTTCTTTAAGAAATCTCTTCCAGCAGACCTGCGAGAGGATTATGAGAATAATAATTAAAAGTGATGAATGTTTTTTTTTTTGTATATTTGAGTAGTTAATATTATATTATGAATGTTTTATTCATTTGCTCGATTGCACGTTTCACCTAGTTATTGACGTGATCATTTCTTATAAACAATCAACAAAGGATGCACGCACCAAAAAGTGTCACGTTGCGTCTGAGCCGAGCGTGCAAGCGAGAGCGCGGAACAAACGATAGAGAGACACGATCGGCCAAAGCGTTGGCTTGTGACACATTTATCTATCTTCTCGCGTGACGTGAGAGCTAGCAATTCGAATAGATCTGCTACTGACGTTATCACGTACTGTAGTCCGTGAACCAGCTTTACAAGCAATAAATATTTTTTTCTCCTACCTACGCCGAAAGTTCGGTTTTCCTCTCGCTGTACAGGGAAGAAAGTCAAATATTTCCTCCCTGGGTACTGACAAGTGCGCATGCGCGTAAGTGTCTACGTCTGCTCTCACGCACCTATAATTCTCCGCCATTGTTGTGCTCGGGTAATTTGCAATATTGTACTTAGTATAAAAGTGAAATAAACAAAAGGCAATAAAATTTAATAGTAAAGTATTAAACAAAACGTAAAATAAACGTAATAATAATAACGTAAAATAAACGTAAAAAAAAGTAAAAATTATAGAACAGTTATTGTTTTTTTATAACCCCCCGCCAGGACCTCGCCCCTGGGCCCCACCGGGGCCTCGCCCCTGGACGCCGGCTCGGTACTCCACGGGTGCTAAGTTTTTTACAATGTCGAACTTTCGGCCTGGTAGGAGAAAAAATAGTAAGTGCACCGCGGGAAAAAAGTACTATTATTATTGCCGTGGATGCACAGAATACTTCGCGGTCGCCCCTTGCTTTGAGGCTGTATTAATTAAGGCCCGTCTGATGCGGCGTGGGGTGTGTGTACGTACGCGTGTGCGGCGGCGTCGTGCTGCGTGAGGAGCAGGGCCTGCAGCGCGCGCGAGTGTGCGCGGTGCGTGCGGCGGCGGCGCCACGCGCGGTGCAGCGCGCCCGCCCCCGCGCCCCCCTCCGCCTCGCCGCCCCGCTCCCAGCCGCACTCCACCACGCGCTCTGCGGACACAGCGCACATACCTCACTAACATTCTATCCACCTTTTTTTTATTGCTTAGATGGGTGGACGAGCTCACAGCCCACCTGGTGTTAAGTGGTTACTGGAGCCCATAGACATCTACGACGTAAATGCGCCACCCACCTTGAGATATAAGTTCTAAGGTCTCAGTATTGTTACAGCGGCTGCCCCACCCTTCAAACCGAAACGCATTAACTGCTTCACGGCAGATATAGGCAAGGTGGTGGTACCTACCCGCGCGGACTCACAAGAGGTCCTACCACCAGTTGTTGCTTAGGGTCAAGGCCTTGAAACTGCAATACTTTGAGACACATATTTTTTCTGTATGGAAACTAGCGACCTCTTGTAGCGAATGCCCCTAAACATATATGTTGTTAAAGTTAAGGCATTTAATTATTGTATAACGAATCAGAAAATAAAAAAATAATTAATCAGACAAATCTTCATTTGTTATAAACAAATTGATTAAATTTTTTCAATTTTTGGTTTCTGAAAATTTACAAAATCCTTCATTAAAAGTAAAATATGGGATAGGTAATATGTTACTGCCATCTACATGAGCAATGAGAAACTAATCGAAGGGAATCCATCTAGTGGCCGACGCCCGTAAACATTTTTGTTGAGTGCTTGAGTTGTTTATCTATAAGTAATTTATGTGTATTATCTATGGCTTAGGACCTAAGCCTTAGGTGGTTAAATGGTTACTGGAGCCCATACACATCTACAACGCAAATGTCACCGCCCACCTAGAGATATAAGTTCTAAGGTCTCAGTATAGTTACAACGATCACCCCCACCCCTCACAGTCCCACCCTTCTAAACGAAAAGCATTACTGCTTCACGGCAGAAATAGGAAGGGCGGTGATACCTACCCGTGCAGACTCACAAGAGGTCTTACCACCAATAAAACTCTGACAACTACAGATGCAAATCTATTAGTATCAGCTTTTCAAACTTTTCACAGTAAAATATATGACTACTCACCGGACTTGTCGGCCTCAGACAGGTTGTCCGAACTTTGGTATTTCGCTTGGAAATTCGGACACAGTAAATCTGGCAGATGACTCTCGATATTCGCTCGTTCCAGGAACCATACTAAATTCCAATACACTATCGGATGGGATTCGACAAATTCGGATTCGATAAGACAGGAATCGCCTTCTCTACCTGTTCGAAATTATTAAAATCTATAAGTCTTTTCTTGTCGGAGCGTCTATTTTACGCTTTTATTAGCTTCAGACGTACGTATGTTAGTATGTAACGGAATATTTGAACATGATTTTGACCCCCTTCAAAACGTCTGATTAACTCGAAAGGACAGGCAGCGGCTTGGCTCTGCCCCTGGCATTGCTGAAGTCCATGGGCGACGGTAACCACTCATCATCAGGTGGGCCGTATGCTCGTCTGCCTACAAGGGCAATAAAAAAAAAAAAAAAAACAATGCCCATATTAGTATGGAGCTGAAAGTCAACAATGCCCTGCAATGCCCAAATTTTTTTTTTTTTTTTTTTATTGCTTAGATGGATGGACGAGCTCACAGCCCACCTGGTGTTAAGTGGTTACTGGAGCCCATAGACATCTACAACGTAAATGCGCCACCCACCTCGAGATATAAGTTCTAAGATCTCAGGTATAGTTACAACGGCTACCGCACCCTTCGAACCGAAACGCATTACTGCTTCACGGCGGAAATAGGCGGGGTGGTGGTACCTACCCGTGCGGACTCCCAAGAGGTCCTACCACCAGTGATTACGCAAATTATAATTTTGCGGGTTTGATTTTTATTACACGATGTTATTCCTTCACCGTGGAAGTCAATTGCAGCTCTATGCCATATGATAGCTTTTTAACAGTATTTATATGATATCTAGATTTAATGTCATATAAAGCACAGGTTCAAAAGATATTGGACATTAAACATGATAACTTCCTACTGATTTTTTATACATTTTATCGCTTACAGACAACATTGCTATTAGTTTTTCACTAGGAACTTCATGATCATCACATAAGCTAAGCCAAATCAGTGTTCCTTTAAATACTTATCTGTATGCTATCAAATAAACATGTCACTTATTTGGAAATATCTAGTCTGTCTCCATTTCCAGACAGTAATAAATAAAGCATGAATTATTGATTAAAAAAACAATGATACGTACTGCAATGTCAACAAGAAGTCTTATTTTTTTAAATTTTTTATCCTGGCTTCAAATGATTTAAAATTAACAACATAATTCTAGTTTTTTTTTATTACAGCAATTTTCTAATATATTTTTACTGGGCATTTCTGGGGCACAAATGGGCATTGTTCTTTCTAATTAAAGATCGATGACAAATCAATATTTAAAAAAAAAAATGTAAAAATTGATATTCAACTAAAAAATGAAAAATAAATAATAGTTTAAAAAAACTAAAAAATACGCTTTTATAGAAAAATCAACTAAAAATTGGAAAGGAAATTTTAATAAATTTGAATTAAAAATAGTGTAAGAAAAAATTATTTTATTGTAAAAAAAAACGTGGGGTGCTTTTTCAGGATATTATCAAAATAACCCTTCTACTCATATCTGTAAATAAAATATTTATAACTACTGGTATAATAACCGGCAAACTTCTTGAGCATTTGTTGACGTAGTGGGGGTAAGTTTGCGCATGGTACACTCACGTGCAAAAACATTACTTACTCTGCGTCATAATGCTATTAAATTATTAAAATCAACATATGTATTTATTTATATATTTATTAGAACATCAACAAAACATATAGGTTAATAATTGTAATAATTTAATCTTGGGGTAAAATAGATATTCCTTCTATTAAGTCAAAACTAGAGCTGTTGCCAGGTCTTGGTTCAGTTGAAGCGAAGCTGGTATTTGTAATTTTTTTTTCGTTATCATAATCTTGACCATCATCATCATCACTGTTTTCATCACCCGAGTCGCTATCATCGTGATGAGTCGACATAGGGCTCATCGGCGTAGTTTACAACTCGGTCGATTCGGTCTTCTTTTTTGTCTATAATTAATTATTTTTTGAAGATATTCGATTCGTAGTAATCGAATGTTACTTTTTTCATTTACCAGCTTCCGATTATTTTCTGTTCTTTTCTTCCATCTGAAGCCTAACTCTTTCATAATTCGTCGTAAGCTTCATTCCGAGCCATTAAAACTTATATCTTCTTTAAATTTTTCGAAGCCTTTCTACGGTACGGAGTTTCGCTGCTTGTTATGTAGTTATTATGATTACATCTTTTTATTACAGATTGAACGAAACTATCCATTCCGGTAACTTTCTTCTTCCCTGATCTTTTCTTACCCGGAGTCCGAAACACTGCGAGCAAGCCAGAGCCTTTAGCTTCCTTAATAATGCACCTAACAGTCCTCACTGATGGTTTTGTTACTTCCGAAGTCTGTTTTAATTTTTCCATATCATTCTTCCCCTGTTTTATAATGAAGCAATATACGTCGTACACCATTTTTCTACCCTTTCTTTTGAATACTACACCGGTTTGTCGCGGCATAGTGTATGTTTTATAAAAAATCAACAAACACTCAACAAATAGCAATGGCAAAAAAGTCCACAAGTAATTATAACAAATAACTTAACGATTAATAACGATAGACTTTAATAATATAATAACTTTCCACTGTACGCAAGCGTACTTTTGGGAGCAAGCGGAATGAGGGCGCGGTGCGGGACGCAAGGTTCGACTGATCTACCAATAAAGCGCTCGATACGATTTCCCCTGCCGTCGCGCCTCACCCTCGCCACCAAAGTGATCTAAAATTCGGTTCTGCGCAGTCAAGGTCATTTGCTCAAGATGTTTGCGGATTACTATACCATGTTTAGTTTTTTAAAACTATTATGTTTATTTTTAATAAAGTTACGTAAACTATTACGAAAAATTTAAAGAACATTTGGATTAATTCGAATCTTACCTAATACAGATTCAAATTCTTTCCTCAGGACCAGAGGATTTAAATAAGGCACAGTCAGAGTTTCCGTTTGCGTTTGTCCTGTACGCATTATCTGTAATAAATAAAAATACAATAGCTGTATAAAAAATTTAAAAGTATATACATATATATAATAAGTATATACATAATAAGTATATACATAATACTCTATGTTTTCTATAATTACTCATAAATATTAAAAATTCACAAGAAATAGCGCGACGAAAAATGATTTATATTAGCCATTTTGAATTTTTGAAGGGAAGTCGGACGTTTGTTTTTGAATAATAGCAATCGTCGCGTAACTTGCATTAATCCTTGACTTAGTCATAAATAAATGTGAGCTTTAGTTGCAAACTACGTAAAGACTAACTTCCGGTTATTTGCTTTAAACCTTCATATATATCGTTGATCTTAAACTGTTACGTTAAAGACGAAATAAAAAAATTCAATGCAATTCATTACTTTCCAAACTCACACCCGTTTTTTTTATAATATGAATATAATAAATGTTTTCATGGTCTCTTGTGTTGTTGAAATTGTAATTCAAATCGATTGAATTGTAGTTTAAATTAGTTCTTTTATCCAGCGATCTACGAATCTTTACTGAGGCCATACATAAAACAGACAACGCATAGTCTACCCGTCACTTGCGACGAAGGGCTTGGCGAGTAAATTAACCCTCAGACACAGCCCATTGAGTTTCTCGCCGGATCTGATGATTCTGTGAAGCACTGCTCTTGCTAGGGCCAATGTTAGCAACACTCCGGTTTGAGCCCCGTGAGCTTATCTACACGTCAGGGCGAAGCTGAAATAGCCTCTCAAGGCTATCAGCATAGGTAGGAAGAAAAAAAAACATCGTTTATATGTATATTGTTGCAGCGTCTATTTTTCTAGAAAAAATATTTCTAGAACATTACGTTTCATTTCACACAGAACTAACTACATAACAGTATCTTGAGGTCTGGCCGTTTGTTGAACTTCGGTTTTCATCTTCGCGATAAGAAAGTCGTAGCTAGCAATTACCTAGTGTTTACCTTAACAGTGAGTTAGTTACCTAGCAAAGTGTTTACCTTAACAGTGAGGAGTGGGACGGTGTGTCGGCCGCACGCCGTGCAGCGCGTGTTGAGGTTGGAGTCGTCCGCCGCCCAGCCCGCCATGATGTCCTCGTCGTACAGCAGCGCCAGGCACTGGTGGCACTGCGAGCACGACGACATGTGCACCGACACGCCGACGCTCTCCGGCTTCGCGGGCGCCTGTCGCGGGTAACCAATTAGTTTTGTTCTGCGATGTTCTAGAACAGTATACTTTACGATGGTTCCCCACAATAAAGACTCCTCACTTTTGAATCGGATGTGACGGGTAGCCATCATACAACGCAAGATAATTGACAGATGCCTGAATCTCGGTTACGACATTCTCAAGATAAGTTTGCATATTATATTATACAAGTTCCGAACAACAACATTCGGACCGTCGGTCTACCGAGCAATATCACCCGCTCGGTGGAAGATCTTCCTTTCGTCGTTAAGCTCCCCAAAGCGGGTAGCCACATTCAGATCTTTTATCTCCGGTAGACCGAAGGCGTATCATGAGCTCGACCTTTCCAAACAATAAGGTTATTTTTTTTATTATTGAGAGATTACTGGTGGTCTAGAGAATTTTCCTGTTTCACCAGAACAGGCGGGCAAGCAAAGGCACAGTCAAGAGGGGGCTCAGCCAGGAGAGGACCGGGGGTTCTACATATTTGGTTAATACATAGCCATACGTTACACGATCAAATTAACTTACAGAGGTCTGTGGATACAGATTGTCGGGTAGATGAGATATTAGCGTAGCTAAAGATCCGCGCTCCATGGAGCAGGCGAGCTCCGCCTCACTAGATGCACGCCTGAAGCCGGTACCTCCAATAAGTTCTACAACAATGAATTAAGCACCTTAGAATTCAATAATAATAATTGAAGCGGGTCGTAATAAGTAGATGGAGCTTATAACCAAAAACAATAATTTTATATTTATTAAATAAAAATTATTGTTATTGCAGAATTGAATGGCTCACGGCGCACCTTATATTTTAAGTGGTCAGCGGAGCTCACACAGATAAACTACGTTGATGCCGCCATACATTTGAGCATTGCGAGATAAGTTCTAAGTCTTACTATAACAATACAACGGCTGCCCCACCCTTTAAATCGAAACGCACTGCTTCACGGCAGACGGTGGTGGGACCTCTTGTGAGCCCGCACAGGTAGGTACCACCACCCTGCCTATTTCTGCCGTAAAGCAGTAACGCGTTTCGGTTTGAAGGGTGGGGCAGCCGTTGTAACTATACTGAGACCTTAGAACTTATATCTTAAGATGGATGGCGGCATTTATGTTGTAGATATCTATGGGCTCCGGTAACCACATAACATCAGGTGGGCCGTGAGCTAGTCCACCCAACTAAGAAATAAAAAAAAGTACAATTGATGGGAGGGATAGAGACTAGAGTTAGAATAGTGACAAATCTGGGATATCACAATACTTTTGTTAAGTTGTTAGATTTAACTTTGTTAAATTGAAAATAACTTTTATTTAGTGTTTAAGAATATTAAATAGTTTAATTTAGTCATCTAAGTTTTGTAAATCATTAAAGATATTAAAAAGCTAATTACCTATAGTTAGGTACTTATCTAACAATTAAATAGTGCCAGCCCTATCGAAAAACTCTATTGTCCCTCATACGTAACCTGATTCACCCCGAAGCCAAGGTGAATTGGGTCAAGTTAGTTTTTCTAGTTTTTGTGTATATTTTGTAACTAGTGACCCGCCCTCGCTTCGCTTCGGAAACTGTAATTTATTATTGATTTTTCCACTATTTACTCGATGTTTATTATACATATAAACCTTCGTCTTCAATCACTCTATCTATTAAAAAAAACCGCATCAAAATCCGTTGCGTAGTTTTAAAGATTTAAGCATACATAGGTACAGAGAAAGCGTCTTTGTTTTATACTATGTAGTGATGAACTATGCATAATAAACACATCGTTTATAAAAATTTAAGCCTCCGGACCATTTTAATCTCAAATTTATTTGTATTACCCTAAGAAAAACCATTGAAAATTTGTGTTGGATTTGGAAAGGGTCCCGATTCGCCCCCCCCCCCCCCCCAATCTACGGCAGACAGTTTACCATCAGAGTTAATTTCCGAGGAGGCGTCGACCCCGTCGTCGTCCGCCCGGAAGGCTCCGAGCGCGCTGGTGGCGGTGCCGATGGCTCCCTTGACGGGCGTCGAGTTCGCGGATATGACCTCCTTCATCTCGTCAAACTTCTTCGCCATGCTCGTGGCGGCCGACTTCAGACTGCTGAGGCCGCTCTGAAGAAGCTCGTTGGACTTCTTACCGGCCATGCTTGTCGGACTGAAACATTTTTTTTTAAATATTACTGGCGTCCCGGAGTCCTTTCAAGTTTCTTCAGGACAGATGGGCGAGCAAAGGATCAGCTTTTTTTTCCTACTTAAGCTGATAGCCTTGAGAGGCTATATCAGCGTCGCCTTAACTAGTAGGTGAGCACACGGGGCTCAAACCTGATGACGTTGCTAACACGAACCCTAGCAAGAGCCGTGCTTCGCAGAATCTACCACCGGATCGGAAACGCGACCCACTGAGAAGATCCGGCGAGAAACTCAGTGGGCTGTGTCTGAGGGTTAATTTACTCGTCGAGCCCTTCGTCGAAAGCGACGGGTAGGCTCAGCCAGGAGTGGACTGAACCAGACTCGTCTTACTAAAAATCTCGAAATGTCAAAAATTAAATAGTCTGAAGCGTTTGTGAGGCGTAAGTAATACGTATTGAATGTAAGTGTTACTTTATCACAAAATATGATATCTATATATTAAATACGGAAAGCAAAAACTTTGTACCCCTTTTTACGAAAATTGCGCGAACGGAGGAGTATGAAATTTCCCACACTTATTGAGAATATAGAGAACGAGTGCAGAATGTATTTTTTTTTTATTATGCATAAAACATACGTGTAATCAATAAAAACATATTACACACACTGCCATGTATTTGACACACACACACACGCATACCTACTCTTTTGTTTATTGGTAAAGTCTGTGGTCAAACTGAAAATAGATTAATATTATTTGCCTATAGTGTAGTCTTGGCGAAATCTGTGATTATAGAAGTAAGATTATAGAATATTATAGAAAATTATGTGTCTTTGACCATAGAACCATAATAATGTTCAAAGTTAAAATTGCAATTAATTATAGTCGAATTTCGACTAATGGGGGACCACTAGTATTATAATATAATCAAACTAAAATAGTTAATCTAACATATTCGTTTACGCTTTTTTTTAAATCACAGATGTATGGAAAAATTGATCAAATTATTTATGTTTCGATAAATATTTTCTTCGAAGTTACCGTCATTTTTCTTAATACTGTGACATTGGCAAAATTAATGCCTAAGGCGTTGGAGTAATTTAACGAAATATATATACATATATAAACAAACAAAAAGTTGAGATTTTAAAATGTATTAAAATAATAAAAGTTTTTGCGAGGCGAACGAAACTTATATTCGATGTGAAAGTTAAACTTTTGTTATATGCAAACAAAACTGCGGTCGTTATAAAGACACAATAAGCTTCGAGGTCTCACCTGAAGTAGTTCTCGATCATAGCCTTTCCGATTTTCATGTTTTCCTTTCGCAACGACAGCCGTGCAGGCGAATAGCGTCTAAGGAAATAAATAAGCTAGCATACGCGACTTGCTGTGCGGTTAAATTATAAAAAATATATATATAAATATATATAAAAAATATGCAAATAAAAAAACATACACAAATTGATCACATACGAAAAAAATTAAAACGCTACTCAAGAATTACGTTACATCGAATTTTATGAGAGTTTTTTTTTTATTGTAAATCTACAAAGCAAAGGAAAAATAATAAATTTTAATGGAACCACATTTATTGACGACGGCTTTATTTTTTTATACATTATTTTTTGAAGTACATCCAGTTTAAATCATTATGTGATTTCAAAATGTGTAACAAGTTTAATTCAGTTCAAGCGATTTGTTTAATAATTTAGTACAGTGTTTCCCAATTAGAGCTCCAGAGGTAATCTTAAGCACTCAAAAAAACCAAGAAAAATTTTATTATTAACTTTTAAGGCATTTACAGATTTTCAATTTGTAATGTGAAAAATATTTCTTACCGGTGATAAAAATCGCACATCGATTTTTAGAAAGAGACAATCAGCTAATTTCGGTTTCATATAGCATCGTCTCTTTCGCTCGAAACATTAAAAGTCCAACCGCACATTAGCCAGCTCTAGGACAAACGTCGCACGGATAGTGTGCGACAGAGATAGCACTCTAAGAATACGCAAATACTCGATTCTCTTTCCAAAAATCGATGTGCGATATTTATCGCCGGGTACTGTATTTATTTTCTCATTTCAAACTAATCGGGAATCGCTGTTTTAGCTTTTACACTTCTAATGTATGTAAACGGAGCTGCTAATGCAAGCGCGATTGTTTTGTGACTCACCCGAAATTGAGCTTCAGAGTGTTCCCGAGGCTGACGAGGCTCGAGGACACGGTCCCGGCAGGCACCGTCTCGCTTCTGTGCAGTTTCCTGCGCACAGGAAACTATCGAGGTTATCTTGTCACACGGACGCGTCGCCTCCCCCCAACCCGCCGCTCCGGGGGCGGTGTGGGGGGCGACTAGGTTAAGTACGAAAATTGTTTTTTATGTTTGAATGGGTCCGGTTGAAGGTGGGACAATCGGCTTCTAGACATTTTTCTTTACGAAATTTACTGGTGGTAGGACGTCGTCTTCTGAGTCCGCACGGGTAGGTACCGCCACCCTTCCTATTTCTGGCGTAAAACAGTAATGCTTTTCGGTTTGAAGAGTAGGATAGCCGTTGTACTGAACGGAGGCCTTTGGAACTCTAGTCTCAAGGTGGCGGCATTCACGTTGTAGATGTCTATGGGCTCCGGTAACCACTTAACACTGGGTGGGCCGTGAGATTGTGCACCAATTTAAAAAATAAAAAAATTGGTTCCTAATAATAAATTGATAAAGCTATCAATAATATAAATAAAAGTTGAGTGTTCACGGGTGCAAAATGAGTAAATAAAAAAGGAATATGTATACCCTAATTGTTCGGGCGGATCATCCTGGAAGGAGTTGCTGCGGCGATGGAAGAGCTTAGGACTGACGCTAAGCTCGTGCTTCGGCAGAGGAGGGTCCGCGGGGGAGGGGGTGCGCGGGGGCGCCGCCTCGTCCGGGACAGGGGGGACGCTCAGGGCACCCAGGGGGTCGTCACTTAGTACTGGTGTTCTTGGCGATACTCTGCGATATCAAATAAAGAAACCTTATTTAAAAACATCGTTAATTGTAAATAATGTATCGTCTAATGCGATTGCGCAATATTCATATCTATATGTTTGTCTACACATAAAAATTTAGTTCACAGGAGCATTCAGAAAAATATGTGTTTCGCTAGCTAATTTTTGTATTATTATTTCACTTTGTAAGCTTGTACCGGTGGATTTCATGGAAGAGAAAATATTTGACAGATGCTTGAATCGTAATAACAACATTTTCAAGATAAGTATTCATAACGTCGGTCTACCGATTTCACCTGCTCGAGGGAAGATCTTCCTTATTTCGTAACGTCCCAAAAGTTTATAAGAAATCACATATAAAAACCGATAGCACACGTTTCGTATATAATATTTTGTTAACTGAACCAAAGTCGTGAATATGGAACTTTTATGTTTTAGAATAATGTAGAAGATGAAAATAAATAAAAAAATACTCTGTTAAAAAAATTCTATATATCAATAAAATTCTGACCTGAGCGGAGAAGCCTTCGATGTTTTCAACGTCTCAACATCCACGTCCTTGTCAGATTCCTCAGGGAAGCTCAACGCCCTCGAACACTTCGTTTTCGCGTTCGAAATACCTAAAACAAGTCTCCAGATTGTTTTTTTTTCCCGGGAAATACCAGTTATTCTATTACAATTGAGACTTCAACGTCTATAGCGTAGTGCTATACCCAGTCAACATCAGCCCTAAGCTTATTTAACACTAATCATACCAAAATTTACTGGTACATTTTTCTTCCATCGCGGGTAGATAACGGTATACAACAAGTATTACTTAAAATAAACAAAAAAAAAAGTATAATAACTGTTGGTAATTGCTCAGAAAAAGCCATGAAGTCAAATGTGCAAAAGCAATAAGATGATACGTTTATTTTTAATGCAAAAGTTCAAAATGGGTCATTTGACCCGTTACGGTATGTTAAATGTTAATGTAGTGCTGCGCGTTTGCGGAACCGTAAATTTTCAAAATCTGGTTTAATTTAACGTCTCAATAGCAATAAGACGCTACCCCACAAGCGAACCGAAAAACAACATTCAATGACTAAGCTGATTGATTGATTACTCATAGATTTAGACAATTTAACTTTCTCATTTCTAATTTATCATAATCATAATAAACTCAATTCTAATTTGAACTTCTCCGGCTCGTTAGAGGGCGTTGATTCAGAACGACGCTTGAATTTTAATTATTAAATGGCACGACCGATGAAAACCATAAGTAAAAAAATATTTTATAACTAAAAATCTTTTTTTATTCTTTGAGGAGTAAAATATCCATCGAATTTTAGTTTATATTAAATTGGAAGAATTCTAGCGTAATTGAATGTAACATTCTATGTAGAAGATAGAATAAATAAAGCTTACCCGTAAACGAAAGCCTCTGCAAGTTCTGCACTATTTGAGCGTCTCCCGCGAAGCTTTCTGATCTCGTTAAAATGCGAAGATCCGATGGACTGTCAGGGCTGACGTGGATAGTCTAAAAATAGTAAACAGTCAATAAATATATAATATATAAGAATACGCATATAAAACCTGGCCTAGACTTTTCAAATGACGATTATATTATTAATTATTAATCAATAATTCCGGTCATGCTTTGAAAAATCGATAAATGTTGTGTTGTAGTCGCCGTAGATCGCCATGTTACTACTTACTCAATTTGAAATACATAGGTTAAATTTAATAATTCTTTAATTACTATCCAAATTATATTATTTTTTCTAAGTGTCTGTCTATAAGGTTGTATGCGAGTGCTCACTGTTCCCTCCCTAAAATCCCTCCTCAAGTTAGAGCCCCAACAGCTCACATAGTCGCTCGGTTACTCTGGCATAAACTCTCAAGACTAGCAGCTTAGGTACAGAATAAAAAAGTTAAGTCGATATCGGTCAAAAACTGGAATTTAATTGATCAATTATGGGGTATGACGTCAACACACAGGCACATTAAAATATATTTCCGCTTATTCATTTTAATGTTTAATTGAATACAGACCTGTCTTTTATCCGACACAGTAATAGGCGAATCTGGCTCATCGTTCCCTAGTGAATTACTTCTCGGCCTTGTCGATGAACTTAAGTCGGGGTTCGACGGTACACCTGAATGATAAAAAGAATAATTACAATTTTTTTAGTTTGTAGTCAACAAGTTGTCCAGTCTATGAGATATGTCAATTTTTAAATAGACAAAGACAATTATAGTTAATTTTTTTTTCTATGCATTTCGTTGATTATACGGAACACCCAGCCCATTGAATTTCTCGCTGGATGTTCTCATTCGGTCGCGTTTCCGAACCGGTGGTAAAATCTGCGAGGCACTTCTTGCTAGGGCCAGTGTTAGCAATACTCCCGGTTTGAGCCCCGTGAGCTCACTTACTAATTCGGTGAATCTAGAATAACCCCTCGAGGTTATTAGAATAGATGTATTAATTACTGGTGGTAGGACCTCTTGTGAGTCCGCACAGGTAGTTACCACCACCCTGCCTATTTCTACGGTGAAGCAGTAATGCGTTCCGGTTTGAAGGGTGGGGCAGCTGTCGTAACTCTACTGAGACCTTAGAACTGATATCTCAAAGTGGGTAACGCATTTACGTCGTAGATGTTTATGGGCTCCAGTAACCACTTAACACCAGGTGGGCTCTGAGCACGTCCACCCATCAAAGCAATATAAAAAAAAAAGTAAAAAAAACAACACGGAACACCACGGTAACTTTTCAGCTATGCCAAAGGATCGTTTTCGTATCTTATTTATCGAAGAGTTTTAGTATAATCAATAACCAAAGCCATTTGTCGTGTCAGTATCGTAATGTACCGGAGATGAGTATCCCGGCGGCGGCGCAGAGTGCGTGCGCGGGCGGGCGCGCGGCGGCGCCGGCCCGCACGATGTTCCCGCGCCGACACAGCGCCTCGAACGCGCTGCACCGAGCCTCGTTCTCGCGCCCGCACACTGCAATATTAGTTTTTTCATATAGCCCATACATCTAAAATGTTAATCTTATAGAACAATATTTTGACAGAAATCTGTGGCGGTAGCAATCATACAACACAAGATATTTGACAAATGGCGGAATCTCACTTATGTCATATTCAAGATAACCTTGCCTTTACATTTGGACCGTCGGTCTACCGAGCAAGATCTCCCGCTCGGTGGAAGATCTTACCTATGTCGTATATCTCCCCACAAATCTTATGGTAAAATGAACGCTATTCACATTTACACTAGGATATTTTTGGACTTTGATTTCCACATAATCAAATTACTTATTAATTTTCACCGATTCGTGTCCAGATTTGTGAAAATAAGTCATGGGTCCGATATTTACGAGCCAATTTAAGCTTCATAAGCTTCATGATACTTGAATTAGTTTATAGTCACCTGAGTCGAGGCTGGTTCTGCTGTGTGCCGGCTCCGAGGCGAACCCGGCCAGCGCCGCCAGCTCCGCCCCCTCCCCCACCGCCGCCGCGGAGCGCACGCGCGGCAACGTGCTGCTACCTGCACACGACATTGTACACTTATCGTTATTAACAGGTTATTGACGTCACAAAGCCTCCACCCACCAGACATGAGGTCTAACTGTATCATATAAGATTCTGCGAAGCATGGCTCTTGCTACGGTTCGTGTTAGGAACACCGTCAGGTTTGAGCCCCGTGAGCCCACCTACTTGCTCGGTTAGGCTGAAATGGTCTCTCAAGACCATCAACTTAGGTAGAAAAAAAAGTATTGTATAATGGCTGACACACTTTTCGAATGTGACGGCGTGACTGTTTTAAGGCTGAAGTAGGCCCATCGATGTATGTCGATAATAGAACCAATCAAAACAATAAGTCAGAAAACGTTCACTTCTTGAATCTATGCAAACCGAAGCTTCTGACAGAGTGAACGGCTGAACTGAACATTACTGCATTCATATGCGTTGGACCACAAACCGTTTTCATTAGAAAGGTGCGCGGATGACACATGATTGTATCACCTTGTGTAAGTACTGATGCAACTATAGCCTAGGGCAACTGCAGCCTGGCTGATGATATTTACCTGCAGCACTATAGTTTAATAGAACATACAGCCAATTCACACCTTGTATAAAATGTCTGTACTATTTATTAACTTAAAACACCTAAGTCGCACTATGATGTTTTTCATTTAAAAAGCTATATATCGACAGGTGAAAGGGTATTTGATTTAAGCGACATTTTTGCAATTTTACAGGAGAGCCATTTAACGTTTTAAATTTGGAAAAAAATATCATATCTTCTTTAGCTATTTCAATGGAGTAAAGTTAATTGAAGTTCAATTAAAAAGATCGTACTGTTGATGCTAATCTATATCTATATATTATTATATTTCTATATATAAAAATGAATTGCTGTTCGTTAGTCTCGCTAAAACTCGAGAACGGCTGGACCGGTTTGGCTAATTTTGGTCTTGAATTATTCGTGGAAGTCCAGGGAAGGTTTAAGAGGTGAGAAAATATAAAAAAAGCTCGGAATTATATAAAAACAAACAATTTTGTTTTTCCTTTGATGTGTTCCCTTGATGTGTCTTTTATTTATCGATTGAGGCACTACGAAGTCTGCCGGGTCAGCTAGTACCAAATAAAACGCATCTTTAACTTTGTAATGTCGCTTATTAAGCGAAATGTCGCTTAAATCTAACAGTAATTCAACCCTCGATGTCTCTTCTTGTAATTACCTGAAGTAGGCATGAGCAGCGAACCGCTTCCGTTCCTGCCGGCGCGTTGAGCTCCAGCTCTGCGGAATACGGCAGCACCGACCACCGCCAACCGAAGCTTGTTCCATAGCAACTTCGAGTCGCTGTTAAATTAATTCAATTGGATAAATCTTTGTTTTTTTTTTTTGCTTATGGGTGGACGAGCTCACAGCCCACGTGGTGTTAAGTGGTTATCGGAGCACATAGACATCTACAACGTAAACGCGCCACCCACGTTGAGATATAAGTTTTAAGGTCTCAAATGGTCTCAAAGGTCTCAAATTGCTGAGGTCCATGAGCGACGGTGACCACTTACCATCAGGTGGGCCGTATGCTCGTCTGCCTACAAAGGCAATAAAAAAAAAATAAAAAAAAAAAAATATAGTTACAACGGCTGCCCCGCCCTTCAAACCGAAACGCATTACTGCTTCACGACAGAAATAAGCAAGGCGGTGGTACCTACCCCCGAACTCTCAAGAGGTCCTACCACCAGCTCGTTTGATCTATGAATTACACAATTACTATTTTAAAATTAATCATGTGATTCTCTTTTATATCGTTCCCTCACTACTGAGGATCGCGACGACTTGTGACATTCTTCCACTGTGTTCGATCAGGGGTGGCATGGACCGTATGGTACAGACTACCACCAAGTGCTTCTCTTACTAGATCTGACCATCTGGCTGGTGTTCTACCCACGGTGCGCTTGCCCTCTATGCGACCCGCAATTATGAACTTCTCTAATTCATGTCTGGGAGATACCTACCTTGTTTTTTAAAAAAATTCATAGCCTTTTTTTTGTAATACGCTCTTTATATTAAATATAATGCAAACATTCCCGGAATACCTAATTGTACATGAAAGGAAAACGGTTTTCAAACACGCAATCTAAAGCAAAATTGATCTTCAGATGCCACGAGATCGTTGACCCCGACTTCGAACAGACCCGTATATATTTTTTTTTTATTTATACTAGCCTGGGCATATCTTTAGGCCAATTAGCTTCGAGCACCCATCGGTTGTAGCATCCGTACGTCAGCGCGTTGGGCTGTAGGCCGGCTCTCTTCATCAGAAACAGTAGCTGCACAGCCATTACAGGAAACGAATGGATTCCGCACAGCTGCATCATTACTCGGTAACAGACCTGCAACAAGAAATCGGGTTTAGTGTTTATATTCTTTATTAAATATGTTTGCTTGGTGTGCAGCAACCTCATTTCAGGTAACAAATATAACA
Source organism: Bombyx mandarina (assembly GCF_030267445.1). Taxonomy (NCBI): domain Eukaryota; kingdom Metazoa; phylum Arthropoda; class Insecta; order Lepidoptera; family Bombycidae; genus Bombyx; species Bombyx mandarina. Next base: position 5,538,005 of record NC_143227.1, on the reverse strand, counting down.
AATATTAATTTAACTCTACCAGAAAGTAGCAAACATATTTAATTTCAGGTTTTTAAAGTGAATCTTTTATTACATCGTTTCAAACTTTTCGTCTGTGTGTTGCATGTCGCGTGACGTCAGAGCAGCCAAGGCCAATATGGCGGCGCCTATAGTTCGCAGCAGCTGACCGTGTAGTGTATAGACTATTACTCATTTGTGCCAGTGCTCCACGCTATTTTGTTTGTTTTTGTCAGTGTTTAATGTATTTTTTTTATTGCCCTTGTAGGCAGACGAACAAACGGCCCACCTGATGGTGAGTGGTTACCGTCGCCCATGGACTTCAGCAATGCCAGGGGCAGAGCCAAGCCGCTGCCTACCATGAACAAAACTTACCTCATCACAGGGCACCTTGAGTTTAGCGGCTCGTTCCAAGAGTTCATATGCTGTTCTCAAAGTAGCGTGTTCTTTTCCTCTGTTCAGCATGAGCCGAGAGGGAAGCGTCAGAAAATATAGCGAGTAACACGCGCCCAGCAAACATTTGGCCCACGCCTCCGGCGACCGACTCGCTTTACGAGCCAGTCTGGAAATAAATAAAAACATGTTGGTAAAAACTTTCGAATATAAAATAATAATTTTTGAATAAAACCTCTTAAAACATTTTAATAATTAATTTGTTTCAATTGAAATATTTAAAATTAGAAAAAACTTTTTCTAACTAGCTTAACTTGCTTTGAATAAGTTACAGATGATCAGTGTGCTTAGTGCGAGTTTTTTAACGTTCTCTATAGCGTAAAAGTTAACTTAAATCTGTATGGAGTTGGAACGTTTGCCTACGTTTGCCGCTAGGGGCGCTATTCCAACTGCATACAAATTTGAGTTGACTTTTACCCTATCGAGAACGTTAAAAAACTCGCATTAAGTGCACTGAGTGCAATATAGAACTAAGAACTACAATAATGTATTTCTCAATTTTATATGTATATGTATGTTACTAGTGGTAAGACTTCTTGCGAGTTCGCACGGGTAGGCACCATCACCCCTGCCTATTTCTACCGTGAAGCAGTAATGCGTTTCGGTTTGAAAGGCGGGGCAGCCGTTGTAACTATACTTGAGACCTTAGAACTTATATCTCAAGGTGGGTGGCGCATTTACGATACGAGAACACCGGTGCATCGCTCAACACGAATGCACCGGACGTTTTATCCTTTAGGCCACGACGACTGTACTGTAGATATAGATAGGCAATAAATTTTTTTTGATAGAAACAGAATGGTGGGTAGTCGTGGTCGTGTGATGGTCGCTCGTGGGTCGTGCTAGGTTCACCTCTGCGCGGCGGCGACCTCGTGCTTGGTGCGCTTGGCCATGGGCGAGGCGTCGGCCAGCGACTCGGCGGACGCCAGCGCGGCGGCCGGCAGCTGCAGCGCGCCGCCCAGCCCGCGCCCCAGCCCGCTGCACGCGCTGATCAAGTTCAAGTCCAGACTGAACTTCTCGTAAGTGTAGGTTTTCTCTGGAAAAGACATGTCGTTTTCTCGCATTAAAACTGTATAATCTCAGAACTTACTAATTTTACAGGAGAGTGTTTTCAATGTTTAAACATGTAATATTTTTAATATTAATCACATCTGCAACATTTTATTTTTAAACAGTAACATTATCTGTCTTTTAGATTAAGATAAAATTATGTATTAATTATGTTAATAATAGTGAAACATAGGTAAATAAAAATAAAAAAAAATAAACTACGCTCTTTTGTTTACGCATATTAACTCAATTTCGAATATTTTTGGAAATTGTACACTTTTAATGCGAAAAGGCGATGTCTGGTTAGAATTTATTTTTATGTCACTTTGTCTTGTTACAAAATAACCCGATACGAGTTAATATAAAACAAAATGCTATTCAAAATAAATACAACCAGAAAAACCAACCCGTATATTGTTGGTTTGATTTTTAATAATCTATATATTAATACGCGAAGCAAAAATTTTGTACTCCTTTTTACGAAAATTGCGCGGACGGAGGAGTATGAAATTTCCCACACTTATAAAGAACTATAGTAGAATTATTTTGTCTATGCAGTTTGGGTCATAAATAATCGGAGCGGTGAAGCGAGTATTTCGCTCTCTCTTCCACTCACGAGCCTTATGGACTGGCATAGTGATGCGCATTATTGTTGTCGATAAGCGTTATCGATAGTGTATTTAGTTTTGTCATCTTGTGGGTTAGTGATAAAAATGAAAGAAAAAATCACTAATCGAACACTCACACCACATATCGCCCCGCAGCAAGTTAACGAGAACGGCAGAAATTAACACTTTGTAACTTTTCGAGATCTATTCTCATTTCAGTGAAAAATTTTAACACATTGTTGATAATAACACGTGCTTCTGCTGGTATACTTTTGCCAACAAGCAAAATATTTCAATAAATTCTGCCGTTTTGGTACAAAACAAACGAGTAGCCATTGTGTCACTAAAGAAATTCAGAGAGCGAATGCACAAAATCATATTTCTCTTCGACATATTATGTACTATAATTTGCAGGTAGGTACAACAAATGACTCATAGCATAACAATGTCTCACCACCCTTCGTATACCGCCCCGCCGGCGTGTACCTGCCTTCGATGATTCATTTGTTTTTATCGATAATGGCGTTCCGCACGCGCAACATGCTTAGCGCTCTAGCCGGCCTATGTTTTATGTCCCAAGCTGTACGGACAAAATAATACTACTATAATATAATACTAATGGGACAACTTACGCGGGTCTGGAGGATCGGGTGGCAGCAGAAACACAGTTCTCTCGGAGGCATTGGTGGTGTCCATCCCGAGCAGGCGCTCCTCGCCGCTCGCTATCTTCTCGATGCACTCGTCGAAGAACGTGAGCCCCTGGTCCGCGTCGTACACGAACGAGCTCTCCTCGATGAAGCGCGTGAACATTTGCGTGCGCATCATTAAAGTGAAGAAACGTTGTTGGGTCTGAAAACGGAGATAGACATATTTAACTTCACAGAACAATCTCTTCAGTAAATATTACCGTATTTCTACTAATGGTTTTGTGTATAATATGTTCGTGTACAGCAGGCCTGGGTAAATGGCGGCCCGCGGTAGAATTTTGTCTGGCCCGTGAAGCTTGTATATATTATTATTAAAAACACAAATATTAGTTTTTGTCTAACATAAATTTTCTTTTCGATTTTTTTATTCAAATGACTTGATAAATATTTTGATTAAAAAAATGTTGGTTTTAAAATTCATTAATGGACATCCTTAGCAAAAAATATACTTAAAATTAGAAAAAAAACTGTTTGTCCTGAGGTCAAATTTTCATCTGCAATGTGGCCCGACTATCAAAATATTTGCCCACCCCTGGTAAACAGGGTGTGGAAAATATTAAAGCTGAGAAGAATCATAAAGATTCAGATACCAGATTAATAATCGGTTAATAATTTCAAATAAGGATTTAAAATACTGCATTAAATTTATATACTGTGTTGGCGGGTAAGTCTAATTTACACGACATACCTTTTCCCTGGATCGCAGGAACTCGTTCATTTGGAACAGGGCGTCGGGGTCGGTGGTGCCCACTGTGGGAGCCTTCGTTATCGGTATGAGGTAGCTGCGGTACCCTTGTAACGTGCACGCCATGAACCGAAGGAACGCCTCTTGAATTTTCAACTCTAACGCTTGCTAAATAAAGTTCATATGTGAATTACTCGTCAGCGTCAAATTAAAAGTTTACTTGACTCTTTATTGTTAATATTTACTTATACGGTTACGGTATTACGGTTAGCGTGGTATGGACATGTGATGCGTAGAGAGAATATGCATGTGACTAGGAGATGTATGGAAATGGTAGTGCAAAGTAAGAGTTTGAAGAGGTAGACCAAAGAAGACACGAATGGAATGTGATAATGACGATATGAATAAGAGAGGAGTGGGTGTTGAGATGACGGCTGATAGAAGAGAATGGAATAGAAAAAAATGCTGTGCCAACCCCACACCTTATTCTCCACCTAGTGGGATAAGGTGGAGAAAAAGTAGAAGACTATTAACCTCCTCATAAGCCCGTATTGCGTTACGGTTTCAAATGTACGTTAGGACATGTTAGACTTGGCGGCGTGCGGGCGCACCCGCTCTGTGTCGTCCGTGGGCACGAGCGAACTGCGCACAACCAAGTCGACTGTGACAACTTCAATTTATTCACGTGAGTAAAAAGTGATTCTGAATATCTTACTATTTATTATTCCCAATATTTTCAGTGATCTAATAGATGCTTCAAAGCTACCATTCTTCTTATTAGAATTTAAAAGACAAATTTATTCACGCGAGTAAAAAGTGATTCTGAATATCTTACTATTTATTATTCCCAATATTTTCAGTGATCTAATAGATGCTTCAAAGCTACCATTCTTCTTATTAGAATTTAAAAGACAAATTTATTCACGCGAGTAAAAAGTGATTCTGAATATCTTACTATTTATTATTCCTAATATTTTCAGTGATCTAATAGATGCTTCAAAGCAACCATTCTTCTTATTAGAATTTAAAAGACAAATACCTCTTTTTTCCTTTTCTGAAAATCTCTATCTAAACTAGTCGTAGCTTCTCCGTTATATCTGTTTCGGCTCGAGTGATGTATTGGTGATGCTACAAAGAAAAAAAAATTATCGAAATTATTAATTAATATATTTAAAAAGTATATACTAAAAATCGATTAGTCATTTACCTGGTCGTATGCTCCCGTATAATGTTTCTAAAGTTTGTTTCAAAGCTTTAACTTGTCTTTTTGGTAATAATTTTATCGATATATTGTTACGTTGCGATTCGCATACCTAAAATGAAAGAATACAAAACCAAATTAAGTACAATTTGTTCCTCTGACTGCTAGTGCTTTGTTCTGTATGATAAGTAGCGCAAAATATTTTCTTTACCAATGACAATGCAAACTTGCAAAATTATCGGTTGAGTAATTACAAAACTACTACTAATTCTTAAAAATCAAACTCACTTTAGCATTTATGGCATTACTATGGATGAAGATATATTTTTTTTATTAAATAAATAAATATATACTATGTCTCTTGTTCACGTTCATAGTTCCATGACAAAAAGTTAAATCGTTAATATATTTATACACACCGTGATGTTGTTAGTGTCTAAATCCACGCATGTTACATCTGGAGGGGGCTCGTAAAGATCAAAGAATCTCGAATCGACCCCTATTAAATATGGTAGTGGCGCGTGTAATACTTCTGCTAAACCTAAAAAAATAAAAATAAAAACCTTACATCTTATACTATTTACGATACGTATGTACATAGCTTATATTATGCACGTCTAACCGTATAATTTAATATACTTTATAACGAATTAAAAAACTAGCACAGTCGAAGGTATAAATTAACGATGTGTGAATAACCAACTTTTTTTTTTTTTCTCCTACCTAAACTGGTAGCCTTAAGAGGCTATTCCAGCGTAACCCTAACTAGTAGGTGAGCTCACGGGGCTCAAACCTGATGACGTTGCTAACACGAACCCTAGCAAGAGCCGTGCTTCGCAGAATCTACCACCGGATCGGAAACGCGACCCACTGAGGAGATCCGGCGAGAAACTCAGTGGGCTGTGTCTGAGGGTTAATTTACTCGTCGAGCCCTTCGTCGCAAGTGACGGGTTCGACGAGAACGATGACCGGTGCTTGAGGTACCTAAAAGCACTGTTAGTGGATCGGGAGGATCCGCTTTATCGAAGTGGAAATAACCAACAATGAACTTATATTCACTAAAAGATAAGTAACTGAGGTAAGCACAATAATAATAAACACTAATAAAAATAAACTAACTAACAATAATAAAAATAAACACTAATAAACACTTTACTGCCGACTGAAACTTCTAGAAGCTTGGTTGGTCGGCCGGCGGCGCTTGTCTCCCGCCCCGCCCGCGTGCACGCCTCTCAAAGACCCACAAGCAGTAACAAATAGGGATGTGCGCTTTATAACTTTTGTCTTATTTAATAACTATTTTTTCTACTTTATTTTTCATAGGCCAGCTGAGAGAACATGCTTAAAGTTTGTTTGGGCACAAGTCTTTTAACTATACTATTAGTATTAGTCAGTATTTATTATATAGTAACTATTGTTAAATAAACTTACCCAATGGACATAAAGGTATGTAAGGGCATTGCCATTTGAATGGAAACAGTAAACTTGATACTGCTTCTGAGACTGCTGTTAGTGTATCGGGCCTGAAATGTTTTTTATAGATTTTTAATCATTTCTCATTGTAGACTTTATTTTAAATCATAGGTAAGCACCTAACCTGCTTATTAAGGAAAGGCGGAAGAAAGAAACGTAGTCTGAATTCCACTTCCACATTCCCAAAAATGTATCTACTTTAAGTTCACTAATAATTTCATTGCGAGACCGAATACGTAATGAAGTCATCCGGAGAAAGGCCAAGGTGATCGATATAGCTCGCAGAGTTAGTAAGCTGAAGATCGGGTTCAGTGGCGAGCTTTGGGGAAGGCCTATGATGATGAATAATTTCTATCAATTAATTTGGGTAGCAAATTAAAATGGCATGTCATAGTTATTCACATCAGTAGCATAGAGTATGTATATTTTCGTTAAGACTGAAGTAGAAAAAAATTGTCGTCAAATACCCCCATTTCTTAAACTTTTAGAGCTAACTTTAGTTATAATCAGATTTTCCTAAATTATATCTCAAAATGGAGTTCAAACGTTGCAATGTCTCTAGGTTCCGATAAGTAATACATTATTTGTCTACTTGTTCACCTGTCTGCACAAAAAAAGATTGTGAGGATGATATGAGTGAAGTTTGTGAACTATTTTATTTTAATAATAATGGTGATAGGGCGGGCGTCTTGTGAGCCCTCACAGGTAGATACTACCACCTTGCTTATTTCTGCGTAAAGCAGTAATACAGTTTCACAGGGCGATGTTTATTTTAGTCAGGTGGCCCGTGAACTCATACTCAAGTCTAAGCCATAAAATAAATAAATAAACTTAATAGTCTAACCTTAGTGAATGTATGAGAATCTTTTGCTCGGTAATGGCGAGGGCCAGTAATAACAAACAGTTGTCTGGTCCCAGATTTAAGAGAAGCTGCCTGAAGCTCGCCCCGCTGCGGACCAGGGGCTGATCGTCGCGGCGCGTCACTATGACTCTGTCGCTCGGGTTCGATGGGGATAGCTGGAATATATTTTTATTTTGTTGATTGGTTAGTGTTTACGGCTGTTTGGAGCCCCCCAGTGGAAGGACTCATTGATAATACGCGTGTATAGTAAAGTAGATTACGTATCGACCATATTAGGTCATCTTTGACTTTGTTTGGCCTTGTTCAATATTGAGAGGTTTGATGTCTACGATGATGCGAAGTATTGCAATTTTAACAACTTACTGTGTAGATAACATCAGTATTAAGTACATATTAAGTTAATTTATATTAAGGTGGAATTTCAAAAGTTTCCAGGTTGTTGGTGACTAAAAATCAAAGGACCTACGTATTTTTTGTGTTACAATCCGAGTGTGATACGAGATTTGTAGAGCTGGATGGTTTTTGGAGAAGTTCAATCACGCCATTTTTTTTTTTTTTCTGGCCTGGCATCTAGGCCCTTTAGGCCAAATCACGCCCTAAAATTCGTTGCAGGGTTGCCACAAAATAGTTCTGTTACGCAGATTTTCTCATATATCTCATAACATACGCGGATAACAACCCAATTGTCACAGTCAATTGAACTCGTATATAATTCTGTGTTAACAATTATTCATAAACACCCGAACTAGGCCATGCAATACAAAAGTATTCTATTTTATCAAAGAGGTTTTATTGACGCTGATGAATATGAAAGAACAAAAATAGGAGTTAACGTAATGAATTAATTTCGTTTTATCACTCGCCTGCAGCAAAATGGTGGGTTCTGGGAAAGGCACTTCCTCTAGTAAATGTGTAATGTATCTTTCTACTGGTATGTTCAAAGGTTGTTTGCTCCAAGACATTTCCTGAAACATAAATAAAAAAAAAAGTTTATTTAATATTCCTTTGTGATAAACGCTTGAAAAAAATCACCGGTCAGTTATAATTTAAAAAAAAAACTCGTGCGTATAATGAATTAAAAAAAAACTTATTTTTTGTATGTGGCATACCGTTATTGTAGATAATATACAGTGTGTTATCAAAGCCGAAATGAAAAAAATATAAATTTCAACACAAACGGATAATAATACATGTTTCAACAACACTTCACATAGTTCACAGAAAGAAGTGTCTTACGAAATAATAAATAAATAAAAACAAATCTAATCATAAGTTTTTAATGTCCTTTTTTAATGAAAAAACGATTCAGTTATTTTTGCTTCAACGACTAAACAAAATGACTAGAGCTCATAGTAGTTTTTCTTCAACCAACACTAGGACTAATATCTAGAAGAATAATAATAATAATAGAACTCTTTATTTGACACCACATGTACAGAGTATACAACACAAACAATAGACCGTGACATAAATTGGCAGCCTTATCGCTGAAAGCGATCTCTTCCAGGCAACCTTGCAGGGAGAGGAATAAGCAAACTAGCATGGATGGTGCTATATCTTAATAAACTTACCTACGTACAATATATACTTATATACACATGTGAAAAATAAATACATAAGAAGATAGACTTAATATATAAATTAATAGTGGTTTTTACGGATGTTCCATTATAACTACTGAACCATGCATTAGATTGACTTGAAACTTAGTATCCATGTAGAAAATACATGTACTTAATGGATAGGCTAATATTTATATTAGTGTTGGACTCCCTACATCAGTTGCGGGGGCGTTAATGATGAGAATTTTTGTGGGGGTGAGAAATAATAATGTTAATTTTAAATGCCCAGCGAAGCGGACGGGTACAGCTAGTAAATACTAAAAATATACAAACATTACTTACAAGTATATACAGTAGCCAACGCTCGAACGTGTCGCTGAAGGGCCACCGAGACAGGAGGCAAACGCTTTTGACGACGTGAACCGAATGCGTGTTCTGGGAAACATTCGCCCTCCATCCTAGTAGCTCCATTTGGGTTTCCGTCAGCTCTGAATAAGGATAGCTCTCGTAGAAGGTGACCGCAGAACCGTAAACCTGAGGACGTGATGATTAATGTTTTATTATAGACCTGGTTACCGGAGCCTGTAGTCTTACTGGTGGCAGGACCTCTTGTGAGTCCGCACGGGTTGCCGCCCATTTCTGCCGTGAAGCACTAATGCGTTTCGGTTTGAAGAGCGGGGCAGCCGTTGTAACTATACTGAGCCCTTAGAACTTATATCTCAATGTGGGTGGCGGCATTTACGTTATAGATGTCTATGGGCTTCGGTAACCACTTAACACCACGTGGGCTGTGAGCTCGTCCACCGTTATAAGCAATAAAAAAACACATCGACGCTTGAAAGGCAAACGTGACTAAGCGACAATGCGTGAACTTTACAGTAGACTAATTTAAAGTTGAAATACCTGAAAACAAAATTTATTTTAACGAATCTAACTGTAGTAGAATCTAGCTAGCAGCTGTAGGATTGAAATGGTTTTAATAGACCTAGAAATGTATTTTTTTTGCGCATCGAATATGGTTATTGCCTATCATTTATGTACAAAGCAGTTATTGTCGCTTAGTCACGTTTGCCTTTCAAGCGTCGACATGATTTTAAAATCTCAATCCGCTGTGATGAATTCAGCAAACCTTTGTCTTCACCTCTCAAACTGGATTCTGTAGATTCTAATGAAGACTTACGACTACAACTACCGATAAATAATCAACTTTTAATTTTGATTTTTTTGCCCGTCAAAAACCTACCTATTACACACGATATAAGGTTGGTATTCGAAAGTGTTTAGCGGCGTACCTTTTCGGTAGCGTCGGCAACGGTCAGAACGAACGTTGAGAATACCGGTTTGGGCGAGGCCGCGTTGTTCGGCCACAGTTCCAAAGTCGCGCCCATCGGCAAACAGAACAATGGCACTGAAGGTGGAAATGCTAAGCTGCGACGATCCGTCACAGGATACCTGGTGGAAGTGAAAGGTACGATAAAAATATCGAGGATTGAAATGCTTGGTTTAAGCGATATTTATCTTTGTAATTAAAGTAACGTTTTTTTTTTCTTACATATGCTGATAGCCTTGAGAGGCTATATCAGCGTTACCGTAGCGTGTAGGTGAGCTCTCGGGTCTCAAGCCGGAGGTGTAGCTAACACTGGCTCTAGCAAGAGCAGTGCTTCGCAGAATCTACCACCGGATCGGAAACGCGACCCGCTGAGAATTTCCGGTGTGAAACTCAGTGGGCTGTGTCTGTGGGTTAATTTACTCGCCGAGCCCTTCGTCGCTAGCGACGAGTTTTGGCGAGGACGGTGACCGGTGCTTGAGGTACCTAAAAGCACCGTTAATAGATCGGAAGGATCCGTATTGACTTATTTGGTATTAGCATCGACAGTTCAATGTTTTTAATTCAACTTCAATCAAGAGAACTCCATTTAAATAGCTGAAGAAAGTTTTTAGTGACGTTATTTTTTCCAAATTTTAAATTTTTAATGGATTTCTTGTAAAGTCACAAAATTTTCACTTAAAACAAATAGTCTTTGACCCGTAACGTAAACGGCGGTAGGGTATATCTAGAGTATATACTCGTAGGAATCATGCATATACATAGGTGTGGACGAGCTCACGGCTCACCTGGTGTTAATTATAATAGTTACAGTTACGACATCAGTCTGTTTAGTGTGAGTTTCTTAACGTTCTCGATAGCGTAAAAGTTAACTCAAATTTGTATGCAATTTGGAACAGCGCTCCTAGCGGCAAATGTAGGCAAACTATCGAGAAAGTTAAAAAACTCCCACTAAGCACACAGGTCGAAGTTTCAATTGTATAACGAGTGTCCTACCCTTCAGTTCGGTAAGCACTTCCCACCCGTGCGATCACAAAACCCACCCCACAACCGATAAATACTCAATTATTTATAATCTTTTCGAGGCTAATTACACGATATTATTTATTCACCGAGAAAGCACTTCGTGAACAGATATTGGTTACTTATTTTGGCTAAATAAATATTTGCCTGTTTGATTCGAACCCAGGCGCAGTCGCTTGACGAGAGAACGCCGGGCGTCCTTATCCTTTAGGCCATAACGACTTGAGAACTAATTAAATAGTTTTGATAGAATTTTTTTGCGAAGTTTATTATTATTTACTACAATAAATGGCATGCATTAGGAAAAAACGTAGGTAGCCATTAATATCGCTCAAATAACGGTTTTACGGTTTTAACGATGAAACTAATAACATTTTAAATGCTATATAGTTTCTTTAGTATTATTTAATAGAAATACTGTATTATTATTAAATTTGCTTATCCCTTTCTTTTCTATCGTATCTCAAACTCGACAAACACAAAACCACAGCATTATTAATTGAAGGTTCCTTATTGAATTAGTATCAAATGCGCTTCGGGTCCGTTGAATGCAACGCATTCAAAAAATTGTATACACTGAGTCAGTGATGTGAAAGCGCATCAATTAGTGTTCATTTACTGTGGTACAAAGCCCACCCGTTCACTCCAACTTTAGAACGTTTCGCACTAATTACCTTAAATGAGAATGTGAATTGGTGAACATCATATGAGTATTATTATTTTAATTTTTTTTTTGTACTAGAGCAGAAACTATACTCTATTGCAATTACAAAGTCCCATTTGATAGATGCCATTATTATGTTAATGTGTGTGTGAATTAATTGTATAATGGTTTAGATTGATTGTGTATTTTTAAATGATCATTTACGACCATGAACAAAAAATGATAATTATTATTTCAAATTATGCGAAACGTGAATAGTTACGTTCTATGATCATTATTGTTTACATAGCCAAATAGGCAAAGGAATTACTAATTAAATTCCATATTTTTTTTAATGTCTTAATAAACACCCAAACTATTACCACAATCACCTCTCTCACCTGAATAATACATCTGGTTTGTATGCGATTAACGGTGGACGGTTCATCGACTTTTTGTAGCACAAAAACACATCGCTGCCCATTAAACCTGCAATTAAACATATCCTTTTTAGTGAAATAACATATTTAGACATTTCAGGCTGGATATTTAGAATGAAGGCAGCGGCTTGGCTGTGCCACTGGCATTGTTGATGTCAATGAGCGACGGTGACCACTCCACATCAGCCGAGCCATATGCTCGTAGATCTAAAATACAATAAAAAATCAACGCTTCGGATAGAAATAAAAGTTTTTATTTAAAATAAAACGCGTCAAATGTAAATTTTAATGCGAACGAAAAATTTAATGCGTAAGAATACGAAAATATTTCTTTTAAGAGTTGATTGAAGACTTATTCTAGAACTTTAAGAATAAGACAGAACTAAAAACCAATATTCCGAGCCGGTTCGTAACTGGGTGCTGTACTTTAAAAAAAACTCAAGATTGAATACCCATATTAGCTAATCACATAAAACACGTATGCATATACATATTATATAGGTACAGTGCCTAGAATTTGATATCAATGCTAACCGAAACCACGTTATTTAGTCATCTGAACTATCGATAGCTAATTGACCCTTATTAAAGCTCATTCAATTACACGTGAAACGAATAACGTGTTTGTCTTCGAAGTTGATTTGATTTTGTTGCCACCAGACGGGCAGAACGAACCCGGGGTGCGTTTGGTTATCGAAGTCTGTTGACGTCACAAGAATGCCGACGGACCCTTTGAGACACTCCTTATCATTCAAGTCAATTCAAAAGTATCTTCGCAGAAATTGATTACAACCGAGTATCATTCGGAATAACTTCATGACTTCCTTTCTTCATGAGGGAATTAGTTTTCTGGGGCTATTGTTATTAGGTACGTATTTTCATGGACAAAAGTGTTACCTGTCTGAAGGATGTGAAATCGGGTATGGCATCGCTTGATAGCAGTACGCCGGGAATCTAATCTTTTGGGTCACAGAACCTTCAAAAGTACGATTGCATACTGCCTAATATGAGTATGATAGCTTCATTCTTTCACCATCAGTCACCAGATCAAGCAGAACCATTATGTTCACCCATAACTTATTAAATATAAGGAACATTTTTGACTAGGTTCTAAAAAACACTGTTTCTTGGCGTTTAAGCGGTGTATGTTCTTCCGAAGATTTAAAATGCCTTGAGCAGCGGTAGGTACTGCTTCAAGCCATTACTATGTCAATCAGCAACAATTGCCACATTTTTCATATAGAAATAAATGAGTCGTCTATTATCAAAGGTGGCAATCTGTGCATTTGGACAAAAAAAATGTTATTGATATGGCACTACAGATTGATTTGAATATAATCGTCTCCTTCAAAGAATACGGTTCAAACCTGCATTAAATAAAGTATTAACTTAACCTGTTATTTATCTAAGATGTCGTTCAGAAGAGTTTTGTGACTGCCAATAGAATACAAAGTCAATAATTCGTTTTTCTGATTTACCAATAATTGTCCAAAAGTCACATTGCCGGCTTTGATAATAGTCGACTCAAATATCATTCGTAATTTAATTCGTTTAAGAATATATGTCTATAAGTTAAAACGTTTATGCGATTTTGGTGAAACTCGGTGCTTGGTTGGTTGTTGTTGACACTCCAGAGAACTCTCATAGTACTGTACAATACGATATGTGGTGTGTGCGTTCGACTCTTTTTGGGGTGGATGTATTATTCGTTACTTGAAGGTCTTTTTAGATTAACCATGACACGGTAAGATTTAGTAATAGCTGCTCAAGAGCATCCAAAGGAGACTTAATACTCTAAGGCGGCTTCTCGAAGGCATCTACTATCGGATCAAACGTGACGTGCGGGTAGTTTCAAGAAATCGATGTTTCTCATAAATCCGAATGTGAACACTGATTATGATGATACAACTAAAAAGTAACACCAACGCGTATCATCCTTCATGACTGTAAACAATTAATCACTCATTGATACTAACTCACCTTTGTTCAAGTTCTTCGCGATCATACAGAAAGCGTGAGGTGGACATTCCCCTTTGCTGACTATTATCACGCACACGTCGACGACTACCAAAGCGTTGCAGGGGGCGCCGGGGTGGGCCCGCCTGTACGTGATGAAGGTTTTCGCTGCTGAGTTATTTACGTTGGCAACACGACCGCCCGACGACTCGAGAACCATTTCCGCATCAGCCATTAGACGCTCCTTTCCGTCGTACATGACACCTATGTATCGCATTAATAATACACATAAATTAATAATAGATAAGCAACTCAACAAAAATGTTTACGGGCGTCGGCCACTAGATGGCTTCGCTTCGATTATTTTCTCATTGCTCCTGTAGACGGCATATGTGTTATATTACTTATTCTATATTTCATTTTTAATTAAGGATTTTGTATATTTTCAAATAAACTTCTATGATTTATTATTCTTTTATTTTCTGTGTTCAGTTATACAATAATTAAATCCCTTAACTTTAACAACATATAAGTTTAGGGGCATCCACTACAAGATGTCACTAGTTTCCGTACAAAAAAAATATTTGTCTTAAAGTAGTTTCAGGGCTTTGATGTATCGTATTAACTTAAATTCGATCACCACAATGACATCTGAATGTGGGTTAAATGCTTATTTACATTCGTTATATATGTACATCGAAAGTTAATACTGTACCTATTGTTATGTATTATGTACAGCGTTGTGTGGAGAGACCAATTTAAATTTGTAATGCCATAAGAATCATAGTTCAAGTATTAAGGCACCGGATGTGCTTATCGATTGATGGTCGCAATGTCGCAATATCGGAGTATCGGAATTCAATTCCTATGGCAGGTACCAATTTTTTTACGTATATAAGTACTTAAAACGTCTTTCGATACAGCTTTCCAAGATAATAGAAGAGTAACGTGTAAGATCAAAATCTCAAAGTATGGAAATTTAAGTAAACATTGGTATTGATTCCCATGAGCTCACGTGGTAAGTAAGGCCTGTGTATTTCTGTCGTGTATCAGTCATGTAGTGGCTGTAGTTTGTTCATCTCCTAACTATGGTAATAATCTCGAGACGTACTAGGTTCACCTAGCGTGTCGCCGAGCTCATGGGGCTCAGCCTGTAGACTTTGCTAACACTAGCTCTAGCAAGAACACTGCTTCGTTGAATCTACCACCCTATACGAATTGCCGGCTATAGTTTATAGGGTTACACAGCATTTTACTATTAGGTAATTGCCCACAGAGTTTCTCGCCGGATCTTCTCAGTGGGTTCGCGGTTCTGATCCGGTGGTAGATTCAGCGGAGCACTGCTCTTGCTAGGGCTATTGTTAACAAATTCTCTCAGGTTGAACCCGTGAGCTCACCTACCTGTCCGGGCGTAGCTGGAATAGCCTAGAATAGGCTACCAGCGAATAGGTAGGGGAGAAAATAACCCGTTACTTTTAGTGTATATGAGCTCCAATCAACATGTGAGATTGGGGGAGACCTGACTACTTCTTGGTAAATCCGTGTGTAATAAATAAAAACTTTAGTATTCCGTGGCAATGAATTCTTTTATAGCGAATATAACCACGAGTTACGTGGTTATATTCCCACCCATAAATACGTTTTTTATCGTAACACTGTTCATATCATATCTTTAATGCGTAATTTTTATCGTACCTTAACTATACACGCTTGTTTTTTCGAGCTCATGACGTATTGCGAATTCATTTCTTCGATATGTATATCTGATATTACATCATAATAATAATAATACAAGCACATCGCATCGTCAGGACGTAGGTGACACATGTCAAAATTAGCCTGATTTGATGGAGTACGATAAAGATATTACGGGGTTTTTCAATGTACCTAATTCAATAATTTTTCAGACGATTATATTGTTTCGATGCGTATCTGTGTTTGTTTGTATGTAACAAAATCTTTGATTGTCATTTTCACTGAATCCAAGGCCTCCAATTATAACTTGAAAATCTGCACACGCATCAATTACCGATGACAATACAATGATTATAAATATTACAACTTCGTTCTAATATCCCTAATCAGTATGAATAGGACAAAAAGAAATGATGAAATTAATTGCTAATTCGGTGTTGTATTTAAGCATGTTTCTATAATTATTATGGTCCAAGAGCTCGTTCGACCATATATGTACTACATAAAAAAAAAGATTCAGCAACTAGTAATATAATGATCACGCTTGGATTTATTGGTCACTACATAGAAATCAGTAAAGGCACACTAATTATTTATTTGCATAAAGAACAAGAATTTATTCATAGTCACTGGGTACATCCAATACAACACACATATACACAGGGTGAGAAGGTCTTAAAGAACAGTGGTTCATTGTATGAGTTCGCGCAGTCAGCTACTTCGGGTTACTATTATCGTGTCCTTATCATCCATAATCCTTTTTTTTTTTTTTTTTTCGGGTAGAAGGCCGAACCTCCTACGAGGTCCCCGCGCAAGAGGGGCGCGCGGGGTATGTGAGACTCAACGATCTGCATGGTGTTGTGAGCAGACCGCGGGCCCAAGGATTTTAGGACCCACCCACTAAACGACTCCCCTGCACTCTTACACCCGACGTCCGATCCCCTCCGAGGTCAGAACCCGGATGAGGTAGGGGGGCTACCGCGGTCAACACTACAACCAGACGGGTCATCCATAATCCTATCGCATCCATTTTTTTCTAACGGTGCCGTGTGATTTCCGATTAACCAGACCCATTATGAGACACGACTTTGGTAGGATATTGTATGAAGGTCCTATCTTTCGAAATCGAAGGCGTTAAAATTTCGCTATCGAATTAGACGTGAGGCATACCGGAATTGGAAGTACAATTTTTTTAATTAAAAACATTCAATAATTTTTTCACAAGGTTAAATCACGGGTATCATCACAGTTGACTTCGTTTTATTTTTATGTTGTTTCGTAGATAAGAACTTCGAATGCATACATAATGTGTTTGATTTGTGCGAACGATGTATGAATTATTTATGAACTTATGAACTTTTAAAATTGTCATACTGCGACACATTGTCACATAGTAATTGAATAAAATAAACATGCTATTTATAGATATACAATGAGATAAACATTGGGACTTCGAAATAATTTTGAGTTTTTACTGGTGGTAGGACCTCTTGTGAGTCCGCACGGGTAGGTACCACCCTACCTATTTCTGCCGTGAAGCAGTAATGCGTTTCGGTTTGAAGGGTGGGGCAGCCGTTGTAACTATACTGAGACCTTAGAACTTATATCTCAAGGTGTGTGCTTTGTAGATGTCTATGGGCTCCAGTAAACACTCAACATCAGGTGGGCTGGGAGCTCGTCCAACCATTTAAGCAATAAAAAAAAAGAGTCGAACAAAGTATAATTCTGAATCCAATTAAAATCTCTCTTACCGATGTCGACGAGTGGTGGACGCTCTCTCCCTCTTCGTAGATAAAGGAAGCATTCCGGCGATCGCATAGAGCCATGATTCAAGTCAGCAGGAAGACCCGTCGGTGTCGTTTCCACTAGTTCATAACCGTCCGGGACAGTCTCGCCTAAAGTTGGAAATACGACGCCTGCAAATAAATACAATATACTATTTAACACACTTTTAAGATCTTGGTATACACAAGTATATCTACATATTCACTTCCAAGTCTTTTAAGTTGAAAATTTATACACGCATCAAGGACCGATGACAGTACAATAATTTTATAATTTTGCTCTAATATCCTGACCAGTAAGTCAGCATCATCATTCTCCTGCCCTTCTCCCAGTCATCTGGGGTCGGCGCAACATGTTTTCTCCTTCCATACGCCTCTATTATATTACATGGAATATTTCTTCGCTCACTCTCTTCTCACACATATTGTCTTTCATGCAATCCATCCACCCTGACCAGTAAGTATCAGTAAAAAATGAAATGAATTGTTAATTCGGTTGACTATTTAGCGTTTTTTTTTTAAGTTTTTAAACTACATGTACCTACATATATTTAATGATGATATTTAAATATACTTTATTGCCACATATATAAGCTTATCTGGGTAATCACTATATTAGGTCCACGATGGTAAGGTTAAAGACTATATTTCTCATAATTACAATAAATAATTATAATAGGTGGATTACGACAGCAAATGTTTTTGTAAAATTTTAAATAGTCCATAATCTTACTCTTAAAGGTATTATTACAACATTACGATCACGCGTTCGTTGCGGTTGCATCTGCATAGTATTTTGTAACTTAATTCTCCAATTATTTCCTAAACTGGTTTGCTGTTCAAAGGCCTACGTTCCAAAAGAAGTTTTTATTTTCCTACCTAAGCTGATAGCCTTGAGAGGCTATTTCAGCGTAACCTTAACTGGTAGGTGAGCTCATGGGGCTCAAACCTGACGATAATTCAAAAGAGGGTGAATGGAAGATACTATCAGAACTCAGAATCTACGTATATGTATAACAGATCATAATGTGAGTTCTCCCATTCCATTTCTTCAAGCCCAAACGCTAGATTCGCGACAAAAATAAGCTGTAGGATTGTACTGACTCTACTAGTACATTCTTAAATTTAAAAAAAATATTATTAAGACACAAAAATAAGCTGTAGGATTGTACTGACTCTACTAGTACATTCTTAAATTTTAAAAAAATATTATTAAGACACAAAAATAAGCTGTAGGATTGTACTGACTCTACTAGTACATTCTTTAATTTTAAAAAAATATTATTAAGACACAAAAATAAGCTGTAGGATTGTACTAACTCTACTAGTACATTCTTAAATTTTAAAAAAATATTATTAAGACACGATGTTCCGGTATAATAAAAATCGTCTGTGAGCACGTTAGTTTATTACGTCGTTTTTTTTTAAGTAATAAAAAAAATATGTTTAGAATAAATGGTACCCCCCGCCTGAGAACGGAACCATGGCATGGCTGCAACCCTGAACATACCGCTCATCTTTTCTATTAGGCTACGCTGAATTGATCAAAATTCACATAGAATTCGCTAGAAATACGCTACTATAATTAATGTACAGCAAACAATCTTATCAGCGATGGATGAATTAATTATCAATTCATATACTGAAGAATGTGTTAATTCGTTACATCATACAATGTATCGAGAACAACAAACGTTTTGAAGTGGCAATGAACTCTGTAATTCATTAAGGATCATTTATACAATACAAAGAGCAAACGGTATGTTATCTCCGCCTAAGCGTTCATTCTATTCTCATTGGTTGTCGTTAATGGCAGTGGCACGATGTTATGCAGGATATTTAAATTACTACGACCAAGTCGTCAATATAAGATGAATCATACAACAAGCCCTTTGTTAACTAATCAATCGAGACCATTGCACACAATGACATCTACATGTATTAACATGATTAATTAATTAATCAATCAATAACCTTCAAAACGTACTGTTTTAATTTACATTGCCGAGTTTCTCACGTTATTATCTTACTACCGTCAAATTCATAACGTTTATTAATTTGTTAAAACTATTCGCTCATAAGTAAACATACGTTGATCATACTATGCTAGAAAATATTCCCTGAAGTACCAAGAACAACTAAGTATATAAAGCAGTGCTGCCCAAAGTGGTCTATATCGACCCCTAGGGGTCTATGACAACCTGCAAGGGGTCTACGTCAGGGAAAAAAAATTTGGGGGTCCACGATAGTGGATTTCAACACATACACTGATAGTACCTATTTACTTACATCATACTATCTTGTAATATCAAGACATCATTAGCCGAGGGGATTTAAGATTAACCCTTACAAAATTGACGCCAAATAAATGTTGATAATTTATTATTAAAGCATCAGGTTCATCCTTCTCACTAAAAATATTGACTTATTGCTTATGTTATTTTATTTATAGTTTATTTTATGTTACGTATATTTTACATAACAGATACGAAATTTTATTTTGAGTAGTTTTAATTTAAATTCAATTAATAAATGTATAAATTAACATGTGTTTTTACTTTAAGTTTTTAACACTAAACTTTACTACAGTTAGAAATTTACAGGAAATCAATATCAGGTAAGTAGGGGGGGGTCTACCCAACACGGAAAAACATGGCATGGGGTCTACGACACAAAAATGTTTGGGGAACTCTGATATAAAGTTTCAACACGTTAACACAAACGTAAATAAGAAAAGAAGATTAATTTCAATACGGTGTGCCAATGTAGGCAATCTAGCGGTAGGCAATCATGGCCACCCACCCACATTTAGTATTAAACAAATGTTATCTGTAGAATTATCTCCGTTGTGTGTTGATGGAACAGAGCGTAAGTGAAACGCTCCAGAAAATAACAAGAGGCCGCGATATATTTTACTAATGTTATTTATTAGCACGCCACGCAGTGTACTGCAATTTAAAAAGGAACAAAAACGTTGGTTCAACGACCTCATCTCTCGTGGCGGTATGCGTCCATCATCAACTGGGGTTGCTTTAGATTGATTTGGTTCACAAGTTCATTCTTGACATAGAAAATTAAAAAGGTTGTATGTTAATACAGTTTCGGGTCCCTTTTACACGATGTGTATTAAATAAATGTAAATATTCATGGAACAACAATTAACCGGTGGTAGGACCTCTGGTGAGTCTGTTCGGGTAGGTACCACCACCCCGCCTATTTCTGACGTGAAGCAGTAATGCGTTTCGGTTTGAAGGGTGGGGCAACCGTTGTAACTATACTTGTGAGACCTTAGAACTTATATCTCAAGGTGGGTGGCGCATTTACGTTGCAGATGTCTATGGGCTCCAGTAACCACTTAACACCAGGTGAGCTGTGAGCTCGTTCACCCATCTATGCCATAAAAAACTAATAAAAAAAAACGCGTTTATTTACAAAAAAATTCACATCTATCGAAATGACGAGAGCTCTATTGAATATTTAATTCTGTTCATATATCGGCCACGGACGCCATTCAGCAGTAATCGATCCACAGTCAAGTAGAGCTTCCAACTAGTTTTTCTCAATGAGGGAACTGTCCCAGTTCGTACTGTACAAACCAGTTTAACTCGATAGCCAACCGAACACCTCGCATTGAAATTGCGGCTTAAATAAACAAACTACTCGGCGTTTTTTATGCAAAAATACTTTTTATAGTTGTTGAGTATTATTTCTTGTTACAAATTATATGCCATAAAAAATTGGAGTAACTAATAAAATAAAATAAAAATTTAAAGAATTATAGAAGTAGAAGTAGATACTGTAAGAATTTAAAGCATTGTATGTTTTTAATTCTATCATACAAAACTTACTCGTGAAACATGTACATATTTTATGACTATATAGTTGTGGTCGGCGGCTATACACGCGCTAGATTTGTAGATATAGATTTACAAATTGACGACCAATTCCAATCGTTACAACACATTAGCGCTTAGCACTAAAAAGAAAAATACCTACATTATTTCGCGTGATGACATTTTTTCTAGTTATATTAATTTGAAACCAATCAATAGAAAATACTCAACGGTTTTTGGAGAAAGTAAATTACAAAATGGTTATCATAGTACATTAAGAAAGGTTTTTTCTTTTAACTTCTTTAAATACAGAAAAAAAAACATTCTCACTATCTATACTATACTATAATATTATAAAGAGGAAAGATTTGTTTGTTTGTTTGTTTCGAATAGGCTCCGAAACTACTGGACCGATTTGAAAAATTCTTTTTCCATTAGAAAAAAAAAATTAAAAAAAAAAAAAAAAAATATTGTTTTGGTTTCGTGTGTGTTTTAATGTTTCCGAAGCGAAGCGAGGGCGGGTCGCTAGTATTTAATACTTCTATAATTCGTGTATTCCCATATTACTAGTCCTAGTTCCTTAGTTCGTATATTATAGGTTGCTGGTACGGTGTGTTATAAATACACCCTTGCAACCATAATGCCTATTTCTGTCTTCAAACACTGCTGAGTTTTGTTTTGAACAACAGAACAGCAATTACGTTATAACCAATGAAATTGAAGTTCCAATCTTATGTCACAAGAGCGGCAATCCTCCATATTTTGATTATGTAGTACATCAGTTCAGTTAGCGACGGTACAAGGTTCTTTTTTTTATCGATAAAGTTGAGCCGAAGAACTCACAGCACACTCCATTGGTTTACCTTTACCTGGCTCTAAGATCGTTGACCTTAAGCAGCAAAAACACAATTTGTACAATCGAAATTGGATCTCGAAAAAATGTATAAAATTATAACAACCTACATTGATAAATTCGACAAAAACGCACAAACAAAAAGACTGTTTTTTCTTTTAAATGACCGTGAACTACAAATCTGTACAATTATTATGTGGACTTGACTTATAAGCCGGTTGTTAAGTGGTACCTTATTTTTTTTTTTACGGTACTTCATGAATCATATCTTGTATCATTACATTAAAAAAGTAAGCCCTACATTAAAATTGGCCTTGCTTACATCTGCCGTGAAGCAGTAATGGGTTTCGATAAAAATGAAAACTCAAATTCGTGTCTCACATCGGTTGGTGTAATTTTCGTTGTTGATATTTATGTAACCATTTAACATCAGATGGGCCACAAAAATGAAAGAACACAACGACACAAAACTATACCAATAAAATAAAAAATATTCTATACGAATGTTTTTTTCCCCTACCTATCCAGCTACGCGCGTACGGGTAGGTGAGCTCACGGGCTCAATCTGAGAGAATTTGCGAACACTAGCCCTAGCAAGAGCGGTGCTTTGCAGAATCTACCACCGGATGTTCCTATGTCGAACTTTTGGTAGCTGGTGCTTGAAGATACGAATATGTATTAATTACTAAGATTTTTTTTTCATATCGCTTCATCCATTCCATTCAGGTTGCGGTATCCATATACATTATGTGCATTAACTAAAACGTC
Source organism: Bombyx mandarina (assembly GCF_030267445.1). Classification (NCBI taxonomy): domain Eukaryota; kingdom Metazoa; phylum Arthropoda; class Insecta; order Lepidoptera; family Bombycidae; genus Bombyx; species Bombyx mandarina. Next base: position 5,515,085 of record NC_143227.1, on the reverse strand, counting down.
TTTTAAAAAACAAGCAAAAAAACTAAACAGATTAAAATACTGAATTCAATGTGTTTCAATTCCTACCATTACTATTTTCTAGACACTTGACTGCAATACATTTATAAGATAACTAGCGACCCGCCCTCGCTTCGCTTCGGAAACATTAAAACACACATGAAACCAAAACAATAAAATATTTTTTTTTTTTTTTAAAAGTAGCCTGTGTTCATCAGGGTCAATGTCGGCTTCTAATGGAAAAAGAATTTTTCAAATCGGTCCAGTAGTTTCGGAGCCTATTCGAAACAAACAAACAAACAAATCTTTCCTCTTTATAATATTAGTATAGATATAGAAGTATAGACTAATCTGAATATTTATAATATTATTTGATAGATTATAGTCAGGTATAAATTTAAGAGTATTCAAAAGCAACTTTAAGGGCATACCTAAATATGTATTTGTTATTAGGTTTAAAGTGATTTTACAACAATATAGTACTGAAAAAAAATCTGCACTGCATTTATGATAATTCCTCCGTACAAGACAAGTATAAAATAAGCCACCAAGGTCTGACGTCATTTAAATATAATAATTTAACCACAAGTAACTTGACACAGTTTGTGTGTAGCATTTACGGTAACTACAACTAATTTCTTAATGATATCCCTCTCAGACTTTGATTTCCTAATTCATGAAACATACTAACTTTATGAAATTGATTTTTCTTTTCAAATAAGGTATAATACAATTTGATAAATGAAATATTCGTATTGTTGACTAAAACGTTTATGGAGTTATTTGTGGGTGTGATAATTAATATGTCAAAGCTGAATAGTCGGAAACTAATGAAATAATGACCTACATAATCAATTAGTCCACATTTGAATTCTGTACTGAATGCAAGGTTACAATGTATTCCCAGAAATGAAGGTCGATGGCAGAGCTGGTTATTTTTAACATCATATCGTCTTTTCGCAAAAAAAGTATACAATTTCCAAAAATATTCGAAATTGAACTAATATAGCGTAGTTGAGTTTTTTTTTTTTTTAATTTACCTATTTTTTTACTACTATTAACAAAATGAATACATAATTTTATCTTACTATAAAAGTCAGATAATGTAACTGGCAAAAAAAAAAAAAATTGCAAAGATGATGCATGAAGTTAAACATTTAAAACACTCATCTGAACAATTAGTAAGCTTTGGGATTATACAGTTTTAATGTGAGAAGACGATATATTGTTTTAAAATCTTAGACCTTGAAACAATTTAAAATATCCTAAGAATTGTGGTTAGCGGGGTGGGACAGCCATTATATAATACCTTTGAAGTATTAACCCCATTTCTGTAGACTGGAAGTGGCATATAATTTGTGTTGTTTATAATCTCTGATAATCATAACACCAAGTGGGCATGAACTTGTGAGACCTGAATCGTTATTTATGTATAAAATTAATGCTCTTTTTTGTCTAAATAGGCCATTGTTAAAACTTGCCAAAAAAATTCTCAGTATTCCAAGGAAGGAAGGTCCATACAAAAAACAAATAATATGTTGCAAGTCAGCCTTTCTCAAAGTGGGCGATAATGCCCCCTTGTGGGTGCTGCAGGTCTAAAGGGTAAGTGACTCAGAAAAAAGGGGAGGACATTGTGTAGAGGCTTGGAAGGCGATTTGCAATTTCATCTAGGAAGGCTCTTAGACACCGGTTGAGCTCTCGCTATAGTGATTTTAAGTAGGTGAAAAAATGGGGGCCATAAAAAATAATTCATTCTCAAAATGGGCAGTAGACAAAATAAGTTTGGGAGCCTCTGCTGTAAGTCATAGCAGAGTATAATAGGTTTTATTGATAAAGTAATAAATATACATATATATCAATCTTCAGCATCTGTTATTACAGGAATGTACTTTATTTACTATATAATTCTTTTATTAAATTATAACTATTATTTTTCTGATATAAGGAACAATATGACAATAATTACAAAACAGGCACAGTTTCTGTTTAGTAGTTCATCACTGTAATGACCAATTTCTATTTTAGTTTCATAATAGTTTAGGTAAACCATGGTAAATATATTACATGAGCCTGAGCAAGGTTGTGACTTATGCTAGAGTATGTTTGAAAGAATTAGCTGTTACCAACTCATTATTTACTTTATGATAGCAGTCAGTTATATAAGGGGTGCCTTAAAAAGAATTGGATTGACTCTGTGAACCAGGATATGTCAAATAAGAATGCAGGTGAAAAGAAGACATACTGCACTACCCGCACTCAGTGGTGAGAATAATGTGTTCTTTTTTAAATAGTATTCACTCAATGAAATAAAAGCAAGAAAAAAAATTGAGAATTTTAAATACAACACCTGATCAAACCATTTTAATATTATATAAATATTCAAAATAGTTGTTTAAAATTTAATACATTATGTCTAAAGTATAAGTGTGTGAAACATTGAAATGACCATATGAAAAATAATTACTCTCAAATAGTAAGATATTTTCATCAAAATGTAGTTGTAATAAAAAGAATAATATATCAATATTTCCAAAAAAGATCATAAAAAACATTATATTCAATAAATAAATGTGTATACAAAGCCAATTTTCTTCACAAATTGGTAAAATAATTAGGTGAAACATTTAGACACATTTTATGATTGATAGAACAACATTTAGTATTATATTTACTATAATTTACATGTCATTTGATACAGAACAAACATTTTATAAATCTGAAAACGAATACGGTCATAATGTTCATGTTTAATTCAGTCTTAGGATTAATAAATTTTACTTACCAATATCAGTAATAGGAGCTTTGCAGCTGTATCCCTTCAAGTGACCAGAGTCAGAATCATCCAGCAGTTCAGGGGTTTCAGGTAGCCCCGCCACAACAAAATAATCGGCTACCTTTCGATCATCCATTTTTTACAAATTACCTGGAATTCAACTTACTGTAAATATTATTTGAAATTTACAAAAAAATAGTACTAATAACGAAATATATAGGTAATTTAATTTACGTAATTTTTTTCATGTTACTCACTACCTGATAATTATTTTTCGTTCATGATACCTTCAAAAAGCCAATGGGAATGTTTTTTTTTTCAAAAATATACTGAAATAAGGAACTCACAAAGTAATGAAACCTTTGAAGTGAACTTAAATTTTATTGTTTTCAATTGCCGATGAAGATCCATTACACATACATCCAATGGCTTTTATTTCGAAGTGTTTATTATTGTCCTCAATTTATTCAGTATTGCTTTATTTTATTTCGGCAGAATCTTAAATAAACAACTAATTAGCTTATTGAAAGGGTTTATTTTTTACTGATTTTCATAAACTTCATTTTTGATGGTTTAATCACAGATGATAGATATTAAGTGTATTATCTATGGATGATACTAACCTACTACTCTTTGAATTTTTTTAAAGGAATTTTATGACCTGGTAACTAAGATCATTAAGTCATGGCTTATTTTAATTTATATTCTTATTTTTATGAAAAATGATAATATGAAGTGAAATTATATGAAATGAGATTATATGGGATGAAATATAATCTCAGTAAAATAGTGGTCATTTCCTGATCTTTTTTTTTAGTGGACTTTTTGGAGGACCCCGAGAAATTACGTCCAGGGCCTTTGTTCATTTTCTCACATTTTTGCACTTTCACAGATACTAAACAGTTAACAAACCTGAAGAAACACTAAATAGACAAAATAAAAAATCGCAGAACTCCACTCCTCGCGTTATCGCCAAAAAAGGTGAATGAAGTTAGCCCCTCAAAAAAAATTTTCTTTCCTATTTTCTACTTATTTTCTATTAATTCGTTTGTTCATCATTTGTTCTTGATTGTTCACTGTTAATAATTGTTTGTTCTGCATTTATTTATTTTAAAAAGATTATTAAAAATATATGTACAAGTTAGCCCCTCGATTGCAATTTTTAATATTTTTTCGTCCTTAATGACTCGTAAATATTCATTTTCGATTGTTCTTATATAAAACACGTTTGTTCTCTTTCGAAATTACTCGTTTTTTGTTTAATTTACTATTTGTATTAGTTGATTAAATGTATGCAAAATATGTGTACATACTGCGCATGCGTCAACTATAATGCCTAAACTTTGTACCGTCTACGCGGTTTTAATCGAGAGAAAAAAAAACAAATATAAATCCTGAAGGAGCAATTGATTGGTATGTATACAGTTTAATTAAAAAAATTAAAAAATAAATAAATGAAATAATGTACATTGGCGTAAAGTTAGACCAAATACATTTTTTCCATCCTCCTACCTATCGTTATGAAGGTATAAAAAAGATTAAGTCAATAATATGTTCATTATTTATCTTTCAAGAGATAATGTAGGTATACATTATAATAACTTTTTTACACAGTCGAAATTATATTCCTAACATTAGTAAAATAACATTTTAATATTTTTTTTATAGGTTATGTATTGAAAGTGTTGGAAAATTATTTCATGTTTTAGCTGGAAAACGACATTGAGAATTATATGCAATACAAGATAATGGGCTCCATCAAATGAATTCGAATGAAACCAAACTGTTTACCATCCAAATTCGATTGTCGGGCAGATAGAAAACGAAAATTCACTCAAAGTGAACCTCGACCTGCATTTGTGAAACGGCAAAGACTCACTATTGTCAAGGAGATTGAAGAGACGACTAAAAATGAGATGTGTTATATTATTATACCTTTGCCATCTTGTAGTCAAGGTAGGTGTAACTGTCAATAATTAGTAACACTCACAGATCTCATAATCAAATAACAATATCAGAAAAAAGGAGAATAGTTAGTTAGTTAGTGGAAGTAGCCAAAATGGGCAAGTGGACCTCAGTTCCTATTACATAAGGTACTAGGAAGTTTGTGATAATGAAAATTTATCACAGTGTAATATCACTTACTTACTTTAACAGTGAAGGAAAACATTGTGATGAAACCTGCACACCTAAATGTTCTTAGGATTTTCTTAGGTGTGTAATCCACCAACCAGCACTAGGCCAGCGTGGTGGACTAAGGCCTAAAAACCCTCTCAATGGTAGTGGAGGCCAGTGTCCAGCAAGGGGATATATTATATGGGCTGATGATGATGACTAGGAAGTTACATACTACTACTACTACTACAGTACACATATAATCCTATATATTTACAAACTATAAGTTTGTTGGGTACCTAGAAATTGCTAACATTATTTCATATTTCCAGATGTCCAGCCACTTGAAAATAGGTGTAGTAATGACAAAGCTATCCAAGTAGCTCCAGCACAGGAACACAAAGGCAAGGCAAGTGTGTATTGCCACATCACCCCTAAATATATCTGAAGCAAGTACAAGTAAACAATCAGAACCAGCAAAAAGAAAACTGTTGTTCCTGAGGACAAATTTGACAGTGATGAGTCAAATGCACCAGCAACAGAAGGATCAACAGTTGACTATGAGTCATCTCTCTATATCTCCACTCCATCAAAGACTTGTGCACTGCAGACTATAGCTCTCAAGAAGACTAAAAAAGTTGAAAAAATGAATGTGTTAACAATTTTATCTAAAGTGAAAAATAAACCACGTTTATATATTGGTCTTCCACAAGAATTATATTTCATAATAGGCTTGATTGAGAAACATACAAATGTTTCTGAACAAAATATTATATTATGTTTGATGAGAATAAAATTAAATAGAACATTCTCTCAATTGGCTGATGATTTCGATCTATCTGTAAGTCAAGCAAGCAATATATTTTTCAACAAACTCCCAGAAATTGCAAATGTAATATCACCCCTTGTTAGAGTATAAAAAAAACAATACAATAAATATATATGCAGGAAGGATAATTGATGTCAACTTGGTGGAAAATAGAAAGTTTTTAGATAGTTTGCCACCTACAAGACTCTTTAATTAAATAAGTAATCCTTACTTATAAATATGAATTTTTGTAAGTATTTTCACTCTTCATTCAAAAACTACTGAACAGATTTTAATAAGACTTCTATGCTGGTCTTGAATGGCTAGCAACTCATTATTATTTTGATTCTGTTTTCCACAAATGTGCTAAATATGGGCTTATATATATGAAAAGGAATAAAGATTAATGTTATGTAACCTTTGTACCTGTATGTTAAGAATGATTTTTAAATAAAACATATTTAAATTGAAATATTATTTTTATTAAATCACATTCACTTTGTACACATCAATATTTTGTACTCCCTAAAAGGAAAATAGGTATGAAGATTTTTTTAAGTATTTAACATTACATTTTTGTGTAAGATTAGAAAAATGTTATTCTTCCAAAAAGAAACTACATTACCTAACAACTGTGCAACTTACTCGGGATCAAAATCAATACTAATTATAGTGACCTGATTATTTTTTTCAAAGTTGCTGTTTGCTACACAAAAGTAGCAAGTTTTACTTTTAGTATAATACATATGCACTTGAACTTGTGCATAATATCTTTCTTTAATTTTTTTTGCCATTTTTTTTATGGAAACAGCATTACACACTTGCTTTTTTGTAGATCTATCAAAAAAACATAATTTATGATTTTTTTTAGCATAGTGGGCAATACCCTATTATTCATATTAATTATATACGGTGATGCGAAAATTATTTCTTTACTGAATTATTTAAGAATGATAGGCATAATATAATATTTTAATACGCTATCTTTGTTTATAATTTTTAATCTATTATTTAAAAATAAGTTATCTATAATATTTTTAATTTCTTTATTTATCGGGTGGTCACAGTCATTATTATAAAAATAGAAATTTTGAGGAAATACAAATGTTTAATACAAATTATTTTGATAATCGAAATAAATTAATATCAATCCAAATTAATATTTGAACTATGAAAATTGTATGGTATGTAAACAGAAATATATTTTATAATTATAAATGCAGTGTCGGTTAGAGAAGCTGTGCAAATTAGAATAAATTCTAATAAAGAATAAGAATAAACTTTGAAGAGAAGAAAAGAGCTTTCTTCGAAGCTCAATTCTACAAGGTATTCAATCAGATAGCTATCTATCTCTGTCTTTCCTGTATGAAATTTTGGTATGTCGAAATATTGGATAAATCCAGCAAAGCTAAATAGAGTATTTACCTAAAAAATATGTTTATGCTTAAAGTCACGTGTTTATGTTATTCGAAAATATTAACCAATTTTTCAATCGAAGATTAAAACAACATTAATACTGAGAATGAATATTTATTTATAAAATACACATATATGTTTTGACCACAAATTTTGCACGATAATTAAAATTATATTCATTAATATTCATTTAAATAAATATTAATTAATCTTCTTCTATAACTCATAGTCAACTGTTGATCCTTCTTTTGCTGGTGCATTTGACTCATCACTGTCAAATTTGTCCTCAGGAACAACAGTTTTCTTTTTGCTGGTTCTGATTGTTTACTTGTACTTGCTTCAGATATATTTAGGGGTGATGTGGCAATACACACTTGCCTTGCCTTTGTGTTCCTGTGCTGGAGCTACTTGGATAGCTTTGTCATTACTACACCTATTTTCAAGTGGCTAGACATCTGGAAATATGAAATAATGTTAGCAATTTCTAGGTACCCAACAAACTTATAGTTTGTAAATATATAGGATTATATGTGTACTGTAGTAGTAGTAGTAATAGTAGTAGTAGTAGTAGTATGTAACTTCCTAGTCATCATCATCAGCCCATATAATATATCCCCTTGCTGGACACTGGCCTCCACTACCATTGAGAGGGTTTTTAGGCCTTAGTCCACCACGCTGGCCTAGTGCTGGTTGGTGGATTACACACCTAAGAAAATCCTAAGAACATTTAGGTGTGCAGTTTTCATCACAATGTTTTCCTTCACTGTTAAAGTAAGTAAGTGATATTACACTGTGATAAATTTTCATTATCACAAACTTTCTAGTACCTTATGTAATAGGAACTGAGGTCCACTTGCCCATTTTAGCTACTTCCACTAACTAACTAACTATTCTCCTTTTTTCTGATATTGTTATTTGATTATGAGATCTGTGAGTGTTATTAATTATTGACAGTTACACCTACCTTGACTACAAGATGGCAAAGGTATAATAATATAACACATCTCATTTTTAATTTTTACTCGTCTCTTCAATCTCCTTGACAATAGTGAGTCTTTGCCGTTTCACAAATGCAGGTCGAGGTTCACTTTGAGTGAATTTTCGTTTTCTATCTGCCCGACAATCGAATTTGGATGGTAAACAGTTTGGTTTCATTCGAATTCATTTGATGGAGCCCATTATCTTGTATTGCATATAATTCTCAATGTCGTTTTCCAGCTAAAACATGAAATAATTTTCCAACACTTTCAATACATAACCTATAAAAAAAATATTAAAATGTTATTTTACTAATGTTAGGAATATAATTTCGACTGTGTAAAAAAGTTATTATAATGTATACCTACATTATCTCTTGAAAGATAAATAATGAACATATTATTGACTTAATCTTTTTTATACCTTCATAACGATAGGTAGGAGGATGGAAAAAATGTATTTGGTCTAACTTTACGCCAATGTACATTATTTCATTTATTTATTGGAGTTTACTCCTTTAGAATCGATTTACATATATAGGCCCGGGGTATGAAAATTATGGGGACCAAAATCGTACTAGCATGTCACACGAAATGCGTTATGCGCCTGATTGGCTCCTGATTGCGTGATGCGTGCGCGCGCCAATCAGGAGCCAACGCGCGGCCGCGTTATCGCAGGTGACGCCGGGCTGCTGCGCCGGCAGTCCGCCACAAAGCCTCGTACTGATCGCGCGTTTCTCTCATTATTGTATTTTCATATATTTGTTAGTCGTTTGTTTTGTGTCTCGTTAATTTGTTAATAATCTGTTGTGTATCGTGTTGTCGTAATATAGAACTATTTCTCGTATTGTTTCGTTTAATTTTTTATATCCAGTAAACTCCAGTCGTGCGTCGGAGCGGACACACACACTTTTTTTTTTAATTTTTTTATTTAAACTGTATACATACCAATCAATTGCTCCTTCAGGATTTATATTTGTTTTTTTTTCTCTCGATTAAAACCGCGTAGACGGTACAAAGTTTAGGCATTATAGTTGACGCATGCGCAGTACACATATTTTGCATACATTTATTCAACTAATAAAAATAGTAAATTAAACAAAAAACGAGTAATTTCGAAAGAGAACAAACGTGTTTTATGTAAGAACAATCGAAAATGAATATTTACGAGTCATTAAGGATGAAAAAATATTAAAAATTGCATTAGAGGGGCTAACTTGTAGGTATATTTTTAAATATTTTTTTTAAATAAATAAATGCAGAACAAACAATTATTAACAGTGAACAATCATGAACAAATGATGAACAAACGTATTAATAGAAAATAAGTATAAAATAGGAACAAAAAATTTTTTTGAGGGGCTAGCTTCATTCACCTCGCCAAAAAGTATCTCACATGGACACAGACTACCCTTTAACAGTAAACAAGAAACTCTCCTGTTAAATCTATTTCAATCAAACAATGGAGGGTAGCGGTAAGGAGAACCATCTCTGTGTGTAAAACGGCTCACTGAATTTGGCTCCCTTTTTAGCTAATAAAGATCTAGTAAAGGGGGCCAGCTTAAGGGTGATCATTTGTTTAATGAATTATAAATAAATAAAAGACGAACAAACAATTTTTACATTCGAACATTAACAAACAAACGACGAACAAATAATTAAAAATAAAAAAAATCCGAAAATAAACAAAAATGGGCCAAATTCAGTGAGCCGTGTAAAACGTGTCCGTTAAAATCTGCTAAATAAGGGTTGCGCTACAGTAGCAACTGGGTAAATTTAAAAAAAGGCACAGAATGTTATTAGAATAAGATAGAGACATAAAAAAGGATGAAAGAACTATAATCACTAAAAAATCACATAAGTATTTTATTTAAAGCTGATAAGAAAATGCAATCGATGTCTCCACGTTTTACCACAGCAATAATTTTAGGTTATATTGAGGAAATTAGTGTGGACTACGTAAACATGTGAGGTCTTGTATATTACACTGACACTAATTACTCTAGTCATTAAATATATTAAATTTCCTAACTCAGCATATGTAATTCAATCAGTTAACAACTGCTCAATTCATATCATACCCTGTGCCTATGCTAGCGCCATTCTGGAGGATTTTGAAACTGTTATTTAGTACGGTACGGTACTGAAAGTGGGACATTTTTTTCAAGCTTCTTCCAAGAGATCGTTCTCCTTACCTCTACCCTCAATAAATCAAACGTACCGTACTGTATTAACTAATAAGACCATAAACTATCTTTAGTTGCTTGCTCTAAGACTTACATACACTTCTGCTCTACTCTCTGTAACCAATGCGGAGATACCAGTGTGAGAATTGATTAATATATATAATTTACAAGACTGGTTATCGAATCCGTATCACTGCAGTAGTGAAACTTTACAATATAATAGGAAAACCTAGACCATACATAACTTCTTGTTTCCTTCAGAGCTATTTAAAAAAAAAAGAAGTGTGGTGTCGTGAGACACCGGATAGGGATGAAGTTCCTTATTATAAAATATTAATTTTAAGTTCTATTCGAGGTATAAAGAAAATAATTATTCGGGTATGCTAATTTTATTAAGATTTTTTTATTGATCAAATAAATAAATAAAAAATACTTTACAAAATTATGAACTTTATTTTATTATGATTTATTATTACAATGATTTATAAAAAATATATAATAAAAATATGTTATGTTTTGTACGTTATTACAAAGTTAAGTCGTACACTGTGTGCATTACTAATAAAATCTTACGTTACGGACGTTTTTTCCCGGTTAGGGTACCCCTCCACATCGTCCCATAAGGAACTTCGTTTCAAAACTCCACAATCTTAGTCACTCATGCGTTCGGATTTTAAGATAATCAGTGGTTGGTAATTTTGTATGAATATACCTCTATGAATTAAGACAGTCTTAAATAAGCCCGTACATTTACCGAAGTCGTAACTCTAATTAGTTTACAGTGCATATTTCTTCGAAGTTGTCATGGCCTAAAGCAGTGACCGGCAACCTTGTCAACAGCATTCGCGAAGCAGCTGTTAGGTTTCCCTTGGAGACGCTCGGGCAGCTGTTAGCAAATGTAACCCGTCCAGGCTGAGCCTTTTCTCGTCCACCTGTCCTAGTGAAGCTGGAATGGCCTTAATATGATAAAAAAAACTTTGTCAACCAAAAGAGCAAAATATAGATAACACAAAATTGAATTATATTCGAAGAGGCCTTTTTTAACGTATCTAATATTTTTATTGCCTCGTCTTTCAAAAATGTTTACTCGTCCCTTACAAGGTAAGATAATATTATGTAATATTACATACTTGTCTGAACTAAACATTTTGCGGAAGAGCCGTAGCCGAAGAGTCAAAGAGCCAGATGCAGCTCACGAGCCGCGGGTTCACTTCGATAAAGCGGCACGACACCAGTGTGCTTAGTGCGAGTTTTTTACGCTCTCGACAGCGTAAAAATTAACTCACATTTGTATGCAGTTGGGACAGTGACCCTAGCGGCAAAAGTAGACAAACGTTCCAACTCCATACAAATTAGTGCATACTTTTAAGCTATCGAGAACGTTAAAAAACTCCCACTAAGCACACAGAATCCTCTCATGGGAACTACATGGCCGATCCTGTGGACCAAATGGTAAACAGTCGACGTCTCCTAAATCACGTCATTTTGGATCCTTCCGATCTACTAACGGTGCTTTTAGGTACCTCAAGCACCGGTCATCGTTCTCGTCGAACCCGTCTCTTGCGACGAAGGGTTCGGCGAGTAAATTAACCCACAGACACAGCCCACTGCGTTTCTCAGTGGGTCGCGTTTCCGATTCGGTGGTAGATTCTACGAAGCACGGCTCTTGCTAGGGTTCGTGTTAGCAACGTCGTCAGGTTTAAGCCCCGTGAGCCCACCTACTAGTTAAAGTTACGCTGATATGTTCTCTAGACCATCAGCTAAGGTAGAAAAAAAAAAGTGCCGCGTGTTGCCGTCTACTGGTCTTAAGGATGAGACGCCCGGTGAGTTTGTATCTAGCGATTCGACTGCGCCGGTGTTCCGAGTCCCCGAAAGGTGACAGTCGGTAGGCGGACCCATTTTTCTGTCATTCCTGCTTAGGCATACATAAGATGCGAACCAATCGTGCGGTCATGCATTCCGGTCTGGAGGGCACAATAACTGTTAAACAATGTTATTGAAAGATCGCTCTCGTCTATTATAAAATTGCGGTTCTATGAACTATAAGTTACAATATCTAATTCTAATTTTATTTTAAATGTAAAGTATATTTTTATTTGCAGTTGTAATGCTATCACGTAGCTGGTGTGGCATCTACGTTACTAAAGTTTATATCAGCATTTTTCAGTACTAAGACGTGGCACCACCATACTAAAGCAGTATTCATGGACATTTATAATTTTAACAAAAAGCGTGCTTGTAATAATATATATTTTTATTTAAAATTTTATACATCAATCACAATATCTTTCTGCGCTTTTGTAGAGGGTGCTATTGTGTCATTTAGTTCATAAACATCAGTATTGGACACTTGAGCTCCAGCCATTATTAAGTTTATAGCTCCTTCTAGTTCAGCTATACTTTTACACACTTTTATTTCTGATTCTACACGTTTGAATAAACACTTGTAGAGGTAAAGATTTTCAGGAGAAAACATGTTAATTTTGCCTTCAAATATGTCTATGAAAACATTGGTAGCATCAACAATTGTCCTAGTAAACCTTGTTTCTCCCAATTTGGAGATAAGGAATTTAAGCAATAGGCCGATAAATTTTTCTTCTAAGTTTTCAATGGCTACTCTTAAAACTTCTCTTCTAAGCAATTCTTGAATGACAGCTGTAGTTTTTTCCGGGTATTTCACAGATATGTATGGCCTGAGAACAACTGTTAGTGCTTTGCTGAATTGCATTTTTCTGATAAGGGCATCACAATCTGGAAGTTTCTGTTTTTTATTAATTTTCACGTCATTTGCAACCTCCACAGTATCCACTTTTGTTTGACTGGTGTGATCAGGGATGAATTTTAATAGATTTTTTCTTTTTTCAGATTGTCTGACTGGCTCCTCTCGTTTTCTTATTGAAATTATACCATCAATCATGCCGACCGTTAAAATGTCATCATGTTCAGATATGGCCATACTTAATATTGCATTTGGGAAATCTATATTGTGCACAACTTTGAATGTAGATACATCATATATTTTTACATGTCTGTCTAGAGATGCTGACATTAATCTGCTGTTGTTGCTAGCTAGTCTCAATGTTGTGACTGTTTTGTGGTGTTGCGAAATATTGGATAAAAGTTTCCCACCATTGAAAATGTCCCATACTTTTATTTCAGTACCTCCAGCACTAATAAAAATGCCACCTGAAGGTAAAAATAATGTAGATTCCACAGGGCTTCCGTGGTTTACTGTCATAATAGTTTCATTTGATCTGCAGTCATATAATTTTACTGTATGGTCATAGCTTCCTGATAAAATAATGTCTGGAGAAATTGGACTGGCAGCTCCTGCTCTAATATAGTCTGTGTGTTCATTAAAATTTGCTATTCTTTCTTCTGTAGATATGTCCCATAATCCCACAGATTTATCATCAGAATAACTGATTATTTTTAGCTGATCTTTCGTGAAGAATGTTCTATGGACCTGGAATACAAAATAAACTGAACTTAATTTTAAATATTTAAAAGAATTTTATATCAGTATACCAATCTTACAACCAAAACCGAACATTAAATCCAAACAAACAAATAGAACATAATAATATTATTATCGGCTCAACCAATGATAATGCAACCATAATTATAAAACAGTATTGACTTTCACATTTTTTAAGTCTAGTAGAGTTGATTGAGAAAATTGAAAAATAAAACTTGATTTATAAAATTGCTAGGAAATTTTTTCACAATATAAGATTGGTACTTACTTAACCCTTTATTTAAACATTATTGCTATATACCAACAGGTGATAGAGAACAAATACCTTATGACCTATAAAAACTTTAGAAAACCATTAGACAAAAAACCATGAGCCAGGGTGAAGCATGAGGACACCTTTGTCAATTACCAAAGAGAAATACAGAATTTGAAAGTCAAATACAGAAATAAATAGAAATACTTACAGGGCCTGTATGACCAGTAAAAACTCTAAGTACATTTTTTGATTGTACATCAAAGAGCTTAACAGCTGCCTCTTCACTACCAGCCACCAATAATCTTCCATCAGCTCTGAAACACCCTCCGTAAGCAGCTTCAACAAACTTTGAAATATTCTTTGCTACCACTTTTGTGACCGGATCATAAACCTGGAGTGATAAATGTAATTAGTTTTGAACCTAGCAAGTTTATTTTAATTTATTTTATTAAAAAACTTTAATCATTTTGCTGCAACAGGAGTGACACTATTGAACAGGCCTTATAACCAGAATAATACTATTGAACAACATATTTGGAGATTTTGAATTTATTTCTAATATAAATAGCTTTTCAGGTTCTTTATAATGTCAAATTATTCTTAAACATTGATAAACACACATCCACATGGTCCAGCAGGTCACTGTGTCCCTAAAACCAACGTTCATACACACAGGCCAACATCAGAATAGAATCTTTAATCAATGCTGTATAGCGAAAAAGTTAATTGGGTTTATTTTCACATTTAACTTATTTTTATTTATTTTTTAGGCTTCCTTGGCCACTGAGGCTTGATCTATAAGATCAAACATTTGATATTGCAATTTTGAATGCTTTACTGTAATTATGAATGTACTGACCTGAACTCTTACTGAGCATGTTGCTGCAAAATAGTAAGGTTCGACCGGGCTGAAGTCTAAATAGTCAATAGCACCGAATTCTTTTACGAGAACAGGTAACTGAAAAACATAAGGAAATCATTACTTTACTGAGATTTAAGTATTTAAGTTTTATTCTTTGATGTCTTTACTTACACCAAGTTTTTTCCAGTAAATGATATCGTGAGTAAGAACTGATGCAGGTTTTTTAAATATAGCTTTGTTTGTTTTTTTAAAGGGGAACGAGACTTGTGCCATTGTTATAATGTATATGAGTACAAAATTAAATAAATGTAATCATCTAAATATCACATATCCTCCATAAAAACATTAGCAAAATATGTAAACACAAATCCAATTAAACAGTGCCATGCGGCATTCCGATCATCCGATGATGGTCGATTTTTGACAGTAGCATTGTTTTGTGGACATTTGACAGAATTGACACTTACAGATCAGAAAAAACTGTCATTATATCCAATACAACTTAATCTACGGCATAGAATTGAAAAAAAAAATGTTACGTCAGAAAAGTGTGAATATAAATTGTGTATTTTTAAAATTTGTATTTAAATATTGTTGTATTTACTAAATAGTGATTTTATTTAGAAGAAAAATAATCGTAATACACCATGTTCAAGTTACTAAACCGTCCTGGTCGACGCAGCGCTGTTATGAAGTTATTTTGTGAGAAAGTTGAGGTTAGAACACCGAGAATTTTTTATGTTTATTCTTCAGCTGGTTCTGTGAGATTCGCATCAACACTTGGCAGTGATGCAGGGAAAACTCTACCTCTAGCGGACAGCATACCAGAACCACCTCCAGTTCCAGATCCTACAACGATATCAGATGCTGTTAGTGCAGTCCAATCTTTTGCTGCGAATGGTGAACCTACGTTTGCCAGCATAGGCCTAGGAGGTTGGGGACCAGTTGGATTGGTGCAGAACTGTTTCGAATATCTGCACGTCACGTTAGATGTTCCATGGTGGGGTGCAATTGTCTTGGGCACCATAGCTGTCAGAGTTGTTATGTTCCCACTTGTGATTTTATCACAGAGGAACAGTGCACAAATGAACAATAATCTACCAGAAGTACAGTTATTGCAGATGAAAATGACACAAGCCAGGCAGACTGGAAATCAAATTGAAGCTGCACGATATGCTCAGGAAATGATGCTTTTCATGAAAGAAAAAGGATTGAACCCTCTTAAAAATTTAATAGTTCCATTAGCTCAGACACCTCTGTTTATATCCTTTTTTATGGGATTAAGAGGAATGGCTAATTGTCCTGTAGAAAGTATGACACATGGAGGCTTATGGTGGTTTGTAGACTTAACAGTCCCAGATCAATATTTCTTACTCCCA
This sequence comes from Bombyx mandarina, assembly GCF_030267445.1. Taxonomy (NCBI): domain Eukaryota; kingdom Metazoa; phylum Arthropoda; class Insecta; order Lepidoptera; family Bombycidae; genus Bombyx; species Bombyx mandarina. The sequence goes on along the minus strand of NC_143227.1, from coordinate 5,498,838 downwards.
GTTATCACAAGTGCAACTATGTGGGCAACAATAGAACTAGGAGTAGACGGTGGACGTCTCGATGCACAGAATATGCAAGTTATGAGATATGTTTTGAGGGCAATTCCTTTAGTAATGATACCCTTCACTATTAACTTTCCTGGTGCCATTTTAGTCTATTGGTGTTCCAGTAACTTCATATCCTTAATGCAAGTTGGTTTCTTAAAAATTCCAGCAGTCAGAGAATACTTTAAGATCCCAAAGTTAATAAAACATTCTGCTGATGCTTTACCAATAAAAAAGAAAGGTTTTGTTGAAGGAGCAAAAGATTCATGGACAAATATGAAGCTTTCAAAAGAATTAGCTGAAAGACAAAGGATTGATGAAATGATTTTCACAAAAGCAGGCAAGGGACCCTTACAGAAAACATATAAATATGATCCCACAAAACTGACAAACATACAAGCAAAATCAAAGTAATATTAATTTAGAGCTAAAATACTAGTTATGTTTATATAAGACAAAATTAAATAAAAATTACAAAACAAGAATATGCTCTTGATCTTATTTAAAATTAATGAATTAATTATATTAATCATTATATGTCAAACTAGTCATTAGAATAACTCTAAAATAACTACATATAAAGGAGTGTGAGGTATTTGGGGTTTAAGTATGAGTTGTTGTTGTTTATGTGTGTATGTATATGTATATTTTAATATAATATAAGTGAACAGACTAGAATACATTGGATGTAGTTAGGTGAGCTCGAGCCGAGTTCTTTTAGGTTTTATTTTTAAGTCAGTGGTGCCCTTTTAATATGCCAAGGATAACATATCCTGAGTAAAGGAAACAATTTGTTTCGTATGACATACTTTTACTTCAATGTTCTTTTTTGCTTAATCGGGTGAACTAGCTCACAGCTTAGTGGCTACTGAAATCTATAGGCGTGAACAATGTAACTGCAGCCACCTACCTTGAAACATTAGTTCGAAGTCTCAGCTAGTATGACAGCTGCCCCTGCTTCAAAAAAGAACGCATTAAATCTTCGCGACAGAAATAAAGTGGGCGGTGGTGCGAATCCAACATCTTTTTTATTTTTTTTTTATTGCTTAGATGGGTGGACGAGCTCACAGCCCACCTGGTGTTACGTGGTTATGGGTTCCAGCCCATAGACATCTACAACGTAAATGCGCCACCCACCTAGAGATATAAGTTCTAAGGTCTCAATTATAGTTATAACGGCTGCCCCACCCTTCAAACCGAAACGCATTACTGCTTCACGGCAGAAATAGGCAGGGTGGTGGTACCTACCCGTGCGGACTCACAAGGGTCCTACCACCAGTTATTACGCAAATTATAATTTTTGCGGGTTTCATTTTTATTACACGATGTTATTCCTTCACCGTGGAAATCAATCGTGAACATTTGTTGAGTACGTATTTCATTAGAAAAATTGGAACCCGCCTGCGGGATCCGAACACCGGTGCATCGCTCAACACGAATACACCGGACGTCTTATCCGTTAGGCCACGACGACTTCAAAATGACATGACACCGACATCGACATAACACCTATTCTAGTCTAGGCTAGTCGAGAATATTTTTTATGAGATTTGTGTTTTTATTAAATAAGGTGATGGAAAAAAATGCGTAGGGCAGTTTTATGTAATATGGATCAAGACTGATTTAGAATTAGGGTCGGCAGATGGCGCTCTTAGAGGTCTGTGAAATAACCGGGCCTCTTCGGATTTGTCGAACGCCACCTCTAGATCCAATCTCCAGATCATGTCGATAACTACAGCTACATTGTCATTGGTAAAATGGACAGACTCGTGGTAGTCGCGCAGAAGGGTGCAGGGGACACTCGACCGGCAGGGCTTAGTCGTAGCCGCGCTCGAAGAGGAAGTCAAGTACCGCGCTACCGTAACTCGATCAACCTGTTGTATTCCATGGGGAGTGCTCTGAGGAGTTGTTTGAGATCGTCTCGTTTTTACTATCGCACTGCTCGCCACCGGAGTAGAGTTCATCCATACTACCTAGAGCCACTGCGTTCATCCACAGTGTGTTTCCAGAGATATTTTTTGTCACGTACCATCTGGCTTTGGAATGAGCTTCCCTCTACGGTGTTTCCCGAGCACCGTGAGATATCTATATTGAAACGAGGCTTGCGGAGAGTATTAAACGGTAGGCAGCGGCTTGGCTTTGCCCCTGGAATAGCTGATGTCCATGAGCGACGGTAATCACTTACCACCAGGTGGGCCGTATGCTCGTCTGCTTACAATGGCAATAAAAAAAACTCGAAGTAGGAACCGATTAGTTAGCGGAGTTTTGCACGGACGCGAAACTGAAATGTCCCTGCGATGACCATGTAAGATTCAACGCGTTGGTGATGTCCGAGGACAGCACCAAAGCCACTGCGCGTTTGAAAATGGCCTCGTCCGAGATAGTAAGTCCTTTTAATAATCTTCATTCCAAAAAAGGATTCCATGAAATCAAAAACTTCGGTAGACTTTTAGCCAAAGGGTAATAGAGTACAAATTTCATTTATACGCTATAGTAGGTACCTACCAGGTTTTCCGGAATTACATATTTATATGATACGACGATACTAAAAGGGTTTTGTTTTCTCATTAGGTCTAACCCTAAACGCTTCATCTCTCTCTCTTCGATCAGTTCCTCACTGCTGAGGATCGTGACTCCGCCCGATTTCGTCAACCAACTGTCTCCATCGATCCCGCCCTGCAGCCCGGTGGAGTGCGTCGCTGATAGGTATCCCCAGTTCCTCCGCTATTTGGTCCGACCATCGTTTGGGACCTCTACCCCTAGGCCTTTTTCCCTCTATTTTACCGGTCACCACAAGGCGTTCCAAATTGCTTCATAGGATTACTTAAATACTAGGAAACAAAGACACGGACGTTTAAGGTAATCTTTATTGGATTTGTAGCTATAAGAACTGCCAAAGCGTCCATTAATAATTCAACTATTCCCTCTGAGAATAAATATAAAACATTATTATAATACATAAATAAGTACCTACTTTAACTTCGCGCACAAAGAACTAGCAAGAACAATAATATCCAGGGAATATTGGAATACAAATGGGGACGCTCCCAAAAATATGTATTGTTAGAGGGTAGCATCGTGAGCGAGTGCTGGAATGTTTTCGACGGAAATAATAATAAAGAGGGGAAACCATTGCCGTTTCAACAAAGCAAAAGGCTCAAAGGCTGAATACTTAGGACGCAATTACAGATGTTCAAAATGGGAATGATACCTATCAACTACGTATATTTCGATTCTATTTTATTTTAGATATCATAAGATATTTTTTGGGTAATATAGTTTTGTGATATTATTATGCTTGTCATGTGACGAGACCTTTTTAGTTAAAGTGCAAAATTGCTTCTTGATACTTTGTTAACCAATAAGATCAATGATAGTGTAAAGATTTTTTTTATGAATGAGGGATTACTGATGGCCCGGAGGCCTTTCTAGTTTAATCAGGACAGGTGGGCGAGCAAAGGCTCAGCCAGGAGGGGTGGGATTTGCTAAGAGCTGCTTGAGCGCCTCCAAAGGAGACCTAACAACTCAAGAGCAGCTGCTTCGCGAATGAATCTAATACCGGATCGGAATCGCGACCCGCTGAGAAGATCCGGTGAGAAACACAGCGGGCTGAGGTATGGGTTAGATTAGGTTAAGCCCACTCCTAGTGTTAGAGCTGAAGGCGTCTAATGCAAGAGTTATTTGATCTGTAAGGACGTGTCTAGGGTTTGATGGTGACTGGCTCTCGCGTGATCAGGGTTCGGGGAGTAGTCAGCGGCGGCAACGATAGGGCAATGATCATGACACATAGACTTATCGAAGTAACGTTCCGCGCTGACTTCAGGTGTTTTCGATTCGAGACCGAGGTCGTCCTGTAAGTCGACGTTCCTTACGAACCACAGAGCGTCGACGGCTAACCTGCAAATACGAGATTCTAGGGATTGAAGGGTGTCTATGTGTGTGAGGGCGACGTGAGCGAACACCACACTGGCGTAAATCATGATGGGCCCTAAGCAAATTTTGTAAAGTGTCACCTTGTTCCGAAGGGACATTTTACTTCGCTTACAGATCATGGGGGGTAGAGTTTTCCGAGAATAAACGCGGCCCGGTTGCGGACTGATTTTATATGCGGGTGGAATGTCATGGATGCATCCAGGGTGATTCCCAGGTACATGACCTTCTTGGCCTAGGGAATAGGTTGGCCGAAGAGGATGACAGGGGATGATGATCGGGGGTGTGAGATTTCTCCTCCTAAGGCGGGAGGAAATTCGTGTAGTTTCCCTTTTGAAATAGCACCGCTGTCCTTTTTGTTGGGTTGGTGTCTATTATATTTTATATATATTTGTAAGTAAGTTGCCAAGTTATTCAAATAATGCACTTTACAGTATCTAAGCAAGTAGATACATGTTATTGTTTTACAAGAGGAAATAGTTGAACCGTCTATAGTGTGTGTACACTTGTATACTTGTGTAAAATTTCTTTCAAACACCAGTAAAACTATGAGTAATTTCTTTCTTAATCTTAGTAAAGGCAACAAAAAAATTCTTCATTGTTCTGGAGCTATAGAAAATCTACTTTTACGGTTTAATCTCGCGTTTGTCATAGACGTTAAATTAATTTGACGTTCCAAATACTTTACAAATTTCATGGTCACGGACGACTAAGGTAATAATCGTCGACGTTTGAATATTGTGCTGTAATTAACTACCGCGTAATTTTACATTCTATTTAATATGCATCAACTTATAAAGATAGTTCTATTTGTCCGAGGAAACATTAGGCGCGTTGAGATGTAATTTATTATTGTTATAAGATCGATATCCTACAATACGTTACCGAAACTTGGTTCGTTAGTGGAATATTTTGGATAGTAATTTGGACTTCTTGGGTGCGTGCTTCATTATTTCATTAATTAAAGTTTTGAAACAAGTACCCAATCAATCAAGATATTGTGCTACGGATGACTTTAGTTTTAATTGGAACGAAGTCACTTGATTCTGATAGGTGTTTTCGAATAACCTCAAACCATTTTACTGGTCGCAAAGTAATGTAGTGAAACATTACGGGTGTTTTTTCAAGATATCGATAGACAACCTTTCGGTCTACTTAGGGTTAGATTAAGTTAAGTTACTGATACCGAATGTGAATGCAACCTTGGTTTGAGATGGTGCTGTCATGTCGTCATTACCAACGCATCCCACACACCGGAGCAGAATTTATCCGTGATAACTAGAACCACTGCGTTCATTCACAGTGCAGACATCATTTTTACCATGGAACATCCGATTATGCAATGAATTTTGCGCTACGGTGTTTACCATATCTTTCATCAAGCATTTTTTTGCCTACCTATTGCTAGTAACCTCTAGGAGCTACCTTCACCGAACGTGTAGGCGAGCTCGCGGTGCTCAGCCTTCGAGATTTTGCTAACGTCTGCTCCAGTAAGAGTAGTATTTCTCTGAATCTACCATCGTATCGGAAACGCGACCCACTGAAAAAATCCGGCGATAAACTCGGTGGGTTGTACCTTTTTTTTATTGCTTATATGGGTGGATGAACTCACGGCCCACCTGATGTTAAGTGGTTACCGGAGCCCATAGCACATCTAGAACGTAAATGCCGCCACCCACCTTGAGATATGAGTTCTTCAAACCGAAACGCATTACTGATTCGCGGCAGAAATAGGCAGTGTGCGGGTACCTACCCGTGAGGACTCACAAGAGGTCCTCCCACCAGTAGAAATCTGTGGGTTAAGTTGCATGAAGAACCCTTCATCGACGGGTTCGCCGGGAATGGTGTACGGTGTTTGGAATGCCTAAAGGCACCGTTAATGGATCGGGAAGATCCGAAATGACGTGTTTAGAGCGACGGCGACTGTTTATCTGCCTGCTGACTGTTATATGTTTGGTTGTCTGGATTGGATATGTAGCTTGCGATGGTCAAGATGTTATCGAGTCGCACCGTTTTTTTTTAAGAATTTTTTAGGCAAGATGTGCGGAGAGTGCGCAGCGGTATCAGTTTGATTGTGCCCCTATAATGTACTTGATTGTGCCCCTATGTATTGCTGACGTCAATGACTGACACTAACCATTCCCTTTACCTTTTTTAAACTTTAGGTTGGCCGTATGCTGGTTAAAATGGCAAAAAAACATGACTGCTCCATGGTAGAAACAGACAGGATGGTGATAATTAGTCGTGCAGGCTTAAATACACCGTCGGAATCGGTGTACGGTGTAAAATTCTTTACTGCCTAATGATTATAAAATTTTTTGACGTTTTGATTTCTAACATAAGATTCTATTCATTGTTTTTTTTATTAAATTTTTTATTGCATAGATGGGTGGACGAGCTCACAGTCCACCTGGTGTTAAGTGGTTACTGGAGCCCATAAACATCTACAACGTAAATGCGCCACCCACCTTGAGATATAAGTTTTAAGGTCTCTCTATAGTTACAACGGCTGCCCCACCCTTCAAACCGAAACGCATTACTACTTCACGGCAGAAATAGGCGGGGTGGTGGGACCTACCCGCGCGGACTCAAGAGAGGTTCTACTACCATAACAAGCTGGAAGCTGTTCGTGAGTAGATGCTGCATGAATTTCTTTAAATATATTTGTACTTGAGTATAGGACTTGGACATTGGTATATTATTCGATACTGTTACACCGGGCATCCCATGACTACGATGACTTACAAAATAATTACCTGCCGTTTCACGTTGCAACGCAGTCCTGGATTCATTTTCGTTTTCGCGGGTTGTAAATGAAAATAAGTTTTAATTATTTTAAAATCATTGTTTAAATCACATTTTTTTGTAGATTAGTGGTGGAAATTTTTTATAGAAGAACCGAAGCCTTTGCAGTGACTTTGTAGAATGTGTGTAACAAAACTGCGCATAAATCATCGCCGTTTAATAACTACATAAGTAGCTAAGTATGTCAGTCTATTAATAGGTAAGACATTGCGCCTTAAGGTGGGCGTATAGAATTCCTGGAATTATTTTTCGATCGCGTAACACGAATTTGGTGTGCTACTCTATACAGCTGTGGTGGTAGGCGGTAGCCATCATGGAACACAAGATATTTGACAGATGCCTGAATCTTGCTTACAACATTTTCAAGATAAGCTTGCATATATACAAGTTCCGAACAACAACATTCGGACCGTCGGTCTATCGAGCAATATCACCCGCGCGGTGGAAGATCTTCCCTTGGTCGTATACCTACACATCTTTTTAGGTTATTTCGCACAACAGCCACTGCTATGTCAAAGATTTGAAAGATGGACAGATCTTCGCAATCCAAGGGATCTAACTATGTTTTAACGTTGTATTTGAATCAAAAATTATGCGCTTGTGTTAACTGCATTCGGTGGGTGAGTTATTTTTCTCGAATAGAGTATATGTAGGTGTTATTATGGTTTAACGACGACATCCAATTTCCTCTGTTATGTCACTGGCGATGTTAAAAAATGTAATGTAAATGCAAAATTTTATGTCGCATACCTTTTGCTTATTGGATATTTAAAAAAAAAACGTATGCGTTTCGAGACCCTGACAGAAGTGATAACGGAAACTAATCTAAGTTGAATTATTTAATATTGAAATTGTTTAAGTTGAAAAAAAAAATGTGTATGTGTGTATGGGCAGAGCCAAGCCGCTGCCTACCTTTTATTGATTATAAAATATATTTTATTCTTAGTTACAATCTAGTCTTGAAATATTAGAATTTTGTGTATGTACAATATTAGTATCTAGATTTAAATAATATATAAATGGTTAGGAGTTACATACGTTCCGCAGTACCGCTGCCGTATGCGAGAGAGAAAGAGAAGCCAGAGAGACTGGTGCCGTAACGCGCTACGTAACGAAGCGGCTTACGGCTTAAGAATTTTTACTGGTGGTAGACCTCTAATGAGTCCGCACGGGTAGGTACCACCACCCTGCCTATTTCTGCCGTGAAGCAGTAATGCGTTTCGGTTTGAAGGGTGGGGCAGCCGTCGTAACTATACTTGAGACCTTAGAACTCATATCTCAAGGTGGGTGGCGCATTTACGTTGTACATGTCTATGGGCTCCAGTAACCACTTAACACCAGGTGGGCTGTGAGCTCGTCCGCCCATCTAAGCAATAAAAAAAAAGAAAAAGAAGATATCACTTCAAAAAACACCGTGGAAAAGCGAACTACCAATGAGAGTTGGATTTTGTAAACAACAATCATTACATTCAAAAATCATTTATTTCAATTTGGTTGTCATTGCACAATGTAATTCAAAATCAAATTACCTAAATATACTAAGCCAAATAATACCCTCAGAAGTTTATTATTTATTTTCCTACGTATAAATTACACACGAAAGCATAACTCAGTCCGGAGGCTCCACTTTTCTACTTTTCCCCTGCAGATTTATTCCGTAAATCTACGAAACGTTAGAATATTACTATTCAGCTGATAGATGTTACACACGTGGTGAGTGACACTCGGGACTACATTCGAATTCACTTTGCATTTGACGCTTTAGAGCTATTTGTGTATAGTGGGGATCTTGGAACATCTCTATTGTCGAACGATTTATAAGCACTAGTGGTCCCGCAGTTAATTAATTGAAATTATAAGTTTGAACATTATTAAGGTTCTATTTTCAAAGAATATTATACTTCTATAATCACAGATTTCGCCAAGACTATACTTTAAACAAATAATATTAAATAAATAAACAATATTAACCTCAATTTGACCACCGACAATAACAAAAGTTTGACAATAAACAAAGAATATTTATATGTGTGTGTCAAATACATGGTAGTGTGTTATGATTTTTCATTGATTTAATCGTAGGATTTAATGTATTTGCATGCATAATTTAAAAAAAATATTAGCATTCTGCACTCCATCTCTATATTCTCTATAAGTGTGGGAAATTTCATACTCCTCCGTCCACGCAATTTTCGTAAAAAGGGGTATAAAGTTTTTGCTTCACGTATTAATATGTAGATTAGTTATCTATTTTCGATCAAATATTATTAGGTATTTTAATGTCAAGGTAAAGTAGAGGATCACATTTATTGACAGATGCCTGAATTTCGCTAACGACACTTTCAAGATAAGTTTTTATATACAAGTTCCGAACAATACCATTTTAACCGTTGGTCTACTGAGTAATGTGATCCGCTCTATAGAAGATTTTCTCTGAATCGTTAACTTTTGAAGTGGTAATCGTGTATTGATGTTTGTAGCGTCCGCGTTGGTAATTTATATATGAACATCAACTGGCCGGCTTTAAAACGTGTTTTTACTACCAAGAAAAATAAAATAGTAATATAGAATAAATAATAATAAATAACTGGCAACAAAACACCCACGGTTATCCGGCTCCAAATTAAAGTTCTCTTATGTTATGGGTACATACTGGGAGAACACTTTTAAATATATACATACATAAAAAAATAATAAACACCCAGACAAAAAACAAACAACATTGTTCGATGTGGCCGATGCGAGAATCGACCCTACGACTCTTGGCAAAACAGTTAGGGCCGCTAACTACTGCACCACCGGCTACCGAATCTCTCGAGTCATAGAAATATTAATAATAATATGTAAACGAAGCTTAGCGTGTATAACAAATTGTTACGTTGCTAAGAATAACACCATCTGACAGCGAATAGCAGAAACGAATATCAAAAGAACTAGTAAAATCGAGAATGCTCGAGAAGTGTAACGCCATCTATTATCAAATAGCGGAAACATATATCGAGACGACTGGTCTTACCGTGAATGTTTTCGATAATTGTAGAGATGTCGTATCGACTATGAAAGCGTTGCAGAGATGACGTCATGAAGGCAGTTATTGAGCGGTTCTACTCGAAGCGAAACAGCGAACGGATCACCTGAAGCGAAGTGGAAGAAGCGCATTGAGAAATTAAAACTATTCCATAAGTGTTCTTAGTGTTTAAAAGAGTTTTAATTTGTACTTCGATGGAAGTTTTATTTATCGCGAACCCTAGCAGGTAATAATTTGGTCTCAGAAGTGGGATAAATAATGTCAGTTTTACCGAAGAACACGGTAGAAGGTATTCGCATGAGAGTTCAGTGGCAGCAGGAATTGGACCGAAGGCGGATTGAAGGTTCTGCAACGCCGACCGTGGAACACCGAAGCGAAACAGCAACAGGTCAGCTGAAGCGAAGTGGAAGAAGTGAATTACCTATAGTAAAGTGTTCTGTTTTAAGTGTTAAATAGAGTTTTAATTTGTAGTTCGGTGGAAGTTTTATTTATCCCGAACCCCAGCGCGTAACATTATTGTTGTCGTATCGATCTGATTTCTGAATATGACAAGTAAGGTGAGGTTAGGTCGTAAGGTAATCCTGCAACTCACTCACAAATTACAACTTCTGTAATTTTTAAAGAAGAGCAAATGCTCACACATGCATACACACACACACACACACACACACACACACACACAGACACACACTTTTATATTTAAAATTATGTGATTTGGTAAAGAAAGGTAAGATTCATTCGGTGAAGGACTGCATCTATTACGTCCACTTTTATGCAAATGAAATGGAGTAAATCCTGAAAATGAATGCAAAAAGCTCATGAAAGTCGCGAATACAGCTTAATAAGTACGGCATATAATAATCTCGGCTTCTGAGAGTGAATTAAGAGAGTAAATATCAAAATTTCCAAGCAGGCCGCGTCGCTTTTCCATTTCGTTCTTGATTCTGAAGAATAATTGTGTAATAAGATTTTTCGTTACAATTATTCTGAAAGGCGTCTGATTTGTAAGGCAAATGTGATATTTAACATGTTCTTTCTTTTAAAATTTACGTAATTTGTTTTGTGAAATGTTCTGAAAACTATTCCCAAAAAAGTATTTGGGAAGTTATAATTAACTGTCATAAATCTTGAAATTCTAGCTTACTCCTAATTATCCGATCAAATTGAAACTTATATGTATGAACACCATGATGTGGCACATTGAGATAAACTGGCGATGCTCCTGGAATTATGCGTTACAAAAAACTGTAATTACAAACAATATTCCATTATATAGTCATCAACCTTGGCCCTATAGTACCTTCTTTTTGCCTAATGAGTTGTCATCGTCACTTACCGGCTAAATCAAGTCCAACCACAACTGGTAAATTTTCAGTCGAAGTGATCTTTCTATTTCCGAAGAATTTGGGCATGTGGGAGAAATTTTGAATTTTTCATTGAACGTTTAACTTTTTTACCTTTACACTATGTTTACTATGAAATTTATTCGTATCATGTGTACAGTTTTTGTTATACGGATTCTTTTACTTCCGGGCAGTCACTAATTTTGCAGATTACTGGTTCTCGTTTTCTGATTTTTTTTTCTTTCAAGATTCCCCCTCTTAAACACTTTCAATTGAAATACCGCAAATGAATCTTGATAGCCAACAAAATCAAGTTGAAAATTTTCGTAACAAAGGAGTGTATTGTTTCTTCTTTTTTCCCCCAATCTTGTTTCCTTCATAAAACTTTTGTATGAGCGTAGCTTATTCAGTTTATTAATCACGTTCAAATTTTCCTTGTTGCGACAAAATCTGGTACTCGTCTTCTGCTTACAGGATTTGTCCAGCCACCCTCAATCACAGCGTCCCTCGGGTGCTGTAATATTGAAATATGACTATTATTACCCGTTTTATAGCTGTTTTATTTCATTTTTTCCACGGGAACGCTCCGTTTTTTATTTATTTGCATTTAAAGCGTACCATTCATAACCAATAATGTAGGCAATAGCTAGGAATTATGTCGCCGTTAAAAGAAATGAGATCGTTTGTTTGGTCAATCAATTTCCTTTATTTAACCGCGTATGAATCGAAAAAGATATGATTATTGTTATGCCGTACGTTAAGCGAAAAATTGCACGTAGATCAGTACAAATTATGGATATTTTTTTTATAGCTTGAATTGGACTGGTGACCATATAAGATTATTGAACATTTGATATTAGGGATTTTGGATAAGAAGAAATGAAATGAAAACTCTGGTTGCTGCGAAGCAGTAATGCGTTCCAGTTTGAAGGATGGGATAACATAAATGCAGTACAATGGAGATTTCCATTTAAATCTCAAGGTGGGTAGCAACATCTACGTTGTGGTGGCTCTTATGGGTTCCGGTAACCACTTCATGTTAGGTGAGCTTGTTCTCCCATTCATACAATAAAATTAATCAAGGTATTTTCATCGACAATCGATTTACCGAAATTTTCATTTAATAAAACGAACGACGGAAAATAAATATAGTAAGCTTCGACAGCTTTCATCTCGATAATGTGAAAGCCTTTCTGAATTAATAAAGGTCTGTGTTCCCTTCGTTTCCGAGCCTGACAATTTCTAAAATACGAGGACTCAACAATCCTAAACGAATGATTGGAGTGTGCCGCTTTTTGCGAGTCGTTGAGATGATTAAAGCTATTTCTACACTTAAATTTGGCGTCTGTAATATCCGATTTTTTAGAATAGCTTACAGTGTTCATGGTCATGAAAGACCAAAAGCTTATTCGTTGATATTTGAATATTGTTCGCATAAAATTATTTAATAACATTTCTTTTTTTTGTACATGGTACGAATGACGACTATCTTGAGGATTTAACCGTAAAGACAGTTTTTATTACAGCGCTTTCTCTTGAAAGTAAAATTTTAGTCACCGCTATTCCTTCCTGACTCATTTAAGTTAAAATACAAACAAAAGTCTTTGTAGAACATCCTGTTTTAGATTTTATATCTGTCTCTTTTTATTTTGCATTGTATGTTCATTTACTTTTTCGTTAGTAAGCTATTTTTTGACATAATTGTATAGTGTATTGTATAGCTTTTCGTTAAATGAAGCTGTCTCATGAAGTGATAAAAAAAATCTTTAAGAATTTCTCAACTCAAATCAATCTCCTCAAGAATTTCTCTCAAAACATACTCGATGTGTTGACGTCGAAAAATCATAAAATGTGATTACCCTCTCCTCAATGTTTGGATTTTTACAGTTCAATGATTTAGAAATACTTTCGATATATGGGGTGTGAAGTGAATCAAGAAATGAGAGAATGAGACATCGGCGACGAAATGTCTTTTGTCTAAGAGAGAGAATTAGGTCAGGAAATAAGCCGAGATACTATTGTCAAGGTTGAACAGTCAGGAGTATTTGCAGCGGCAGCAAAGAAGTTGGTCTCATATCTTCTGCATAGATAATTAAATACTATGACCATATATGTTCTTAGGAAATCATTTATTTAATCGTCACCTTCTTCTTCTTTTTTCTTTATTATTACCCTCTGCTGGGGTGTAGAGTTCGAATCAAATTCTTCCGTTTGCAGCGGTTTCGGACAGTCTGTTCTACCTTCTCTCACGTCATCCCCAAGACGCCTAGTTCCTGCTCTACTGAACGACGCCAAATTGTTATTTAATCGCTGTATTGAAAAATATTGAGCTACTCTGTTTTTCTTACATGATAATAAAGTTCCTAACCAATATTTTTAATCTTAAGGAATGGTGGTATGCTGCAAGCTCGCAAGGGTAAGTTCTATCTGCTGAGAAGCAGATGAATGTTTAATGTACACGAACTTAGTTCACATTCAGCGCATTGTATCGTCCAGTTTCGATTACTTGTGTCGGGTCAGTAGATTAAATAATGTTTTATGTCATTAGCGAGGCCATTTTCATAACTATGGCTTTATCTGGAACACGTACGTATGTGATTTGTTTCGGGTCCTCTAATAACCATGATCGGTATGTTGTGGCCACACTGACATGATAGGCGAGTAGAGTCGCATTTCTATTTTGTTATTTAGTACGATAGTTGATTAAGGAACCTTTGTTTTTTTTATTCACATTAGTAATGTTTAGATGTCGACAAAGTTGTTTTTTGATGTGTTGAATTTTGTAGGCAACAGTGTGTTTAGTGCGAGTTTTTAACGTTCTCGAAAGCGTAAAAGTGAACTCAAATTTGTATGGAGTTGGACCGTTTTATTTTTTTATTGCTTAGGTGAGTGGATGAGCTCACGGTCCACCTGATGTTAAGTGGTTACCGGAGCCCATAGACATATGCAACGTAAATGCCACCACATACCTTGAGATAATAGTTCTAAGGTCTCAGTTTTTACAGTACAGCGGCTGCCCCACCCTTCAAGACGAAATGGCCTTCATCTTGAAGGGCCTTCGCCTACGACCTACCACCAGTAAAAAAGTTTGCCTACGTTTGCCGCTAGGGGCGCTGTTCCAACTGCATACAAATTTGAGTTAACTTTTACGCTATCGAGAACGTTAAAAAACTCGCATTAAGCATACAGTTACTTGTTTAAACTAATTACTATACGTTTGGTATTCTTAACGTCAAGATCAAACGAGATATGTATATATTATAGTTTGTTATTTATAGATTAAATGTGACTCTGAAGTTACTATTGATTTATAGAAGCTGTTACAATCTGCCCTGGATACGGTTTGCACGCTTGAAAAGGTACTAATTTAAGTCTCCAGTGTGAAATATTTTACAAGTAACATGGTCACCCTATTTGGCCTACAGATAATATCTCCATTGATATGAATATTGGCTAATATGGTTATAGGTAACTCGGATGGGGAGTAGTTAACCTCGATAATCACACGGCTTACGGCTAGAAGCCCTTGCCTACACAAACTAACTGCTTAATGCATTAATAATCGAACTCAGAGCTCAGCACGTGGGCTACAGCAACCCGCTCTCTTAAATCAAGACGTTGTAAAAGAAATAGCATAAAAAATTCAAAACAAACGAAATATTTTTGTATTAAATTTGAAAGTGTAATCGAATTCTTTTTTTAATATATTATGAGCAGTCAATTTATTCGTATATTTATTATCAAAAGCGTACCTATATTTACAAAGATATAGTTATGGAAATTTAATGAGTTGTATAATGTGATATTGAAGTCGCATAAGATTATTTGAAGTCGTCTAGTAAGTCTCATATTATGTCGAAGTGTTCTTGAATTATTCAGTTTTGTACAAGTTATTAATCTGCTTACAAGTGTGTCCTTCTATTTTACACAAATTTTCATAACAAAAATAATTTTTCATATTAGGACGTATTTTGACTCTAATTCCTTAGGAAAAGGGACGCTGTTTGTTGTGGGATGCAACCTGTAGCTGTACGTACGCGGCGTGTCACTTATTTGAGACCCGACAATGTGCGGGCTTTGCTGCTGAGGCGTCGGCTGAAATGAAGCATTCCAAGTATGCTGCTCTGAAATCTACATACTCCAATGGCATTGGAAACGGCAGGTGTGTGGAGTTCAGAGGCCAAAAAATTTATTGCCGCAATTGGCCACCGCCTCAGAGCGCGAGGCCACGATCCTCGGTCTGGGTCGTACCTGGTCCAGAGATTATCCATTGCCATACAGCGTGGCAATGCTGCTAGCGTAATGGGTACTTTCGGGCCGGGTGCGATCCAGAGTGGCTTTTTTGACTAGCCGACGCATATGCGCGCATTGCTGTTTGCGTGGACCTATATCTTATTTACGACGATGCTTGTAGCTGAAAGTAAATATTATACTTTTTGACGAAGCACGTTAAAAAAATTAAGACGTATTTCAGTTGTGTGCTGACACACTATTATACACGCTATTATTTAAAGTGGAAGGTATCTTTATGAATGACTCCAGATAAATGTATCGACATACCAGGTTCTTAGTTGAGGCAATCGATTTTAGCTGAAGACTGAATAGTTTACGTTGTGGTACGTTGTTTTAGTATGATTATAGTTCATTTATTTATATTACACTTTATATATATAAATTTTTGAATGTTACCTATAACATTTTAGATGTATTCTCATCGATCAATGAATATACATAAAATAAAGGTAAAGAAGAATCCGATGTGTCTGTACAATGCAGAAAAGTAATAAAATTATAAAGGGGATAATTTACAGTATTAATTTTATTTTGTTTCTGTGTATTTCATATCAGACACCGGCGGACCTACTTAGCAAAGTTGAAAGGTAAATAGAGTATATAGATTTTGTTTTATTAATATCGCTTCTTGCAAAATATGGAAACTTATTTTTATACTCTTGCGATATGATGAGTACAAGTCTTATTTTGATTTTGTGTAACGTTCAAACCATTGAAGCGATTTTGACGAAATTCGGTATCTATATATTAATACGTGAAGCAAAAACTTTGTATCCCTTTTTACGAAAGTTGCGCGGACGGAGGAGTATGAAATTTTCCACACTTATAGAGAATATAGAGAAGAAGTGCACAATGCTAATATTTTTTTAAAATAATGCTTAGAAGATACATTAAATCAATAAAGAAAACATTACACACACTACATACCATGTACTTGACGCACACACGCATGCACACTATTTATTGTCAAACTTTTGTTCTTGACGTCTGTTGTCAAATTGCGATTAAAAATATTGTTTGTCTTTGTTAATATTTTTTATAGTGTAGTCTTGGCGAAATTTGTGATTAAAGAAGTATAAAATACAATCATAATAGTGTACAAACTTACAATCCCAATTAATTATAGTCGAATTTCGACTACTGCGGGACCTCTAGTTGAAATAATTTGAACACCGGGAGAGAATATAGGCTACCTTTCACTCTATTTTTCAAAATGGGCCCCGCACGCGCTTTGTAGTACGTTTCAAAAAAGTATCTTGTCATTGTACCGAGATGACCAAACGATTAGAGTAAAAGATTAGAAATTAAATCTTGGTAAAATAAGACTAAAAGATTAGTAATTGATACAAAATAAGAATGTCAACCAAATTGTCCGCTAAAAGGCTTAGTGTGTTGAGCAATCAACACAAATCGTGATGTTGCAGAAAATAAAGCATTAAAATAATAACAGTAGAGGAACATAAATGTAGAATTGGGATCGTGGCGCATAAAATAAAACTATTCCACTGTTGTACTTTTATTGTTCCTTACCAAAATCTTCTTTGTTATTATAATTAAAAATGAATTGACACCTTTTAACCCGACTTCAAAAAAGGAGGAGGTTCTTAACTCAACTGTATATTTTTTTATGTTTGTTACCTCATAACTTTTGACTGGGTGAATCGATTTTGATGATTCTTTTTTTATTAGAAAGCTGACGCTTCCCGTGTAGTCCCATTTCAATTTAATCCAGTTCTGATAACAGTATCCATGAGAAAACCATATAAGTCTTAAATTTACATTAGGTACGTGCGCGACAAATAGATGAATAACTCAATAACTCAATATCACGCCAACCGATTTCGATGATTATTGTTTTTAGTGTATATTAATTTTGTTTTGGTATATCTTTTTTTGTCCATTTGAAGTCGGTTTTTGTTGAAGCATGTCTATTTACAATTATTTACGTCTTGCTTATTTAATCGTCTTCGCCATATCTTGCCTTTCTCTGTCATTCTGTTTTCCCTTTGTTAACGTTTTCTCTCACTTAATTTTTTTTAATTTTTTTTTATTGCTAGATGGTTGGACGAGCTCACAGCCCACCTGATGTTAAGTGGTTACTGGAGCCCATAGACATCTACGACGTAAATGCGCCACCCACCTTGAGATATGTTCTAAGGTATCAAGTATAGTTACAACGGCTGCCCCACCCTTCAAACCGAAACGCATTACTGCTTCACGGCAGAAATAGGCAGGGCGGTGGTACC
Source organism: Bombyx mandarina (assembly GCF_030267445.1). NCBI lineage: Eukaryota > Metazoa > Arthropoda > Insecta > Lepidoptera > Bombycidae > Bombyx > Bombyx mandarina. The sequence goes on along the minus strand of NC_143227.1, from coordinate 5,481,148 downwards.
TACCCGCGCGGACCCACAAGAGGTCCTACCACCAGTAATTACGCAAATTATAATTTTGCGGGTTTCATTTTTATTACACGATGTCAATTCCTTCACCGTGGAAGTCAATCGTGAACATTTGTCGAGTACGTATTTCATTAGAAAAATTGGTACCCGCCTGAGATTCGAACACCGGTGCATCGCTCAACACGAATGCACCGGACGTCTTATCCCTTAGGCCGCGACGACTTCATTTTTCAAACTCTTATCATATGTTCCGTTCTTACCAATCATATAGTTCTTAGATTCAATTAAACAAAAAAAAGAGTCTTCTTGTGATTTCAATGAAAACGCTTGTAGACTCTCTCGTTCCAAGCTCGGGACGCCCAAACGACATCATATCTGCGAGAGCACTCGCACAAAATAAATTATTATCAAGGGACCCATAAAAAGAAAGTGGCACCAGTTGGTATTTTGAATAAGTAAACTATAACTCACTGCTTCTAAATCTATATAAGAATGTTACAATAGCACAGCAATCGTTCAAGTTCCAAAATCTTTGATTTATTTATATATTTTTTCTGTATCCATCTGCAAAATTTGTTAGGATTGTACGTAATTTTATTGATGACTTTTTCGAATTGCACTCTCGACAGTTTTTGTTAACGATATTATTGAGAAAAGTCCTGTAATATAAGTGAGTTGAGCGAATTTTAATTTGAAAATTATTAAAAAAAAAAAATTAATTTTTTTTATTGCTCTTGTAGGCAGACGAGCGTACGGCCCACCTGATGGTAAGTGGTCGCCCGTGGATTTCAGCAATGCCAGGGGCAGAGCCAACCCGCTGCCTACCGCTTAATACTCTTCACAAGCCTCGTTTGAAGAAGGACATATATTGGGAAATGAAAAGAGCTGATAGTTCTATTACGTATCTGTATTACAAATAAATCGTGCCTTATACGAATGTTGATCCAAAGCATTTTAAATTAGAAAATCGTCTCCCAAGATGGAAGACACTTCCCTTCCACTTACTGGTCTCAATTTCGTAGACATTACAATCAAAATATTGATTTGGATTGTATTTACTAATGTCATTTTCCAATCACTAGTACTGCACTAGCCTATCTTTAAGCGTAACTTTTTTCCGTCGCGATTTCGTCTCGACTAACAGTTCAAAAGTTGGAAACAGGAATTCTTATAGCCCAATTTATGTCTTCATAAAACTGTAGAAAATGTGTTCACGTGAACATCAGAAAGTAATTCAGAATTCTTTTTTTTAATTTAAAACCTGAATTTCTCAGAAAACGAATATCTTTATATATATCGATCGATATCATATTTTTAATCGACTTCCAAAAAAATAAGTTTTCAAATCGACCGTGTTTTTTGTGTTACCACCTCAACCTATTTACTAGACGAACTGATTTTAATGCTTTTTTTTAATTTTAAATCTGATTCTTCTCATGTGGTCACTTTTAAAACCTATCAAGATCTGTCCGGTAATTTTATATTTGTCTTTAAAAATGTATATTTAATTGACTTTCGACTATACGAGGGCGGCCCTGAAAATTTCGGGAATTAACGAAGTGACACAACATTACTATTTAAAAATGTATTTATTGCTTTTCGAAGTATTCTCCGCGAAATTTGACACATTTTCCATACGATGGAACCAATAATTGAAGCAACCATTCCATTCGGAAGTTGGGGTCTCCAAAATGGCCGTTTTGTAGGCGTCCACAGTTTCTTCAGGTGATGAAAATCTCTGTCCACGCAATTTATTCTTTATTTTAGGGAAAGTATAGAAATCATAAGGGCTTAGGTCGGGGCTGTACGGCGGATGGTCTAATAATTCTATGTTTTCTTGCTCTAAAAACTCTTTTGTTCTGTGCGCGGTGTGAGAACTCGCATTGTCGTGATGGAGGATGATGCGGCGGTTGCAGTTCTCTTTACGGAGTTCAGAAACGACCTGTGGCAAACAAATGCTAGCATACCATTCTGCATTAACCGTTCTTTGTCCCTCAAGAGGAATAGTCGTAACATGGCCGGTTTTGGAGACAAACGTGGCCACCATTTTTTTGCAACACTCCGTGAACGAACAATTTTTGTTGGCTTTAACTCATTTTCGAACACCCAAACTCGTGACTGGGTTTTTTTTCGGGTTCGTACGCGTATATCCAGGATTCGTCACCTGATACAATGTTGTATACAGCATTTAAGGATCCTGCGTGGAATCTTTCTAGAGTTCTGACGCACCAAGTAACGCGAGCCGCTTTTTGCTCTTCACAGAGCGAATGCGGTATCCATCGGGAAAACAACTTTTTTACACCTAATTGTTCATGCAAGATTATTTGTATTTGACTCATGCCAATGTCTAAAGTTGCCTGAATTTCGCGGTATGTCACATGTCGATCTTCCTCAATCAGCTTACGCACAGCATCAACGTTTTCTTGGGTGACTGCAGTTTTTGGACGACCTTGACGGGGATCATCACTGAGCTTGACACGTCCACGTTGAAACTCAGCAAACCAGCGATAAATTGTGGTTTTGGATGGGGATTCATCACCAAATGCAGAAATCATCCGGTCAACACACTGTTTTTGTGTTAAACCACTTCCAAAGTCATAATAAATCATCGCTCTTGAATTTTCTCGAGTCAATTCCATTTTCTCAACGACTAAACAAGTTTGACAAAACCTCATGACAAGACTGAGAATCTTTTTTTAAATAAATAAATGGTATTCGATTTTTAAAACCAAGGAGTTTTCAATTAAAAAGATTTTAATATGACAGGAACAGTGGAAATATTCCATTCCCGATACTTTTAGTGCAGCTTAGTATTGATAATATTCCCAAGTTTTCTATTTTATTAAAATTCTATTTTATTAGTTTAAAATTTTACATGAAAATCTTAGAAATATCTCTAAGGTCTCTTTAATTTGATCAACACATATAATATACTAGCTGTATCCGTCCGCTTCGCTGGGCTTTTAAAATTAACATTATTATTTCTCACCCCCACAAACGTTCTCATCATTAATACCCCCGCAACTGGTGTAGGGAGTCCAACACTCATATAAATATTAGCCTATTCATTAAGTACATGTATTTTCTACATGGATACCTAGTTTCAAGTCAATCGGATGCATGGTTCAGTAGTTATAACGGAACATCCGTAAAAAACACTGTAGATTTATATATTAGTATAGATATAATGTGTAATGTTAATACTAAATATAGAAAGTTTTATACAATTTTATATAAACTCATTGGCAACGAACTCTAAACTAGATAGTTATTCTGCCTCATCGAGCGTATATTGTTCAGTCATCTGCATGTTTCTGATACTATTTAGATCAGTGCCTTGCTGTTAAAAAAAAAAACTCGCACTTACTCCCAGCTTCGCTAAAAAGGTATATATAATTCGAATGAAAAAAAAACTAACAAGTAAAAACGAACAGATTATTAATTGTATGAGTTTGTTTGTACGCTATTATTATTATTTTATTATGAGGTTGGCAGCGGCTTGGCTCTGCCACTGGCATTGCTGACGTCCATGAGCTACGGTAACCACTTACCATCAGGTGGGCCGTATGCTCGTCTGCCATCTCGGACATTAAAATAATAATAAAAAAATGCACTATTATTATATTATTATTATGCTACTATTATATTATTATGCTACTATTATTATTATTGTATGCTATCATTATTACTAATGGTAGGACCTCTTATGAGTCCGCATGGGTAGTTACCTCCGCCCTGCCTATTTCTGCCGTGAAGCATTAATGCGTTTCGGTTTGAAGGGTGGGGCAGCCGTTTTACTGTAAAAACTGTGACCTTAGAAATCGTATCTCAAGGTAGGTGGCTATAAGGTTGAAAGTTAGTGTCATGCCTCAAAGCGGATAGGAAGTGGCTTTAGAGGTTATGTAGTAGTGTCCGTGGGTACGGTTAATCGATTAATTCCAAGTGGAACCTGAGCTTGTTCACGAGTCTAGACAATAAAAATAAATAAATCCAATGCCGAGCGGAGGGTTTTCAAACTTGTATAATCCAATATTAAATTAAAGTACTTCTTAAAAAATAAAATATACGCTGCTTCATAGGCATCATGTAGATTGTGTTGAGATCATTTGGAGAGCAAGGCTAAAATGGCCTCCAAAAAACTCGGAGTACTCAACAGGGCCAAACAGTACTTCAAGCCGGCTCACCGCCTTAAACTGTATAAGGCGCAGGTGCGGCCTCACATGGAGTATTGTTGCCACCTTTGGGCCGGGGCTCCGCGTTATCAGCTATTTCCATTTAACCGAATCCAACGTAGGGCATTTCGGATTGTCGACGATCCTGAACTTGCCGATCGGCTAGATCCTTTGGCACTGCGTAGGGATCCATCTTCCCTATGCATACTTTACAGAATTTACAATGGGGAGTGTTCCGAGGAGCTGTTCAATTTAATAGAAGCCGCTGATTTTCGCAACCGATCGTCTCGCCGGAACTATCATCCGCACCATCTGGATGGTTGGCGTTCCACTACAATGCGTTTTAAAAACAGTTTTCTGAAACGCACAGTAAATCTCTGGAATTCGTTGCCATCAGCGGTCTTCCCTAACAACTGCGACATTGGGTTATTCAAGAAAAGAGCATATTCTTACCTGAAGGGCACTGGCGTAAACGCTGGTGACCGTGGGCGGCGGTGAATCACTTACCATCAGGTGACCCGTCTTGCTCGTTTGCCTCTCGTTGTTATAAAAAAAAAAAAAGTATTGAAAATCAATCGAAAAACCAAAGTTAATGATTAAATAGCCGAATGAAAGCGGCCATGTTTTTTGCGAACGAATATTTATAATTGGTTTCTAGTAGGCTTCGAGCTACTTCAGCTTTATCGGACTTTATCAGCTTTATGAGCGTTTTGGTTTCGTCAAAGCGCAAATTTTCGAATAATCCTTTGTTCAGTACTTATAGCGACTATATAAACTAGTAGTTTATTACTGGTGGTAGGACCTCTTGTGAGTCCGCGCGGCTAAGTACTATCAGCCTGCCCATTTCTGCCGTGAAGCAGTAATGCGTTTCGGTTTGAAGGGTGTCGCAGCCGTTGTTGTAACTAGACTGAGATCTTAGAACTTATATCTCAAGGTGGGTGGTGTATTTACGTTGTAGTTGTCTGTGGGTTCCAGTAACCACTTAACACCAGGTGGTCTGTGAGCTCGTCCAACCTTCTAAGCATTAAAAAAATAAAAAAAATAGTAAATTAGAGCAAAAGAAGAACCTACTTGTGTCGATTTTCTGATACTGGGTAATAGTTGACAATAAGAGCATCAGCTTTTCCCGTACGATGTTTATCCAGGAGTTCATCCACATTCAGCAGCATATAAGTACCCTCGGCGACATTTTTGTTGAAGGTAGACGGCGTTTGGTCTGTCCAGCGGATTGGACACCTTGCACTCGGCGACTTGTCTTCCATTTAAAATAAAAAAAGATGTGTGGTGTCGTGGGACACCGGATAGAAACGAAGTACCTTATTATAAAAATATTAATTTTAAGTTCTATTCGAGGTATAAAGAAAATAATTATTCGGTTATACATTTTTTATTATGATTTTTTTATTGATAAAAAAAAACTTTACAAAGTTATCAACTTTATTTTATTCATAATGATTTATAAAAAATATATAATAAAAAATTAGGTTATTTTTTGTACATTAAAACAAACTTAAGTCGTACACTGTGTGCATTACTAATAAAAATCTTACGTTACGGACGTTTTTCCCGGTTAGGGTGGTACCCCACCGCATCGTCCCATAAGGAACTTCGTTCCAAAAAACATACTTGTGAAACCACTCATATTAAGTACTTATTGTCGAAAGACGCCGGACAATGGATTTCAAATATTTGTCCCCTAATTTTCATTATTAGAATACAATTAAGATCTGTCTGTCTCAATGCGATTTTCATGTTTGTGTATTTTGGAACACGATAACTACACAACTCTAGATACGTGACACGTAACGCGGTAGGACGGAAATGATTGTCGACTTTTGGTTTCAAACAGCGCTCCTTTTAGCGACGTACTCTTGAGAAATTGTCTTTTCTCCAATTCGACAAAGACGTCGTATGAACAAATGTGTCGAAGAAGAGACTTGAATACGAATTGGGTAGATGCAATTTCGAGTGGTGATGTGACATTTTAAACGCTTCCAGCAAGTAGATGGAGTGTTCGTTCTTTTGCGAAAGTGACTATTTTTTAAGACGTGTTTGTCAGTTCATTTGTTTAGTATTCAGTCGATAATTTGGCTCTTTATGCGAGTTTTTTTAGTCCCACCCTATTTGTTGGTAGTGCCATTCTAGCTTCTCGCTCACGGGTAGGTGAGGGTTCAACCTCAAAAAAATTGCGAACACTAGCTCTAGCAAGAGTAGTGTTCCGGAATCGCGACCCATTGAGAAGATTCAGCAAGAATTTCAGTGGGTGAACTAGTTCGTTCACTATGTTGACCGTCAATATTGGAATGATGGAAGGAAAGTTGGAAGTATTTGCATGTTTATATTTTAATACTTTTTAATTTTTAATTATTTAAGTTTTGTTAAATGCAGTCTTTATGTGTCTTACTTAAAATTGGTACTAATCGATAAAGTTTAATATCTCTAGCCGACTTGCTAGTAAATTAGACACGTTTTTTTTATTTGGTCATTAGTAGTTAATATTACATCGTGTACCTAGTTTTTTTATTAATTTTAAGATATCGCGGGCCCTGAGCGCGGCGACTGAATCATGAAATTCCGTAACGAAAAAACCTAACACCCCTCACTCCGCCTACCATGTAGCTCGCGTTCAACACATTCACACGTCGCGCTTGTGTAGTATTTGTGAATAAGCGCGTGGCGTGACGTCACACTGCATGCGCATCATGAAAAGTCTGCCCATCTCTCTCTCGCGCGGTCTAGCTTATGAGTGCGAAGGGGACAGTTAATGTTTTGCTTTTATTAATGCTTAATATAGCGTGGTCTTGTTTTGTTATTGTTTTAATATTAAATTATCATTTTCTAATTATAATTGCATACGTTGATAAAAAAGATTATGCAATAGCCGTACCGCGGCAGTTCCCGAGTGCCACACGTTTTTTTTTATAATAACTCGATCGGAGTACACAAAACTTAGACTACAATCGAATTTTAAGAACAACACTGTAGGCCATATTCAGCGGTTTCGTTTAATTTCCTCGCGCTTGTCCGTTTTTTCGAATCCTATTAAAAAAAAAAAACAATACAACATCCTTCTTGACGTTCCCGCCAAAAATCCGGAATCCAATCAAACAATAGAGAGCATTGTAATTAAATAAACCAAAACAAAGGGATCATATACTGTTCGTTAACAAACGTAGGTACTTGACTTTGAAAGGAGATAGTGGAGTAATTTTCTTAAAACTCGTTTCTATTTTTCCTGCACGTACCCTCCCACCGTTCCATTAATACGTGAACAAAATGGAACTCCAAGTAAGTAATGAACGATTGTTTCCTTTCTATTCGTGGGATTGCTGTTCGCTTTGTTGCGATGTAACTTAAAAAATAAACCGAGTTGAGGTGAGAACAGAGTTGAGGATAGATTTTTTATTTACTTTTCCGTTCGATCATTTTGAATGGTTTTGTTCAGTAAATTTGTAATTTATTGTGGTTAGTAAAAATATCTGCTGTTATATTGGCGCTGTTTACTTGAAACAATTGATACAGATAAAGACCGAATAGTGATAAAACTAAATTTTGTAATGATCTTCATTAAATATATATAGTACAGTTATGAATTTTAAAAGTATATCATAAGTAGGGCAGTGTGCGTCTCTTTACTATCGGCACTTAAAAATTATCGCTTTTATTTACATTTCTGCTAGCGCTTTTTAGCTATTTTCGTTAATAAGCGTAAATAAGTATTTGTTTTGGTGTGTTTTTGCAGCAATATACCGCTGGTTTTTCTTAGCGAAATTCAAGAAAGATTTCAGCAAAATACTTACCTGCGTTCTTCAACAATCCAAACAGTTATGATAAATTACGGGACCTACGTATAAGCTGGTGGAGGGTACGCAGGTAAACGAAATGTCCTTGCTGATATATGGAGCCACCTGCGCTGTCATACACGGAAGCGCCTTAGTTATTTTTACTATTTATTTTGATAATAAGTTTGTGGATAACAAAAGATTTAATCTCAATTCTTATGGTAGAACATATGAGCAGTTTTAAAAATTGTCTTTTGTTTGTAAAATAGTTAGATAACAGATTAGACAACTGATGCATTTAATGATACATGGATAAAAGATTTGACGAAACGTGACAAGTGAGATCACCTACCGCTAATATAATTGGTGAGCATATTTTAGATTTCAAAATGGATTTCGATGTGGCATCATCATGATAAAATATCATCAGTCGAATACGCGTGAAACGAAATCGACGGCACTCACTGGTGTCGAGAACCTTTTCTTCGAGATACAGCTTTGGCGATAACTTTTTTCCTGCTTACGAATAGGTGTGCTCACGGGCAACCTGAGAGAATTTGCTAACACTAACCCTAGTAAGAGCAGTGCTTCGCAAAATCTCACCGGTCATCGTTCTCGTCGAACCCATCGCTTGCGACGAAGGGATCGACGAGTAAATTAACCCACAGACACAGCCCACTGAGTTTCTCGCCGGATCTTCTTAGTGGGTCGCGTTTTCGATCCGGTGGTAGATTCTGCGAAGCACGGCTCTTGCTAGGGTTCGTGTTAGCAAGTCGTCAGGTTTGAACCCCGTGAGCTCACCTACTAGTTAAGGTTATGCTGAAATAGCCTCTCAAGGCTATCAGCTTAGGTAGGAAAAAAAAGAAGCAAAATCTACCACCGGTTCGGAATCACGACCCACTGAGAAGATCCGGGGATGAAACTCAGTGGGCTGTGTCTTTGGGTAGGGAAGTAAGTGTTAATAGTTTATTGTATAAATTTCAGGCAAAATTCCTAACAAAATATACTATACTATTGACTTGAGAGCGAACTGTGCCCAAACCACAAAATGTGGTATATGGGCAAGAAGAAAAAGTAAAAAATATACTATTCTGTGTACAGAATTTTCTTAGCTACTGTATTGCAAACGTAACTTTATAATTGATTGTTTTGGTGTAACTTTATACTAACTGGATCAGCTACTAATGTGGTTTTGGAAAAAGTTATTTTTATATACCTACACACATCGGACGATGCCAGTCAGACGTTTTTATAATCCCACTAAATGCGACGCCAAAGATATAACAAATAAACGTAATATCAGCCTGCACAATTATAATATTCTTACTAGAACATGTAAAAGCTTTTATTGTAGCGAAAAAGAGACTTTTCACAAGAAAAAAGGAAAAAAAATGTAAAATAAAAGAAAACTCTGAACGGACAATCATTTAATGAATTCGCAATTTGCATACCGACATCGAACCAAAAAAAAACAGGGACGCGCAAAGAGATGGTACAACTATTGAAATTGATATTACTTTTGTATATAATTACGAAATGTTTGAGCGAGCTTGCAAGAATGTATCAGCTACCTTTCGTGACGTCCTTGAGATTTTAGCTTTAATTTTCAAATACTGGAGAGGTTGTATGTTTTAGACTGGATTGTGCGTGAAATAATATGTAATCAGTTTCATTCAATGTGTGTTAATCTATATCACACTAAAATTGTGCTAAAAAATTCAAATGGTTCCGTACAACTCTATACAATTCTACATTAGTGCCTGTGAATTCTGTAATCGCGCTCTTGTCTGTACCATTATTGGTGTCCCTTTGTTTTGTCTTAAATTAAAGACTGACTTGAATAGACTTTAACCTTTGCTCTGTCAATGGCCAGTTCTTAACTGTTAGCTAGAGCACTAAGAGCTAATTACTAGAAGACATTGGAGACACGTCGGTTATTTAAAAATACAGTTGCAATGAACTCTGTAACAAAAAGTATAAAAGTATTTTTTCAACACAAAACAATTCAATATGTCACAGTAATAAGTTTTGTTATTTACATGTAGCTCTGGAGTGATGTAATGTCATTTATAACTAAATATATACTAACTATAACTAAGTATAAATCAAATCATCCAAGGGAAAGGCATTAATCAAAATTTTTATCGTGGACGAACTCAAAATCGTTTAGTGACAATAAATTTATAGCTTTAATAATTAGATTTAAGACTTTTAAATTAAGTTATAATTTAAAGTCTTGATGGGTTCTTATGAGAAAATCAATATTAGTCTTGTACTTATGTTCTTTTTAGAAACTGAGTACTTTTAATTGAATTTGCATATTTTTTAAAATACCATTATTTGGATATTATACACGGAAAACATCGCTACCCATTCTCAGGCGCTTCTCTTAGTTGCCTTTACGACAGCCGCAAGAAGAAATGGGGTGGTGCTATTAGTGCACCATATAAAAAAAAAACAAAAGATGATCCAAAGTTACGCCGCTTAAGATTAACGTACTTTTGTGTCATTTAAGTGTAATCTCTATATATAAAAATGAATTGCTGTTCGTTAGTCTCGCTAAAACTCGAGAACGGCTGAACCGATTTGGCTAATTTTGGTCTTGAATTATTTGTGGAAGACCAGAGAAGGTTTAAAAGGTAGATAAATATGAAAATGCTCGGAATTAAATAAAAATTACAATTTTGTTTTTCCATTGAAGTGTCCCCCGTCGGACCGAATCCTTTTGTTTGTTTTAAGTTTATTCTAGACAAAAGTTTAGATCTTTTATTTATCGATTGAAGCGCTACGAAGTCGGCCAGGTCAGCTAGTTATTATAATAAATATTTTAAGGTTCGAAAATTTGTGAAATGTTTTTTTTTTTAAATATTATGTTTTGAATCTGTTTAAGATCACCCATAAAAATACTATTAAAATGGTATGACCATCCAATTTCACTTCCCCAACATTTGTGAAAATACAATCTCCGCAAAAAACTAGTTAGTTCTAAGGAAATTCCGCATGCAAGCATCTAAAACTTTATCTTTGGTATCCGGGCGTCTCAATTCCATCACGTTTGGTGTCTGAACGCTGACGAGGCGCGTAATTTGGGTAATTTTTCCTCTGCAAGACTCAGTACGCGGTCAAACGAATGATTCTATTCCACGGATATGTGCCTCAACCTACTCCGACTGCTCGTATTAATTAAATGCAAGCCCCCGAGTCCACTTTACGAGTCCCGGTACAGTTGAACTCATTGCGATTATCCGCCTGCACTCATAAGCTATTACTCTATCTAAACGACTTACCCGAATGTACGTAGAAAGAAATTAAGCCACGGATTTTAGGGTTTACAGCTTTAATAGAGGTCCGCTATTTAGCGATGAATTGTCGGATATTATCTGCTAATTGGAATATCTTTGGGTAGCGTTGGCGAGATTGTGCTTGTGTTAAGTTTCACCATTAGTAGTGTCGGCTACTAATGTTTTCTGGAATAAAGGCTGCATAATATTCGCATTTGAACGAAATTTTTTATAAAAATTCTTTCGCATTTAAACGTAAGCTTTTTTTTGGAAAAAGGATGTTTGATAACATTTACTGGTGGTGGGACCTCTTGTGAGTCCGCGCGGGTGGGTACCACCACCCTGCCTATTTCTGCCGTGAAGCAGTAATGCGTTTCGGTTTGAAGGGTGGGGCAGCCGTTGTAACTAACTTGAGACCTTAGAACTTATATCTCAAGGTGGGTGGCGCATTTCCGTTGTGGATGTCTATGGGCTCCAGTAACCACTTAGCACTAGGTGGGCTGTGAGCTCGTCCACCCATCTAAGCAATAAAAAAAAACCAAGTCATACTGTGTTAACGAAATTCTATTTAACGAAAAATGTTTTAGAACCCATAAGAAAGTTTTAAAGAGTGACAAAGATTGTTTAATTTTGATTGATGTAAATTATGTTATTATACTTAAATTCTCTGATAAAGAGTAACATTTCTTTATGGTGAAACATTAAGTCCTTGTTTGTAATGCAATAAGTTTCACTCAAAACTAAACTAAGAGCAGAGACCTTAAATCATATAAAAAGAAAGAAAGTTTGTTTTGTTTCGTACAATATTATTTTGTGTGTCCTTTATATCCTTGGTTTAAGCTTTTAATCTTAATACATTTTTGCATTACTATCCATACACATTAAGATCCACGTTATACTAACTGGTGGTAGGACCTCTTATGAGTACTGGCGGTAGGACCTCTTATGAGTCCGCACGGGTAGGTACCACCGCCCTGCCTATTCCTGCCGTGAAGCAGTAATGCGTTTCAGTTTGAAGGGTGGGGCAGCCGTTGTAACTAACTTGAGACCTTAGAACTTATATCTCAAGGTGGGTGGCGCATTTACGTTGTGGATGTCTATGGGCTCCAGTAACCACTTAACACCAGGTGGGCTGTGAGCTCGTCCACCCATCAATGCAATAAAAAAAAAAGTAATAACACTCCAATTATATATTTGTAAAAACATGTAGTTCGCTCACACTCTACTTTTATAATTAAGCGACTTACTAAAACCGGATATTACGTATAACCTCACTAATTTAGGACATGTTCGTTCAAATAGTGAACGACAGGTAAACACAGGCATTTGAATTTACTATTTCCAATTCAAACTGTCCTGATTGCTTTGAATAGGTACTCAAATGACGATAATAGACGTCCACAACCGGATTTATGGTTTGGTTTAACCGGATTTCATCGTTTCATCCAGCCACTTGTTAAATGATTCTACTATTGTTTGATTGTCACCATCACGTAAGTATTAGATTGTGTGTGTTTTATTACGATGGAACGCTGTTCCGATTTGTCCAAGACAAAGACGCAAATTTTAATTTTATTAAGTTTTTTTTTTTATTGCTTAGGTTGATGGACGAGCTCACAGCCCATCTGATTTTAAGTGGTTACTGGAGCCCATAGACATCTACAACGTAAAACCGCCACCCACCTCGAGATATAAGTTCTAAGGTCTCAGTATAGTTACAACGGCTACCCCACCCTTCGAACCGAAACGCATTACTGCTTCACGGCGGAAATAGGCGGGGTGGTGGTACCTACCCGTTCGGACTCCCAAGAGGTCCTACCACCAGTGATGATTAGTAGGGAATTTAGGTAGTTGTGACAAATGTTTTTAATTTGGAAAGGTCCAGGAGCTTGAATCACCTGAATATTGAGTATGGGAGTCAAAATATGTGGTAATAAAAATAATCATTCCTTCTGTTGCCATACAAGCTTCAGCGTAACCATAGCAGCGTTCAAGAAATCTGTTAAAGAACATTATTTATCTGTACCATATTAAATAAAAGTATATATATTTGTATAATGTACTATAATATAAAATAATTATATGTATGTGTATATATATATGTGTGTGTGTTTGTATTTGTATGTATATATATTGTTTTGTATCTTGTAATATGTATATATTATTATATGTAATGCTTACTGTATGCACTAGGTTTGTGTTCCTAATTCCTCTTTCCTTCCGCGACTAGTGGAAGAGATTTCAACATTAAATAAATAATGCCCTTGTACTCTGTATCCTTATTGTCGTGTTTCTTCTAACAGCTGTGCGTACAAAATATATTAAATAAAAATAAAATAAATAAAGCTTCCGATCTCAATGCGGGGGAGAAATCTGAAAGAATAAGGGAATGCTGGCTTGTGCATATGCGATTCACAGTCAACGGGCTCTGAGCAGGTACTATATGCGTCCCCACAACACCTATGGATCAGAAGCAGCATAGAATAAGCAGCGATGAAGATTGTTTCGGCAGCGAAATGACATTGACAATGAAATGACTTCAAGAATCTATAATTAAAAAATTTGCTATATATGGTGTAAGTTGTGAATATGCAGTAGTAGCTATTACTGAGCTTACCTATTTCTGCCGAGTGTGCAGTACTATCTATTTCTGCTGCAAAGTAGTTATACATTCAGGTTTTCAAGGAGTGGATAGCTAGATATTGATTCCGGTAACGATTGAACCCATCTACAGTTTTGAAAGAAATTATAGGAACAGAATATATCTACAGGTTCTGTTCTTATTTCTTTAATAGATTCGGTAATGGATACTGGCCACACCTTAGTTGAGGAAAAACTAAGTAGCAGTGTTATATCCTACGTTGAATAATTACAATTACTTTTATATTCACGTTGTTGTTCAGTTAGCTGATTTGATATGAGTCTTGCAACCAACGGTAGCAACTTTATACAAATATCCTTCGAGAGAACTGAGATTATTGGGGAATAATTTCAATGTAGAATACACATTATGGTCATTGTATGAAGATTTTCTTCCTTGATTCTAAATTCGGCGCAGTTTGGTACGGTTCGGTACAGCACATGCCCATTTGATCCCTAGTTCTTATAATCGCCTAACATTAATATGTAAAGAGTAGTTAAAGAAGAAAACGAAATATATTTTTTTTCTTTATTCCTTTCGCGAATTACATAAAAATCTATTCGAAGATCGAATTCGAACGATCCTCGCGTTTATTCAGTTAAATCATGCATTCACGACTAAACTTTTTCGAAGTTACATTATTACTACAGATTTGTTGAAACGGAAAATAAGTGCTTGTTTTCTGTTAGCCGCGACGTGAAATCGTGAGGTCGTTCGCAACAATAAAATCTTCGATGACAAAATCTCGGACACGGATGTTTGTTTAGAAAAGCGCAAACGAAATTTTCGTTTCCATGCAAAGTTGTATGCTACTAGCAGTCGAACTTTGTCCGTGGGAGTGAGCAAAAGAACTCGCAACGCGCACTTCGTTGCAATCGAGTTCTCTCTAGATAGTATTCCGCATGAATCGAATGTAAAAGCTTTCGAATATGCGGGCTTCCGTTTGCCCTCGTTGCGATGCACGCCCACAAAAGCTCCGTTTAGAAGGACCGTCAAAGATACCACTTCAAATATTTGTTCAGCCGTGGATAGTTCCATCTGAAAATAGTATAGATATTAACAATATAAATTTAATTCATGGTGAAAAATTAGGTGGTAGTAAACACGTCCTCTTCATAGGCTTATCAAGATGGTCGGCCTTTTAGTACACGGTTTTGTTTATACCTGAAACTGAAATGGAAAATCTATCTATCTATCTATATATATAAAAATGAATTGCTGTTCGTTAGTCTCGCTAAAACTCGAGAACGGCTGGACCGATTTGGCTAATTTTGGTCTTGAATTATTTGTGGAAGTCCAGAGAAGGTTTAAAAGGTAGATAAATATGAAAATGCTCGGAATAACAATTTTGCTTTTCTTTTGATGTGTCCCCCGTTGGACCGATTCCTTTTGTTTGTTTTAAGTTTATTTTATACAAAAGTTTAGGTCTTTTATTTATCGATCGAGACACTACGAAGTCTGCCGGGTCGCTAGTACAAAATAAGTTACAACTATTATATTTCTGAGACAGATTGATTTTTTACTAATTTATAAGAAGAGAGCGTGATCGAAAAAGAAGATAGGCGGCTGTGTAACTGATAAACCAATATGTGCTCCATTGTGCATTGAGATACGTTTATCTCAGAAAGCTACACACTGCAGACAAACAGAATCATCTTCTCCAGTAAGATTATTGGTTAAATCTTCTGTAGTTAGTGTTTTGTGCAATGCCGGATCGCTAGGCAAACGAACTGAGCGGTACGATGTTGTGTTAAACTTGTTGGAAACTATACGAAGAACTATCTACTGTAAGCACTGAATAGCTGATAAGATTTGTTTTAATTAACTCTTTAAATATTTAACTATCGATTTTACTTCTAGCTTCTGCTGTTTGTGAGTCTTTTTGAGTTGGAAAACGAGTGGTTTGAGATATGTTTATATATCTATATATTAATACGTGAAGCAAAAACTTTGCATCCCTTTTTACGAAAATTGCGCTGACAAAGAATTATGAAATTGCGGAATTGAGGGAGTACACAATGCAATTTTTTTTTAAATAATGCATAAAAATACATTAAACTAATAAAGAAAACGTTACACACACTAGCATGTATTTGACACACACACGCATACCTACTATTTTGTCTATTGTTAAAGTCTGTGGTCAAGTTGAGAATAGATCAATATTGTTTTTCTTTAATATTAATTGTCTATAGTGTAGCCTTGGCGATATCTGTGTTTATAGAGGTATAGTCTTTGACAATATAACTATAATATTGTTCAAACTTATAATTTCAATTAATTATAGTTGAATTTCGACTAACGCGGGACCACTAGTGTGAATTAATAGTTCCAAAACGCTTTGAAAGGTATTTTAATAAGGTTACGTGTTTGGTCTCATTTTGATTGAATGCGATCCGCAGTAGGGGTGGCTGGGGCTGCAGGAGATTTTCTGTTTACAAAACCGTTCGCGATGCCGGTTAGTTTGGAAAGGCTTTCAGCAACAGACAGTCTTTTTGAAACTGTAATGGTCTATAAATCGATCGGCCAAAAATTTATCTTTATACTTCTGACTAGGAATCGTCTTTTGTTAATTTCTGATTTTCATAATTCGTTATGAACCGGTATAAAATCTCCACAGTCTATATACGGACTTAGTTATCGACTAGTGAAAATTAACCTTTTTTACAGATCACGAAAAAGAAATGCAATTTTCTTGGTTGTTGACTGTTTGTTTATTTTTTGTCTGATTGTTAATCAGAAGAAACGTCCATTAACTGTTATATCCTCATAATTTGTCGTAATCGTATCTTTACATTATCACCTACATTTTTTTCTACCTCCTAATTGATATTAAATTACAACTCAATCTTTAGTATCCATTCAGTGTTGGAGGTTCGTGAATTGTAAGCTGGCATGAGCCTGGACCATCACCCCTGGTATTTTTGCTATGAACTTTTGCATTACGTTTTCCTGTCTCAAGAACATCCGTTATTTTAATGCAGTTGAGACTGGCCTAATGTTTCAGCGTACGCAGTAAATACGTTATGGTGTCAGCACCAATATTTGTTTAATATCCGTTGCGTTTTTTGTTTTGTTTTGCCAGTTTCATTTGTACAGGCTTTTCAAATCTTTCAACCTATTTTATGACATTTATATTTAATTGTTGTCCCTAAAGCAGTTTTATTGAGTTAGAAAAATCACTGATCCTCATGAATCCAAGACATATACTTGTAAAATGTAAATAAAATACACGAGACTTTTCTTAGCATAGTAACTGTGCCTTCAATCCGATTTGTAGGTTATTTAATTCATTATTAATTGCGTAGATAGGTGAACGAACTCACAGCCCACTGCTAAGTGATACAGCTACAAGTCCTAAGTGGTTACTCTAGGAGTCTGGTAAGTTACCTGTAAAGTTTTTATTTTGATTTGGTTCGCTGATTTAGATAGGATGCCCAGCGTTTCAGAATTCGTAGCGGGCGCAATTTCGAACCGAAAACCACCTAGGAATACACTAACCATTTTAAGTGAAAAAATGAAGATGAGACGAATTATATTTTGAAAGCTATGTTCGTTTATATAGTTAACAGTGACAGTGATTAAACTGGGATCAAAGCGGTGGAGCCGAATGACGGATTAGGAGGATATATTCCTCGAGTACAATAGTGATGCACCACGGAGAGTTATTGTGGAATTTCACTCTTTTAAGGAGTGAACTACGATATCGGTAGTAAATGAGGTTTGGGTCTCTAAAACACTATTAATTTAATCAAAATGATCATGCACATTTAAATTAAATATAACATGTCTCGTGTTTTGAAATGAATTATTCTATTACCTTGGGTGGCGGGTAAGTTAAAATTTTTATTGTTATTATATTGATGGGTTGACGACATCACAGCCCTCTTGGTACTTAGTAGTTTGGAAACTATAGACATCGTAGCGTAAATACCGTCACAAAGTCGACGTCCCAAATATTGTATTGAATTGTAATATTGGAGTTTACGATGGCTAATCCTTCAAAATTGGGAAGCATGGCAAGATGGAAGTGCGCTACCCGGTTACAATGTCCCTTGCATAACACACAGGGTACTTACTGATTTGAACGTTTATTGAGTGAAATTTAAAGTCTCATACTGACGTTCACGTTTGTATTAAAATTGTAATGGAAATGGGATTTACTTAATACCGAATCGACCACGAGCTTATCTACTCGATCTAGTGCAAAACAAAACTTGTATTACTGTAGTTCAATTAATGACCAGCTACCGTTACGTCACCCTGTCATTCGCAGACATTGCATGCCATGTCTACTGTTGCAACGTTGGCAAAATTGGCGTCAGTGAGAAAGGTGAGAGTTCAAATTATTAATATTTCGAGCAAAGGATTCGTATCTTTCGAAGCCTTCGTGACCGATAGGTAAAAACAAATAGTAGTAATGTCTAAAAGAAGCTCAAAAGCATATAGATAAAATCACGTTCGAAGGATATATGTTATTTGTCTATGAGCACCGACGATTGTTTTAAATTATACTAATTTAGTCTAATTTTATAATTTTATAAATTCATTTATTTATTTAAATTTATTTAAACTAAATTAGTAGTAAATTAGCCTAAATTAGTATAATTCTAAACAATCGTTTTTAGACTAAATTAGTCTAATTTTAAAGAATCGTCGGGCTAAAAAAAAAAAAACAACACAACACTGCAAATTATGGGGATGCCCAATAGAAATGCAGCACTAGAAGCTATCAAATGTTCCGTTTTGTTCTGGAAATTTGACGTCGGAACTCTAAAGCTTGAAACAAAGCTGCGCATATAAATCTATTTGATTGCATGCATGATCACCGGCGGCGGTGCAGCGCGCCTTCGCAGCGCCATGTGTTGCCAACTCTGTCGCATTTAGTGCTGTGTTATCGTGCGAATACGTTTATGTTTATCTTCGAGAGATATCTGTAGTTATTTATTGTTCGGCATCTGATTAGTGGGGGGAAACGTTTTGAGTGTTTATTTTTGTTGTAACGGTTATTGAGGCTGGTTAACGACGAATTACTTTAAAAAAAAAGATGTGTGGTGTCGTGGGACACCGGATAGGAACGAAGTTCCTTATTATAAAAATTTTAATTTTAAGTTCTATTCGAGGTATAAAGAAAATAAAACTGGAGGTTTTGCAACAACTCACGGTCACTCGATAACGTGCGAACTTATTGTGGTACACTTCATTCACGGTTGTTTGCACAAGAGTTAGTGTATTGCGCAAACGAACGCTCTGAGATCGTGGTCAATGAATGAAAAAATATGTTATTTTTTGTACGTTATTACAAAGTTAAGTCGTACACTGTGTGCATTACTATAATAATAAAAATCTTACGTTACAGACGTTTTTTCCCGGTTAGGGTACCCCTCCGTATCGTCCCAGGGTTAGTTCCATTCGTTCCAAAACTTCGTTCCAAAAACGTAATTAAAATTGTAGTGTAATGGAACAGAGAGTCATTTGAGAGTTCAGTTTTGGATAATAACTGTGTAGATGGGATAGAAGGAACAAGTATTAAGTACTGTTTTAAAAGTATTGTGTTAAAAAAAAAATTTTTTGTAAAAAATGCGTGGGGTGCTTATTAAGATATTATTGAAATAATAATTCTTCTACTCATATCTGTCAGAAAAATATTTATAACTAATAGCACCATGCCAATAACACTATATTTATTTTTCACTTTTTAGTTGAATTTCAATTTTTTCAATTTTTTTTTGTTTTCAATTTTTTTTTTTTTTTTTTTTTTAATGTTGAATTGTCATCGGTCCTCGATAAATCTACAAAGTTTGAATGAAAGCTGGCCGTTTAAAGTGGGTCAAAATCGCGTCTAAAGGAGTCAGTTACAAACATACAAACATACATACAAGTCAATACAATAACAATTTTTATTAACACCTAATGAGTACTCAAAGATGGTTTCTCTGCGTAGTTTAAAAAAAAAAGAATCCATTCAATTGTTTTCTTTCATCTCCGAATCAAAAATAAAGAATCCCCACAGTTTAATCAAATCGAAGCGTATCTTTTATTTAAATTCGATTTTACATTGATTCAACAAAGGGAGTGGAGGAAAACGAATAAACGTAGCTTGTATTTAAGTAACAAAGCATCGGTTCTCAACGTGTTTACGAGGTCTCTTTGTAACTGAATGTTGTTAAAAGGAATACATATATAATAAAATAAACAAGAAAAGATAAACAAGACCCGTGAAACTTGATCTACAATGATTTGTATTCATTCGGAATTCTTCGTATTGTTGGGAGGGCGTATTGTGAGTACAGATACACATAACACTTTTCTGCCTATTTCCCATGAATACATAGGACTTATATATCATATATACATTTTTAGATAACGCTAAAACTTTTGCGAATTTAGTAGATGAATGTGAAACAGCCAGATATAGTGTGATAAAAATCAAACCCGCAAAAAACACTTCAATTGTGTGGTTACTGGTATTATTAGGGTCTTTTGTGAGTTCGCTTGGTTACGTACCATGCCTGTTCCCTCCTGGCTAAGCCTTTGCTCACCCACCTATCCTGGTGAAACTGGAAAAGCATCCGGGCCACCAGTAATGCTTCAATCATTAAAAAAAACCATGCCTGTCGCCATTCTGTCGCGAATCAGTAATTCATTTCGGTCGTAAGGGCGAACCAGCCGTTATACTATAGAACGGAGACTCTTAACTCATGTCTCAAGGTGGCGGCTTTTATATTGTTCATGTCTATAGGTAACCACTTAAAATCAGATTGGCCGGGAGCATTTTTGGGACGAAGTTCCTTATGGGACGATGCGGAGGGGGAAACCGGGAAAAAACGTCCGTAACGTAAGATTTTTATTATTTATTTATAGTCTTAGTATGATGGCTATGCAGTGTCTAATGTCTACGTGATGACGGTTATTATTATTATTTATATAAATAGCTGTTTCTTTGTATATTCTTGTTATATATTTTTTTATAAATCATTGTGAATAAAATAAAGTTGATAACTTTGTAAAGTAGTTTTTATTTACTTTTATCAATAAAAAAATAAAAATAAAAAATGTGTACACGAATAATTATTTTCTTTATGCCTCGAATAGAACTTAAAATCAATATTTTTATAATAAGGAACTTCGTTCCTATCCGGTGTCCTACGACACCACACATCTTTTTTTTTCTTATTGCTTTATGGGTGGATGAGCTCACATCCCACCTGATTTTAAGTGGTTACTGGAGCCCATAGACATCTACAACGTAAATGCCGCCACCAACCTTGAGATATGAGTTCTAAGGTCATAGTTACAACTCTGCCTCGCCCTTCAAACCGAAACGCATTACTGCTTCACGGCAGAAATAGGCAGGGTGATGGTACATTGCGGACTCACAAGAGGTCCTAACACCAGTAGCTCATTCGCTAAGCAGCATAAAACAGTGGAAATCGTTATTGTTTGCCTAAAAATTCCACCGTATCCGATGATAGTATCAGAGCGTGATTTAAAAACATTTGGGGTCAGGAACAAGGGCGGTGCTCGCCGACCGCAAAGCCAGGTCGCCTCATAAATTACTCTAGCACTCTATCCTTCCTGTAACTACCGGATAAAGGAGTGACACTTGAACGCTGAAACGAGGTAAACACTCTTATCAGGAGCGGCTTATATTTCGCGCCTTGTTTTATTATTGTGTGGGGCTATGTGCTTTGGGTATTTGGACGTATGTGCCTTAAAATAATCCGAGCTTGAAAAGGTACTAAACACATCAGCAGTGGTCAAGAAGTACAATAATGTTAGCAATGACCTGTTCATAATATTTCTGAATTGGGCTTAAATTACACATTTATTTTGATGAGTTAAAAAAATCATCTTTTGTTTTGTGCCGATTTTTTTAACAAGGATGTTTTATCACGATTTGGTGGTTAATTATTGTTTGGAGGAGTTTTTGTTGAACTTTAAGAAAAATATTCTGAGCTATCAGACCAGTCATTTGGTCGACGCTTGCTTGAACGTAATACCTACTTATTAAATAAAAAACATTAACGCTATATTAGACACTATTATGAGCTGTGCTTTCACACATAAGAGTGCAAGTTACCACAACATTTCGCCTACTTCTACTGCGAAGCATACACGCATCCGCTTTCCGCAACAATTGTTAAAATCTTCTGACAATCGTTATACAATCTAATTAAGATCTTGAATTCATGTAATAAGGTGAATGGCGAAATTCACAATTTGACAAATGTGGGGTCCGATCATGATACACGTGAAGTCAAATCATCGGGCCAACAACAAAAAAGTGAGTTATTTTCGTAGTAAATGGATACAAAATTTTCAAATCACAATAAAATATATCCTTTCGACGTCACCGACTTCAAAGGTGAGGTCCATTTAGGAAAAAGACATTTGAGCGGTGTCGGGTCGAAATGAATTTTAGGTTGTGAACCAAAATAAAACCGTTACTTAATTACCGTGGAAACGGTCAACTGAGACCATTGTCATATAAAGTAGAAAAGGGAAGGAATGAATGGAATTAGAATATTCGTGAAGGTCTGTTATATTTGGTCTTCTAACAACTCTATTGTTTCAAACGAAGCATAATTTCCTCGTCCCAAAATGAACAGGTTCCTTCAAAAGATTATATTTGAATTGTGTCATTGTGAATCAGATCATTGAATAATCACCATTACGAATTTACTTGATACGTTCATCACTAAAATTTTATTAATTTAAAAATTATATAAATAAAAATGGCGTATACCTAGTCTTGCCATAAATACTGTGACAAAGGAAAAAAATATTCTATTGCTAATAGGTAACATTTATTACTTTTACAGTGTGTTAATTTAATACATAAATATAAAACAATTTAAAGTATAAAAAGCTTATTCGAAGTGGTCTCCATTGGCTGCAATACAGTAATTTAAACGTTGAGGCCAGTTACCAATAGAAGCACGCACTCTTT